>NW_028094810.1:494074-1224459 GCF_014824575.4 Sturnira hondurensis
AACAGTGAAAGGACAGCAAACACACAGCTATTAACAACCACACCTAAAACAAAAGCAAACCAAGAGGACAGCTAGATCAGGAGTGGAACCATAGAAATGAAGAACACATGGAGGGTTAGAAACGGGGGTGGGAGGGGGAGAAGGGGGGAGAAGGCACAGAAAATAGCATAGATGGTAGGTAGAAAATAGATAGGGGGAGGGTGAGACTAGTGGGGGAAATATAGAATCCAAAGAACTTGAGACACGTGGTTATAAACTAAGGGGGGGCAGAATGGTGGGGGAGGGAGGGTGTGGGTGGAAGGAATTGAAGGGGGGGAATAGAACAACTGTAATGGTATAATCAATAAAATATATTTTTAAAAAAATCCTTAAAAAACAAAAAAAGGAGCATCCATGAGACTATCATCTAATTCCTCAACAGAAACTTTGCAGGCCAGAAGGGAGTGGCAAGACATATTCAGAGTGAGGAAAATCTTCCATCAAGATTACTGGACCCAGCAAAGCTATCATTTAGGATAGAAGGACAGATAAAGAGCTTCCCAGATAAGAAAAAATTAAAGGAGTTTAGTTAAAGGTGTTCATTACCACCAAACCAGTACTACAAGAAATGTTCAAAGATCTTCTTTAAGAAGAACTGGAAAAAAATCATCAAAAATATTAATAATACTTCCGGCCAAGATGGAGGGGTAGGTGGAAACACTGTGCCTCCTCGCACAACCAAGTTTAAAGACAACAAAGTTTTAGTAACAAAAACACAACCAAAACAAGGAAAATTGAACTATACCGAAGTCTGATAATGAACCATTCAGCCAGACTGGTAAGAGTGGCAGAGTCAGCGGCTGGTGGACCAGGGTCGTGCAGGAAAAAGCAGCAGGACCTGACTGACCCAGGGGCACAGGCAGCTGTGGGCATATCCCAGGTGTGGGGTAGCAACGGGCGGACCCAGTGGTGGTGTAAGGTGACTGGGTGACCATGGTCACACATTCATGCTCAGATAAACCAGGCGAAGGAACGAGCAGTGAGACAGACTGTGCAGGCTAGGGCCCCAGTGACGGGAATTAAAGCCTAAAAGCACCAATTGGAAAAATTCTCGGGGTCGAGGTGCTGGGAGAAGCTCCCAGGCTCACAAAGAGTTCGTTGGAGAGACCCACAGGGTCCTGGAGAGTGCACAGGCCCACACACCCGGGAGCCAGCACCAGGGGGGCCCAGTTTGCTTGTGGGAAGCAGCAGAGGGCACCGAAATCCAAGAGAGAGCAGAAAAAAAACGCCTTGGCCCCTCTCTGACCCCGCCCCCACATATAGCATCACAACCCAGCAACTGGATCGCCCCGCCCTGGTGTACAGCCAAGGCTCCACCCCTCATATCAAGTGCAAACAGACCAAAACATTATGGCTCAAACAGAAAAACAAATCAAAGCCCCAGAGCTAGTACTTCTAAGCCACCAAAAGATAACCAACCTATTGGATGCACAGTTCAAAACACTGGTGATCAGGATGCTCACAGAACTGGTTGATTTTAGTCACAAATTAGAGGAACATATGAAGGCTACACTAAGTGAAATAAAGCAAAATGCACAGAGAACCAATAGTGATGGAAAGGAAACTGGGACTCAAATCAAGGGAGTGGACCAGAAGGAAGAAAAAACAACCAAACAGAAAAGAATGAAGAAACAAGAATTCAAAACATGAGGAGAGGCTTAGGAACCTCCAGGACATCTTTAAACATTCCAACATCCGAATTATAGGGGTACCAGAAGGGGGAAAAGAAACAGCCACTAGTGGAAAACTTATTTGAACAAATAATAAAGGAGAACTCACCCAGTCTGGCAAAGGAAATAGACTTCCAGGAAGTCCAGGAAGCTCAGAGAGTCCCCAAAAAGGTGGACCCAAGAAGGAACACACCAAGGACCATCACAATTACATTAGCCAAGATTAAAATGGAGAGAATCCTAGAAGCAACAAGAGATAAGGGGACAGTCACCTACAAAGGAGTGCCCATCAGACTGTCAGCTGATTTTTCAAAAGAGACCTTCCAGGCAAGAAGGGGCTGGAAAGAAGTATTCCAAGTCATGAAATCCAAAGACCCAGGTATGTGCCTAACTGGGAATCGAACCGGAGACCTGGTTCACAGACTGATGCTCAGTCCACTGAGGCACACCAGCCCGGGCAAAAGAATAAAATCTTACATTTGTGACAGCATGGATGGACCTAGAGGGTATTATGCTAAGTGAAGTAAGTCAGTCATAGCAAAACAAATACTATATGTTTCACTTATATATGGAATCTGAAGGACAATATAAACGAACAAAGAAAACAGATGCATAGATACAGGAAACAAACTGAAGATCGGCGCGGGGGGAGGGACATTGGAAGACAGGATAAAAAAGGTGAAGGATTGAGAAGTACAGATTGGTAGTTTAAAACATTCATAGGGATGTAAAGTGCAGCAAAGGAAATAGAGTCAATAATGGTAATAACTGTGTATCGTGCCAGTGAGTACTGGAAGCATTGGGAACACTTTGTAAAGTACATGATTGTGTAACCACTATGCTGTGCACCTGAAAGTAATACCAAATAAAACTGAATGTAAACTGCAATTGAAAAAATTGTTTTAATTTAAAAAGTGCAAGTGCCATGAGTTAGGCAAGCAAATACAGCCTTAGCATGGACATTTAGACAAGATCTATAATTAAGCTTTTGAGAGTTGCTTCTCTTCCCCACCTGCAAATCTGGTGTGAAGTTTATGAATAGCTAAGGGAGTCCCTAAGAACATTTTGCTTATTAGTACCATCACTGCTGCTTTTTAAAAAAAGTCTTTTGGAATACCACAGTTTGTTTATGCGTTCTTAAGTTGAGGGACAGGGAATTGTCCCCCCCCCTGCCCCCCGCCCCAGAGGGGAAGGAAGGGAGAAAGAGAGGGAGAGAAACATCAATGTGTGGTTGCTTCTTATGTGTCCCCACAGGGGACCTGGCCTGCGAACCAGGCATGTGCCCTGACTGGGAGTCCAACTGGCAACCCTTTCTTTGGTTCGCAGTCCAGTGCTGAGTCCACTGAGCCACACCAGCCAGGGCCCATCTTTTTAATTTTAGCAATCCAAACAGATGTGTAGGTACCTTCTTGTTTTAATTTGTATTTCCCTAATGGCTAATATTGACTTGAATCCTTTTAAATCTATTTAAACTTGTTTTATGGTCCAGAATATAGGCTGTGTTGGTAAATATTCCACAAGCACTTGCTTGATAGGAATGTGTGTATGCTTTCATCGGCTGGAACATTCTGTAAATGTTAGGTAGGTTGAGGTGTTTAATAGTATCACCATGGCTTCAGATAGGATAAGCTTTGTTGAAAATGTTATAATTCAAGTGTGGTTGTCACAACAAGGTTCAGAAATGGGGATAGTTTATCCCTGTGAAGTGCAGTGTTTTCATTGTGATTTCTGTGAGTTGTGCTTCTATAGTTGGAGTTAACTGTAGTTACAGAGCTTGTTCTGCTGTCTTCTCTAAATTGTCTTCACATCTGTAGCAGAAACAATACAATTTGTTGGTAAATTTCTCATATTAGAATCATCCTGCAGGAACCAGCCCTGTCCTTTGGCAGCTGGTTGCAGGGTGGGTTCCTCTCCCCTGGTGTCCCTGTAACTTGCTGCGTCCATTTGTGGGTCAGAGTGTTGGCTTCCTTTGACTGCTCTTGGCTTGGTTTCCAGGTTCTGCTAATTTTCCAAGAAAAGGCAGGTTCTTATATTTTAATCCTATTGTTTTTTGTTTGTTTGTTTGTTTTTAATTTTATTTATTTATTTGAGAGATAGAAACATCAATTTGTTGTTCCACTTACATTGGTTGATTCTTGTATGTACCCTGACTGGGGATCAAACCACAAACCTTGGAGTATTGGAACGACACTTTAACCAACTTAGCTAACCAGCCAGGGCCCACAGTATTACTTGTTTTTTTTTGTGAAAGCTTGTGAATGGATAACTTGGGGCTTGGATCATTTGAACCATCACCAAATCATTGTTGATTTATTCTCCAAAGAAAACATAAAGTATATTTCTAAAAAATGTATACTTTCATTCATCTTGGATCATTCTAACATGGTAACCTATAAAAGAGCCTCTTCACTTAATTATTTACTTATAAAGTATTGGGTTAATGTTTTAGAATGAATGGTTTGGTACTTTGGGTTCAGTTAGCAACTTCACTGTCAATTCTTAGAAATCTGAAGGACAGCTTAAGTATGGAGTCCAGGTTAAATACCCAGCAAGATTCTCACTAGATATCACATGCTTTAGGAATGAAGGCTTTTGTGAGTTAAAGAGGTCTTTGCGAGTCATCTATTTGAAGAAATCAGCTGATGCGGGGACCTTCGAGCCCAGTGTCTCAAACACCCAGGACCTTGAGATGGAGGGATGGTAGCTGTCATCTCTTCCCATTGTGGAGGGAGAAAAGGGAGATACTGTCTCTAGCTCAAGAATCCTGGACTGTTGGGGTGAGTTAGCTTGAGCTGGTCCAGTTTCCGCCTGGCTTTATGTTCCATGGCATCAACAAATGATGCTGAAAGGGCTGAATATTACAGCATCTGCCAGCCTGCCTAGTGCTGAGGAGGCCGGGAGGAACATTGTGGGTGGTGTGGATATGGGTTTGGCCTCAGCCAGGCCTCATGCCCGTCGCAGTCTTAGCTCTGCTTCTCCCCCTTTGAAACACCCTTCCTGCACCCTACCCCTGAGGGACCATGAGCTGAAACCCTTCTACCTTTCTTGGTTTCCCGTGTGGTCCTTCCCTCCTTTCATGGTTACCTCTCCCTGGCCAACCGCCTCATCTTTTTTCCCTCTCCCTCCCCACTCTCTTCCACCTGCTTTCTTGCTATTCCTTGCTCTTTTTGTCTTTTCCTCTTTATCTTTCCTTTCTCTTTAAAGTTTTCATTATGGAAAAGTTCTACTATATACAAAAATAGAGAGAGTAGTGTAATGCTTCCCCAGTATCCCAGCCTCAGTGGCTCTCCGTCATGGCCATTTGGTTACATGTGTGTATCCATAAACGCACCTTAGCCCCAGGTTTTTAAACTATCTCTAAATATTTCAGTTAGTATATTAGAAAAGCAATGTGCTGCCCAGGGCAGGTTGCTCAGTTGGTTGGAGCGTCGTCCTGTGCACCAAAAAGTATGTGGGTTCAGTGCCCTGTCAGGGTACTTATAGGAAGCAACCAGTCAGTGTTTCTCTCTCTCTTCCTCCTCCCCTTCCTCTTTCTCAAAAATGAATAAAATATGTCTTCAGCTGAGGGGGGGAAGCAATGTGCTTAAATCAACAACAGGTCCTTAATATCTAATATTCAGTCAGTATTCAATATCCAGGATCACTATTCACATTTCTAACTATCTTGTAAATATGACTTTTTTTTTAAAGATTTTTTTTATTTGTCTTTAGAGAGGAAGGAAAGGAGAGAAGGAGGGAAATATCAATGTATGGTTGCCTGTCGTGCATCCCCTGCTGGGAACTGGCCTGCAACCCAGGCATGTGCCCTGACTGGGAATCGAACCACGATTATGTGGTTCGCAGGCCCGCGCTCAATCCACTGAGCTACACCAGCCAGGCCTAAAATATGACTTTTAAAAGACAATTTATTTGGATCCCAAAAAGTCCTTACATGGAGGTAATAGGTTGATTGTCTTCTAAGTCCCTTAAAGAAGGTTTACTGCCCTCCGTGTCCTTTTTTCTTCTTTTTGAAAATAGCAGCTCACTTACCTGTTTCTTTCCAGGTTCTTCTGCTTTGGCTTTTGCTGACTACATCCCTGTGATATCGTTGAAACGTGTTGCTTTAATCATTGTATTTCCTGTAAATTGGTAGTAGGATTCAGTTTTGATTTAGGTGGTGTCACATACTTCCCTCAGGACACACTTGGGTCATTGATCATGTCCATTACTTCATCAAAGAATGCAGGATGGTGACATTCTAATCCCATCATGCCTTCTTCTGTTATTGGCTGGATCTCTCCTTGAAGAGGCACTTCCCCGCATGAGTACTATTGCTTAACCTGAGTAACAGTGTATATAGCAAAGGCAGGATAACTGCTTGGTTCTTTCCCTTTATTAATTTTTACAATGATAAGTTGGTTCACTAGCATCCTCCAATGAGTAGTTATTTTTCGCTGTAATTTTGCTTTCATTGATTGAAATGTGAGGTGTTTCAGTCTGTTGTATTTTTCATTTTCATCAGTGTTTATATTGTCTCACTTTTTGTCTGTGAAATCCTGTTTAGGTTGGCTCCTGAGTTCTTTGATGTGACCTAATACAGTCTTTGATAACTGCTTTGCTTCCAGGTATGACAATTTATGCCAGGCTCAACTTGCTATATCCTGGCATTTCTACAAGGGTCCTGACTCCTTTTAATGAAAGTGGAATTTAAATACTATGACCTAGCTGCTACAGGTGCTCACTGTTAATTGCATAAATTAGTTTTTATTTTGCTTTTAATACATCATGAGTGATATCTCATAGTGAGGAGAGGATCCCAGTTCTCAACAACACTTGGAAGATGGAATTAGAATATTCCTGTGTTGCTGCTGAGAAGTATAATGATGATCTAATTTTCTTTTATAAAGTCACTTGATTTTTCACATAGCTATTCAAAGGATTTTTTTATTCCTTTAAAGACCAGCCCTGGCTGGTGTGGCTCAGTAGATTTTGAGCACTAGCCTGTGAACCAAAGGGTTGCCAGTTGGATTCCCAGTCAGGGCATATGCCTGTGTTGCTTGCCAGGTCTCCACTAGGGGGCACGCAAGAGGCAACCACACATTGATGTTTCTCTCCCTCTTTTTCTCCCATCCCATCTAAAAATAAATAAATAAAATTTTAAAAAATAAAGTTCAAAAATTTTACCAGATTAAGTCTTGGAGTAGGTATTTGGGGTTTAGGAGTTGATATTCTTAGGTACCTTTCATAGTCTTTCAATATGTAGTTAATTTTTTTTAGGGAAGTTTTCTAAATACAGTTTTTAAAATTTTTTTATTATTCACTTATTTATTATATTTTTTCCATTACCACTTATCCGTGTTGTACCCTTTTCCCCCTTCGCCACAGTCACCAACCACACTGTTGTCCATGTCCATGAGTCCTTTGTTTTGATTTTTTTCTCAGGGACTTCTGTTAGCCATCCTAATATATCTTTGCCTTCGTTATTTGTAATTTTTCTCTTGAATCCATTTTATCTCTTAATTGATTTATATTTTAACAGATTTTACTTTTTATTTTTAGAGAGAGGGGAAGGGAGGGAGAAATACATCTATCAGCTGCCTCTCGTACGCCCCCTACTGGGAACCTGGCCCACAACCCAGGCATGTGCCCTGATGGGGAATGGAACCAGTGACCTTTTGGCTTGCAGTGGGGCCCTCAATCCACTGAGCCACACCAGCCAGGGCTGTGTCTGGCTTTTTTACTTAGCTGAATGTTTTTGAGGTTCATTCATGTTGTAGTATGTATCAGTATTTCCTTCCTTTTCATGGCTAAATAATAGTCTATTGAATGCACAGGTCACATCTTATTTATCCATCCCTCCGTTGTTGGACATTTGGATTGCTTTTGCTCTTTTCCTATTATGAGTAATGCTGCCTAGCTCTAAATATTTGCACATACATCTTTTTTGAATGTATTTTTCCTCTTGGGTGGATACCTAAGAATGGAGATGCTCTGCTGTGTGGTAAGCTTATGTGTAACTTTTTAAGAAACTGCCAAATGATTTTCCAAATTGGCCAGACCATTTTACATCCCTCTTAGCAATGTGTGAGCTTCCAGTTTTCCCACGTTCTTGCTGACCCTTGTTACTGTCAGTACCTCTGATTATGGCTCTTCTAGTGAGTGATAGCTCAGTTTTAATTTGCATTTCCTTAATATCTCACGATCTTTGTTGGGTTTTTTTTTTTTTTTAGATTTTATTTGTTTATTTTTAGAGTGAGGACAGGGAGGGAAAAAGAGAGGGAGAGGAACACCATCTATCAGTTGCCTCTTGTGTGCACCCTGGCTGGGGACTGAACCTGCAGCCCAGGCACGTACCCTGACTGGGAATCAAACCGATGCCCAACTAACTGAGCCACACTGGGCAGGGCAGGACTCATGACCTTTAGCATCTTTTTGTGTGCTTATAAGCCATTTGTATATTTTATTTGATAAAATAACTTTAAATCTTTATTTTTCTCTTAGTCTGTGTCTTTTAGTTTTACTAATGTTGTCTTTTGAAGTGCAAAACTTTCGAATGTTGATGAAATCCAGTTTATACTTGGAAGCATAAATGTATCTTCTTTTTGAAGAGTTTTGTTCTCTATAACATTCATGTGTGAATTGTCCTACTTTTTATGATTTTTAGGTCTACTTGCTTAACTTGTTTTTCCTAAGGAGTCTGCACAGCTGTTGGAATGGGGAGGTAGATCAATGCTATGTGTAGTGGTCCGGATACCGGCTGGAGTAATATCTAAAATGTCAACACAGATGGTCTTTCCACTCAGGAAACATGGCTGATAACTTTTGAGAGCAGGGTTTTTTAAAAATATATTTTATTGATTATGCTATTATGGTTGTCCCATAATTTTTCTCTCCTTTACTTTCCTCTGCCCTGTATTTCTCCTCCACCCTGTACTGCCCCCTCCCACTAGCATTCTCCGACCTTAGTTCATGTCCATGGATTGTACTAATAAGTTCTTTCGCTTCTCCATTTCCCATACTGTTCTTAACCATCCCCTGTCTGTTTTGTACCTACCATTTATGCTTCTTATTCCCTGTACCTTTTCCTCCATCATCCCCCCTCCCTTTCCCACTGATAACCCTCCGTGTGATCTCCGTTTCTGTGATTCTGTTCCTGTTCTAGTTGCTTGCTTAGTTTGTTTTTGTTTTTAGGTTCAGTTGTTAATAACTGAGTTTGTTGTCATTTTACTATTCATAGTTTTAATCATCTTTTTCTTTTTTTAAATATATTTTATTGATTATACCATTACATTTGTTCTATTCCCCCCTTCATTCCCCTCCACCCTGCATACCCCTCCCCCACCATTCTCCTCCCTTACATGTTTCAAGTTCTTTAGCTTCTATATTTCCCGTACTATTCTTGCCCTCCCCCCATCGATTTTCTACCTACCGTCTATGCTACTTATTCTCTGTGCCTTCTCCCCCCTTCTCCTCCTCCCACTCCCGTGTTGCTAACCCTCCGTGTGTTCTTCATTTCCATGGTTCCGCTCCTGATCTAGCTGTCCTCTTGGTTTGCTTTTGTTTTAGGTGTGGTTGTTAATAGCTGTGTGTTTGCTGTCCTTTCACTGTTCATATTTTTCATCTTCTTTTTCTTATATAAGTCCCTTTAGCATTTCATATAATAAGGCTTGGTAATGATGAACTCCTTGGATTTGACCTTATCTGAGAAGCACTTTATCTGTCCTTCCATTCTAAATGAAAGCTTTGCTGGATAGAGCAATCTTGGCTGTAGGTCTTTGGATTTCATGACTTGGAATACTTTCCAGCCTCTTCTTGCCTGTAAGGTCTCTTTTGAAAAATCAGCTGACAGTCTGATGGGAACTCCTTTGTAGGTGACTGTCCCCTTATCTCTTGCTGCTTCTAGAATTCTCTCCTTCATTTTAATCTTGGCTAATGTAATTATGATGGTCCTTGGTGTGTTCCTTCTTGGTTCCACCTCCTTTGGGACTCTCTGAGCTTCCTGGACTTCCTGGAAGTCTATTTCCTTTGCCAGACTGGGTGAGTTCTCCTTTATTATTTGTTCAAATAAGTTTTCCTCTTGTGGCTGTTTCTTTTCCCCTCCGGTACCGCTATAATTCGGATGTTGGAATGTTTAAAGATGTCCTGGAGGTTCCTAAGCCTCTCCTCATTTTTTGAATTCTTGTTTCTTCATTCTTTTCTAGTTGGATGTTTCGTTCTTCCTTCTGGTCCACTCCCTTGATTTGACTCCCAGTTTCCTTTCCATCACTATTGGTTTGCTGTGCATTTCTCTTCCTTTCAGTTAGTTTAGCCTTCATTTGTTCCTCTAATTTGTGACTAAAATCAACCAGTTCCATGAGCATCCTGATCACCAGTGTTTTAAACTGTGCATCCAATAGGTTGGTTATCTTTTGGTGGCTTAGAAGTACTGGCTCTGGGGCTTTGATTTGTTCTTCTGTTTGAGCCATAATGTTTTGGTCTGTTTGCGCTTATTATGTATGCAGGGCAGAGCCTTAGGTGTCCACCAGGGCGGAGCAGCCCATGTCACTGGGTTGTGATGCTATATGTGGGGGCAGGGTCAGAGAGGGAAAAAATGGTGCTTTGCTCCACTATCTCTCAGATTTCTGTCCCCTCTGTGGCTTCCCATAAGCAAATTGAGCCCTTCTGGTGCTAGTTCCTGGGTGTGTGGGCTTGTGTACCCTCCAGGACCTTGTGGGTCTCTGCAACGAACTCTCTGAGCCTGGGAGCCTCTGCCAGCACCTCGACCCCAGAAAGGTTTTCCAATTAGTGCTTTTAGGCTTTATTTCCCAGTGCTGGGGCCCTGGGATGCACAGTCTGTCTCACTGCTCGTTCCTTTGCCTGGTTTGTTGGTCTGGATGAATGGTTCATTGTTGTCAGACTTTGGTACAGTTTAATTTTCTCTCTGTTTTGGTTGCATTTTGGTTTTTAAATATTTGTTGTTCATAAACTTGACTGTGCAAGGAGGTACAGTGTTTCCACCTACGCCTCCATCTTGGCCCTGGTGTTCCACTTATTTGTGCTTTCATTAGTGAGTGTTCCCTGACTGGTGGTCGAACCCACAACCGTGTAATACCAGTATGACACTCTAACCAACTGAGCTATCTGGCCAGGGCTTGGTGGTGGCCTTTGGATCAGAGAAAGCAGTGGCTCTTAATTTCAGCACTGCACCTTGCAATTAGGCTGCTTCTCTGAATGTGGTGAAAGGTCAACTGCTTGATACACCCCCAATTTTTAAAGGCTTGGGTAACATATTCTCACTTGGCAATTGCAGGTGAAGGACTTAACGAAATACTTGGATCCAAGTGGGCTCGGCGTGATCAGTTTTGAAGACTTCTGCCGAGGGATCACGGCGATCAGAAATGGAGGTCAGTCATCCCCACTCCGTGCTTCCGTCGCCTCACCCCTTCCTCAGCTCCACCACTGTCCTTGCCTCTTGCTCAGCCACTCCTGGTCAGTGACCCTTACTCCTCAGACTCCTTTTGTTGAGCTTAACCTCTTCCTTTCTCTTTGATGCTCCTAACATGCCCCAGGTTTCAGGGAGCTCTCTCGTTTCTGATTCTTTTGCTCCTCACACACACCCTATCTTCCAGAGTTGACTGACTCAGCTACTTCTCCGTAATGTTAGAAAACTACTGCCATTTTCCCCAAGTAGTTTTTAATGGAACCCTTGAAACATACAAAAGAGACACATAGTGCACACCCGCATGTATCATATCTGTTGTATGTGTTCTGCAGGCAGCGTTTTATTATCTGCATTATCTGTCCATCTTCCCATCTGTCCAACAACTGTTTTCCTTTTTTCTGAAGGGATGCACTTCAAATTCGTGCACTTGCATACACTTCAGCCTGAACACCGCTGCATATGTATCAGCCATTACCTAGAGTCAGTATTTGTTTGCACTCTTTTTTTTTAAATGGGAAAATTTTTTAAAAGATTTTATTTATTTGTTTTTAGAGAAGGGAAGGAAGGAGAAAGAGTGGAAGAGAAACATCAGTGTGTGGTTCCCTCTCATGTGCCCCCCACTGGGGACCAGGCTTGCAACCCAGGCATGTGCCCTGACTGGGAATCAAACTGGCGACCTTTTGGTTCACAGGCCAGCATTCATTCCACCGAGCCACACCAGCCAGGGCTGTCTATAGTCTTTTTTGAGTAAAAATATACCTACAGTGAAACCTTAAGTGTACCATTGTGTAAATTTTGACAAAGTCTTACATCTGGCAGTACAAATCGCTATCAAGAGTTATTAGCATTACCACAGTCAGTTACCCTCATGGCCTTACAGTAATCTTTTCTTCCTACTGGTGCCTTCTTTTTTTTTTTTTAGATTGTATTTATTTTTAGAGAGAGGGGAAGGGAGAGGGAGAGAGAGAGAGAAACATTGATTACTTGCTTCTCACTTGCCTCCAACTGGGCACCTGGCCCTCAACCCAGGCATGTACCTTGAGTCGGAATTGAACTGGTGACCTTTCAGTTTGCAGGCCAACACTCAATCCACTGAGACACACATGCCAAGGCCCTGCTGGTGCCTTCTTTGCTGATTTTTGTCACCATAGATTTGTTTTGCAAGTCACGGACTTCGTGTAAATAAGATCATCAGTATCTGCTCTTTTTTCTGGCTTTTGCCTGAATGTGATGTTTTTGAGAGTTATCCTTGTTGTTTTAAGTCTCAGGAGTCTGTTTTTCTGTTATGGAGTAGTGCTCCATCGTGTGCTTGTACCCCAGGGGTGGACACTAGTTTGGCGCTAGGATATTCCCAGTGTGGGACTATATATAAAGCTTCTAGTGACATTTGTGTGCCAGTCTATGTAGACACAGGTTTTCGTGTCATTGGGGCCTGTACTTGGCAGTGGGGTGACTGGTCACATGCACGTGAGTTTAGTTTCTTACAAAACTGCCAGGTGTTCTCCCAAGTGGTTGTACCATTTCACTCTCTTACCAGTTGCCCACACACTGTCCTCTTCAAGTGAAACTCTGCAGCTCTGAGTAGACCTTTCCTTCTCATTCCCTATCTTCAGCCAGGTGGTGTGGGGGTGACGGTATTGGGAAGTCACTAGTTACAGGCCTTTTCCCTCCTTCCTGCACTTTGATGGAGAACAAGGGACATAAAGAGTGTCAGCAGGACCTACTCTCATCCTGGTGGCTCAATCGGGGGTGGGGGGGTGCCCTTGGATCCCAGGTCTTATTAGCAGTTGTTGATAGAGTCTCACCTGTCTTGTCTGTCACCTCCCCAGCAGTGGCATGTTTGACCTGGGTTTCCTAAAGCACCCAGATGGCTTTGGGTAGCATTCTGTGTGTAGAGCCCTGTGTGTTACTGCTTGTTCTTCCACCCAGTCAGTGCACACGTGGGAACACTGGCACAGCCTAGAGACCCCGTGGTGAGCCCGCAGCCAGGGTCCTTGGGTGTGTAGAGCATGCAGTGAGGAAGGGAACAGCAGAGGAGGTGCTGCTGCTGTCATCCTGACAGGTTGGGGGTGGGGGCCAAGCTATACAACCTTACCCACAGGGGTGATGGCATCAGTGTGTTCCCTGGGACTGAAAACCAAAGGGACCATGAGGAGCTCTGGGCCCTGGACGTGACCCTTGTGGTCTCTGCATCTTCTAGCCAGGGGTTGAGACTGGGCTTCCTGGGATTCAAGTGGTTGAGGATCCCAGATTCCTTTCAAGGGTCAAGCTGGGAGCAGCAGGGGCAGTTGGGCATGTGGGCTGGAAGGAACCCAGTGAGAGACGGTGCTGGGGCCATCTACGTGGCTCTGAGGCCCTCTCTAGGCAACAAACAGGTTGGTTCTTTTGGGCCACAGTTAGTGTGAGATGGAGCAAGCTCCTCTGCAGGAGTTCCTGGGGGCTTGTGTCCTAAAAGTCAGCATGTGCTTCCAGAAAACTTGAAACCCGGGCAGATGCAACCCAGTCCGTGGTAATAAATTCTCCAGCCATCGACCTGCCTGGTGTGGGAGAGGAGCCCCCTCTGCAGAGGCTAGTTCTCTATCTGTCAAGCAGGAGGGATTGCTGGCTCAGACGACCCGTGTGGTCAAGTCGTAGGTTGCATGTGTCTTCTAGTTTAGCGACTTAAGGTGTGCTTAGGTATTTATCAATCCAGTGAGAGCAAGTGGTTGCCTGAGAATGACCTGTCTCCTTCAGTCCCAGGCTTTCCTTAATGGCTAACCATCTACCCTGATGCTCAGACGGGGCGTCTCCCCAGCCCTCCCCAGCCCTCCGTCCTCTTCCTTGCCTTTGCCTGGGATGTTCTCTCTGAGGTACTCTCTGTCCTCCCCAGGGGTTGCAGAGACAAGCCCAAGGCAAGGCCCTGGGAGGGGTTTTGGGTTCTCTGTCTCTGCCTGAGAGGAGCTGGCCAGGGCTCCTGTGTCTCCACCCAGAGCACTCTGCAGCCTCCTCTCCCATTTGAACCTCTTCCTGGCTCACCTGGCCTGGTACACCTGGTCTGTCCCCATCCCCCAGGCATCCAGTTCACTGCAGCTGCACCTCCTTCTGTATGGGAGAGCAGGGGAAGCAGCCCCCTGCTACTGTGAGCCCCCAAATCAGTTCACTTTGGGGAAGTCCAGCCCCCACACACCACTGAGCCCCACTGGGGTTGTTTGCGTCTCTTTGTCTTTTCATTCTTTTTGGTAATATTTCTGCTTTGATTTGATTAAAATAACCCCCTGCCCCCCTGCCCCCCTGCCCCCCTGCCCCCTGCCAGTCCTGGAGTTAGCATGGATTCTTCAGGAAACAGTGCTTGTTTTTTCAATGGCAAGTTCTGGACTAGAAGCATCCTCAGAAGGTGAGGCCTGGTCTCAACATGATACCACATTGTGGGGTGCATTGTAAATGGGGTCCCCCACCCTGTCTTGAGTGTAGCCTGTGCAGAGCAGGCCGCTGCTCCTGAAGTGAGGGGGTGTGCCCTGGACCCTGGGGGACAGGCCACTGCTGGGGTGTGTGGTTGATGGGGCAGAGAGGCTGGGGGCCTTGGACAGGGTTGGTGAGGGGGTTGGCCTGCCAGCAGATGGGGCCGGGTCCTTGAGTGGGTGCTCCGGGGGGAGGCTTTAGTGGTGAGAGTGTGAATCAGGCTGGATGGAGGTCAGCGGCCAAGGGAGGACACAGTGGGACCTGTGGGCGTGGACACCGTTGAGCTGGACCGTTCCCTCTGGACTGTCTTCTCAGACTCTGGGAAGCACAGCGTCCCCTGCCCTTGGGAGCTGGTGTTCTAACGGAGGACACCCACCAACAGTGAGGCAGTGTGGCTACAAGCAGTGACAGGAGCTTGGGAGGAGGGTGAAGCCAGAGAGGTGGTCAGTGGAGGCCTCCTTGAGAAAGTCTAGGAAGGGGTAACAGAGTGTAGGTGGGGGGCCTGCGGGGAGCACGCCCTGCACATTTGGGAGCCAAAGAGGGGTCAGTGTGGCTGGTTTGGGCAACCAGGATCAGAAGGTATGGGCATGGCTGGGCTGTGGCCACTGTGGGAGGAGGACTTGACCTTTTCATCAAGAGGCCTCACAGGTCAACCCCAGCCCCAGGCTCCCTTTGGAAGGGCTGTTGATTGGCTCCTTGGCTCAGTGCCAGAAGGGCAGGGCTATCGCTCGGAGTGAGTGGCTTGGCCTCCATGTGACTGCAACTGTTGTGGGCTTGGTGGAGGCAGCGCTGGTGGAGACACCCCATTCTGTGCACTCAGTGTACTGCTGGTTCAGCTCAAAGCTATGGGGTTGGCTTTACCTTTTTGGTTATTTGCAAATTTTTTGGTAATTTGACTTTTTTTTAAGGTTTTAAAATTGATGTATTTTTAGAGAGGGAAAGAGAGGGAGAGAGAAGCATTGATGTGTGAGAGAAACATGGATCAATTGCCTCTTGCACACACCCAACTTGGGACTAGCCCGCAACCTAGCCATGTGCCCTGACCTGGCATCGAACCGGTGACCTTTCCCTTTGCAAGGTGATGCCCAACCAACTGAGGCACAAGAATCAGGGCTGTAATTTGACTTAATCATTTAGCTTTTGTTTGGAAAGGAGAGTGAAAATAAAACTAGGGGAAGAGCAAGTCAAAGATGATTTTGAAATGTTAATTAATATCATTTGGAAGAGTGAAAAGCATGAGCACTTGAACTGAATTTCAGCTCAGGTTCAGTTTGGGTCTTCCCTCCAGTGTGCCATCATAGCTGCACACAGCTGTCTTGTCTGTCAGACTTTTATTCTGCATCCAGAAGTGGCATAGCAAGTGACTGGAGGTATTGACCCAGTTTGCAGGAAAAGTGCAAGAGATTGTTACTGTCATAACCACAGGCCTTATTTCAGGAATAGAATGAGATAGAGAGGGAATTGTTACAAATAGGCCATTGCTCTAGCTTGTTCCCTCCCCCCAGGCTGTGGGAGAATGAGATAAATGCACATTACAGATTTCCACTGTTTTAGTTTTTATAGAGAAAATCGATAGAAGAGTCCTGTTTAGTGCCATTAAGAATATAAAAATACCAGCTAGGTGTTCACATCTTCCTCTTCACCACGTGAGGCAAGATGTCTGTATTGTATGCCCACCACTGGAATCTGAGCAAATGTCTGCATGTGTGCAATGATTGGCAAAGTTTTCAGAGTTTGAAATTCTGTTTCAAATTTTGGAAGTGCAAGCAGGGCCATTCACACTTAGGAGGAGAAAAATAGCCCAGGTTGGTGTGGCGCAGTGGGTTGAGCACTGGCCTGTGAACTGAAAGTTTGTTGGTTCGATTCCCCATCAGGGCACATGCCTGATACAGGCCAGGTTCCCGGTTGGAGGGGGTGTGATCGTTGTATCTCTCCCTCTCTTTCTCCCTCCCTTCCCCTTTCTCTAGAAATGACTAAATAAAATCTTTTTATAAAAAGGGGGAAATAGGCTAAAGACAGTCTAGCTTTTTACAAAATATGTGTGTGATCCCAAATTGCACTGGGATAATGATCCTCCTTCACTTCCTGTCCCAGAAACAAAAAACTTCTTTCCGTAGCCATCTTCTCCCCCTTCAAAAAGAGCTTACATTGCTCTGTTGTAGTTCACCCGTACCGAAGCCCCAAACCTCCAGTGCAGGGGATTCCAAGGCTGTTGGCCTGCTTGGTGGGCCGCAGGTGCCGGAGCCATTGACCCTCTGCATCTATCCAGGCTGCTGTGCTCTGGGGCTCTTCCACTTACACGGTAGTGTGAGGTACTCAGGTAGGTATTTAGCCACACTTCCAGGGAAAACAATACAAAACAATAGCCACATAAGAGGTTTTTGGATAAGGGCCTTAATCCCTACTGCAAAGCAGTATTGAGTTGACCTAGGCACCTTGTAATCACTGAATACATAAATGCTTGAATTTGCATAACGTTGAGGTAAAGTAGTCTTATTGTTTAAATCAGGAGAGCTCTTTAGAAACTGGACAGAGTAGCCATGTGTCCAGCTATTGGTCTGTGGTGAGAGTCCTTCCACATTCATTCTTCCTTCCCCATAAATTACCATGGCTATCACAGTGACTTCAGAACCTGGCTGGGGGATGGGGCAGCACTTTCCCCGAGTGGTCCACTTGCCAAAGAAGAATGTCCTCCTGCCAAGGAAGCCGGCGAGGGCCATTTCAAAGTACCCTCTCCCCAGGAGTGTCCAGGGAGGCTGACTTCCATTTGGCCCTCTAAGATTCTACTCCTCTTTTTAAATAACTAAGTGACTGATGTTGTGTTAGAGTAGGTGAAATATATTGAATAAGTGACTGATACATTTTAAATAAGTACTATGTGATCTGCTTTCTGCTCACACCTGGTCACCCAGTATGTGGGTTTTCCTCACCAAGCAATTCTCTAATTCTCTGTGGTTCCTACTTGGGTGTTTTATAATTTAATTCTTTCTGATACCAACTGCCCAGGGTTAGCACAGGCCCCATTGCAGGTGCCCAGGTTACCCACACTTCTATCTAGTAAAACTCCTTCCTCAGGTTCAATAATTTTCTGTAATGGTTATTAGAACCCAGGGAAAACCTTAGTTCTATCACTGTTTATTGCGAAGGTTACAGTGAACAGGTATATAGGCAGGCCTGGAAGAGTCCACAACACGGGGGCTTCTGTCCCCATGGAGTTTGGGGTGCACAATTCTCCCAATACGATGTGTTCGTTAACCCTGAAGCTCTCCAGACCTCCTCATTTTGAGTTTTTTATGGAGGTTCCTTTACACAGGCATGATTAGTCATTGGTCATTGGTGATTGGCTCAGTCTCCAGCCCCTCCCTCTACAAAGAGGTTGGGGGCGGAGCTGAAAGTTCCAGCTCTAATCAGGTCAGTTTCCCTAACTAGCTCCCATTCTCCATTAGTTTAAACCCAGATGAGGTTGAAAGGGGCTTGTTGATGAGTGACAACTCCTTAGGAGCTCTGCGTCCGGACTGGGCATGAAGACCAGATAAATATCTCTTATGAAATGACAGCATCACAGTAGTGAGGCAACATCATGATTCATGACTCCATCATTTGCATGCTCTTTAGAAAGTGTTATACCTGAACATGGCCAGAACACTGTAGAAGCGAGTGCCTTTTCTTCCTTTTTTTTTTTTAATTACTTATTTATTTATTTTTAGAAAGAAGGGGAGGGAGGGAGGGAGAGAAGCATCGATGTGTGAGAGATACGGCAGTCTGTTACCTGTTGCATACTCCCAGCTGGAGACCTGGCCCACAACCCAGGCGTGTGCCCTGACTGGGAATCCCACTGGTGAGCCTTTGGTTCGCAGGCTGGCACTCAGTCCACAGAACCACACCAGCCAGGGCGCCAAGGCCTTTTCTTTGTGGGGACTGGTCGTGTTTGAGAAAAGTGATATTTCTATTGCTCACGTCAGAATTAGCCTGTCCATCATGAAAGATTGTTTTTTCTTTAAACTTTTCACATTATAAAAGTAAACATTTACTGTAGAAGATAAACTTAATCAAAAAGGAAGAAAATAAAAACTGCCCATGAGCCCAGCACTGAGCACAAGGTATTGTCATTTTGGTACTGTTTCATCATATCTATGCCTCCCCAACCTGTGCAGTTTTTCAAAAAGTCAAGTTTGGCATCTAATACTTTTTAAAGCCGTGAGCAGTGTCTCAGAGCTGGTTTGTGCTCCTTCTCTTTTACAGTGATGTCCAGCTCCTTGAAGAAATAGTTACCGTTAGGCCTCTACACCACTGCCTGGGAACTCTGGCATGAAGTGTTGTTTTGGTGGGAGCAACCTGCTTTCCTATGCTGACCTCACTGCCCCCTGCCTTCTCCACAACCGTTCCAGGCTCCATTGACCATTCACGTAGTTTCCCCCTTGACCTCTGTAGGTGGTCTGGATCACCTGCTGAATCTGGATCTTCTTTCCCGCAGATTCTGATGGCCAGCTGTGCAGCATTGTACCTGCCCAGGACGAGGGGCCGCAGGCCTGCCCTGATGAGTTCGAGGACTTTGTTACTTTTGAGGCAAGTGATTTTCATGAGAAAGCTGAGAGGGAATTTGACATTACGCCTCCTCTGTGCACTCTGAAGTCCCACTTTGCTTCGTGGTTCCCTGGGCTGGAAGGGCAGAGTAGGGCTCACTTTGCAGCCCTGTGTACACTGTGGGGGGTGCTGTGGTTGGTGGGCACTGGGGGCTCGTGGCTGTCCACTGTGAATATTATACACAGGAGACCCTTAGCAGGAGATGCCCCTGGGCCCATTGTTAGTGGGGTGACAGGCTGAGCAGTTAGGTGTCTCTGGTGATACTATCTGTCACCTTCTCTCAGGCTGCCAAGCAAGGTTAGATAGAGCAGGGGACTCATCATGAGATTTTAATTTTATCAAATTCCAAACCATTTTTTGGGTCTGCTAGGGATCTTTGACTAATGCCTTGCTTTCCTGCACCCCTCCCCACCCCCAGAAAAAGTCAGGGTTGCAGTGGTTACATGGTGTTGCCAGTAATGTTGGGTGTTTCTTCCTCTGACAAGGCTCCGGGAAGGTCTGTGAACACAGCCACAGAAGACAGATTACCGCTTTGTGTTCCACTAGTTGTGGGGGTTGGGCGGCAGATGCCGGGAGAGCCGAGATGGCTGGATCTGGAATTATTTTTTTTTAATGTATGAGAAATTACTGAGTCCTTGAAGAGCTGTTGGGGAAAGCTGTGGTGGCCACCTCCAGCCCCTCAGCGCTCTGTTGCCCAGTGAGGGGAGCAGGGTTAGGCTGTGACCCAGTGGACCCAAGGCCCTGCATGGCAGACTTCTGAGCCTCAGCTCCTTTAGAGGGCTGCACAGAATAGTTTCTGAAAGTCCCTCTGCATATTAACTCACCATGGGATCCACTGCTTTCCTTCTGTGCCTGTGTCCCTTCTCTGAGAAGCTGCCCCAGGTGTTGGTGTGACCCCAGATAGTGCAGGCTCACTTCCTGACTGTCACCTCTGGCAGCACAGGACCCCCCCAGACCACCTGGGCATGGTCGCTCTTCACACATTTGTCCCAAAATACCAGCTGGGCCTGACCACCACTCCCCACAAAGGCAGGAGACAATCGCCTTTTGTCTCCTGTGTTCTGGGTGTGACTGGGCGGGGCCAGGCTCTGTCCTGACTTGTGGAGGCTGAGACTTGTACTGACTGCAAGGCAAAGTTTGGCCAGGTGGGGGACCTCAAGTGTGTGTGACTCTGACGTGTCAGCTTTCAGATGAACTGCCCACTCCCGTAACTGTGAAGAGCCTGCTTACACGGCCTGAGTAGGAAGACTCTGTGGTTTGATGCATCTTGGAATTTTCCAGGAATGCACTAGGTCAGGAGGAGAGCCTTCCTTTTTCGTTTGGAGCATCTGCAGAATTGCCTTCCCAGTAGTACTGCAGCGTCCACGTCTCCCAGTGCATACACTTAATCTATCATCAGTGTCTTTTGTTTTATTCCCCTCGTATTTCTACTAGGGTACTGCAGCAAGTTTTTTAAAATGTTTTATGAATAGGTGTGTGTAATGGGTTGAATGGTGGTCCTCCAAAAGGTACATAACTCAGAACCTATGAACGTGACTCTATTTGGAGAAGGGGTCTTTTCAGATATAATGAAGTTAAGGATCTCAAGATCAGATAGATCATGCTGAGTGGAGTGTCCTTAGAAGAGAAAGGGAGGGGACACACGAGGAAAAGGCAATATGAAGACCAAGGCAGAGGCTGGAGTGATGGAGCAAGAAGCCCAGGGAGGCCGGGAGCCTGCAGATGCTGGAAGGGACAGGAAGGAGGAATTCAGCCTTGACACTTTGCTGACACTTTGATTTCGGGCTTCTGGCCTCCAGAACTGAAAGAATACATTCTTACTGTTTTAAGCTGCCCAGTTTATGGTAATTTGATATAGCACACACAGGAAACTGTTCAGGATAGTAAGAGGCATCAACACATTTTGTACTCAGAAGTTCCCATTTGGTCTGAGAGTGAGCCACTGTAGGGGGGCTGCCTCCCCTGATACCTGGGTAGAGTAGGCAGGGTGCTGTGTGACCATGGCCCCATTTTGTCCTCTAAGTGGGTGGATCCCCCTTAGCCCACTGACTGTGGCCCTCCCACCTCTGTGGTCCTGGCCCCAAGGTTGTGCCAGCCCCTACCTCTTGCCTTTGGAAGGCATGGTGGGAGCCTGATGTTGCAGAGTATGCTGAAGGAATGTTTTTCAGGCTTTTAGATCCTAATTTTTTTTAGGATGGAGGAAATGCTTTTTCTACGTTTCTTTGTTACTTAAAAAAACTAATACTATTTATACTCTAGCAGTTTTAAGTTTACAGAAAATGGAGCAGGCAGGAAAGAGAGTTTCCAGTACACGCACCCCACACTAACGGTTTTCCCCATCATGAACATCTTGCCTTAATGTGGTACATTTGTTACAGCCGATGAACCAATATTGATGGATTAATATTAACTGGCATTCACAGTTTACATGAGGGTTCACTCTTGGTGTGGGGTGCAGTTTGTGGTTTTAGGCAAATGTACCATATCAGGTACCCACCATTGTGGTCTCTTACAGAGTAGTGTCACTGCCCTAACGGTGCTCTGTGACCCATGACTCGTCCCTGCCCCCCACTAGTACCCCACAACCACTGATCTTTCATATGGTCCCCATAGTTTTGCCTTTTTCAGATTGTTGGAGTCACAGAGTACATAGCCTTTGCTGACTAGCTTCTTTGGCTTAGTAATATGCATTTAGGGTTTCTCCATGTCTTTTTCTGCTTTTTAAGGTTTTTAGATGTAATTTGGGGGGGGGTGAAACTAGGTACTGTGAAACTTACAGAAAGATTGCTCTCTTTTTAAAAAAAAAATGCTAGCATGTTGTATACTGATTAAAAGTCCAATAAAAATATGAGTAGAGAATATGTGTGTTATGTCCAAACACTACGTGTGGAGACCCTCTGCTGGAGATCTTCAGAGATAAATAAGCCTTTTACTGATTTTTCAGGCTGGACATGCGGCAGTATCCGTCAGGGGGCCTGGTGCAGACAGCTGCTAGCCGGCTGCTGCCTCTGGTCTCTTCCTGCTGGGGCTGTTCAGTGGGTCCTGGGGCTCTAGCATTTCCCTGAGCATCCCTTTGGCTTGTCGCCTGCAACAGAACTCCTAGGAGGAAGTCACTGATGTGGTGTGTCTAGAAGGGGAAGAGGTGAGGAGGTAACTTAAGGTTTTTCGCTGATGTTTAGAGAATGAGAAGAAAACTCCTGGTCTGAGAATCTGAGTGAGGTAGAGGATGGAGAGCTAGAGGCCTGCAGGGGTGATCTCGTGATACTAGGATTTCTGGCAGGAGGTGGGAAAGTCACGGGGTGGGTGCAAACAGAACTGGTAAGAATTGTCCCTGCTCCGTGCCTTCTTGTGCCTCCCTCCTTCTCCCACTACCAGCATCCAGAGAAAAGAGCTGCCTTAATAAAATACCAGGAAAATGTGTCTTTTATGCAGACTCTTATCAGAAAGGTTAGAGAGTCAAGAACAAAAGCCATTTGTTTTGAGATATGTTTATTAAAAAGCCAGCAAGGATACTTCTTGAACTTCGCCCCTACCCCCATGTTCTCCACCCCCTCCACTGCCATACCAGGAGGTTTAACAGAGCATGTCTGGGAGCAGGTTAAACTTTTTTCCTGGCAGTGCTGTACCTTCAGGTGAACACACAGGTTTGGCAGAAACCCCAGTGCAACTTGTCAGTTGAGAATCTGGACGGAAGGCCCTAGAACATCTGATACGATGGGAGGCCGTCTCTGGGAGCATACCCTGGCTGGAGCTGGTGTATGGAGCCAGGCTCAGCCTGCAGAGCTGCCTGGGCGAGCGTCTGAGGGTAAGAGGAGGCTGTGTTGTGCTGGGACACAGGCTCACACTGTGCCCAGCAATTTCCCCCTGAGGGACCCCAGCCCGTAGAGAGGGGGCCCTAGGCAGGGCTGGCCACGCGTGTTCCTCACTGGTGGCTCTGTACACGGCCTTCCTTGTCCGTCTGTTGGCAGATTGTTAATTGGCGAAGGTAACATTAACTTGTAGTGAGGTTTTCTAAGATGCACTTAGATTTCCACGCGAGTTCATCTTAACGCGTGTAACTTGTAAACATTTTTATAGTTCGTGGCATAGACTTTGGGCTTTCAGGCAAACCTAGGTCCCGTCTGGTGCCTACTCTGAACAAATGGGGTCTGTGTGTGAGCTGCTCTTAATGCTGTGTCTAGTAGACTGTGGGCGAGCATGCACCATGGTCTAGGATGACTTTCTGCCTCTCTTGAAAAACGGGTGTTTACCCAGCTGCCCTGGAAAACTACCTGCTGGCTGACATTTATTCAGGGCAGCCTTCACCAATAGAAACTGACCCTCAGGGGCTGCACAGGGTGGGCAGCACTTGGGAAATGATCTCTCCCTTTCCTCCTGGTCACTTGGCCCTTCCTGGGTTTTGTCCCAGTTGCTCCTGGAGCCCCTTAGTCTCTTGTTTCCTTTGGGCCACTCTCTGTGCCCTCGGTCTTCATAGGAAGCTCCAGATAAGAGGCTGTTTACCAGCACCCCCACCGGGGCGTCTGAGTGTTTATGGTTGTGCTTTGGGGACAGGACTTCCATGACCCCACTTATTTTAATTAAGGTCTAAGTGCAAACATAAAGCCTTTTGTGAAGTGGGGAACAGTTTTCATCTGTGTAAGACCCTCATTTGGTGCGGAAGAACAGGTTTGCTTTAGAAAGGAAGGTAAAAGTGGAGGAGTGGTCTCCCCTCTCTATCTTTTTGAAGGGTGGAGAGATGGGCAGAATGGAGTGAGTGAGTGCCTGACTTGAGTATTTGGGTTTGTAAAGCTTCTGCCTTATTTTTCCTGTGTCAACGGAGAACTGCTTCCATCCTGAACAGTCCTGGCCAAGTTCCATGAGGGTTTCAGCTCCAGCCCCGGCCTCAGCTGCACGATTGATAGCAATTTTTTGCAGGTGAAATGAACAGGTCCAAGTGCCTGGACCTTCCTCCCTTTGCGGGAGACAAATGCTGGCTTGGTGCTGAGTTGATTTGCTCTTACAGATGCTGAGCTGCCATCGAGGGCATGGGGTCCATGCTGTTCAGAGAGGAACATCGAGCATCTGTTAGAAGTGCTGGTTGGTTGGCTTTTTTTAATTTTAAGGATTTTATTATTTTTTTAAGAAAGGGGACAGGAGGGAGAAAAACATCAGTAGGTTGCCTCTTATACATACTCCAGCAGGAGTTGGAACCTGCAACCCAGGCATGTGCCCTGGCTGGGAAAGGAGCTTGCAACCTTTCACTTTGTGGGACGATGGCCAACCAACTGAGCCGTTCTGGTCGGGGCTGGTTGACTTTCTAAAAGCTGAATTCAAGAGTCAAGTTTTGTTCCCCACAGGAAAAAAAACAATTATGAGGGTCCTCAGTCATGTCTAGGGGGCCCACGATGGTCCTGTGCGGTGAGGAGTATGGTGTGTGGGCCCTGCCTTCTTCCTGGGCCTGAGGACTGAGGGGGAGGTGGGGGAGGTCCTCGGGATTGTCCTACAGGTAAGGACCAGTGCTCTTGGAGGAGTTTTCAGCCGAGTATTGAATAGCTGACCGGTCTTTGTCATTAGTGTTAGAAGTCTGGGGTAGGGTCTAGGGGTCTTTGTGGTCCCCTTGGGCAGTTCTTAGGTAGCATCCCATGTGAGTGAGCAGTGCCATCTGGGTCACCAGTCAGCATCCGCACCTCAGAGTATGTCAGGAATGGACTGTGGATTTTGTGACTGTTTTGTTGGGCTTCCCCTTTGAGCCACCTCCTGATGTACTGGTACTTCCTGCCTGGCTCAGGTAGCTCGTCTCTGCCTGTGCTGCCTAGCACCGGCACTTCTAGTACCTCATGAAGTGATTTCCTGGTTTCATTTCAGATTTGGAAGTGAACTTACTTGCCTTAGATTCCAAGGGAGATTGGGTTTTCCATTAAAAAGACGAGTCATGTCATTGAACACCTCCGTAGGTACATCTCATGTTCTTCTCTATTTTATCCTGGCCCTACAAGCACCTAGTAGGGATTCTACCCACCAGTGACACGTGAACCTCACAGCCTTTTACTTTGTTTCTGGGCCTGCCTTTTGGGTCTCTCTTGATGGATTGCAACCATGTGAGATGAGCATTTACAGCCCCACCTTTTACAAATGAAACAACAGGGCTTAGAGTTGTTGAGACCCCAGTCTGGAGTCACGTGGCTGGTAGACAGCAGACTGAGGGTGGACCTGAGCCTCTCGTGAGCATCACCAGCCTCCCTCTGGCTCGATCAGGGCCCTACGCCTTTCTTCTACGGTACAGGGAGCCCCAGGGGCACAGCTGTATGAGGCCTTCTAGCCACCTCCAAAGGTAGCCAAGGACTTCAACTTTTTAAAAAAGATCTTATTTATTTTTTAGAGAGAGGAGAAGGGAGGGAGAAAGAGAGGGAGGGAAACATCAGTGTGTAGTTGCCTCTCATGTACCCCCTCTCTGGGGACCTGGCTTACAACCCAGGCATGTCCCTGACTGGGAATTGAACTGGCGACCCTTTGGTTCTCAGGCCTGCACTCAGTCCACTGAGCCATACCAGCCAGGGCAGGACTTCGACTTTTTGTTACTACAGCATATCCGAGCAGACTGCTCACCTCCGTGATACCTGAACCCAAGTACAAAGTACACATTTCTCCAGCTACTTTCTGAAATCTTAACCTGTTTGCAAATTGTTAAACTCAGAATCTTGCAAGCATGACATGTTGGCTGTGTTTCCTAACCAATGAAATTGCTTTGTAATTAAAATTGAGATTATAAATTTAAAATGGTCTGCTTAATGGTTCTTTAATTTTAATTTCATTTGTACAATCCACAAATACTTCCTGCCTGCTGTGTGCCGCCCCTGTGCTGGGTGCTGAGTCCATATGGGTGAAAATAAAGGTATGTTTAGTGGGAAAGTAGACATTTAACCAGTGAGCATAATAAATTGATTAAATAATTAATTAGTATTTTGAAGTTAAACCATGTAGTTGAATTTCAAAGCAATACCCTGAATATACAGAACAGATATCCATGGTGACTTTTTAAATTAAAAAGGCATGTTTTTACACTTTTGAATGCTAATTCTTTGGATATAAATAATTTTAGAATCTCTCTTTTTTTAAAGATTTAATTTATATATCTTTAGAGGGGAAGGAGAGAGAGAGAGAGAAATATCAGTGTATGGTTGCCTCTGGTGTGTCCCCTGCTGGGAACCGGCCCGCAAACCAGGCATGTGCCCTGACTGGGAATTGAACCGTGATCGTCTGGTTCGCAGGCCCGAGCTCAATCCACTGAGCTACACCAGCCAGGGCTTAGAGTCTCTTTTTTAAAGAATTTATTTATTTACTTTAGAGAGAGGGGAAGAGAGGGAGAAAGATAGAGAACCATCAATGTGCAAGACAAACATCAGTCAGTTGCCCTATGCACAGACCTGGCCTGCAAGCCAGGCGTGTGCCCTGACTGAGAGTCAAACTGGTGACCTTTTGGTTCACAGGCCAGCACTCAGCCCACAGAGCCACACCAGCCAGCTTGTGGATATAAATAATTCTATTGCTAGAAGCCACAAAATGGATAGTTCTCCTGGGATTTATCATGTGTTGGGATGCTTTGTATCACTTCTAGGTATATTTATATAACCATCTTTAAAAATTATTCCAGTAGATTTGCATACTTGGACATATGCCTGTTTTTCTTTTTTTTTTTAATCCTCACCCAAGGACATGCTTATTGATTTTAGAAAGAGGTGAAGGGAGGGAGAGAGAGAGGGAGAGAAACATCAACGTGAGAGAGATGGAACACGCAAGCCAGGCATCTGCCCTGACTAGGAATTGAACCCATGACATTTCACTCTATAGGACGATGCTCCAGTCAACTGAGCCACACTGGCAAGGGCCCTATTTTTTCATTAAAAAATATTTAATCGTGTTATGAATTAATGTTTTTGCTTAGAAATATAGTAGGGACTTCTCCCATGTGAGAGCTCCCCCTCCACACGTTCATTTCCATTCCCACAGCAGCCTTGTGCTGTGTGGGATACTGGGCCTTATTGCACCAATACCACATGTGGGCATCATTATTTCCAGGGTGCCAGGACTGACTTCTTGGCACTCTTTTCTAGGCCAATGAGGTGACAGACAGTGCGTACATGGGCTCCGAGAGCACCTACAGCGAGTGTGAGACCTTCACCGACGAGGACACAAGCACCCTGGTGCATCCTGAGCTGCAGCCTGAAGGGGACATGGACAGTGCGGGTGGCTCGGCCATGCCCTCCGAATGCCTGGACGCCATGGAGGAGCCTGGCCATGGTGCTCTGCTGCTGTTCCCAGGCAGGTCTGTAATCCTCCCCTAGCAAGGCCTTGGTATTGTGCATAAGGTACCATGGGAGGGTGAGTTCATGGAGGGGTTTGTGTCAGAGTGGCTTAGAATCCTCACAGGACATGCGAGAGAGTGTGGACCCTGCAAGATGACCTATGCGATATCCTGGTCACAGCTGCCTTCCCTGTCATGAGGTGCCCCTCTTGCTGGCAGTGGATGACAGCACTTATGAACGCTGCACAACTACTTCCACTATAGAGACAGGAATTCTAGGAGAATAACTTGGCCTTTTAGATTTTGTCATTACAGCTCTTAGAAACCAGGCAAGATGCAATATTCAGTAAATGTCTTCTGTCAGGATCTTAGAACCTCATCTCTGTGGCCTCCCTAATCAGACCCCCTTTCTCCCCCTACCACCCGAGGTGACCCCATGCATTTGAGGACCAGTGAAAGAATGGGGAAACGTGGGAGAGGTGCCGGTGGCTCGTGTGGACCTGAATGATAGCTTTTGCCCTGTGCTACCAGTGAAGCCACTGTGCTTAGCAACCTTGGAAGTGGTTGGTTTCTATATTGTTTTGCTTATTTTATTTCATTTAATTTCTTGTTTGGTCCTCACAGAGTTTTTCATTTTTTCTCTTTAATTGAAGTATTACATAATGACACGTGAGTGCACCTGTCAAAGGTGCACAGACACGCTCACACCTGGGGCCCCCTGTTGCTCCCTGCTAGGCTCCCTAGCTTTGTAATGGCAGCATTGCTTTCCCTGGTTTTGCACCCTAGATAATGTATAATTACACTGAAGTATCCTTTTAGACCAGGCTTCTTTCATTTAATATTGTGGCTATGTGATTTACCCATATTTTTGTGCATAGTTGGCATTCATTTCCTTTCATTATTAGAGCATTCCATTGTAATTGTAGAGCATTCCATCTCTCTTGTGCCCCCTATGGGGGTGCAACACAAACATGTGCCCTGACTGGGAATTGAACCAGTGACCCTTTGGTTTGCAGGCTGGCACTCAATCCACTGAGCCACTCCAGCCAGGGCTGCAGCCTTTTACTTTACTGTTGATATACACTTGAGTAGTTAACAGTTTGGGTTTTGTGAAAAAAACTGTAAACATTACATGTGTTTTAGTGGTACATCTGGAACACACACGTTCAGCTTTAGAAGTTATTTCGCTTATTGCCGTTCAGACGGTTATAGTCAGAACTTCGAGTAGTAATTCCGTGTCTACCAGTGCTGTGGGTTCTGGTTGCTCCTTGTCATTTTTTAAAAGATTTTATTTATTTATTTATTTTTAGAGAGAGGGGAAGGGAGAGCAAGAGAGAGGGAGAGAAACATCAGTGTGTGGTTACCTCTTATGCACCCCCTAATGGGGACCAGGCCCGAAACCCAGGCATGTGTCCTGACTGGGAATTGAACCAGGGACCCTTTGCTCCTCAAGCCAGCACTCAGTCCACTGAGCCACACCAGCCAGGGCTGGTTGCTCTCCATCTTGGCAGCACTTGGCATTGTCTGCTTTTTTTCAGGTGTGTTCTCTGGAGGGCATGAAGTAGAATGTTAGTGTAGGATACTTCTGACTGGCTTTTCCCTGAGGACGAGCACCTTTTATATCTTTTCTTGCCTTTTTGCCCATGTGGAGATCCCCTTTTGTGAAGTTGCTGTTCATGTCTTTTACTCATTTGTTAATTGTAGGGGTCAATAAACATTTTCTGTAAAAGGCCAGATAATAAAACATTTTTTGGCTTGCAGGCAATAAGGTCTTGGTGGCTGCTGTTCAGCTCTGCTGTTGAAGTGCAAAGTGGCATATAAGTGGGTAGGATTTGGCCTCTAGGGGTCTGTTGGTCCTGGAGTCTATCTTTTTCTTGCTAATTTGTAGGATTTCTTTAACTGTTTTAGTTATGAGCCCTTTATTCTGTATGTGGCTTTCACATACCTTTTCTCTAGTCTGTGGGTTGCCTGTTCAGTTTCCTGTTGGTGCCTTTATGGAACAGATATTTTTAATTCTGTTGTATAGTCCAGTTTAATCTGTTTTCCTTTTGTGGTTAGCACTTCTGTGTGCTGCTTGAGAAATCTTTGCTTACCTCCACATCACTATGTTTACTTATGCTTTCCTTTAAAAGCCTATTGGTTAGCCCTGGCTATTGTGGCTCCTTGGACTGAGTGCTGGCCTAAAAATCCAAAGGGTCACTGGTTTGATTCTCAGTCAGGGCACATGCCTGGGTTGGGGGTCAGGTCCCCAGTGGGGGGCATGCAAGAGGCAACCGATCGATGTATCCCTCACATTTTGATTTCTCTCTCCCTCTCTTCCCCATGCTCTAAAAATGAATAAATAAAATCTTTTAAATAAATAAATAAAAGCCTATTGTTTTGCCTTCATATTCAGATTTGTTAGCTCTTTTTAAAAAGATTTTATTTATTTTTAGAGAGAAGGGAAGGGAGGGAGAAAGAGAGGGAAAAACATCTGTCAGTTGCCTGTTGCCTCTCACGTGTTCCCAGCTGGGGGCCCACAAACCAGGCATGCGCCCTGATGGGTAATTGAACCAGCGCCTTTTGGTTGGCAGGGCAGCACTCAGTCCACTGAGCCACACCAGCCAGTACTGTTATGTCTCTGGTGTGTATGGTGTGAGGTAGGGATAATTTTTCCCATGTTGATATCCAATCATTTCAGCCTTATTTTGAAAAGATTCCCCTTTCCTCCACTGTCCAGGTGTCACTTGGTTCCCGAAGTGCCTACCAGAACATTGAACTTACACATGTGACTCGTAGCATTTTTGCTAGAAAGTGAAAGTCACATCCTCAGTTCGGGGCTTGCTCACGGCCCTGAGTCAGAATGTGTCTTTCCTGTTTTGTCTTTTCAGATCCCACCTGCACAGCCAGTCCGTCGTCATGGTGATAGGTGGCGAGGAGCATTTCGAGGACTACGGTGAGGGCAGTGAGGCGGAGCTGTCCCCAGAGACTCTCTGCAGCGAGGAGCCCGGCTGTGGAGATGCTGCCTTTCTCACCCCCTGGTAATGCAGCCTGCACTGGTGTGCGTGTTCTCCTCCTGCGTCTGTCTCCTGCATCTAGTTGTGGGGACATTTCCCCTTTGGTTCATAAATTGTTAAGAGGGAACTTCTTTTATTCACTGTGGTATAACTAACATACAGTCAAATCTCAAGATTCATGCCTTGGTGAGCGTTAGCTGAAGTTTCTCCTGTCCAGTTGTATTCCCAGATCGCTCCACATTTAAGAGGCCTCAGCTAAACCACATGGCACAGAGCCTATGCCAGGCTACTTGGCTTTGTGGGTCCCTGAGCCACTAGTTGTGACCTCATTGTGGTTGCTGGCTGGCTTTGAGAGAAGCCGGGTGTGCATGCGTGTGCGGACATTCCAGTCATGGTGCTGTCAGCTACAGTCACCGCGCTGAGCATTAAACTCTCGGACCTTATTTCTGTAGCTGAAAATCTGTGCCGTTTGACTGGCCTCTGAGGGAGCCTTTAACATCACAAACAGTTCCCTGGATTCATTTCCTTATAATGATCTGACATCCCCACACTGTCTGGGAAGTTCTGGGTTTCCACTGTGATACCCAAAGGCCGAGATTCTCACTTAGAAAGCTGGTTGCTCCCAGCTGTCCTTCCTCACAGGAGGCGCTGAGAGCAAACCGGCACTATTTGTCCTGTGGGCCTGGCAGCCTTTCACTGGTGGCTGGCCCATCGGAGAACACAGCTCTCTTCAGGTGGGATCCTTGCCTGGCTGAACGGTCACCTCTCTCCTTTGCACTCCAGTTCTTGAAATTCTCCATCTTTGCAGACAACAGCCAAGTATCTTGAAATTGGCAACTATAAGATTCTTCCTTTGCCCAGGCTGTTACCCAGGCCTAGGGAAACTGGGTGGGGGCCAGTGCTAGGAGGGTCTGCCTGACAGGGTCCCCCTCGCTTTCTCCATGTGCCACCCCCTAAACTGCCCACCAGGGAGGGGTGAGGAGCCCTCCACAGGCATCTCTGGGAATGAGAGTGAGTGAAGTGGCGAGCTTATTTTTAGTAGCTGTCCTCTTCCCATACCCACACTCATGGTCGAGTTGAAATCAAGGCCAAAGGACTTGGCAGTGCCAAGTGCGTGTTTCTGACCTGTTTTGGTAATCTCTTCCTATTTGTTTGTTCCTGTCTTTTGTCCCCTATTTCACTGTTTTCTGTCTCAAGTGCGACTTCTATGCTACAATCGATGATTTGCTTTAACCTTCCTTCAAATTGAACTTCCACATTGGCTTTTCAAAGCCTATGGGTCGTCATGCCCCAGGGACCTTGCTGCCTTCTGGCAGGTGTATCACCTGTGCCCTGAAAGCCCAGGGAGGCTAAATAGAATTTTTTTCCTTAAATTCTCTTCCAAGGATATTTTTATTGGTTTTAGACAGAAAGGGAGAGAGAGAGAAACATTGATGTGAGGGAGAAACATCAGTCGATTACCTCCTGTAAACGCTTCAACCAAGGGTTGAACCCACAGCCTAGCTCTGTGCCCTGACTGGGAATTGAACCCACAGCCTTTTAGCATACAGGATGATGCTCCAACCAACTGAACTACCTGGCCAGGGCTAGTATTCCGACTTTTTAACAAAGGTCTTTGAAAGAGACAGAATTATTGGTAATTTATAATTTGCATGCAGTCTTTGACATTGATGTTTTTAGAGCCGTCATTAAAGCAGTTACAGCACAGTGAGTAACTCTGCTCATGAAGACACGCTTTGCTCTCCCATTGATGAGGTTTTGACAAAGGAGGAGGCAGTGTATCGAGGCACGCACTTCTTGCTAAGGGTAGCTGATGGACTACCCTTTGAGCTGGTAGTCACTTCCTCTGAGCACTTGACTAGGGAGGAGCAGGTGTGTGGCTGAGCCCCCTGAGGCCCGGCCCAAGCTGGTGGCGCACGTCATGGGTCATGGGCGATGTTGAGGGAGGTGGGTTCAACAGCAGTCTGAAAGTAAGAGTGGGACTCTTCTACGGTCGGTTACCTAACAACACACTGTTGCCTGGCTAACTCTAGCCCTGTGTAGAGTCACAGGTAACGTGACCAGTCCTTGCTGTTTCCTGAACTGACACTTCTTGTCTCTTTAGCACCGACCCGCTTGCCGCAAAGCTGCACAGCATCCTCACTGATGAGGCCTTTGAGTTTTACTGTAGCCAGTGCCATAAACAAATCAACCGCCTAGAGGATCTTTCTGCTCGCCTGAATGATCTTGAAAAGAATAGGTAACTGATGTAGTGCCTGGCCTTGGTCTGTGTTCAAGGGTGAGGGGGACTCTTGTCCACAGCTGCCCCTGGCTGTTCTTATCCCAGGTGCCACTCACTCGGTCTAGCCAACTCTGGGGGTGTTCCCTCTGGAAGCTGGGCCTGAATGTGGTTTGAAGGTGAGCGTGCAGATGCAGGACTCTTCCCGGGCCCCGCCCCGCCCGCCCTGCATGCATCCAGCCTGCGTTTGGCGCCCTTTGCCCTACTTGCTCCTGTGTGCATGCGGCAGTTTAATCGGCTGCTTCTCTCCCTTGACAGCCTTTAGACACTATGTATCCTGCTATTGAGGAAATCTAGCCATGTGAAACTCTTTGCTGACAAAGAGATACTTTTTAAAATTTTACTGAAATGTTTCTTTAATTGGGAGTCACATGAAACAGCATGGGGAATTTAAAGCAAGATTTGGTCCTTTAAAAACAACTTTGCAGTCAGCTTTCAGGAATGTTGGTTTAAATCAGGTGCGCATTCTTTAGGTGAGCCCCTCCTTTGAACTTGCTTTCATAGGGCTGCCTCAGACTCCATTAAAAGAAGAATCCAGTTTTGCTACCCTGTATTTGAAACAGGCCACCAGGGTCCCGGCGTGTACTGCTGCTCTCTGCACTCAGCAGTCCGTTCTGTCTCCTCCATCTCCTGGGTCCAGTTTGTGTTAGACCATTTGCTTTCCTTTCCATCTCTGTTCCCCAATCTCAGCTCAAGTCAGAGTTCCAGGGGAGATAGTTCCTTTTGTTAGCTGAGGAGCCAACTTCACAAGCTCCAGTTGTAGAAAACACCTTTTTGGTAGTTTTCATATATTGACATGCCCATTAAGCATACTGTTGATTTAGCTGGTCATATGGGCAAGCCCCTAGGTGAACCACTTAGTACATGCCAGTGCTGGTCAGTGCTGTGGGCTACTGTGCAACAGTCCAGGGAGGCTTCCTGGAAGAAGGGATCTCAGATTGGTGGGACCCCTACATAAAAGGTGGTAGAAATGTGGACCATCTTGATGACTTCAGTAGGTTTAGAGTAGTCTTCTAAAAAACCACTTATGAATCTTTTTTTTAAGATTTAAAAAATTTATTTTTAGACAGAGGGGAAGGGAGGGAGAGAAACATGGATATGCGAGAGAAACTTCTATCAGTCACCTGGTGTATGCCATGTTCCCACCAGGGACCAAACCTGCAACCGAGGCATGTGCCCTAACCAGGAATCAAACCAGCCACCTTTCAGTTCGCAGGACGATGCCCAACCCACTGAGCCTCACCAATCAGAGGTCACTGAGTATCTTGAGGAGCCTGTCCCTTTAGAGCCTCAGCCAAGGCCAGCTCAGTCTGCCTGTTGGGTCCTCGTGACCTTGGTCCTGCTGTACCTGTTGTTCTGCTTCTAGTTCCAATTCCAATGCATTTAATAATGTCTTTGACCCTTTTTCTTACGTTCTGTGCAACACGCACAACACAGGCGATAGTCCAGCAAATGCCCAGTTAGGTGAAGAGGATACGACGAGACCCCAGCATCTGTGGCCCGTCAGCAGCTTCAGAGGGAAGCCTGGTGGGGTCCCAGCAGCAGTGATGAGAAACTGGAAGTGGTTTTTGACGAGGCAGCCTGCCAGAGAGACTGGAGAAAATGTGGCGTGTGGTGATTCCAGAGATCTGCGGGCCTCTTTTTTAGGGAAAACCAGTTTCACCTCTTGTGTATGTTTTCTTGGGTGCTTTGGTGAGGGGTCATTTATTCTTTCCATGTGAAGACTTGCCTTCCTGCTGAGTGGGTTCCAGTGCAGGTTTACATCTCTCATTCTCTGAAGATTTTTGACATAGAAATGATTTTTTTTCCATGTGGAGAATCTGTCCCCGGATGGCAGTGGTCACTTCTGTTAGGCTTTGGGGGCAGAAAACAGACAGGGACATGACGAAGTACAGCCAGCAAGTCCAGTGGGGTCTCACCTCCAGTTCCCTACAAAAGACTCTACCACGGTTGGTTAACATACTATTAAAGTCATTGTTGTAGTAAGGACACAACTGTCAGTCGGGAAATTCCCCCCAAACACTCAGTTGAAGACATCTGAATCTTGCCTGTTGGTTTCTGTGGACTTGCCTCACATCAAATATATTTTGTCATGGTTTGTGAAAGATAAAACGTGGTTTAGTCCAAACTGTATCTGGAAGCTTTCACATCAGATATAATCCTAGTCAGTGAGCCTTAGAAGATGCTGATAGCTAGCGTATTTCCCAGGTTACCTGGGAGCTTCTGTAAAAGCAATTCATTTTGTAGAACATTGTGTAGAAGTCTGCTTCACCCAGAGGTACATTTTCACATTCTGAACCCTGTCACCAGCCTGCTGTCCACTCCCTGAGAGGCCCTTTAGGGGGACTGAGTAGTGTGTCTGTCGTAGCTTATTCGTTTCAGGGGGTCTCGGTATTTTTAGGATGAAATATTAGATTCGTGTCACCAGTCAGGGTCCAGTCAGGAGAGGGAGCCACACGGTGATTTGAACAGGGTAACTGTAATTAAAAGAGTGACTAACTATAACGGGGTCAGCTAGTAAGAGTAGAGAGAAACCCGGAAGAGTGGAGGAAGAGACTCCGGAGGGAGCGGCCAGCCCAGCCACGGCCGAGATCGACCTGCTCCACAGCCTGCTCCAGAGGCTGTGGTCATGGCAAGCCGGGTGGCAGACATGTCACTGTGGTGCCTCACAGGGGTTAGGAAGGTTAGAGACATGACTTGTTGGGAATCAACCTTCTAGAACTTGCTAGAAGTCTGCTCTCTGGCTGCCAGGAAAGCTGTTCACTGGGAGGGGTCTCATCAGAGGTACTTTGCTACAAAACTGCTGGAGGATGTGTCAGGGGAAGCTGCTGGGTGCTGGCACTGGGGGTGCTGGCACTGGGGAAGTTGCCCAGGTAGCACTTCAGAGTGTGAAGTGTTAGTGCCTAAGTTAAAAGTGATGACAGCACTTGGCTGTTACAAAAGGGCCGTGTCATGTTTCGGGCGGGGGGCCAGCTGTTCAGTCTTGGCCCTCATGGGGATATGGCATTGGCCAGGGGCTTGGACCTAGTGCAGCCAGCTGGTGGGTGCAGGCACTGGGGTCATCCTCTGAATGGAGATTTGACTGTGGCTCTACTGGAAGTGACTTTGGAGGGGGTGGAATAATGTGACTTGCTGAGGCCTTGACCAGCCCTTGAGATTGTTCCCATGTCCCTGAATGTTTTGCTGAGCGGGCCTTTCTGTGCATGGAGTTGGCCTCGCAAGCAGGGTGCTGCATGCCTGTGAACGCACCCCCATCCCCATATCTCTGCAGCCTGAACTTCCTGTTTCCTCCCTGTCTGTTCTCTAACACGATTTTCCTGTTTATTTTGATTTTGCACAGTCCGACGAAGCGGCTCTCCAGCAAGAAGGTGGCAAGGTAGGAAACCATTGTGTGTTTACTGAGATACTCTTCTGAGATGTATCACTAATCTTAGCTCTTTAAAAAAACAAGTTCCTTTTTAAAAGTTGTCAATTGCCTCTCACGGTTTGGGATTCAAAATAATTTGAGGGGACAGATTGTGAAAAGAATTTTCAGAGCTGTGGATTAGGACCTGAATTTGTGACTAGGAAGTAGATGTTGAGAGTTTTTGACATCCCTCCTATTTTATTGATATTCTCCACAAGGGGGCCCTTGTCCCTGCACGACTGCTGCAGTTAACCTGCTGGCAGAAAGAGTCCATGAGGGCCCCGATCTCAGAGAGGCAGAGCATGGTGGAGCCTGGATCCGGGTCTGCCTCCTTCAAAGGCTGTGCGCTCCCGCCCCCGCCCCCCGCCAGCTCCCCAAGGTTAGGAGAAGAGGAAGGAGATGGGCCTAACACTGGGTTTCTAAAGAACATGCTTTTGTGACCATTTCTTCAATTTTCAGTTTGGATACTACTTACTGTGTCCTGTGGTGAAAGGTAACAGCACATACATTTATCCTCTCCCCTGACATGCTGGTTCTAAAAATAATTTTCACGGTTTATAAGGTACCAGCATTCTTCATAGGAAGCCATGTAACATGTCACTGTATTTCCTTTTTTTTTAAAGATTTTATTTATTTATCTTTAGAGGAGAGAGGAAGGAGAGAAATAGCAATATATGGTTTCCTCTCATGGGTCCCCTGCTGGGAAGTGGCCTGCAACCCAGGCATGTGCCCTGACTGGGAATCAAACTGCGATCATCTGGTTCACAGGCCTGTCCTCAATCCACTGAGCTACACCAGTCAGGGCTGTATTTCCTTAAGACAAGTCATTGTTTCCCCTGGAGTCAGTGATTGTCTTCATGTTTTTATTTGCTTCATCTTCTGTGCTGCTCTTGCCTCCTCTGCCCCACCCTCTAACAGGGCTGAGAGGCAGCCCTGTGCCTATCTGGACATTTCCTTCCAGAGCCTCTGCCCTTGGCAACCTGCATGGCAGTGGTCCTGCTGTCCCCCTGCCCCCTCCCCTGCCACCACGCACGTGCGCTCGCGCGCACACACAGACACACACACACACATACACACACAGTGTGATCCAGATATCCAGATGTTTTGTTTCAGATGTTAGACCCTCTCGTTCCCTGATACTCTGTGTTCCTATTTTCTCATTTCCATTTTTTTGTCCAGCACAAGTCCTGTAGCTTGCTGAAAAAAGAGGTGCCCAGGAGACAAATTTTGGGGACCTTGCTAGATAGTTTATTCTTATAGTTTGGCTTGGAATAGGAGTCTGGGGTGTAATTAATTTTCCTTCAGAGTTTTGGAGGTGTTGCTCATTGTCTTCTAATACTAGGGCTCCTACTAAGGTCTGATGCTTTCTGATTTTTCCTTGTGACCATTTTCTCTCTCTGGAAGCTTATAAGATGTTTTCTGTATCTTGGTAGTTAAGAAATTTTATGATGAGTCTTGTGCATTCCCACTCCCATTATTCATGCTGGGCTGAATGAAAGACATGCTGTTTCAGTCTGGAAGCTTCTGTCCCTTAGTTCTGCCTGGTTTTTATGACCATCTTCTGTTCCACCTCCTGCTCCTTCTGGGATTCCTGCTTGTGGCCCCTGGTGCCTCTATCCTTGCTGCTGCATGCCTCCCTGCTCTGCTTCTGTCTGCTGTGACGCACATACCACCAGCTCTTCCCGTCTTCCCTGAGCCCTTATCCGGCTCTGTCCTTCTTGTTGGAGGTCTCTCTTAAACTGGGGGGAAATCCTCTGCATGTTGAACGGGCCGCCCACAGCTGGCAGGAGGCCTCTGGCTGACATGTCGTGTGGCCAGGCCCCTGTATCAGCAGGTCTTTTCTCCAGCCAGGCTGGCCAGTTTTCCTGGTACGGAGTCCTGCCTGACCGCAGGTGTTTGAGGTGCTGTGCTGGGCCCACTGTGTCGTTTGCAGACTACACTCCATTTGTAGGCCCTGTGTCCTGGGTCCAGGGCTCCTCCTGGTCTAGGAGAGTCCTGCTTTTCAAGGGTGTGGTGGATACTGCCCCTCCCAGCCTCTGTGCTCATCCCTGCCGCCCCATTCTCAGATGCCGGCCTTCCTGGGTTCTCCAGAGGAAACAGGCCAGCTTCCGATGTCTCAGTGGCTGGCGCGGTCCTCCTGCCTCTGCTCCCTAGTGCCTAGTGCCCTGGACATCTCTTTCCTGGTGCCATTTCCTCTTTGGGGATATAAACATGTTGTCTTTACTTATTTATTTTTTCTATCATCTTAAGGGCTTAGGGTCTAGAGGAAGCTTAGGTGAACGTCATCAGTCCACCTTCTCCACTTGAAAAGCATCACCCCTTTCAGAAAAGCATCCATGTTCTTAAGAATATAATATTAATCCCAAACCACATTTTATTACAGTTTTAACATTACTTTCTGTCTTAGTTTCATATTTTGCCCCAGTCAAGCTACAGCTGGTGAAACTAAGGAAGATAAAAACCCAGCTGAGTCATCTCCTCTCAGCCTCCCACATCTGGGACGTTGAGGGCCCAGGCTGCTAAGGCGCCAGTGGCTGGGAAGTAAAGGAGGGTGCTCCACGCCCCTGGAGCCCCTTCCTTGGCAGGACGGCCAGGGCTAGTGCTCACTCATGCCCCAGGCTGCCCGCCGCCCAATGTGGCCCACGTGGCTGGAGACCTGTGTCCACTGGGGCCAAGTGGTTGGCGTGCCTGTGGCAGAAGACAGTCCCACCTCTGCAGCCTTCTGGAGCGGCCCCTCTGGTCTCTCACTGTTGCTGCCATTGGGAGTGTATTTGAAAAATCAAATATAGATGCATGTATGTGGGTGACACTGTGTGCAAAAGTCATGATCCCTAATTAACATTTCACAGGCCCACAGTGGAAGATGAGATTATGTCGTATCACAGGGAGGAAAGACATCATGTTTTATTACCTAAGTACAAAGTGCCCTCGCCCCATCCACTGGTGGAGAAGGAGGCTGGGCTTGTTAGGCTCCAAAGACCAGCGGGAGGACTCTGAAGACAGAGTGCAACTGGCTTGCTTCAGCCCCTTGGTGATAGCGTCCTGCTCGGGCTTCCCTTTGGTGGAGGTCCGGGGCCCACACTACTGGGTTTGCTTTTCAGACTGACTTGGAAATGCTCACGTTTGAAGAATTTGTATTGGGCTTCCCCCTCTTTTCTCTCTCTATTCTGCTGAAGGACCTTTTCTGGACTGGGCTGTTGTTTCTTCTCCACAGGCACTTGCACCAGTCAGGGGTCCTGACCATGGAGGCCCTGCAGGATCCGCCCCCAGACCCCGTGGAGGGCATGGAAGAGGACATCGCGGACAAGGTAGGCCCTGTATGGTGGGGCTAGGGGGCCATGTGTAGACAACAGGCCTCAGTCTCAGGACTTGTGCCGGGTGCCATGGCCTTGGGGTGTGGGCCCACCATGGGCACATGGGGGTATGTTGGGCGAGGTGCCTGTGGGGCGCCCAGCCAGGTCCTGGCGAGCAGATGGAGCACAGCAGGGGGTGGCGATGGCACCGCAAGCGCTAATTAGGTCCTGCTCCAGCCCTGCCGCTCTCCAGCATTTCACGTACGCGGAAGAGGACAGGAACAGAACAGTGGGCGCCAGTGGCTCTCAGCCCAAATATTGTGCTGAGTCCTGGGTGTTCTGACACCCAGGACTCAGCTCACCAGGGTCCCTGGAGGTGGGATCAGGGGGCACTGGAGGTTTTGGGGAGGAAGGCACTCGGCCTGAAGTGATGGCAGAACCAAACATTGTGTGGAATGGGCTATTCCAAGAGAGAAGCCTGGTAATTGGGTTATGTGGAGCCAAGCCAGCCAGCCATCAGTGGTAATGGGCCCAAACTTCTGAAGAACCAGCTCCAGAATGAGGGGAAGAAGAGGGTGGCAGCACACACCTCTCACCTCCTCCTGTCCCTCTCACCCCATCCTGTCCCTCTCACCTCCTCCTGTCTCCCCTCACTTCCTCTCCACAGGACCTCCAGCATCTGGCTTTTCTCTGGCTCTCAAGGCTGGTGGCCTTTCACTCCTCCTATCACTTTTGTAGATGTCTGTCTCCCATCTATTTAGTGAGCTCCCTGGAGAGGGAGGGATCAATCCCTGGGCCTTTTCTGTCCTTGAGTCCCCCAGCATGTGCCGCCCCTGTGGGCTGGGTCTGGCAGAGAGCAGGTGCCCCTGCCCACGGGAGGCTCACAGCCTGGCTCCCCCATGCACTGTCACAGAGTCATCACAAAGGTGCTGTCAGGTCACTTGGGCCTCTCCAACACCCTGCTGACATCTGCACTTGTGGTTTTGAGGCCATGGAATCCTCGCTGTTCACACTGATGTCTGTGGGGGCCGTACTACATCGTTTATAGGGCTAGTCTTCCATCCAAGTACTAACCAGGCCCGACCCTGCTTAGCTTCCGAGATCAGACGAGATCGGGCGTGTTCAGGGTGGTATGGCCGTAGACTACGGGGCTAGTCTCCATGAACAGGGTAGACCCAGTTCCAGCTGAGTGAACACTGTCTTGCTCCCAAGGTTGTCTTCTTGGAGAAGCGGGTGTCAGAGCTGGAGAAGGACACTGCCGCCAACGGGGAGCAACACAGCCGGCTGAGGCAGGAAAATCTCCAGCTGGTGCACAGGTGAGCGTGGCACAGCTCCCTTCACCTCACAAAGTGGAGCGTGGCTGCTGCACAGAGGTCGGCTCTCACCTGGAGCTGCCCTCCATCCTGCAGCCGGAGACAGCCAGGAGATGGTTCTGGGTACCTTTTTGAGCATGGCTCCAACTTAGTACTATCACCAGCCCATTTAGGGCATCAGAGGAAAGAAATAGGAGAGGGCACTGCCTCACCCCTCGCTCAGGATCAGCTGAGGCCAGCACTTACACCGCCTGCGCAGAGTGCCTGGTGGAGGGAGGTCTGACCTCAGGGCTGGCGGAGCTATGTGGGGAGAGGACATGTGCTGGGATTCTCATGCCAGGCCTCTGGCTTGTGTCCCTGCTTCTGAGAGCCCATCCAGAGGAAATAGTGCTAACCACAGGCCTTCGTTCCTGGACATGGGCTCCTTGACCTTGACAGTTGTTGTGCCTTGCTCACTTCACCCACATCATCTGTTTTCACTTTTATGATCCCTGTGACGCAGGTACTGTCCTCATGTAACAGATGAGGAAACCAAGGCTCAGGGAGTTTACATGAACGCCCAGGGCCTCAGACAGCAAGTAGGGGCTTTGGGAGTGGGGTCTAGTGCCTTCAGAGCCCCCCACAGTGGCAGCATGACCCATCCTTGGGGCATGCAGGTCCTCACAGGTGCTTAGCCACAAAAATAAGAAACGAGTGGGGACCTCTGGGTTCACAGCAGAATGCACAGTCTGACTCTTAACAGTGAGAGCACTGAGGAAGAAATAACAGACGTGTGAAGTAAGGGTTAGCCACTGTGTTTGCACGGATGGGGCGGGGGCTACCTCCCATCTCCTGTTAATGTGGACTTTTTATAGAATACTGTGTGAGTTTTAGTGTTTTGAAACTAGTCATTCAGTGTAACCCCATGCTGTTTGCAGCAATATGCTTCTTGTGCAGAGCGTAAGAAACTTGGCCCAGAAGCATCAGCTGTCGGTTGTGCTACCTGAGTACATCTGGTGCTGTGGGGGCGAGGCTCTGGGGAGTCCCCAGGGCCTGAGAGAGGCAGGAAGTGTGCTGTGTGTGGAATCTCCATGAGAGAAGCAGCCTGTCCACGCCAGGCTGCTGGAACCAAAACTTGGCTCTGCCACACACTCTATGACCTCAGGCGAGAAGAGCCCTGTCCTCAAAGCCTCGGTTTCCACACCCATGACCTGAACAAGTGCACTCTGAGCACTATGAACAGCGTGGGACATAGGCCCGCACACACACTCACGCGGCATGCGCCTCACGTGCTCCAGGGCTGTGCATGGCTCCTGTCATGATGTTTTCATCCTGAAAGCTACTGATCACTTTATGAAGTTAAAACAAGTTCTCTTGTGCAGTCGCAGGGTTCTCATGGGAGGGCCTGCTCCAGGCTCTGCTGCAGAGCCAGGGCGGGGGCTGCCACGTTTGTGGAGGGGCTTGGGCTCCAGTGCAGCACCAAGTATGTGCCTCATTTCCAGAGACACTTGTTACTCCCTCTCTGTCCTTACCCAGGGAAGTCTGGGTAGGTCACCAGACTCCTTTCTCAAGCTGACTGGAGAGATTAGTCCAATCTGATGGGCACATACTGATTATCCATGTAAGTAGTCGAGCACCTATGTTCCGTGGCTCATCCGGCCCCAAGGTCAGACCCATCCAGTCCCTGTGGACGTTCCTTTTGGTGTTGGCCCCAGTTCTCCTGAACAGGGTGCTTCTGCCGCAGTTTCTTGGCATTCGCACGTGGAATGTTGTCAGCCCCCACCAGCCCTGCTACGCAGCTCTCCTACTCTTCCTCCATCCCAGCAATTCCAATTTTGATTTTTTAAAATTTTCTGGATCCCACGTTTTCTTCTTTTTTATTGTTCGGTCATATTCTGAGGAGGACGTCCCCCGTTGTTTCCTGAGAAAGGGTGCAAGGATCGGGTTCTTTGAGGCCTTGCATATCTGAGACTGTTTCACCCAGCTTGGAAGTAGGTTCCCTGAGAACTCAGTGGTCCTGCTGCCTCCAACCTGAGCTGTGCTCTGGACACCCGACAGCGCTGTGTAACCCTGTTCTCATCCTTAATACTCGAGGGCTTCCTGTTGTTTCCTGTGCTGGGCACGGGGTTTTCAACCTCGTGGAAGGGGTGCCTCTCAGCTTTAGGAAGATTTCTAGAATTATTTCCCCATACAGTGCCTTTCATTTTCTTATCTAGCTGAACTTCTGTTCATAAAATATTAGACCTTTCCTCTGATTTTGACTTTCCTGTCCTCTCTATTTAAAAAAAAAAATTTATATTGCCCTGACTGGTGTGGCTCAGTAGATTGAGTGAACCAAAGGGTCCCTGGTTTGATTCCTGGTCAGGGCACATACCTGGGTTGTGGGACAGGTCCCCAGTAGGGGGCGCATGAGAGGCAACTATACATTGATGTTTCTCTCTTTCTCCCTTCCCCTCTCTCTAAAAATAAATAAAGAAAATATTTATTTTTAGAGAGAGGGGAAGGGAGGAAGAGAAACATCGATATGCAAGAGAAACATTGATTGGTTTCCTCTTGCATGCCCCCAACTGTGGACCTGTCCCACAACCCAGGCATGTGCCCCAATTGGGAATCGAACTGGTGACCTTTTGGTTTGCAGGATGACTGCCAACTGCTGAGCCACACCAGTCAGGGCCCTGTTCTTTTTTAATTCTCTAGGTAATACCCTTGCTTTTCTTCTTCAGTGCTTCTTTTGAATTTAAAATGTTTCTCATATTTAATTTCTAAGTTAGTTTTTGTCGTCTGTTCCTTCTGTGACATCAGCCCTATTTTGTGGATATGGTACCGTATTCCTCTGTCAGTTACAGGACTTTTCCTCCTATTTCCTGCGTGATACACATTTTCTTAGAGGTCCTTTTCTGTTTGCCCTGGCCATTTCGCATTAAAACCTTTTCTATGGTACTGGGGATCTGTGGCTACCCACTTACTCTTTGGTGTGAGGCAGCAAGAAGCAGGTGCGAAGCCCTGTGTGCAGGGACAGTTTCCGGGCTCTACACCATCCGTGAACAGGGCATAGGAGCCCTTGTCTTTGGGATGGTCAGTTCCTAACCCCCTGTGGGCACAGTGATCTGGGAAGGGGCCAGGGTCAGGGCCCCCATGAGAATATTTCCTTTGTCCCTGTGTCCTTGTTGACACCTGCTTCCGACTGCTGCAGATGAAGTGGGTCGGGCTGGTTTGTACACCAGGTCCTAGTGTCAGTGCAAGTTACCTTGGGAGCGCTCATGGGCTCGTGCCCATCCCAGGGTCTCCGTCCACACACCACCCTCAGTGTAGGGAGCAGGGACTGGCGTGAGACAGCTCCTCCTTTAGAACTGCCTTTAACCAAAGCTGGGGGGGGGGGCCGTCTCACAGCCATCCTATCCCTCCTCCAGGTAGGGGCAGCTCTCTCCAGGTCCTGATGCAGCATCTTGCCCTTGGTTGGAAGGGCAGAAAGTCTCTCACCTCCTCCCTTGGCCTTCGCAGAGCCAATGCCCTCGAGGAGCAGTTGAAGGAGCAGGAGCTGAGAGCTTGTGAGATGGTCCTGGAAGAGACGCGGAAGCAGAAGGAGCTCTTGTGCAAGATGGAGAGAGAGAAGAGCATTGAGATCGAGAACCTGCAGGCCAGGTGGGCAAGGCCGCCATGGCTCTCTAGAGCAGTCCATGACAACGCGAAAGTGCAGTGGATGCTGTAGCTCCCCAGGAAGGCACAGTGTCTAGAAACAAATTTTATTTTAGAAAAAGTAGAAAACCTATGTAAAGAAAACTGTAAAACTCTACTGAAGGCCACAAAAGATCTGAATTCAAAGGCTGACTTTACATGGGTATCAGTATCTCTAAATCTCTCTCTAGTGGATGTCCTGTCAGTGGAAATACCCATTTTTTTTGTACGGCTACTTGACAAAATTACCTTCATGCTTCTCTGGAGGCAAAGGCCTTTCGTGAGTCAGGAAGGGAGGGGACAGAAGGGGGTGAGCGCGCTGCACGTGACGCGCACCTGGGAGGCACGGCAGGGGCAGCCGTCCACACCCAGGCCCTTGGGCTGGAGGCGCATGACACACGCGTGAAATTATACGTGTGAGTGATGGTTCTCTTAAAACTCCGTGGGAGAAAACCCACGGGTAACTTAGATGCCCACCTGCAGAGGAGTGGTGAGGAAGGCCCTGTGGCGCCCCTCCCAGAGCGCCTCCCCTGAGTGGCAGTGGGGGGTTGTCTCAGAGAGCGTTTTTTTAGCTGAGCCAGTACCATTTTTAGACCACAAAATACAGCCATTTTAAATATTCATGAAAGAGGGCTCTTCTTTAGTTTGTGTTCCTCTTCAGCTCTTAAAGCTGGGAAGATACACTTTGACTTTATCTAGGAAGAGCTAGGAGGGCATTTTCAAAAGTGGGGTGGCAGGAGTGGGCTGCACGCAGAGCTGTGCCAGGGCCACCCTGGACAGGGAAGCCCCTTCCATGCAGACACAGTGGGGTGCCACCCCCAGGGCAGCCAGGCCTGGGCTGTCAGGACAGTGCAGTTTAGTGGACTCAAAGCAATTTCTCTTGTGTGCATGCTGGTAGCCTCTCCTTTGGGCCCTGTCCACTGGGGCTGCAGGTGCTGAGAATCAAGACTGTCCTGCCTCCCAAGTCTGTCCACACCAGAGCCTACACAGCCGGGCTGTCCCACAGGATAGCAGCCTGGAGGGGCACACCACAGACAGGGCCTCGTGTGGCCTTCGGGAGTGAGGCAGGACCCACTCATCCTTCTGGCCAAACCGGCTGCCTGCCCTGTGCACCGAGGGCCACTGGCTCTGTGTGCCTGGACTCTGCTGGCCTCCTGCAACTCCCTCGGAGTATGGTGGGGGGCAGAGGAGGCCTGGGGTTCTTGGGGGGGTTGCCCGGGCCCTCAGAGGCCCCTGCAGCTTTGGGTCAGCACCCTGAGGTCATCCCAGGACGGGGGCCTTCCCATCATGGCCTCAGTCCATTGTGGGTTACAGGAAGACACACTCCTCAGTGAGGGGGCTACAGAGTAACAGGGTGGTGAGGACAACTGGGTTACAGAAAGAAACAAAGGCTCCTTAGAGATGGGACTGAGTCTGCAGCTGGGACAGGTAGACCAGTGGAGCCTGGGACATCATCTTGTAGTGCCGGAAAGTAGGAAAGTGCTCGAACAAATGTATATACATGCAGTGGTAGGTACATGTACCTGGGACAGGAGCCAACTAAAGATCAAAGGTGGGACAGTTTGAGCAACACACTAATGATACTATTGGACCATGACCCAGAGTGTAACTAAATGTGATGGTTAGCGAATGGGGAGAAGACAAACATTCCTCACAGAGAATTCCAAATACAGTACATGGAAATGCCCCTTTCTGGGGAGTGGCAGTGCGTCCTCCCTTCCTCGGGAGTGTGGGCTGGACTAGGTGACCGGCTTCCAGATTCAGAGAATAGATTTGAAAAGTAGAACCTGGTAGAGGAAACACCTGGCAGACACACCTTTACCAGGTAATCCACGTCAGTATCACCCACGATGAGTCATGTGGACTCAGCACCTCTCATCTGATGTGGTAAGAGGGTCACCTCACGTCTGTCGGATTCTTCCCCCAACCATAACCCATGTAATCATGAAGAAACACCAAAGACCCAATTTGAGGGATATTCTATTAAATACATAGTCAAAACTTCTCAAAACCGTCGAAGTCATTAAAAACCAGGAAAGCCTGAGAGGCTGCCCTCCACCCTACGGGACCAAGCAGGTACCTGAGTGTGGTATGGTCCCGGGAGGGGTCCTGGACAGAGACAGGCACGTGTAGAAAAAGCTGAACCGCACCCGTGGTTTGGCGACCAGAGTGTCCCGATGTGGGTGCATGGGCTGTGACGGACCTGCTGCAGTGGTGAGGAGGTGCTTCCAGAGGAAGCTCAGAGGGCCCCAGGTCCACAGGGACTCTGCACTGTGTCTGCAGCTGCTCTATAAACCTGAAATTATCCCCACACCCAAAGTGTATTTAACAACCATCTGGCCTATGAAAAGATCTTGCCCAGAGCACTTGTGTGTGTAAGGGCTGGGCTGTAGGCACTGGAGGGTAGCTTCTGTGGATGCCTGGGCAGCCCCTAGTAAGGTTTCCAAGACACTTGGCCTCCCTCACCCCAAGGAGGTGCATTCCTGGGGAATGGGTCCCAGCCTCATTCTATGTCCCAGGCTGCAGCAACTGGACGAGGAGAACAGTGAGCTGAGATCCTGCACGCCCTGTCTAAAGGCGAACATCGAACGCCTGGAGGAGGTAAGCTGCCAGCGAGGAACGCTGAGCCAAGATCCATCAGGCTAGCCTGCATGCTTTTCCATACCCTCTGGGTCTGCTGACTGTTGGGGGATCGGGATACGCTGAGATCGGTTCTCCAAAGTGGGGCGATCACATGGCCAGCTAATGAATCTGCAGGGGTGTGGCCAGCCAAGGGGTACCCCATAGGCCAGGAGAGAGTGCTGCTCCAAAGAGCAGGCTGATGGTGCTGGGCCCTACCAGGCCTGTGTGTGAGGGAACAAGCTCAACTTGGGCCACCGCCCCTTTGCTGGAAGATGCTAGAGCCTCGCTGCTTCCCAGCTTCCCCACAGACGTAGGATCCTTGGGCCCAGAGGTTCATGCTTTGATTGACCTGTGGTCTGAACATAGGGCTGATGTCCTTGAGGGACGGACTTCAGCTGGACCCCTCATGCCCCATTCTGCAGATGTTCACTGAGAGGCTTCTTCTCCCCTGTCCTCTGCTTCCTGCCAAGTGTCTCCTGCGAAGCTCTGGACCCTAAGCAAGTCAGAGACCCCCTGGCCTCTGGCTGCTGTGAGCAGCTCCTGCCAAGTGGCCATGGGTCAGGTCCTGCTCTTGCCTTCCCCTGGAAACAGCACTGTTGGGAGAAGGTGCCCTCCATTGGGAGCATCCCAGGCTCACCTTCCACATGCACTGCACTTGCAGTCAGCACAGGCCCTAAGAGAGCATGCCTATGTATGTGCACCTCGGCTTCCACAGGAAAGAAAGCTCAGGGACAGCCCCATGGACGTCAGCAAACTGATACTTTCAGGACATGCACCTGAGTCATGTGTGGGCTGGCAGGTGAGGCGTGCCCATGGCAAGTGTTTCACCTTGCAGGAGAAGCAGAAGCTGCTGGATGAGATTGAAGAGTTGTCGCTGCGGCTCAGTGATGAGCAGGAAAACAGGAGGAAGTTAGGTGACAGGCTGAGTCACGAGAGGCACCAATTTCAGAAGGACAAGGAGGCAACACAGGAGGTGAGCACAAGCCCAGAGGTGCCCCAGCTGTCACTCAGTGAGCTCCCAGAATCCATAGGGCCCATCTGGAGTGAGCTGGGGACCCACTGCTTTTTAACTGTCAGGCTAGACAGAGGTGCTCAGTGCATGGTGGCATGTGGAAGTGTGGCGTTACCATCCTCCTCAGAAATGGTGTTCAGACAAATGGTTCTGAAGCCAGGGACTGGGCTGATACTGCTCACCCTGCTGTCCCACACAGCTAATTGAGGACCTGCGCAAGCAGCTGGAGCATCTACAGCTCTTCAAGCTGGAGGCAGAGCAGAGGAGGGGCCGGAGCAGCAGCGTAGGCCTGCAGGAGTACAATAGCCGCACCCGGGAGAGTGAGCTGGAGCAGGAGGTCCGCAGGCTGAAGCAGGTACAGCTGGGCAGATACCCTCGTGCCCGGAAAAAGCCTAATGACAGCCAGCATGGGGAGAGGGGAGTGTGGGGAGTCACTGCCCAGGAATCATGTGCTGCCCACCCCAGGACAACCGTAACCTGAAGGAGCAGAACGATGAGCTCAATGGACAGATCATAAACCTGAGCATCCAGGGTGCCAAGAACCTCTTCTCCACATCCTTCTCTGAGTCTCTGGCCGCAGAGATCAGCTCAGTCTCCCGTGATGAGGTAATATACACATTCCCCCACACCTGGGACTCTATGGCACCCCTGATCAGTGTGCCCAGTGCTGACCCCTTGCTTTTCCCACAGCTCATGGAAGCAATTCAGAAGCAGGAAGAGATCAACTTCCGCCTGCAGGACTACATCGACAGGATCATTGTGGCCATCATGGAGACCAACCCATCCATCCTGGAGGTCAAGTAGAGGCAGGCAAGCCCAGCCCAGGGTGATTCCAGACTCCACCAACACCCCAGAGATGGCCACGGCACACATGGGCCCAGAATAGCAGGTCCCATGCCCACCGAGCCCAGAGCGCACAGCTGAGCTGGAGCACAGAAAGACAGGGTGATGGAAGAGGGAGAAGGAAAGGGAAGCCTGTGCTCTGAGCCCACAGCAGGTGCAGGTGCGATCAGGCCTGCTCTCAGTCTGGCCACCTGTTATTCGCAGAGGTGTGGAGACAGTGTCTCAGGCTGGTATGAGCCCCTCCATGAGCTCCCTCCCACATAGTAGACCCTCCAGCTGTCCTGCCCTGTCAAAGAAAAAGGAAGGAAATGGGTTGCCACCTGGGGTGCAGCCATCTATGTCCTCACAGGTACCCTGACATGGTGCCACCCAAGCCTCAGCCACTCCTGGACAATCTAGAGACCCCAGGACCTTTGTACCAGATGTGGTGGTAGGTGAAAGACAGGCAGTGAAGTTGGTACAAGTCAGGGTCTGACCAGCAGGGCCCCTCTTCCCACAAGCTTTCCTGGGGCTATCTTCCTGAGCTGCTCAGGCCACCACCAGCCAGAAAAATCATCTCAGTCCAGCTTCAGGCCCAGGGGCCTCCAGCTGCGTGGCTGTTTCACAGTTGCACCCTTGCTACAATAACCTTTGGGGGCTGTCATCCTCCTGTGGGGACTGGGGCCAGAGCCTCTGCTCTGAAATCAGGACTTGAGAGTCTAATAGTGTGGAAGGTCCTGAAGTGGACATTGTCAGCCTTCTCTGACTCCAGGGGTGCAGGCAGGGCCACAGTGAGTTGTGGCCTCCCCATGGGTAAGGCCCTCCTGGCCTCCTGAATTACCCCTCCCTGTGCAGATCTTGGCTGCCCCCGGTAAATTTCCATTTTCCCAGGCCAGAGTCCCAGTGTTTCCTCCAGGAATCTAAATCATTAGAAGTCATCATTCTTCCCCAGGCGTATTCTGCAGGAGGCTGGACAGGGCAGGCTGTTCAAAGAGAGATCAAGAGCAGATAACAAGGCCTTCCCAGCAGCTTGGAGGTTCCTTTTAGGAAACCCTTACCCAGCTGTACGCCACTGCCTGGCACCTGTGCTACCAGGAGCAGCAGCGTCACCCCCACAGGGATGCTGGGCCTGCTGCCCACCTGAGCCCGAGCACTGGCCACAGGCCTCCAGGTGCTCCCAGGTGGGCCAAGACCCCACACACAAACTGGCCACTGCTGCGTGCAAGTGCATATATGAGGTGTATGCACACGTGTGTGTGTGTAAGCATGTATGTTGCCCTTCATCCTCCACATGGCCCACCTTCTACACTAAGACTTAAGATGTTGCCTCGTATTGTATATTTTGGGGAAAGCCTTGGGTGTAAATCAGTGTAAACTTGGAAGAGAGATTTTTCTATCATGTAGAGTAGGTATTTTTTATAGATTGAAGGTTGATCAATTTTTTTAATACTTCCAAGAGAGACTATCTGTGTATACACATGAAATATATATATATATGTATGTATGTACGTATGTATGATAATAAATACGGAACTCTGCTTTCCGCACCCAGCCTCACCCTGCAGACACAGCCTGGGGTCTGTTTCTGTCCACCACTTGGCAATATTAACTGTAAACGCAAATTGCCAGGAGATGTCTCTCACAAACAGCCAGGCACTGGCTTGCACACTGACCTTGCTTTCCTCCTCTAAAGAAGGACTCTCCAGGCAGTGACAGGAGCCTGGATGTGGGAGGGCAAGGCCAGAACAATGTCATCACAGATGAAAGCTGTTGCTGTGCGCACACACACAGCTCAGCTTCTTCGTCTGGGGGGTTGAGGGGTGGGGTAGGGGTGCCATGGGCCTGGCTCGGCACCCCCGATGGTGTTCGGGGTATTGGGAGCCATGCGTCATCTGAGTTCAGACGGGAGGAGACCACCTAGTCAAGCCAGCCCCTCCTGGCCTCCCTGTAAACCTCTCAGAGGCCATGGGATGGCACGCACAGGCTGGGCCCAGAAGAGCTTGTCCAGAGGCACTTCTGGGGCAGGGCCACACCATGTGCCCCAGGGGCTCTGAGATCATGGCAGGACCTGGCCCCTGACTGCAGTCTAGCTGCTAACATGGCATTGAAGGCCAGCTGGGCCAAGGAGGGAGCAGCACTCCAAGTCTCGGGTTTGTGAACAAGCTGCTCCTGTGGAACGTGTACTCAGGGGTGAAGAGATGGGTCCCCAAAGAGGCCACATGCTGAGTACCAATCCGAAGGCACAGAAAAAGCCAAGACCCCGACAGAATTGGACTCAGCGGGAGGGACGAAAGGTGGGGAGGCAGGCTGGGAGGAGAGCTCAGCTACCTCCACAGTCACAGACACCAGCAAGAAAATTACTAAGGGTAAGTGACCAAATTTGACTTGAAAGCAGGGGTTGTTCACTAAAAGCCCCCAAAAGGACTCCCCAGCCCAGGTGTCCACAGGAGTGGCAAACTGCATCTACTACCCCAATCCCTCACACTGAGTACCTGCAAGCCAGACCCAAGTGCAGAAACATAAGGCACAGGGAGGCCAAGGACCATACCCCCAACCATCCAGCTAGTAAAGAAGAGAGTTGAGCTCAGGTTTGCTGGCCCCGACTGCTGTCCATGGGGTTAATAACCTGAGGATGGTGATAGTGGGCACAGCCTGGCCTGCAGCAAGCAGGGACCCCAGGCCTCATCAGTTGGGGATGTAGCAGAAGGATGAGGATGAGGTCTTGGGGCCTTGGGGCCCCAGCATGAGGCCTTGGGGCCCTGGACCTTGTGTGCAGGGGCACTAAATAAGAAACCTGGAAGGTGAGGTTCTGCCTGGAGCCCACCTCCCACCAATTCTGGGGGGTGAGGGGCAAGAGAATGGGGAGCACTGCCTACACATCTAGCCTGCCAGGTCCCCACCTGTGTTCCCGGTGCTTAGAAGGTGTAGCTCTAAGGTGTTCCCAGGTCCCCAGACTGCCCTCAGAGGGAGATGGTCGACACCCTCTGGTTACCATCCCACCCATGGGGCCTATTTCTGGCCAGAAGGGCAGCCTTGTGCTGGAGCCCGGGGTATGCCAGGCTCTGCACAGAGGGCCCACTCAGCACTGGGGGGCACCAAAGCACTGCCACTGTGAGTTCAGAATGTCAGTGGGGGTCCTAGAGGGCCCTGTCCCCAGCTTGGCTGCACTGAAGGGTCTCCACTAACCTAGGAAGAAGCCAGCACCTCTGCTTTGATGCCAGAAGACACCTGCTCTCCCACCTACCCTGTGTCCATCTGGTGCCTGCAGGGCCCACCTCTGCCTAGGAAGAGAGGCTGGAAGTGGGGAGGGGTCTTCATCAGGCTGGGGCCAGGAAGGGAGGGAAGGAAGCTGCTCCTTTCTCCTTGTTACTCCACTGAGGCCTGCCCATCCAGTTCATTTCCACTCTTTAAAATACATGGGGGCCCACCAGCAGCGATGCAGAAATTTCTGCCCTGGCCCTCCAGTGGTCTCAGCCCCAAGTGGAAACATTTGGGACAGGGTGGGGCAGGAGAACAAAGGAGGAAAAGCTACCCTAAGTGGAACCAGCAGTATTTGGCCACTGCCCAGGCAGGGCTTGGAGAGTTTCTTCAGAAGGTAGCTAAGGGCAGGGTCAGGAGGGAGGCCTCCCAGGGCAGGCTTCAGAGACTGTGCTGGAAGGGCCCACGGTGGGACCTGTTAGGCAAGTGTTAAGACCTGTATCCTTCAGGCCTGAGTGCATCCCTCCCATTCGGGGACCCTAGACCCCCAACCCTGAAGTACCTTGGCACACCCCTTCCTCCTGGGACAGTGTTCACCTCAACAGTCTTGAAGATGACTCCTGAGACCCTCTTCTGGTGATTGGGCCTTCTCCCTCACAACAGACCTTGGTTCCTTACTAGAGAGGACTGGGATGCACCTGCTGTCTCCTCACCCCCGTGTAGGCCCTGGCTCCTCAAAAATCTGCAGTGAGCTGTCAGGAACCTGGGTCATCAGATCACCAGGCTCAACGTCAGCCATTTCTCTTCTTGAGAGGTTACAGGGCTGTGGACACTAGTCTTGATTCAACTTACTCCAAACAGTGCCCAGGGAGGAAAGCTGTGGGAAGCCAGCCTTTGACTTAGTCCTCTCACCCCATTCCACAGCCCCACATTGTCAAAGCCTCCTTTTCACTTTCATGCAAGAAGGGAAGCTGGGGGTGGGTTGAGTCACTGTACAGCCCAGTGCCTTGCAGGCAGCTGGTCACCTCAGCATTCAGGAAGCAACTCTGTCTTGGCTGCAGCTAAAGCCCAGGCCCCAACACTGTGATACTGCCAGCATATTGAGAGTAAAACAGAGGTTTGCCTTGGGCTTGAATGGCCTCCCAGGAGCACAGAGCCCTGACCATGGAGGTACTACTGAGGTCAGTTTAGCTTTTATGAGTACTGGAGCAGACATCACCCAATCTCAAATTTATCAAACTCCATCTTGAGACAGAATTGGACCACAACCAAACACTCCCTGAATCTAAGCTGATGAGCCTAGTTTCTGTAACGCCCTTTGCATGGCCTGTGCCTTCTCAGGCTCCCCATGAGCCTGAGTGCCAGAGTCCTGCCCTCAGCATTCACCTCCCACTGAAGCCTTCCTGTACCTCGGTTGCATCTGACAAACTATCAACACCGCAGTTTTCCTGCACCTCCTGCTGCCTCCAGGGCACCTAGGCAACAGATGGCAGAGGGGCTCCAGTTTTGTGCCTGTCGGGTGTGAGTAACCTCAAGGGTGCAGAAAGGGAACTTAAAGGGAGACTGAGCCTGAGGAGTCTCTCGTGCAGGGGGGCGGGTTCTGTTCAGAGGCCTCTGGAGTAACACAGGAATAACACCACTTCCTTCCTGCCAGGCACTGGGCTACATGTTCTGTGATGGTATTTCATTTCGTCCTCCCAATGGTCCAATTAGATCCTAGTTTCCCTCTTTTACCGAGGAGGAAACTGAGACTCAGAGAAGTCATTTGCCCTCTAAGTGATTCCACAACCACACTAACCACACTCTAAGCGCCAAGGCCTTGTCTTAGGTCGGTCCCACCGAAACTAGGGCTTTTGAATGTGAAGCCCTTAAGAGGAATCGAGAAGTTGCAGAGATGGTTTGAGGAGTTGGAGGAGAAACTGAAGAGGTCCTTGAGGAAGCTAAGGAGGTCTACGACCCCCGTGGACACGTACGGGTCAAAGTGGAGCCGAACGGCACGGGGTGAAGTGACGGCAGCCTAGAGCTTCGGCCTGCAAGGCGCAGCCGGAAGCGCTTTGACTGGGGAGAACACTGAGGCCTTTTCATCCTGCGCAGGGCATCCTGGGAGGTGTAGTCCCAGTCCTATACTGGGCGCATCCCCACTCCCCACTTACCAAACCCAGCACGCAGCACTCCCTGGGGCCCGAGGCTCGGCCATCTTTAGTGGCGCTGATGGGTGGGAAGGTCCAGGAAGTCTGTGGCCGCTGGAAGGCGCCAGGCAGGGCTGCTGTTGACCTCCAACCCGTAGACTACAACTCCCGGCCTCCCTAGCGCGCAGAGCACCGCCCCAAGCTTTCTGCCAGGCGACGCCGCACCGCCCTGTGGGAACAGTAGTCCCGGCGCGCGATTCACAGCGCCGCGTGCGCCCTGGGCGCACCGTAGCCGCGGGGCCCTGGCGGGGCGCTACGCTACGGAGGCAGCGTAGGTTGGGCGCCCGACGCGGACCGGTCCAGCTGGGTCTGGACGTTCGGCAGCTCTTGCACTCAGTGCCGGAGGCCGGTGGGAAGCGGGGCAAGTGGCAGAAGTTGTAGGTCGGCTGGCAGGGGCGAGCGGGCCGGGGGCCGGGCCGCCCAGGCCGCACGGACAGAGGAGGCGCCGCCGGGTGCGGAGGTGAGTCCCGACAGACGGGGTGGGGGCGCGGCCTGGACCCTCGCCGGAGCCCGGGCCTTGCAGGCAGCGCCCCTCAGCGCCAGGGTTGCCAGCCTTAGAACCAGGGTCAGCTTCTTGCCTCGCTGGCGCTTCCTGGGCATTGACCGAGCTCTCACTGGGCTGGGTGCGCTGCTTGGAGAGGGGAGCCGGCGGGGACCGGGTCATCTGAATCACTGGGAGACCAGCCCCAGGATGCTGCGGACACTGGCGGCGGCCTCAGCTTCTGCCTGCCCTTGAGTGTCCTTATCTTTCAGGCAGCGTCCTGGTTCGGCTTCATTAGGGGACGTGTCCCGTGGTGCCCGCAGCCCTCCCCACTAAAGGACCTGGGGGCAACTTCATGGAATGGGGGTGCGCGGGTGCGCCCTGTGTGTGCCCACTGGCCACCCTAACGCTTCCTCTTCCCTGTTCCTCCTTGGGCTGGCGCTAGAGCAACACAGGGAAGTTACAGGGGATTTATTCCTGAGAATATTTGCGGGGGTAACCCGGTTTTTCCTGTTGGTCACAAAGGAGCCCTTCTGGTCCAGAGGAGTGAAGCTTTGTTGTGTGGTCGCATAGCTCTAACTGGGTGGCTCTTGGGGACCCCTGAGCCAGGACTTTGTTACAAAGTCCTCTAGCTACAGGACTTTGTAACTAGACTGCAGGCAACAGGATCTCTGAGAGATCAGGTAGGGAGTCTGGGGTCCTGCAACCTAGAGCCCTGGCATCCTGTGGGGAAAACAGACTCAGGTTGGTGCTGAGTTGGGTTTGAGCTCCTCCCAAGAGCCCCTTCTTTGGGGATCCCTTGAGTCCTCCCTCTGTCCAGGTTTGGAGTCCTGTGTGTGTCACTTAGGTGTGGCGAGTGATTATCTCCAGCCCCCAGAGGCTGATTGAGGTGGTGGGGTAATTCCATCCTTCTTCTGAATGACTCTCTCAAATGCAAAGAGAGATAGTGTTTCCCAGCCCAAGTCTTGGAAGGAGAGCCTCAGAGGGACAGGGGAACCTGGATCCTAGCTCTGTGGCCCGGCTGATGCTCATGCAGGAAGCCCATGCAGCCTGGCCTTGGAGATGGGCACACCTTGCTTCCTCCCGGGTCGTTCTGCTCCCAGGGGTAGCACTCCTCTTCTCCCCCTTTCCTTCCCTCTGCGTCTGAAAATTTCTGGAGCTGCTTTTCCTGAGCAGATAGGCCCATGACCTCATGACCTTCCAAGAACCAGGTTTAAGCCCTGCTGGGCCCAAGGCTTAGTAGCTGCATGGCTTTAGGCAGGGACCTATGATCTTTGATACTGTATCTGCTCTGAGCGACCACCCCCTCCCCCCTCCAGACCTGGGCTCTGAGAGCAAGAGTGACCACCAGGTCTGCTAATCCTGCAACACGTAGGACCCTCCTTCACCCCCAATCATGCAGAGTCCCTCTGTCCTTCACCAGAGAGAGAGAGGACAGTGGTAACATTCGCTAAAGCGTCTTTGTGCCCTGCACTTTCCAGGCCCTGCTCTCTCCAGGCCCCTGTCTCGTAGGCTGCACTCTGGGAAGCCCCATTTACTGAGAAGCAGTTCTAAAAGTGCTTCAAAAGCTAGTTATCATTTATGGGCACCAGCTGATCAGTGAAGAGCCTGATGAGGCCTACTATCCACAGTCATGGCCTTTTGGGACAGAGCAGCCACTGGTCTGGCTTCAGGCATGCTGCTCACCACTCTAGCAGCTGTTCCACACCCTGCTCTCTGGCTTTTCTGGAGTTTGGGGGACCTTCTAGGGCTGTGTCCCCACCTCCCTGGTGGCTGAGCTGGGGGATGTGCCTGGACTATGCTGCAAGGTGTCAGGCGGAAAGCAGGTCGATAGCTGCTATTGGGAATTGCAGCCTGTGTCTGCATCCAGAGGGAGGCAGTTGTTACAGCTTCCTGCTCCGCCTGTGCCGTCACAGCCCAAACCTGAAGAAGAGAGACTTCCTCCTCAAGCCAGTCCCCACTCACATCCACATTTTTTCAGAAGAGTTGCCCTTTGGAATTAAATTCACACAGGCAGAATTTAATTCTGCACCTGCCTGGTGCTGCACTCCTGCCATATCACAGGAAAGGCAGCACATCCTGGAGCCCCTGTCTTTCCAGAGAATCCCCCCACCTCCCCGCCAGTGCCTTCCGTTCAGGTGAGCTGAAGGCTCGAGTGCCCATCTCCCAATGAGATGATTTGAGCTGGCAGGTGCTTGCAGGGCTGCCTGGGCCAGGACTGCTCTTGCCACCACTTGGCAAACAGAAATGTAGAACAGGGGTGCCAAAAACAAGAGTGCTTTTCTGGTACCTTCTCTTTTCCTGTTAATAGTATTCAGCCTTGGCTGGTGTGGCTCAGTGGATTGAGTGCTGGCCTGAGAACCAAAGGGTCACCGGTTCAATGCCCAGTCAAGGCACATGCCTGGGTTGCAGGCCAGATCCCCAGCAGGGGTCAAATGAGAGGCAAGCACACATTGATGTTTCTTTCTCTCTCTTTGTCCCTTCTCCTCTCTCTAAAGTAAATAAGTAAAATCTTTTAAAAAATAGTATTCAACATCTAATATTGAACTTTTGAACTAGGAATTGAAACCCTAAGAGCGTCCCTGTTTCTGTGGTAGTACTGTATGAAAAACAGTTTCCTTTTTTCACTACACACAACTGAGGTGGTATATGGTTTCAAACACAAGAGGACCACAGTCACCCCATTCACCTCCTGGGAGGCAGCCCCAGGGCCCTGTGTGATTATCCTCCAGCCTCCTCACTTGTGGTTTCGACTTTGAGAGGCCCATCTTCTGCCACCCCAGAAAGCAGGTGCCTCAGAAAGTTGAGTGAATCCAACCCACCAGCTGCTGGTTTGTCACAGTGAATGGGGTCAGTGGTGTCTCAGAGGGGCTCAGAGCGGGCCCAGGAAATAGGGGTGGGCCGCACGGTGAGGAGCCTTGACTTTTGTTCTAGAGCCGCTGGCCAGAACTTTCAGGGACCAAATCACTTGACGTACAGAGAAGTCGAGAAGCACCGAGAATGGTGACTGCTGTGTAACATATCTGGACAGCGGACCCCAGTCAGGTGGACGAGTGTTTGGGGCCGGTGTGTTTCTTCCCAAGTTCGCTGATGGGAAGTGGTTATACTTTTGGAGCCTACAGCTTTTGTCCCTGGACCTGGCTCCTGGGTGGGCATTTATCATAATTCTCAGCAGAACCTCTTCAGTCTGCTTCTGAGAGGTCAGCAGTGTCGTGACATTTGCTATTGGCCATGGCAGGCCCTGCGGGCAGGGAGTGGCCAGCCTTGGTGTTTGCCCGAGGACAGTGGTGAGGGAGTGGGGGAGGCTGCAGCAAGGTGGGCACCAGGGCCCTCACGCCACACCTGGGGAAAACAGGAGGGGGCATGAGTGCAAAGGCACCCAGCCCGCAGCAACGGTTGGAGGTGAGAGTAGCCAAATGGTGCTAGGCCCTGGGTCCAGGTGAATCTCGGTGGACACCTGGCTGCTGGCCCAGAGCCCTGCCCCACCTGGACACCTTTCCCTGGCAGCCCTTGCCGTGAGCAGAGCCAGCTAAGGGAGGCCCTTTCCGCTGCATCTTTGGGCTTTCGAACAGGTCCCCCGCCACCCTGGTCAGCCCAGTCGGGGGCTTGGGCTCGGCAGTGAGGAGTTGCCTGAGCCAAGTTAATCCCCTGGGGCTTTGGGCCTCTTCTGGGTGAGGGACAGGTGTAGCTTCAGAAGGAATGCAGTCCCCGGGCCCCCTCCCACAGAGTGTTCTCAGAGCAACTGGGGGCAATTCCTTGTCCAGGCTCTTGTGCCTGGCAGTGGGGCAGCCCTCCATGTGGCCCCCGCCTGCGGGTGAGAGCACAGCCCAGCACAAGAGCCACGTGGTCACTGGGCCTGGACCACTAAGCCTGGGGGCATGTCCTCTGGGTGGCCATGCTGTTGGCAGACTGGATGTGCCACTGACACAGGCACAGGAGGGAGCGCAGGGGTGTCCACGGTAGGGGCGAGTCCCTTCCTGGGCACTGTGGGTTAGTTGGGGCTATGGGACCAGCAGCAGAGCAGTGGGGCTGGAGTGCGGTGTGGGCCCCCGCTCTCTGCAGGGGCGCCAGCGCCTCTCCGTAGAACCCTTGGTCCACAGAACCCCCCAAGAGCTACTGCCCAGGCCCCTGCCCTGACAAAGCCTGCTCCTCATGGCCTCTCAAGCACATTCATCTGAGGCCTGGAGTCATGGTCCTGTCTGTCCGGGGAGCACCACAAGGCAGGCAGATGTTGCTGGCCCTGTCTGTCATCCCTTTGGTGTTACCCCCACATGAGTGTTATGTCCCCAAGGGCCCATCCCCTGCCTCTGTGCCCTGTTGTCCTCCCACCTCTAGGGGAGCTGTTGATGTGGGTGTGCTGCTGACCCCGTGAGGAAGGTGGCGACAGGAGAATGCTGTCCTGCCAGGCCCCACCCAGGAGGTCAAAGTCTGGGCCCTCTATGGGGTGGGGCTCTCTCCGGGGTGGGGTCCCAGGCTGGTTTCTGTTCTCTGGTAGGGATGGGAGGGGCTGCCCTTACGTGGGCAGGAGCTTCCCGCCCTTGGCATTTCGGCCCAGGTGGCAGCCTTCCTCAGGCTGTGGGGCCCTACTGACAGCTCCCAGTGTCTGGTGGGTATGATGGTGGGTATGGTGGGTGGCCATGAGCACCCTGGGCACAGGGAACAATGTTCTGGAAAAGCTTGGTGTCGCCTGGGTGGGCCACCCGCCCGCTGTCCCTTTCCTGGGTCCCCATCCTGGCCCTGATTTCGTTGGCCTGTCAGATTGTTGCAGTTAGTGAAGGACCATCATTACAGGGTGGGGCAGTGGGTCTTGATACGCTTAATGGGGCTTGTGTCACACCGGCTAACATGTGGGGCATAGACAGGGAGCCCCCAGAGTGAGAGGTGGGGCCAATACCCAGTCCCTCCCCACTGGGATCTGGGTGTGGCCCATCCTTTCCCCTCTGTGGCCTCCATGGCTGCAGGCTTCTGGTGTCCGCTCACCCCTATCCCCGGGCCAGGTAAACTCACTGGTGGGAGCACAGGGAAGTGCCCCCTTTCCTGTCGCACACATGCTGAAGGCCCACAGGGCAGTGGGGACAGGTGAGCTGGGGTGAGGGATGGCGGGGTGTCCTGCTGGGATCCAGCTGCCATGACTGAGGTGTACCTCATGCAGGGGCCTGTAGAGTTTGTCGTCCTCACCTGGCCTTCTGTGTGCTCATCACTCGGGGGTGGTCCCTAGCTGTTCTCTCAGAGGGCCCTGCTAGGCGCATGCCTCGCACCCGGGCTGGCAGACAGCAACACCGTGCCCCCTGGGGGCAGCAGCAGCCCCACCTTTGTGCTTCTGAGGCCCCACTTAGATCCAGGGCAGTGGTTCCCAAACAAGCTCAGGAAGAGCCAGCAGGGGCTTGGGGGCTGTGGGGCTGCTGCTCATCCTGAGGCGCCATGTCTTGGAATCCTGCCCCTTTGCACAGTCCAGGAGGCTGGTGCTGTCGTCTGCTCTCTGGCTTCTGCCTGGAGACCTGTTGTACATGATGTTCTTAAGACACAGCAGCTGGAAAATGACCACCAGGGTTCCCGAGCATTGCCATACCCAGTGCCTCAAATGGGCCCTGCGGTGCAGCAGGGCCCTGATGGGCGTTTGCCAAATGGATTGGGGGTGCACAAAGGGTTAGAGGAATGGATGTAGGCTCTTGCAGGGCTGCAGAAGGTCTCACCTGGGATGAGAGGAGCAGCAGGTCCTACAGGAGAAGAAGGTTATACAAGGCTTGTCACCCTGGGGTTCCATCACAAAGGACAGTACCTCCAGGTGGTGTTTGTAAAAGCTTCCATCCTCGGTTGTTCTGACAAGGAATCAGGATGGAGTGTGACTGGACCACCCTACCCTGGCAGGGCTTCCCACATGTCACCCCAGGCAGGTGGGACCCTCAGGTGGGCTGGGGGCAGCAGAGTCCACACTGCTTGATGGCCCGGCCAAGCCTTGCCCAGCCAGGGTGATCCTTCATGGGGCCTCGTTCCCGGGGCCTCTTCCCTACTCCCTCGGGCCAAGATGGGGTGTGGGGGTGTTGGAGTGCTGTCACCCCTGGAAATCCCTGGAGAGGCCCTTCTGGAGCCAGCTGCTCCTGGGATCTTCATCCTTCCAAGCCACCTGTCTTCTCTGTCCCTCCTGTTGAGCCCCCAGCAAGGGCCTGTGCAGCCCCTGCCTTCCCCAGGGGGCCCAGGGGCCCAGGGCCATGTCCTCACTCTGCACTGCAGCCGGCTCTCCCCTTGGCGCCGCCCGCATCAGGCGCATGTGGTGGCCCTGACCTGGCTGCAAGTGGTACTGTGTGCCCTGTCCCCCACAGGTGTTGGTCCCCCACTGCCTGGTGTTGGGGCTCTTGGGCCAGGCTTCCCCATGCTGCCCAGTCCTCAGTCCGGGTAGAAACAGGCAAACTTCGCCTGGGACAGAACAGCCCTGGGCCCAGTCAGGAACACTTCTGCTCCATGGGGCCGCTGCTGGGCGTGGCTCCAGCTCAAGCCCTCAACTGCCTTCGCTGGCTGCTCCCCCCACTGCCATTCACCTGTTCAAGATTTAGCCTTGCAAGGGGCCCCAGGCCCTTCTCTCAAAGGGGCTTGTGTGGAGTGAGGTTTAAAAGTTTGGGAGGCTGTTCTTATTCTGATGTCTAACGTGCAGTCACGGAGGAGGCAGGTGTCTCCAGTGACCCAGGCTGGCGTGAAACCGCTGTGGGGGTGCTCTGTGCGCTGGGCACCACAGCTACGTGCACTTAGGCCTCCTGTGTGCCTTCCTGAGCACGCTCTGTTAGCGGCGCTACCAGCATGTGTGGCTGCTGACCCCAGAGTGTGGTCCGTCCACTCGGAGGGTGAGCATGAACCGCCGGAGAGTCCAAAGTCCTTGACCCATGTGGTTTCACCCAGTCTTGTGCTGACGTGGTAACATTCTGGGTGTGAAAAATTCCATGGGGCACATTGCTGGGTTCCATAGCCTGTCTATTTGTGCCTTTCTTACACGGCTGTTGGTGGACTGGAAACAAACCCCGGGGCTCACGTGATGCCCCCACTGGACTGTGTTCCTGGAGGGTGGAGCTGGCAGACAGTCTTTCAGTGGCCAGGTGGGGACATTGTCAGCTTTTCTGGCTGTCACAGGGTCTGTGCCCCACTGCTCAGCTCTGACTGTGCTCTGTGGCAAGGGCCTGTGGGTTACCTGTGGGTGTCAGGTAACTTGTGGGACCTCCAGGCCAGTCAGGACTGGTGCTTCTTTGTCCCACCCATGTCCCCTCCTAGCAACATCCTTGCTGCAGGGGCCCCAGGCTTCTACTGTCCCAAATCCCATGGCCCTTGGCTCCTGCGGTTTCCAGAGCAATGTCTTTGCAGCTGCTCCCTTTCATGCAGGAAGCCTGGCAGAGCCCCGCCTTCTACCCGTGGCCCCTCCCAGCCTGCCTGTGCTGCAAGGACGAGTCCCCCAGCTCCACTGCAGCCTCTGGCCCCCATCACCTCAGGACTTAGTTGGGAGCTGGGAGAAGGGTGTCCAGTGGACCCAGGGGTCGGGGGCTGGAAAGCCAGGCAGATGCCCACCTTGGCCCAGAGGCTGGCTGGGTGGAGGAGGGAGGGGGAGTGGGCATCTTCCCTAACCTGACTGGGACTTGGCTCGTTCAAAATGAGGTGTCCCACTGTGTCTCAGAGTGGGTGCTCCTGGGCTGTGTTTCATTCCCCCTCTTGGCCAGTGGAGGTGGGGGCCTCCCCTGGAGTGCAGGTGGTCTCTCTCTCACAGGAGGCCTCCCAGGTACTGCCTATCTCTTGGCCCCTGAGGTTTCTCTGGGTCAGGAAGGCCTCAGACGGGCGGGTTGGCAGACAGCGTTGTACAGGCCTTTGCCAGGCTTCGCAGGGCTGTGCCAGCTCCTCTCTGCTCACTTCCCGTTTTTCCCTTTCCTCTGGTTAAACATCCCCTTGATTCTTCCCTCCACAATAAAGCAAAATTGTGTCATTTCTCACTGAAGACAACTGTCTTTGAAGGCCAGTGCCTGGTGACACCATCGTCCTTCCCCTGTGGGCAGCTGATGGGCTGGTGTGGGTTTCCAAGAGCAGAGAACCAGCACAGTTCTGTCGCTGTGTGGGCCTCGGCCCTGCGGGGACCTCTGCCCTGCGGGGACCTCTGCTGTGGAGGTTCTCGGGGTGGGTGCTGCCGGACGCCTGCTGCTGGGTCCGGCACAGGCCCCCAGCCCTGCTCTGTGGCTGTCCCCTTCCTGCCTCGTGGCTGCTTGCACTGGGGACCCCAGAGCTCCCGGGGCTTTGTTCCTGTGAATCATGCTGTTTCTTCTTTCTCTCTATTCTCTCTCTCTGTTTATTTTTGTTGTGTGACTTTGACTAGCCCGGCAGCCCTGTCTCCTGTGAGGGAGCTTCCTTCCCTCTGTGCTCTGGCCACATGTGACCAGCCCCGGCTCTCAGTGTGGCCACCATAACAGGGGCCATGGGGAGCTCCGCTTCCTCGCTGGCCGCCGAGACTGAGTCGGACCATGGCTTCCCCACGGGGCCGCCCTTCCCAGGGCCCCCGGCAGCACCCAGCTGTTGTAGGAGCGGCCCTGGGGGGCCTGTCTGGGGCACTGCCCTGGTCACCCCACAGCACCAGACCCTGCGCCCCCAGGCCCGAAGGTAAGAAAGCTGGGTGGGCCCCAAGGGTTGGGAGTGCTGCTCCATCAGGGTGCCCCTCTTTGGCAAAGGGGCTTGCAGAGAAGTGGGGTCCCCGTTTCTTAGGGTCCTGTGGCAGCTCACATTCCTCAGTGGCATGAGACCTGAGAGGCCCTGGCATTGCTCCCCACTGGGCGAAGCAGGTCTGGGAGACCAGCCCTCTCTCGTGCGCTGCACGTGTCTCGGTCTGGTGCTCATGAAGCAGCAGCTTCTGCAGTTTTCAGCCTTGCAGGTGGGGAGCCTGCCAGCCTCGGTCCTGAGTGGCACTGGCTTGTGCTGAGAATGCTGGCTTGTTTCCTGTGGGATTTGGGGGACACCCCTGTCTGTGTAACACCCCTGCTCTAACGTGGCTGCTGGCCAGGCAGTGGGGTGCTGTGAGGCCCCAGGGGTAGGCCTCCACATGCCAGCTCCCTGCACCTGAGGCCGGGCTCGGCCCAGGTTTCTCAGCCCGGGCTACCCACTGGATCCCCTGGAGAGCCTCCCCTCGGGGGCGCTGCAGTGACTGATGCAAAGGCAAGTCGAGCTTTGACGTCCCACCTTGGCCCTGACACCTCCGCTTTCACTCTGTCCTGTGGCCTTGCTGCAGGCGGGGTGCCCAGTGCTCAGCATACACTCAGGGTTCCACAGACCTTGGGGCAGAGTTGTGGGTAGCCCCTGCTCTTTTGGGGTGCCCAGGCCTTGGTTCAGTGAGTAACAGGCATCTTCCCTCCCTCAAAAGCACATCCTGGCCTCTCCTGCCAGGCGGGCAGCAGGCAGGAGTGGGCCCCGCCCCCCTGGGACGCCATGGAGCTTCGGCCTGAGTGCCTAGTAGGAGAGGCACCTGGGAGGTGCCGGCGGGTTTAGCACAGCTGGATGGGAGGGTCTCGGAGGTCTTGTGAGATACCCTGGTGGGCAAGAGTCTGGAGCTTGAGGTCCAGGGGGGCGTGCCAGGAGGCGGGACAGTGGGAGGGAGCAGTGGAAGTTGGGGATGGGGTCCAGTGGATTATTAGAGTGTCTCCTTGTTTCCGGTTGACGATGTGCTAGTGGACGTTTCTGCGTCCCAGCTACTGAGCTGTCACTTACGTGCTGTCAGATTCACCCCTCACAGGATACGGTTCTGTGGGTTTAGTTCATTCAAAGAGTTGTTCAGCCATCGTTGCCACACAGTTGTTTAGCGTCTCCGTGCCCCCAAAGATCCTGCCTGTTAGCTGCCCTCCCCGCTTCCTGTCCACAGACTTGCCTTTTCTAGAAATTTCACATAAGCAGGGTCCTATGATGTGTGTTCTTCTGTGTCTGGCTTCTTTCACTGAGCGCCGTTTCAAGGTCTGTTCCGTGCACAGTGTTTGTTAGCGCTTCATTCTTCCCGTGGCGGCTGCATGACATTCCTTTGCCCGGCGGGCTGCCTCTGTTCACCCGTTTCTCAGTTGGCGGGCGCAGGGTTGTTTCCCCGTGGTTTTTATGTTTCATGCTTCCCTGCATATTTGTGTATACGTTTTTGGGTGGGCACGTTTTCATTTCTGTCGGGTAGAGAGAATGGAATCTCTGGTTTATTACAAGTTTATATTTAACTTTCTAAGAAACTGCTAGACTGTTTTCCCTAAGTGGCCGCACCGTTTCGCATTCCCCCCAGCAGGGCTAGGGCCTGCTCCAGGGCCAGCTCGTTTCTCCACATCCCGGCCCTTCTTGTGGGAGTGAGGTGGTGTGTGCTGGTGGTTCGATTTGCATTTCCCTGATGCTTGGTGATGTTGGGCATCTCTGCAGATTTCCATCTCTCCACACACATCTTTTTATTTTCATTCGTTTCTTTGGGATAAATTACTAGGAGTAGAATTACTGGACCCCAGGGAAGGCAGATGGACACCCCCACCCCCACCCCACTGAGCAGCAGCTTCCTGTGAAGCCTTGTGAGTGCTCTGAGGGACGCATGTATGTGGTAGACTTCGGACCTTGACTCACGCCATGAAGCCCAGTGCCTGGTGACTTGACATTGCCATATCTTCTCCTGGTTTCCGCCAGGCCTTGCCCCTGGGCTGGTGCAGCCAAGCAGCTCCTTTCATGGCTACTGTAGTTGGGCCTCAACTTCAAGGTGATTACTGTTTGCCCCTGGGAGCAGCAGGCAAAGACAGATTGGGAAGAAGTGGCGTTAATGGCCTTGAGGAGTTCACAGGCGTCCAGACCAGAGATGACAAAGAATGGCAGAAGAGGTGGGTGCAGCAGATGGCAGGAAGGGTCCAGGAGGCAGGTAGTCCACCACATCATGGCTGCACGGTACGCCGTCCCTGGCAGGCCACCCTCCCCACAGGCATATGTCCGCCAGTCTAGAGGGGCAGCTGGGAGTGTGCACAGGACCCCTCCCCAGCTCTGACAGAGGCATCAGGGAATGGGAGGGCACGTGCAGAAACTGGCAGCACAGCAGCCCCTGCCTCCCATCAGCACACGGCCCTCTTGGCTAGGAGCGCCCCATTGCAGTAATGAAGCTGAGAGCGCTTGGCCACACCTCCTGTAACTCACTGCCAGCAGGGAGCAGGAACTTTGATGTCCCAGGAGCTGCTCACTTTAGTCAATAAGCAGTTGGTGGGGGCACTGGCTGCCACAAGGTCTGGACCCTCCCTGGAGACTCGGAGACAAGGAGAATGACCCAAGGCTGGCTGAAGGTGATCTCTAGGGGAGGCCCCCAGCACCGTCTGGAACCAGCAGGAGGTCCGGGTTGGGCCGCCATAGCTAGGCGTGGCACCTGCATCTGCTGGCAGGCCTGTCTGGGAGCCCAGCCTCAGGCCCCATGGCTTGACCGGGGCCCATGTGTGCAGGGCACTTACTACTTTTGATTTTCCTGGGGAAGTTTTAGGCATCGCCCAGGATGGGGCTGCATCGCCACAGCCCTGCGAACACGTGTGTCCTGGGGCGTTCACGGTGAGCCCCAAGGGCAGCCCTGTAACCACCCCCCTTTTTTGAATTAGGACTGAGTGTTGGCAACTCGCACATGATGAGGATAGAACAGGTGTGTGTTGTGGGATTTTTCTGGACAGTTGCCTGCATTTTCCACCTGACGTGGCCTTTCTGTTTTAAGGAATAACTCAGGCTGTTTTCCACAAGCAGCCAGTTTTCTCCCCAGAAGCGATTGCTTCTGTGTCCTGGAGCACAAGTGACAGCCTCTGAGTGAGTGTCCAGGAACTTGGGGACATTGTGTGTTGAGGGTCTGGTTTGACTCCAGATTCCCCACTTTCTCTTCCCAGCTTTGCCTGGTGGCCTGGCCTCACTTGTGGACACTCGGAGTTTGGGTCTCCAGGCCTCGCTGAGCGTCTGCTGGGCCGTCACAGGTGGCCTTGGCATGTCGGAAGCCGGAGCAGCTGCTCCCCTCTGCTTGGCTGTCACTGAGCCCCGAGCACGTCCCACCGCCTGATGGTGCTGAGATGGGTGTGGGCTGTGAAGTGAGGGTCACGGGTGGCGAGGGAGTGCCAGGCCGGCCCTGCAGCCGTGCCGCCACCGCAGTTCCTGGTCTCCTAGCCAGAGGGGCTTCTGCTTCTGCCCAGCTCTCTGGGTCCCCAGGGCTATATTTGATTTTTAGGAACTGTTTTTATTTAAACCTTTCTGAACTCTAGACAGAATCTTCCAGATTGTCCGTGTCTACCAAGGTAGCTGTGAAACCTGCCCTGGCCCCACCCAGGACAGTGCTGGCCAGGACAGCAGACACCTTGCCTTGTGTGCAGCTAGCCCAAGGCAGGGACTGGCCAGTCGGTGGGTTACGCAAGTGAGCAGGACTTGGGTTCCTTGCCCTCTACCTCCCCACCAGAGTTCACAAGGCTTTCCTTGCTCAGTGTGCCTGGGACCAGCAGGGTTCAGGGCCCACCTTTCCTGATGGGGCAGGAGCCTTAGTCTTCCCTCTGGAGACCTCCCAGGCTAGGTGGGGTGCACAGGGCGAATGTGGCCATGCTCTGAGCCTAGGGTCAGGGTGGAGGTCACCTAGGACCCGACCTGTGTATGCATGTCTGTGGGGGTACCTAGTACCCCACACCTTGGGCCACAGGCCCTTCTCTAATGGGGAATGGTGGGAAGCAGGGCGCCCTGGCAGTGTCCAGGCAGATTTCTTAGGCTTTATACCTCGAACAGAAACCAAGGTTGAAGCTGATCTGGCCCTTGGCCACGCCCATTCTGCTGGTGCTGGGAGCCCACTCGCACACCCCAGGGTCTGCCCACGCTGGAAGGCGGCTTTACAGAGTTTGCATTGCCCAGAGTAAATTTTTTGTTACTGAAGAGACAAGTTGTCTTTTTTTTCCTGGACCAAAAGGGTTTAACGTGAATATAGATAGCATTAGAATCACGAGTTTTGTGCCTTGTTGTAAAGGACCGTTGATCTCTCTGCCAGCAGAGCAGCAGCATAGGAGAGTGTGTGGTGGTGCACGGACGCCACCTCAGGTTCAGATTAGCCCTTCAGAGGCAGGCCAATGGGCCAGCCTTGCCCTTATCCCAGACACAAGACCCGTCTTGGGTGCAAGGAACCATTTGGGAGCATCCCACTTGCCCTGCCGTGGGCCTGAGTGAGTGCCTTTTATCTGCACCTGGGAGAAGCAGAGGCCCAGCCTTGGGGAAGGTGGGTAGGCCAGGCACCCAAGAACCCACCCAGCAAAGGAGGCTACATTCCAACACTCCAGGAGGCCTGCAGGGTGAACTGTGGAAGGGGACCCTGGGAGGGTGGGAGGTGGAGGCACTGCCTGCTCTGCACCGCCAGCAAGGTCCTGGGAGCCAGGTGCAGGCCTCCTGGCTTCCACTTCCCGTTTTGCCCTCCATGTGCCTACCACACTGCCGTGCATGCCTCAGGCTTGGCAACTTTTTGGAGTACCATGTCCTCTGGCCACCCCTGGCCTGTGGCTCCCGGCTCTCCCTGTGGGGTCTGTCATGCCCCTAAGATGTAGGTCTGGTCTGTGTGTGACTGGCAGCAGCCCACATACCCCCGAAGGCACAGCCAGAGGCCTCCTGGGATCGGAGCTCTGGGGGGAGGGGAGCCCCCTTTGAGTGTTGTCAGCCCTGCAGCCACATGCTGGTGTTGGCTCCTTCTCCCACCTCCTCTGATCTTGGATATTCCTCCTCTGCCTTCCCCCCTCTCTCTCCTGGAGCTGGGCAGCCTGCCCCCACCCCCACCCCCACCCCATGGGCCTACCATGGCCTCCACCACCTCAGGATGGGAGCTGTGAGAGGAAGAGGGTTTGCAAGCTGCTGCAGGACTCTGAGCTGCCTCCTTGCACGCCTGCTGGGCAGAATTGGGCCCGCAGTGGTCCAGGGGGGCAGGTGAGTAGAGGGTGCTCAGTATCCACAGAATTCAGGCTGTGTCCCAGGCTAGGCCGTCTTCAGGGGCTGCTGAGGTATAGGATTGGGTCAGTCTAAGTGCCTTGGACAGAAGGGCTGTGTCCTTTGCTAGGCAGGACTGTACTCACTTGGCCACGAACACTGCTAGGTTGTGTTTCATGATCAGGTATCTGTAGCCATAGGCACGTGTTAGAATTGGCCCCTGCCCAGGGGGTTCCTAGAAATTCCAGAAGCAGACAGCCAGCCAGGCTGCGGGACCCATCAGGAGGCTCTGGATCAGGGGTGACCCCATCCATAGCACGGAGAGGACTGTGCGTGGTGACCTGGCCCTCCCTTCATGTACTCAGACTTTTTGTGCGTGATGAAATTCTCGTAACATAAAACTACTGGTCTCAGCCCTGGCTGGTGTCGCTCAGTGGATTGAGCACAGGCTGCGAAACAGAGGGTCGCCAATTCAATTCCCAGTCAGGGCACATGCCTGGGTTGTGGGCCAGGTCCCCAGTGGGGGGCATGTGAGAGGCAACCACACATTGGTGTTTCTCTCCTTCTCTTTCTCCCTCTCTTCCCCTCTCTCTAAAAATAAATAAATAAAATCTTTCAAAAACACCCTACTCATCTCAAAGTGAACAATTCAGTAGTATTAGTACATTCACAGTGTGCAGCCATAACTTCTATCTGGTTCTGAAATGTTTTCATCGCCCCAGAAGAAAACCTCATGCCCACCATACAATTAACTGCTCTCCAGCCCCTGGAAACACCAGTCTTCTTTCTGCTTCTATGGATTTGTCTGTCTTGGACATTTCAATGGACGGAATCATAAATCATGTGGTCTTTTGTGTCTAGTGTCTTTCACTTAGCATGTTTTCAACACATACATCAAAACTGTGTTCTTCTTTGTGGCTGAGCAAGCCACAAAAAACCCACTGGTGGGCTTCTGGTGGGCTTTGGGGTCATCGACTCTTGTGGGTGGATCTGCTGTGAACATATATATTTGTTAGAATACACTTTTCAGCTCTTAAGGTAGATGCCTGGGGGTGAAATTGCTGCATCATATCGTGGGTCAGTTTAACTTTTTGAGGACCTGCCAGACTATTTTCCGAAGCAGCTGTTCTCTTCTTTTGCATTCCCACCAGCGGTGTTGGGAAGGGCTCTAGTTTCTTCTCCGTCTCACCAATCCTTGTTAGCATCTGCAGGTTTGATTCTGGCTCTTCCAGTGGGTGTGAAGTGGTATCTCGTGGCAGGTTTCGGTTTCCATTTCCCTAATAACTAGTGATGAGCATCTTTCTGGGTACTCCTTGGCCATTTGTGTATCTTCTTTGTAGGGATGTCTGTTCAAGTCCTTCGCGTATTTTTAAAATAGGTTGTTTCTCTTTTGTTGTTTAGCTTTAAGGGTTCTTTACATATTCTGGATACAAGGTCCTTAGCAGACATACAGTTTGCAAATTTGCAAATATTTTCTTCCTTTCTGCAAGTTGCTGTTCCCTTTTTTTTTTTTTGATGGCTTCCATTTTTAAAAAATTTTCCCATGCTTTTGGTGTCATGTCAGATAATCCATTGCTAACATCCAGGGTCATGAAAATTTACCTATATTTTCTTCTAAGAGTCCTACAGTTTTTGTTCATGCATTTAGGTCATTAGTCCATTTTCAGTGAATTTTTTAATGCATTGTGAGGTAAGGGCCCACCTTCATTCCTTTCTGTTTATTCCCAGTTGTCCCAGCACCATCTGTTTTTTTTTAAATATTTTATTTATTTATCTTTAGAGGGGAAGGGAAGGAGAGAGGAAGAGAAACATCAATGTATGGTTGCTTCTCGTGCATCCCCTGCTGGGAACTGGCCCCTGCGGGGAACTTGCCTGCAACCCAGGCATGTGCCCTGGCTGGGAATCGAACCGCAATCCTCTGGTTCGCAGGCCCGCGCTCAATCCACTGAGCTACACCAGCCAGGGCCCAGCACCATCTGTTAAAAGGCCCATCCACTCCCCATTGAGTGGTCTTGGCACCCTTGTCAAAAATCACTTGACCATATAGATGAGGGTTTGTTTCCAGACTCTCCATTCTGTTCTATTGGTTGTATAAAGACCACATAGTGTGCTGTGAGAAATGTAGCTCAGTGGGTCGGGTGTCGTCCTGCAAAACAAAAGGCCGCTGGTTTGATTCCTGGTCAGGGCACATTTCTGGGTTGTGGCTCCAGTCCCTGGTTGGGGCATGTGTGAGAGGCAACCCGTTGATTTTTTTTCTCCCTCTCTTTCTCCTTTAGAGAGACCCCTTCTCTCTAAGAATAAATAAATTAAGTCTGTTTTAAAAAGACCATATAGTATAGTCTTTTAGTAAAAGACAGACCATGTAGTCTGTCTTTATGCCAGTACCATACTGTCTTGAGTTTCTCTTTTTCAAGATTGTTTTTGCTGCTTGGGGGTTTTTGCAATTTGATGTGAATTTGATTTATTTTTTAAAAGATTTTATTTATTTTTTAGAGAGGGGAAGGGAAGGAGAGAGGGAAACATCATTGTGTGGTTGCCTCTTATACGCCACCTACTGGGGACCTGGCCCACAGCCCAGGCATGTGCCCTGAGTGGGAATCGAACTGGCGACTCTTTGGTTCACACAGGCCGGTGCTCAATCCACTGAGCCACACCAGCCAGGGTGATAGGATTTTTAGAATCAGCTTTTTCTGTTCCTGCACCAAAAAAAAAAAGGCCATAGGGATTTTATTGAATCACTTTGTGTAGTATTGTCATCATAGCTATATTGTCTTAATTCATGGATGTAGGATGTTTATTTAGGTCTTCTTTAATTTTTTATTTATCTTTTAGAGGGAAGGGAAGGAGAGAAATATCAATGTATGATTGCTTCTTGTGAGTCCCCTGCTGGGAACTGGCCTGCAACCCAGGCATGTGCCCTGACTGGGAATCAAATTGCGATCCTTTGGTTCGAAGGCCGGAGTCAATCCACTGAGCTACACCAGCCAGGGCCTTTTTCAGCAATTTTTATAATTGTCAGAGTATGAGTCTTTCACTTCCTTAAATTTATTCCTAGGTATTTTATTACTTTGGGTGCTATTTTAAGTAGTGTTGTTTTTTTTAACTTCCTTTTCAGATTGTTCATTGCTGGCACAGAAACACAGCTGAATTTTTTGTATTGATCTTGTGCTGAATTTATTTATTAGCCCTAGTTGGTTTTTTTGTAGGTTCTTGAGAGTTTATATAGGATAATGTCATCCACAAATGGAGATACTTCTATTTCTTCGTTTCCAATTAGGTGCCTTTTTACCTTTCCCATGCCCGATTGCTCTGGTTGGCACCCAGCACCGTGCTGGCCTGGCCTTGCTGTGCTCCCGACCAGGGAAGCGTTCAGTCTCTCACAGCAGGCGCGATGCCAGCTGCAGGTGTTTTGTGGATGCCCTTTATTCTGTCAAGGAAGTTCATGCACACTCTTCACTGTGACTTATCAAAGACCACCTTCACACCGGAGCCCCATGGCCACTAAGGTGGTGTGGTTCAGTTCTGTCCCTCCCTTCCCACAGGCCCAGCCCTCCAGAGAGGGTTGGAGGGTCGAGCCGTGGGGTCCCTTGGAGGCTTTGGCGGACCTCTTATTCCTCAGAGTCCTCAAGCCCCTCCCTCACAGGCTGCCTTCTGGAGCTTGACGTCTGTCACAGCCCAGAAGGACACAGATCCTGCTGGCTTGATCCCCCTCATCCCAGGCAGCGACTCGGGCTCCCATCCTCTGGGCCAGCACTGACTGGGGCCATCCCTTGCAGACACACACACTCGCCTGGGTCCATGGCCACGGTTGGAGAGTGGTCTTGTGCGCGCTGCACCTTCCTGAACCCGGCCGGCCAGCGCCAGTGCTCCATTTGTGAGGCTCCCCGGCACAAACCTGATCTTGACCAGATCCTGCGACTGAGCGTTGAGGAGCAGAAATGGCCTTGTGCCCGATGCACATTCCGGAACTTCCTCGGCAAGGAGGCCTGTGAGGTGTGTGGCTTTGCCCCAGAGCCTGTGCCCGGCACCTCTCTGCTGCCGGTCATCAACGGGGTCCTACCCAAGCCGCCCACCATCCTGGTGGAACCCAAAGGCAGCTGCAAGGAGGAGGCAGGTCCAGCACGGACAGAGGGACTAGTGGCTATGGAGCCAGGTGGGGGGCAGCCTGAGGAGGAGGAGGAGGAGGGGACAGCAGAACCTGGGAGTGGCTGGGCCTGCCCTCGCTGCACACTGCACAACACGCCAATGGCCAGCTCCTGCTCTGCCTGCGGGGGCCCCCGGAAACTCTCACTGCCCAGGATCCCTCCTGAGGCCCTGGTGGTCCCCGAAGTTGTGGCCCCTGCTGGCTTCCACATCACACCTGCTCCACCCCAGCCTGGGGAAGGCAATGAAGCTGACCCTCCCTCTGCTGCTGCCGACCACGAGCCGCCCCGGATGCCACCCTTCAGCCCCTTCTCACCCACCCTGCAGAACAACCCTGTGCCTCGAAGCCGCCGTGAGGTACCCCCCCAGCTGCAGCCACCAGTGCCTGAGGCCACCCAGCCCTCCCCCGCTGCTGGCTCTAAGGGGCCCCCTCAGGGCCCAGGACGTACTTCTGCTGGGCCCTCCCGCTTGGCGGAGCTGCTTTCAGGCAAGCGACTTAGTGCTCTGGAGGAGGAGGTGGCTGAGGGCGGCACCGTGCTGCGCCGGTGCAGTTCCTGCTCCTCGCCCAGCCCCGCAAGCCTGTGTGAAGCCTGTGGCACTGCTCCGGGCAGTGATGTCATCGACCTGGCCGGTGATACTGTGCGCTACACGCCAGCGAGCCCCTCCAGCCCCGACTTCACCACCTGGTCGTGTGCCAAGTGCACACTCAAGAACCCCACGGCAGTCCCCAGGTGCACCGTGTGTGGCTGCTCCAAGCTGCATGGCTTCCAGGAGCACAGCGAGCCTCCTGCTCGTTGCCCTGACTGTAGTGCGGACAAGCCGGGCCTCTGCACCGTCCACAAGGCCAGCCGCCTCTTTCCCGAGGCACCACCTGAACGCCCGGGTCAGTGGGCCTGCCCTGCCTGCACACTGCTCAATGCGCCCCGGGCTAAGCACTGTGCTGCCTGCCACACACCCCAGCTCCTGGAGGCCCAGCGCCGGGGCACCGCACCCCTGAGGCGCAGGGAGAGTATGCACGTGGAAAAGCGGCGGCAGACAGATGAGGGTGAGGCCAAGGCTCTCTGGGAGAACATCGTGGCCTTCTGCCGGGAGGTAAGTCCCCTCAGGAGAGTGGGCCATGCATCAGGGCTGATGCTCCCTTCCCCATGGGCCTTGTCTGCATCTTTTGTCCTTCCCTGCTGTCCCTTCCCCAGGTGCTGAGCCTGACACCCAATCACCCCTCACCTGAGTGTGACTGGCCCCCACTATCTACATCTTGCCCCCTTTTTCTTTGCTCACATGAGTCTACAACCCCATAGTCTGTGGTCCTGACCCCTCCAGATGTGATTTCCCATAGACATTGAAGCCACAGAGAGGTAGGGACGTAGGCAGAGGCTTCATGGCCAGCAGGCAGACCTGGTGCTTCTTCCTCCAGCTGTGCAGACCCAGCCAAAACTCGGGGTTGGGATACCCCCTCATGCTCTCTTGTCCACAGACCTGTGGGAGGCCTGAGCCCAGGGCAGTGTCACCCTCAGATCAACTGGAGGGGCTTGTAGCCCCATCAGTGCCTGCAGCCCACCCTGACAGCTCACCCAGTCTTGTGTCCTGCCTTCCCCCACCCAGCCAGGTCCCCTCACATTTGGTGTGCAGGGCCATGGGCTAAGCGTGGGGCTGCCTAGGTTTTCTGTGCCTACCCCCGCCTCTCTGCCCCCACAGTCTCCAGGCTGGTGGGGGGGTGTTTTGCCATTTCCTGGGGCATCCATACCTCCCACTGACCCGCTACCAGCCTGCAGTGCCCTGGTTGGCTGTGGTCCCCCATGCCCGCGTAGGGTAGTATGAGTCACACGAGGCCCCAGCTGAGTTCTCCACATGGGTCAGGGTAACTGAACACATGCCTACTGCCTTTCCTCTGGGACCTAGGCAGCATCTTCAGGGTGTTGGCCCAGGGCTACCCAGCTAAGCCTGTGTATGGCTGTGGTCTCTGCAGAACAACGTGAACTTCGTGGATGACAGCTTCCCACCTGGGCCCGAGTCTGTGGGCTTCCCCGCAGGTGACAGCGTCCAGCAGCGTGTTAAGCAGTGGCTGAGGCCTCATGAGATCAACTGCTCTGTCTTCAGGGACCACAGCACCTCCTGGTCCGTGTTCCACACTCTGCGGCCCTCGGACATCCTGCAAGGGCTGCTGGGCAACTGCTGGTGAGTGTGGGGCACCCTCTCAGGCCGGGTGGCAGGCCCGTCTGGTTGTGCTCATTGCTCGGCCTCTGGCTCCGCACAGGTTTCTCAGTGCCCTGGCCGTGCTGGCAGAGCGGCCCGACCTGGTCGAGCGGGTGATGGTCACACGCAGCCTGTGCGCGGAGGGCGCCTACCAGGTGCGGCTCTGCAAGGACGGCACGTGGACGACGGTGCTGGTGGATGACATGCTGCCCTGCGATGAGGCTGGCTTCCTCCTCTTCTCACAGGTGGCGGGGTGGGCGGGCACGGTTGGGCGAGGGGCGGGCACTGGAGGGCTGTGTGACTCCAGCCCCTCCCTGCAGGCCCAGCGGAAGCAGCTGTGGGTGGCCCTCATCGAGAAGGCGCTGGCCAAGCTGCACGGCTCCTACTTTGCCCTCCAGGCAGGGCGCGCCATCGAAGGCCTGGCCACACTCACCGGTGCCCCCTGTGAGAGCCTGGCGCTGCAGGTCAGCTCCACTAACCCCCGCGAGGAGCCCGTTGACACTGACCTCATCTGGGCCAAAATGCTGAGTTCTAAGGAGGCTGGGTAAGAGGGGCGGGTGCTCTGGCGGTCAGCAGCTTTGGGAGGAGAGGAGAGACGAGGCGAGGGGACAGCCAGGCCCAGGCCTGGAGTGGTGGGAGATGCAGGGGCAAGTGTCCTCTGACACACACCCTGTGTTTCACAAGATGTTTCCAGTGTGGGCTGACCACGGGTAGGGGGCCTGGCCTGCAGCCCTGTAACCTCCCTCTGCTGGCTGGTGGTCCCACCTGCACAGGCCAGGGCAACAGGCAGAATAACAGCTGATCAACCCTCACCTGGGAGGCCTCATCCGACCTGGGCCTGTGATGGCCATCACATGCACCTGCTTGGAGCTCTGTGGCGCAAGCCCCAAGGAGGCACCTGGTGCGAGTGGGCTGCCTTCTGAGACCCGGCCCAAATTGGCCAGCATGTCTGTAAAGGGGGGTCCAAAACCCTAAGCCTAAGAGAGATGGCTCACTGCTGCTGAGATCCCCTGCCCTCAGCTGACACTGGGCATTACTGCTGCCCCATCCCTTTAGGGGGCCACAGCCCTGAGCGCACAGGACCCAGGCCTACCCGACCCCCAGCCCCAAACCCTCCGAGGTCTTTGGCCACTGTATAGGGAGCAGACAGACGCTTCCTGAGTTCTGGGTCCCTGGGCTCTGCACTCCCCCCCAGTCAGGGAAGAACTCCCCAGCCTCAGGGCCAACAGGGGTCTTCTGGTTAGTGAGCCTTCCTCCGTGAATGAGGCCCCTGGTTACTAAGGGGCATCCATCGTTAAAGGCTCCTGGTCAGCAAGCCTCCCCCGTCAGTCAGGCCACTCTGCCTGCGCAGGTTCCTCATGGGCGCCTCTTGTGGTGGGGGCAACATGAAGGTGGACGATGCTGCCTACGAGAGCCTGGGCTTGCGCCCCCGCCATGCCTACTCCATCCTGGATGTCCGTGATGTCCAGGGCTCCAGGTAGGGGCTGGGCTGGCGGTGGGTAGCCAGGGCATGTGGATGTGTGGTGGAAGCCGTGGCCCTCAGCCCCATGGTCCGCAGGCTCCTGCGCCTCCGGAACCCATGGGGCCGCTTCTCCTGGAATGGCAGCTGGTCAGATGAGTGGCCACACTGGCCGGGGCACCTGCGTGGTGAGCTTATGCCCCATGGCAGCAGTGAAGGTGTCTTCTGGATGGAGTACAGTGACTTCATCAGGTACCTGAACTCTGCCTCACAGCCACCCTGTGCTTTGGCCACCTTCGTTTGGCCCACCTGACTTGTCGGTGCCCTTGCCCCCTTGCCCTGACCCACAGTGTGTCCTGCTTGGGAAGCCTGGCCTGTCCTGCCGACCTGAGGCAGAGGATGGGGGAGAAGTCAGGTTTTGCCCTTAGGGCTCTGGTCTTCTCTAGGTCATCCTTAGGGCCTGGGCCCCCTGGTGGTGTCCATGGGCAATGGCCAGGACCAGGGTTCCCAGGATACTGGTCCCAAGAAAGGTCCATGGCATAGAGGGGCAGAGATTGGCTCAGGGAAGGGGTTTGGGGGGTGCCTGGACTCCTGTGTTGGCTCTGTGTCTGGAGCTGGGTAGGGGCTGCTCAGTGGAGCATCCTCTTCCTGCTCAGGTACTTCGACTCCGTGGACATCTGCAAAGTGCACTCAGACTGGCAGGAGGCACGTGTGCAGGGCTGCTTCCCCACCTCGGCCAGCGGGCCTGTGGGGGTGACAGCGCTCACCGTGCTGGAGCGTGCATCCCTGGAGTTTGCCCTCTTCCAGGAGGGCAGCAGGTGGGGGCAGCTATGGCTATCGGGGGAGAGGCTGGGTGGGGCTAGAGCACTGGTTGGGGTGGGTGGGTGGAGCTGGGGTATGTGTTGTGGGGTGCAGAGTGAGGCTGTGGGCCTGTGGGGCCACAGCCAGCAGGTGCTGCCCGTGACCCCTCCTGGGTCTGGCTACAGGCGTGCAGACTCAGCAGACAGCCACCTCCTGGACCTGTGCGTCCTGGTGTTCAGAGCCTCCTTCGGCAGCGGTGGCCGCCTGAGCCTGGGCCGCCTGCTGGCCCACAGCAAGCGAGCTGTCAAAAAGTTTGTCAACTGTGACGTGATGCTGGAGCCCGGCGAGTACGCTGTGGTGTGCTGTGCCTTCAACCACTGGAGCCCCACCATGTTGGGCACCCCCGCTGCTGCACAGGGTAATGCTGCCCTCCCCACCCTAACCCCCGGCCCTCTTCCTCGTGGCACCCCAGGCTCCCCTCACTCACACCTTCCACAGCCTCCAGCCCACGCTGCTCCCTGGAGCCCCCCGGCCATGTGCTGGCTGTATACAGCTCGAGGCTGGTCATGGTGGAGCCCGTGGAGGCCCAGCCAACCACACTGGCAGACGCCATCATCCTGCTCACAGAGAGCCGGGGGGAACGGCATGAGGTGAGGTGGGCGGGGAAGGGGAGGGACAGGGAGGAGGCTTCATCCCACCCACACCTGCCCTTTCTGCACTCAGGGCCGTGAGGGCATGACCTGCTATTACCTGACGCATGGCTGGGCAGGGCTCATCGTGGTAGTGGAGAACCGGCACCCCAAGTCCTACCTGCACGTGCAGTGTGACTGCTCGGACAGCTTCAACGTGGTGTCCACGCGCGGCAGTCTGCGCACCCAGGACAGTGTGCCGCCCCTGCACAGGTGGGCGCCGCCCCAGACCCCCAGACTCCCTGGCCTCCCCCGGCCCTCACCAGCCCCCTCCCCCAGGCAGGTCCTGGTGATCCTGTCCCAGCTCGAGGGCAACGCCGGCTTCTCCATCACCCACCGCCTGGCACATCGCAAGGCTGCCCAGGCCTTCCTCAGCGATTGGACAGCCTCCAGGGGCACCCACAGCCCCCCCCTCACGCCCGAGGTCGCTGGCCTGCACGTGCCCCGGCCATTGTGACCTCCACACCCACGCCTGCCTGCCCCCTACATGCACTTTAGGAGGGAGACCCCAACAGAGGACGCTTGAAACAGAATCTCAGGACCCCGCCCAGGGAGCTGCCAGCCACAGACCGCAGCTTTCCTTGGACCTTTCTTCCCGCCCCTCCCTCCTGTCTGGGGCCTCCTAGCTGCCAAGCAGAATACCTCCACCCCACTTCTAGCATGAGGGGGCTATGCACCAGCCCCTCTGACCAACCTGCCTCCAGGCCGGGTTCAGACTGCCAGGGCTGAGATGAGGCTGCCCCTTCCCCATGGGCCTGGGATTGCTGTCTGTGTGAGGCAGCCAAGAGCTCCATTTACAAAACCAAATCCAGGCAGGTCAGAGGCTAGAGCGCAAGGGTTAGCAGGGACCACCCTTCCGTCCTTGGGGTCAGAGGCCAGGACTCCAGGGTGAGTAGACAGGGACCACCCCCTTGTGGGGACCAGAGGTTGGGACCCTGAGATGGGTAGGGACCACGCCCTCTGTGGGGCACGAGCCTTCCTTCCCCAGCTTGCTCTAAGAGCCCATCTTCTCACTCCCTCCACTCCCACAAGGCAAGCTGAGGTCCCTGGAGTCTCAGCAGCGTGTCCCGGGAGGCAGGTGCCTGGCGGCCATGGACTGGGGACCAGGGATGGGGAGAGAGTCCCAGCTGCCCTCTCTGGCTACACTATGCAATTCCTGGGGCGCTGGTCAGGACTGAAGCCATGCCCCCAGGGCTGCGGGACAGGAGCTGCCATTTGGTAAGGTGGCTTGTCCTCAGCACCACCTGACCTCTGCCAGCAGGACCAGCATCCAACAGAAATCCTTGGCCAACCCCGCCTAGGCACACAGGGCAGGGTGTGGCTCCTCCCAGCCCTTCTCCTGCCTCCGAAGCCCAGGTTGCTGGGCTGCCTCCCAACCGCCCTCCCCTGTGGCTGCTCAAAGTCTTGCATCTGCCTGTGGACATCTGAGGCCCACTCCCAGAGGCCCCCCGGCCTTGCTGCCCTCCAGCCCCCAGGAAGTGGGCAGCCCTGCCCACCGCCCCGCACTTCCCGTGGCGTTGCAGGGTTTTTACCACTGGAGAAACACCAGGAAGCACTACACTCCCCTCTGGGCCTCCTTTATATTTGCTCCTTTTACTCTGAGCTGTGAGTATTTTTAACCCTGTACATACAGCCGGCTCTTCCGACGCAGAGACTATTTTATCAGGTGTTCCCCGGCCTCGTGGGGCGATTCTCCGTGGGCGTTTCCAGACTCAGGCTCCGATGGACCAAATGAAAATGTTTTGTTTTGTAATGGTGCCTCTTCATCTGTCCGTCACTCCTCCCACGGGTCCTGGGGTCCTCACCCCCCTCTGTGTGCAGAGCCTTGCTGAGGGACACCCAAGCCTGCCTGGAGACAGTGGGGGTAGCTTGCTGGTACCCGAGGTCAGCCTTCAGGGCCCCCCTGCTCAACAGCAGCCTCCACCCCAGAAAAGACCAAGTGTCTAGGCAGGGCTGTGGCGGTGAGCAGGCCAGTTCCCACACAGCCTCCACCTCAGATGAAAGGCTACGTCTGTGGCTTTTCCCAGTGAGATGTCCATGGCTGGGGGTGCCTGTCTGAACCCATCAGTCATCACACAGGAGCAAATGGAACATGGCGGGCAGGGGGTCGGGGGACACAGACGGAGAAAAGTTTCCCTCTCTGGTGGGTACGACCTGCTCCTGCTTGGCCCTGGGTCTCCTGTTGGTTCTGGGAGGCACCGTCCCCATTTCACAGGTGGCCACTGAGGCTGGGCATGTCCACCAGTTCCCTGTCTGGTCTGTGGTTTGAATGGGCGGGGGTGGGGGCGGCGCTCCATGGGGTGAGAGGCCTGTCACAGGCTGGCCTATGGAATGTGAAAGCAATTAAAGCCACCAGCAGTGTTCGCTCCAGGCGGGCCTCAGGCGGCGGGGGAGCTGCCACAACACATCTTGCATCTACGCCCGAAGACTGCCCGCCTGGATTCACCGAGGCTGCGCTAGCCACGCCAGACCCTCTCCCGTGGGGCAGGGGCCAGGCTGCGTCCACCCTCCAGTCATCAGAGAGCCTTCGCAGTCCCCCTGGGGCATTCTGGGAAGCCTAGACTAGTGTCCCAGTGGGTGACCAACACTCCTGCAGTGAGGCCAGTCGGGGTCATCACAGCGAGGCAGGGGGCTGCATGCCTACCCCCTTGGCCAGACAAGATGCCCTGGCCTGCCAGGGGGGAGGTTCCAACAGGGAGGGGTAAGGGAAAGGGGGGGCCTGGTGCCCTCAACCCCAGAGGACACAGTGTCTGAGGAGTTAGAGGGCCCCACAGAGAAGACCCTCAGCCATGACACTAAGGACGGAGGGAGGTGCAGGCAGGGGGAGAACACTAGTAGGCTCAGGTGGTGGCTTGGCCAGGGTCAGGTTCAGGGAGAGGGGGCTGGTGGTGAGAGAAGATGCAAGCGCCAGCCAGGTCTGCCTGAGAGATGGACTTCAGTCGTGCCCTCAGCCCTCTCAGGGTGGCGCTTGGGCCCCAGGCCAGGTGTGAGGTGTGGACAGGGCAAATGACCACAGCAGGGAGAGGACACAAGGTGGGAGGGCTGTCCCCTCCTCACCGTTGGGTTTGGTTCCCCAGCTCTGGTGGTGGGGGTTTCTGGTTCTGCTCACATCTCCCTCTCCCAAACCCTTCTGCCCTTCTCTTTCTCATCCCCCACTTCCCAACGTCCCTGGCCCCCTCCCTGTCTCTGGTTGGGGCCCTCTAACTCCTCAGACACTGCATCCCCATGGCCGTCTCTCCCGGACCCTTACCCAGGCTTCCTCTGCCCACCCATTGGCTATGGCGGCCTTCCCAGGGCGGGTGGTGATGTGTTCTCACTTGTGAAGCATCCCTGTCAAAAGCACTTAGTGTACAAATTAGCCTCTGCTTCCCGCCTCCCTCTGCACAGCTCTGGGCACTGGACTGACAGGGCCGAGGCTCCGGGCCCTCTGCCGCCTGCCCCAGGGCCGCGCAGCCCATGTGCGCCTCTGGCCACCTGCCCACAACCGAACAGGAGGGTGGCCCCCCGCCACCAGGGTTCTTCTCAGGGGCCCGGCTTTACCTGGATGGGACCACAGAGGGAGGGATGTGCAGGGGTATACTGGGGAACAGCACCTGGACCCACTCCCAGTGTCAGGTCCAGTGTTAAGAGCAATGGGGGACAAACGAGCCCTGCAGAGGCTCTGCAGCCCCCACCCACTGGCCAGGCTGCCACTCAGGCAGGGAAAATCAGCTGTGACAGGCCCAGGAAGGCCAGGCCCCGGGGGCCTGAGGAGCAACGCACATAGCTCTTCTTCCAACATATGGTTGCTGTCGGCCCAGGGCGCTGCTTGGCCAGTGCTGCCTCCAAAACCGGGTGGGGGCTCAGGCAGCCCAGGCCTCTCATCCCACCTGCCTAGCCAGGTTGCTCCCTCAGTGATCCAAAAGCTCTTGCCCCAGTTTGCATGCCTTCTATGATGGGGAACTCACTCCCAGCACAGTCCCTCTCCTCTATCACAGCAGCCTGAGGCATACAGAGGGTCCCCATACCAGGGTGGCTGATGACCTAGTGGGTGCAGGGGTAGAGTACGCAAGGGCCAGCAGGGCTTCCAAAGGGGGCAACTCTGGAGCTTTAGAAATTGAGGTACAGCAAAGCAGGCATGGGCCAGCTACCCTGCAGAGTCTGCTGATCCAGGAGAGCAGGTGACAGGCCTTCTAGGGCCCCTGGTATCAAAATTCTCCCCACTGGGCCCCTCTCCTCCAGGGTGGGTCAGCTTGGGCAGACCCCCTGGGGAACGCCCAGCCCTCCAGTGCTTGCGCTGGGGGCCCGAAAACCTACTTGAATTTCCATCCACGCAGTCACCCCAACCCATCACTCTGGCTCCAGCTCTCCCCTCACAGCCCTACTGTGGGTCCCCCATGCTCTTAGGGTCAGTGGCCTCAGGTGTGCCCCCACTTACAGCCAAGCCCTGGGCCCATCCCTCTCAGCCTTGGGTCCCTGAGGCCACCTCAGATGGGCAAAGCGGAAGAAATGCCCAAGGTGACCCATGCTCTGGACCCAGAGGCTCACAACACTGAGGCTGTTGTGAGTCCCAGGGCTCATCAGTGAGTGGGTGAACATGAGCCGTGGCCATCAGCCTGCGTGGTGCCGGCTCTCCCAGGGGCTGACAGACATCACCTGGGTGCTCCTGCCCCTCATTCTTCCCACCCACCGGTCAGGTGCAGGCTGGCCCAGCTCCTGCCCCCATCCTGACGAGAGCAGTGTGTATACACTGACAGGATGAGACAGGCCTGTGGTGCGCTGTGCCACCGTCCCCTGCCTCCTCTAGGCCTGTCGTCCATTCTGCCCCTGCAACCCCCAGGACACACGTACCAGCATTAATAGAGGGGACAGGTGGGGGGCTGTGAGCAAGCTGGGCAGAGGTTAATGGCCAAGATGAGCTCTGACTGGAGGCAGGAGGAGGAGCAGGGTGTCGCCACATCACCCTGCACTAGAACCAGCCGAGCAGAGAGAAGGCCGTTCTCCGGGACCTTACTGTTGCCAGAAGCACCCAGAGACTAAGCCTCCACCACCCGTTCTGCAGGTTGAGGGTGCCAAGGCAAGGGTCTGAACTCAAGACAACACCCCACTTGGGTGAAAGTGGGACAGGCCCCAGGCACAATGTGTGCCAGCTGCGAAGGAGCAGATGTGCCTGGAGAGCCTCGAGCAGAAAGCTCAGGGGCACAGGGGGGCTGGCACTGACGTCCTGGCCACGCCCACTCCTGTGTGATGGGAGTGGTCATCTGTGCACCCCGACTTGCACCCCCATTCACGGGCCACCCTGCTGCAGCTGAAACTGAGCTCTTAGGAACGCCCGACCCCAGGCAACAAGTTCATGGCCCATCTGTGCCCCCTACACAGACAGATGCCTCCTGGAAGCCTAGAAACGTACCCAGGTCATGCACCTTGGGTGCTGAGTTCCTCTGGAGGTGCTGCCACCTCTCCTCTCACCCAAATTTCCAGGGAAGAAAACCAGCAACAGTGGCGGCCACCATGCCTGGTGCTGAGCTCGCCCTCCCTGGCCTCCTCCTTTTTCCAGAACCCAGAGTTCTTGCCTCCTCCCTCCTCCCAAGGGCTCCTTGATCACCTAGACTTCACTGATCTGTTCGCTCTGCATGCTTCAAGCAAACTTCCTGATCCATGACCTTCCTTTTCCTGAGTGATGGCAAGAGCTTCCAACCAGTCCATCCGGTGGCAGTGGCCTTTGTCCCTTGTCAGAGGGGTTAGCCAGTGAGTGGTGGGGAAAGCTGTTCCTGGGACCAAGTGGCCAAGGCCTGGGACCCCCCCTCACACACACTGTTTCAAGGTGCCCCCTGCCCGTTCTGCGCAGTGCCTGTGGTGCAGGGCCTAGGCCCGGCTGAGCATGCCCAGGGTTGGTTCGTGTGCAGGAGGAGCAGGCCTCCTGGCCCCCACTCTCCACAGGGTTGCTGGCATGATGGCTGCTCAAGCTGTCTCTCGGCCTGGGGCCGCCTGCACGGTCCGCTAGTCAGCCAGGGGCCAGGCCAGTCGGGCAGAGAGGAGAAGACTGGCAGGCTGTGCCACCCACGGTGGCCCTTCCTGCCCTGTGGACTTGAAGGGACAAAGTGAGCCACCCCAAGTTGCATCAGGGAAGGTGGCAGTGGGCAAGGAGGGAGACAGAACCAGGCATTGACCCTCACGTCAGTCTCTTCACGCTGGGTGCCCCCAGAGCCACAGAGCCCTGTTCCTTATGAATGCCTATTGTAGTCGGAGGGGGAGACCTGTGCCAATAACTGGGCCACGGCTTGTCACCCTCCTTGGGAAACAGGCCTGGCTTACAGGGCCCAGGACTTACTAGACTCTGGATCCAGTTCTCTCCAGTTTCCTTTCCCCATGGAAGATGCAACACCCAGAAGCCCCTAGTGGGGACCCCTTCCTTCCCCAGTGTGCTCCTGCCTCTCCGAACTGAGCTGGGGATACCCCAGCGAGCCTGCAGGGAGAGCCAAGTGAACTGTCCTGGGGCCCTCTGTGCCTCCACAAAGCCGGCCTGGAGCAGCAACCACGTCTCCGGCTGCGAGGGCCACACCCTGCCTGGGACAGCACCATCACGCCTCTCTGGGATGCCTCTGAACCAGGCAGATTCACTGGGAGAAACACAGCCTGGCCCTATCCTGGCATGTCTGTGTCTGTGTCTGCGTCCAGCATGGGACTGGCTGGCCAGAGGAATTTTCACGAGGACCCAGCTGGGAAGCAGTGGGACCCCAGACTGTTAAGATTTGGTAGCTCAGGGAAGAAGGTGAAACCTGGTATGCCCTGGGTAGGGTTGGGAGCGGCTGTGGCTGTGAGGGTGTTAGAGGGAGGTGGTGTCATGGCGGGTCCTCAATGTCCAAGCCTTTCCCTGGTCTCGCCTCTTACACACTCCAGGCCCTCCGGAAGTGGGGAGGAGCCCTAGCTATTCAGTCTTCCTAGGACACCGGCCAGTGGAGCAAGGAGTCCACCCTGGGAACAGGAGAGGTACTAAGGCTTCCAGGAAGGGGGCAGTGAGTGAGTGGGTCAGCAGGCAGGGAAAGGATTGTGGGGTGCAGATGCCCTCAGCCTCCTGTTTGGAGAAGCGGAAACAACACTGGAGGCAAGGCTTGGCCAGGTGGAGCTGGCCAGAAAACCATTCTTGCCCCCACTGTTTATGCACTGAGCTGTGCCACTCAGCTGTGGGCTCCCACCCTTCCAGAGCTAGGCTCTGTCCCCTCCTGGGCTGGGCTGCAGCCCTCCCCAGGCTGGCTCTGTTCCCCGTAACACCTCCTGTCCTGGGGCTTGGCCCCCAGGCCCTGGCTCAGGCGGGCAGCTGTCAGGGGCCAGAGCCCTGCCCTGACGGATGAGTGCTGACGGCCGCTCTCCATGTGCCCTCTTCCTCTGACACCCCATCACACCGCTGCGGGGACCCCGGGAGACCTGGCCGCTTCTGCGCACCCCAGCGGCAGCCTGCAGGCGACGGGGGGCGGGGACGGTGCCAGGCGCCCCGCATTCGTCTGCACACCTGCGCCTCCACTCCTGACTCCTCCGCGACGCTGCTTTCCCTGGTGGTGCCACTGGTGTCACCGGCCACCGCTCTATCCAGGAGTTAACGGCGCTGCGGAGAGAGCTGAGCGGGTCTTGGGCGCGCCAGGCTGGTGAGTGCACGCGAAGGGGTGACTATGGGCAAGTGGGAGGAGGAGAGACTGGGGCCGGGGAGGAAGCGGGTCACCAGGTGGCCAAAGCGAGACCGCAACCTACGGTTGCTTTCCCCCACCCCCGCAGCGGGTGTCGGAGGTCGCAGCGCCCCCCAGAGCCGGAGCCCGGCGCAGCGGCGCACGCGCGGCCGCTCCAGCCGCCAACTTCGGTGGGTGCGAGTCGGCGTCGGGGGGACGCGGTCGGCGGCGGAGGAATCGGGGACTCCCTGTCAAGTGAGTGACTACAGACCGCGCGGGGGGTGCCGATCCCAGCACCGGGCCTCAGTTTCCCCTGCGGGATCCCGCGACGCTGCCCCGAAGAACCTGAGCAGGTTTCGTGTGGTCTGGAGTGGCGGCCGGCGCCGGCAGGGGGAGGGGGAGATCGGGGAGCAGGGGATGGTGGGTGGGGAAGATTTCGGGGTGGGGCAGGGGTGAGAAGTTTCTGCCTTAGCCCTGGGGCGATCCAGGCTCTGTTCTGGCCAGGGCGCAGGCAGGGCGGGCGCAGGCATTAGCGCATCTTTCGAAGTTCGGGGGGCGCGTGGGGTGGGGCTGGGCGCGAGGGCTGGGTGGGAAGCGGTGGGACGCCGGGAGTATCTGGCGCGTTCCAGGCAACCCCAGCCCCTACGACCCCCACTTCCCAGAGTCCAGGCTCCTTCCTTACACTCAGATCTTCTGAACGCAGCAGCCCTGTCCCTGTAGGACGCGGCCGGGGAGGGCTAGGCAGACGGGAGTTGGGGGTCTTGTCCTCAGCCTACGCGAGAAGCCTGGTCATCCCGTCTGCACCACACCTTGTGGGGTGCTCCCCAAGTCCCAAAGGACCCAATGGCATGGGTGAGCTGTAATCTTCTGGTGATCAGTGGTGGCTTCAGACGCTGGGCGTGGGGACTCCTGTTCCTGGCCTCCCACCTGTTCTCCCCAGACAAGGAATTAGTGGGGTTTGGATTTCAGGTTGGCAGAATGTGGGTGCAGGCCCCTCCGGAAGCATGTACGCAGTCACGGGTAGGGACACGTGTGCAAATGAATGTGCCTTTGGGTGTATATGGGTGTGTGCTGGTGTCGGGGCTGTGTTCTGCTTGTGCACAAGCACATGAGGTGGGCGACAGGTACCCTCTAGGTCCCCGTGGGGTCAGCAGCTGCTGAGGTGGTTCCTGAACAAGCTGCCCCACCCCCGCCTCCTAAGCTATCAGGCCTGAAAGGAGACCCCCGCCCCCCCAGTCCAGGAGCTGGGCTGGGAGGTGAGGTGGGTGGTGGCACCAGGCGGCACAGCTGTGTGGCTCCCAGGGCTGGGTGATCGATGGCCCCAGCACAGCCGTCTCTATCTCCCCAGCACACATGCCCATTTGTCATCGTGTCTTAGGGGAGCTGGGGGATAGGATAAGGCCTGCCTCTGTACCCACCACCGAGTCCAGGGGGTTCTGCAGCCTCTCAGGAAGCCCCAAGCCCTTGCCTGGGCCCAGCCCCCTGCTCCCAACCCCTGTACCCCTCTTGGAGCCCCATCCCCTCCCAGAGGTGGACATCCAGTCACAAAGTCTCTGCTTGCCCTACCTTCCATGTCCTGGCCTTAACTATGCTGACCCCCCTCTCAGGGGCCTCTTCGGATGAACAGCCCTCTCCATCCCTCTGACTGTTCTCATAATGGGGGGGCCCACTCAGTGTCTGAGGGGAGCAGACATGACTGCCTGCCATGTGCAGAGCCTGAAGGCCAGCAGGGAGGACAACTGCTCTTGTGGCTGCCCAGCTGCCCCAGCCCCCACCCCCGGCTTAACCCACTGGCCGGCCCTGAGCCCCGGAGAGTAGGAGGAGCGTGCCCGTCTATACCCGTGGGGGTGTCCATAACTGTGTGTGCCTGTGGGTGTGCAGTGTGTGTATGTGGTCTGAATGTGTGTGAGTGCCTGCTTACACCCCACCTGTGCTGTGATTGCGTTCACATGCAGCTACCATGTCTACTCTGAGTGTGGTGTGAGTTTCATGTGGGCATGTGCCCAGGCCCCATCATTTTGGTGGTCCACTCTGTTCCAAGTCGGCCCAGCCATGCAGAGGTGTCCCTCAAGGCACTGAGTGAGGGTCATCTAGGGGCTCGCAGGCGTGTATGCACACACTCTCCTTGCGCCCCACGCAGGCATGCGCCAGGGTGGCGGCCAGCCCAGGTGGCGTCCCAGATGGAGTGCAGAGCGGCTTCTGAGTGAACATGCAGGGCATGGGGAGAGGAAGGTCTTGGCCGAGCTTAGCCACTGCAGGCTGGGCTGCTGACCTGCCCGAAGCCACCCAGATGGAGCCAGGCTGAGCAGGTGGCCGTGCTGTGGGGCCGTGCTGTGACGTCCACGCCCCCCAGCCTGGCCTAGCCCCACGTGAGGCTGACCCCCCCAGAGACCTCTAGTATCCAGCTGGAGCTCGCACTGGTGTGCGCACCGAGGCCTGGAGCCTTCTGCCGCTTTCTCACCCGAGTGACTTTTTATCTTGGCTTCCTGGCACAGGCAGGGGTCTCTGGAGGGGAGTAAGACAAGGAAGAGCTCATGTCCCCCAGAAATGTGCCTGGTCATACTTGACTCCTTCCAGTCACTCACCAAATGCCTGCAGTGTGGACAGAAACAGGCCTGGGTGGGATCACCGAGCAGCAGGGCCTGCTGGGGCGGGGCAGAGATAAAATGCAGAGTGCCTAGTTCAACGTAAATTTCAGGTAAACAACAAATACTTTTTAGTACACTGCAAATTTTCGCTAGAGATTGTACTTACACTAAAAAAGCATTTGTGGTTTGTTTGAATCAGATGTAACTGGGCAGCCTACATTTTTATGAGCTACACCTGGTGACCTTAGACGTGCACAAGGAGAGGAACTAAAGGGTAAGGTGGGGAGGGCATTCCAGGTCAGGGGGCTGCGTGTGCAAAGTCCAGGAAGGCTCAGGCTGCAGAGTGGAGGCGGTGCCATGCCAGGCTTCTGCTCCCGGAACTCTGAGAGCAGACAGAGGCACTGATCGAGGTCCCCTTGTCTGCAGGTGGTCATGGTGCCGTGGTCTGTCCGCTAGCAGGCTGTCATGTCTCGAGAGGTGGGAGGCTCATGCCGCCTGGGCTCTGGGGCCCGGGTCAGGGCCCGGAAGCCCAAGAAGCCACACTACATCCCTCGGCCCTGGGGCAAGCCCTACAATTACAAGTGCTTCCAGTGCCCATTTACCTGCCTGGAGAAGTCGCACTTGTACAACCACATGAAGTACAGCCTCTGCAAGGACTCCCTCTCGCTGCTGCTGGACTCTCCAGACTGGGCATGCCGCAGGGCCCCGACCACAACAGGGCCCCCTGGGCCCCCCCCAGACTTCCCCTCTGACCCCGCAGACTCTGGTGGGCATCCCCAAGGAGCTGAGCTCCCAGATAATCCTGCCTCGCCCAGCCTCATTGTCACTGACACTCTCTCCCAGCACTGCCGTGTTGGAGGTCTCAAGCCAGAGGCTGAGGGGTCCCCAGGGATGCCACCCACTGTGGCCAAAGATGCCCAGAAGGGTGTAGGCCTTGGTGGGCTCCTGGCTGAATCATGGAAGCCGAGGCCAGGCAGGGGCCCCAGGAGTGCGGTAATGGTGGACTCGGCTGCAGTGGGCCCTGAGAGTGGGGTGCCCTGCTACCCTCCACCCACTTCCAGTGAGTTCCCCGAGGCCCAGAGCCTCCAGCTGTCCCTGCTGGGAGTCAACTACCCTCTTGGCCCCAGCTTCTTCTCCTGCCTGGGTTCCTCCCTGGCCGCTGCAGCCCATATGCCCTTCCTGGGCTCAGCCAGCCCCCTGCTTCCCCCAGCCTCTGCGTTCCCTGCCCTGCAGCCCCCCGAGCACCCTACTCCTACCCCCCACCTTTACTACCCTCTGCTCCTGGAGCACGGCCTGGGGCTGCAGTCAGGAAAGGCTGCCCCTGCCAAGCCCCCTGCCCCTCCCAAGGGACCCCCTGGGACTCTGGCCCCTGGGCTGCTGAAAGTGCCAGTACCTGGGCTTGTTGGGCCCTGGCTCTGTGGTGCCCCCAGGGACCCAGGGCAGGAGGGTGGGCTGGAGCTGGCTGCCCAGAGTGACCCCAGGAGGAAGCTGCCCCTGGGAAGCAGGCTGCAGCCCACGAAGGCCCCCTCCAGCATGGCCAACTTTGGGTCCCAGAGCAGGTAGGTGTCGGGGCCCCCCAGTCTTGGGGGGGGGAGGCTGAGGTTGGGGGTGAAGGGCGAGGCTCCTGTCCTGAGCTCAGTGCCCAGGATTATAGGCTTCAGGCCACAGACAGGTTACTGAGACCACACAGCCAGCAGGTGTGTCCTTCTGGGGTTCTGAGTCTCTAGGCCAGGGAGACAGGCTGCACAGGGGGTGCACGGGGGAGAGGGGCAGAGGCTGGGGGTGCTGGGGACACAGCACAGCCTCTGACTGGCTCCTACTCCCTAGCCTGCGGACTGGCCGTTCCGTGATTCTCTGGCCTGAGGACAAGGAGCCAGGCGACCCTGAGACCCTGGACCCTGCCTCCCCCATGCCCCAGCAGCCATCGGGCCCAATGCTGGTGGTCCCTGGGCACGTGTGCGAGGACCTGACACGCGCCCTCGGTGACTATGCTAGGGTGGAGCAGCGCCTGGGGCAGTTGGCACCTGCCAGGGGCCTGGCTCCACGGCCTCTCCGGGAACAGCTGGGCAAGATCCGCCGGGAGCTGCTCACCATCCACCAGGTGCTAGAGCAGGCCGTGCGGCCCCCGGACGTGCCCCTTGACCTCTCTGTGAAACGGACGTCCTCCAAGTTACCCGAGGTGACCTCGGGAGGCTGGGGGCAATCAGAGCTGGGTTCCATACTGGTCCAGGGGACCCCCAAGCCCCCCAGAGTGCTGGGCCCCACAGCAGCTGAGCCTTTCTCTGGCCACACCACCAAGTGTGAGGCTGATTCCAGTGTCCCACCCCCGGGACTCCCCCTCCAAGCCCCAGATGACCCTGTCATTCCTGGTGGTAGCTGGGGCCCCCGTGGCAGGGCGGGGGGCTCCTGGCCCTCGGAGGCTGTCTCCGGCCTGCAGAGCTCCCCAGGCGCGGAGGTCTGACTGCAGCTTGTGCTGCCAATTCTGTCGTGACAGAGGTCCTCTCCCAACCCCATGCCCACCACCTGGCCCTCTACCTGCCTCAGCCCCCAGGGTGAGGCCTGGAGCCTGCCCAGCATGCCCGCGGACAGACCCCTCCCACCATGGCCGTGGCCTGTCTCTGGGGCCACATGGGGACAGCAGAGAACCATGGCTTTTTATTGATCACAGTTACGGACATTAAAATAGAAACCACCTTCACACACCGTGTTTGGTCCTCCTCTTTCCTTTGCTGCTCCACTGTCACCAGCAGAACACCTCCTCCCTGCCGGAATGTACCCAGCCTGGGCGTCCGGGTGGGCAGTGTCCTGGGCCTCCCCACCAGGTGTCTCCCTTTAGGTCCTGACCTGCCTCCTGCAGACTGGGCCCTCCCTGGGAGGGGGCAGAATCTGGGGAGAGAGTTGGGGGGGGCTTTCCATCAGAGGGGGCAGAGCAAGGAAAGGTAGGTGCCTGTGGCCTGGGGGCCGGTGGGACGGGTTCGGCACATCAGTGGTAGGCAGGGTCCTCCAGGCGTGCCTCCAGCCCTGAGTCTGGCAAGACAGCCCTCATGTCAGGTTTGTGCTGGAAGCTGGTCCCACTGTGGTTCAAAGGTGCCCCCCACATTCTGTGGCCCAGGGCTGCTCGCCAGGCGTGGCCTCCACTGGGCCCCCGCCAAGCCCTGCAGCCATGATAGGCATCGGGTGGCCTTCACAGCTCGCTGCCTCCCTTTCAGCAGAGCTGGGCCTGACTTGGCCTTTCCCACAGGCAGGGGTGGGGGGGCAGGTAGAAGGGGTTCCCAGGGGACCCTTGGATCCAGGTAATCACTTCTCTCCCTGTGAGGTGGCCACACCTTTGTGCCCAGTCAGGAATGGCCCTAGGGAAGGCAGTTCCTGCCTGTGCCTGGCTCCCCAAGCTGGGCCAGCCGGGCTGGGGCCAGTCGGAGCAGGACCTGTGGCTGCCCCATTAACTGCACCAGGCAACAGATAGCATCAGCTGCCCTCCCCACCAAGGGCGTTAAGAGCCAGTGTCCACGAAGCGAGTGCAGACCAGCCAGGTGGGAAGGCTGTGAATCGCAGATGGAGGCTGCCCCTCCACCTGCCCCGGGCTTCCTGGAGGAGCTGCGGAGGACTGTGGGCTGAGTTAGGAAGTGTCCAGAGAACCCCCAGGTCCTGAGCCCTCAGCCTCCCTTCAGCACCTGCCAGTGTGGTATCTGCTGCTCCTTGCTTTCTCATCACCACAGGGCAGATGGGAGCCGGCCTGGGGGGAAGATCGCCCCAGCCTCACAGGTGCAGAAAAGGGATCTGGAAGATGGGATCCAACCTGCCTAGTCTGGGGGTAGGGGGACAAACAGGGACCCCTGGTGGTCCTCCAGCCTGGACTGTGGCCCTGCAGGAGGGGCATGTGGTGGTGGGTGGGGCTGCCCATGACTGACATTGCAGAGGAATGTGGGGTGTGGGTGGCTCTGGGGGCCTCCCTGGGGAGGGGTTTGTTGGGCTGACCATGAGTGGCATCCAACCAAGCAGGGGCAGCAGAAGGAATGTCCCAGAGGCCAGTGCAAAGTCCCCAAGGCAGGCATGTAGCAGCCCTGGGGAGTCCCTGGGGTTGGAGTGTCAGGACTCCACAGGGGCCCCCCCGCAGCTCCTCCTTTTTCCGTATCAAGGTGGCCCCTCCCACTTCCTCAGGCTCAGTAGCTGCTGGCGGAGCGGGCCAGGCCCTGGCACCAGGTAGGAGGAGACCGTTCCCGCTGGCCTCCCTGGGTAAGGGCAGGTGGAGAGGCCTAGGACAGGACCCCCGACCCCTCCCTTGGGGGTGGAAAGTCCCTGGGGACTTTGTGAGCACAATGGGCAGGGGCTTGGGCTGGCCCCCAAGAAGGGTCATTTTCCCTGCCTAAAGGGAGGAAGGTTTTGTGGGCCAGTGAATTTGAGCAATTGTTCATCTGTCACCTCAACCTCCACTTTGGAACATCTCAATGCCTTTGAGCTCATTCGGGCATCAGAGAAAAACCCACGGCGACCTTCATGGGTCCACGTCTCCCAGGTATCACACCTGGGAGACAGGACTTAGAGACACAGCTGCCTGCTGTGTTTTGGGGCTGAGTGGGACTCAGGGCCTGGTGGAACTGAGTTTGAATCTAGCTCTCCATCCCCCACACCTGTGCCTCACTTGCCTCATCTGTAAAACAGAAGAACACCTGCCTGGGTGAGCACAGGGGACCGTGGCAGCTGCTGGATGGCGCACAGTGGGGCATTCTTTCCCTAGCTGCCCCAAACTTGACTCAACCACAGTAACTTACCTCAGAGAGGCTGAGCTGGCATACCCACCCTCTGGCCTCCTACTCTGACCTCCCTGACCTTCCCCGCTAGCAGATCAGCTGCCCCCAGGGCCTTTCACCTCACTCTGGACCGACCCAGAGGCTCCACTCACTCCTGGCTGCTCAGGGAGGTCCCGGTGCCTTCCGAACCTGGACAGGGGCCTTGGGTTCTGCACCACTCTCCAAAGGGCCTGCCCTTCCTGACAGCTGGGTCTGCCCCTTGCATCTGTGTGCTGGACTTGCAAGACTGCCAGTTGCCCTGCCAAGTTCCAGGGGTTGGGGACTTCCTGCCAGGGGATTTGGCTGTGACAGCTGCTGGGCTCATGGTGGTCAGTGACCTTGTCCACAGGGCTGTCCACGTGCTCCAGCATACTTCCCAAACCCCCAAGGCCACTGGGTGACAGTGGACACCCTCCTGGCCCCTTAGGGGCTGGCTGTGGATGCCCCTGGCTTCTTCCTGGTAACAGACTACATACCCAGGGCTGCACACAGGTATGTAGTCTTTGTGGGACAAAGCCCCACATTGGTCCCCACCTTGGAGCTGCTGGCCCCAGCCTCCATGCCGGGTCTAGAGGACCCCTGTGGGATGGGCCTGGGACCCAATGGGGGCTTTGCTGTGAGTGAGGAGTTTGGGGCTGTTCAGCAGTGCCTGCCACCCTGGGCTTTCCGAGGGGCCTGACACAGCTTGCCATCGGTAGCCCAGCCTGTGTGTGCACTGATTCAGAGGGTAGTGTTATTGTGACAGACAAGCAGCAGTGCCAAGCTGACCGTTTCCCTGGGCTGCAGCACCCATCTGCTTGGTGTTCCAGGGGCTGGGGTGACCCTTGGGCATGGCCTGGGTGCCCCAGGGCCAGCTCATGGTGGTGGATGCAAGAGACAGCTACATCAAGATGTTCCAGTGAGGCAGGATAGTAAGAAGCTAGGAAAATTCCTTGGCAAGAGGAATAGGGAAACCGAGACAGACAGCTGAACACAACGACCGAGCAACTCACAGACAGGTGCAGATGGTCACGAGGGGAACCCAAGTGCCTGGCAGGGGGCAAACTGGGACAACAAGGACCTTGCCCTCAGAATAACCTCTTCTCTCCTGGCCTTTCGTCCCTGGAGATAACATCCAGGCCTCAGTTGTGTTTCAGCTCCAGGCCCAGAAAAGCAGCAGAACCAGGTGGGAGATGCCAGGACCAACTGCAATGACTGAAGACCCCCTGCCTTGTCACTGACCAATCAGTGGAGACCATGACCCTGCAAGGGCACACCTGGAGAACTGATGACTATTCTTCTGAAACCCCCTGAGACCTTCCCTAAGATTCCTGCCTGTAAGAGAGAGAAAAAAGCCTCAAGAGGATGGACCCAGCTAGAACGCTCTCCCTCTGGGGAGCAGCCCACACCGTTCCCTTTCCCTTCTTCTTCCACTTCTTTCTTCACAGGCACGCTAAAGCAATGGGCAGCGGCAGTTTGTCCCTAGTTTTGTCCCCCCTGAACCTGTCCCTAAGGCTCCTTTTCTCTGACTTCCCAGGGAGCTAAGGCAGGCCAGACCAGGCTCTCCTGTTGCTTCTTCTGTGCGAAGCCCTTCTTTGGTTTATGGTCTATCCCCAGCTGTAATAAATGGATCCTCATAGTCCCCTGGACTTGTGTTGTGAAATCTTTCCTACATGAAGTCAAGAACCCACACACTGCAGATGGCTCTAGGAGGACCTTCTCAGGGCCAGGCCCCTGTCCAGTACCACCAGTACCACTTGTACCCGGCCTGGCCAGATAGGCTCAGATGGGAGCAGCCCCCTCACTGTGCATAGGTTCAGCACCCAGGTTCCCAGACCACCATGAGAAAAGCATTCAGGGTGGTGAAGTCCTTCAGGGCTGCCAGACATGCCTTTCTGACCCTGTACATTTGCTGAGCACCTACTGGGCCAGGCCCTGGGCTGGCCACCTGTCTTCCTCTTGGAAAGAATTCAGACTTTGTCAGAAGCCACAAATCAGTTGCCGTCCGGCTTCCAAAGTTGAGTCCTCTCCATGCTCCAGTTCACCGTGCCCCAGCACTCACTGCCCCCATGTCTACTCAGGCCCTGGCCTGCTGGCTTATGGCCCAGGAGGCCTGAGCTTTGGAGCCAGCAGCTGAAGCCTGGAGATCTTTGGTATATTAGGCCAGCAGCCAGTTCTTACCCAGGCAGGCTCTCCCACCAGGTGCCCCAGTCCCAGTATCATAATCAGTCACAGGCAGGCAGGGAGGGTGCAGCTGGGCTGGGTTAGGCTAGGCTGGGAGACCTGGGTAAGGGTGCGGCCCCTAACAGTCCCTCATCCTCAGAGACGTGTCAGGTCCCAAGCCTCCTGGAGCCTCTCTGGGCCTAGCCGAGGTAAGGGGGAGGCAGAGGACGGACTACCCTGGAGGCACCCTGGAGTGTCATCCTGGAGGCCATGGCTGGACTGGGAGCCTCCATGGCCCTGGCCACTTCTCTCACGTGAGACTGTCTCACAGGCTCTCTGATCATTCATTTTATCCTCTGTAAACCAGGACTGAACAGCTCCAGGCTCATGGGTGGGGGTGCTGGGAGGGTTCCGGGTGGTGGTCTAATCTAGGAGAGCCTTCCTATGAGGACAGACTCCTGCTGCTTAAAAACAGCAGGGAACCCTGGCCAGTGTGGCTCAGCTGGTTGCAGTGTCCCATACATCAAAAGGTTGTGGGTTCGATCCCAGGTTGGAGTGTGTATGGGAGGTAGCAAATTGATGTTTCTCACATCAATGTTTTTTTTTCTCTCTCTCTCCCTTCATCTCTAAAATCAATAAATCTTATTTTGAAATTATTTTTAAAATATTTTACTTATTTATTTTTAGAGAAGGGAAGGGAAGGAGAGAGAAACATCAATGTGTGGTTGCCTGTCGCTTGCCCCCTTCTGGGGATTTGGCCCACAACCCATGCATGTACCCTGACTGGGAATCAAACCAGTGACCCTCTGGTTCACAGGCTAGCACTCAATCCACTGAGCCACACCAGCCAGGGCTATTTTTTAAAATAATAATTAAAAGAGTAGCATGGAAATGAGACCCCAAAAGGGTGGGGAAGTGTGGGGTGACTCTGAGTCTGGTGCCTAGCCAGGCTCCTACTCCCAGTGAGGGGTCTTCATCAAGAGGGGACAGTGCCTGGTCCTGACCCTGAGAGCCAATCAAGGGGTGCTCCTGTCTATCACCAGGACATTGGGGTGTGTGGTTTTTAGGCCATTCACCTCTGGTAAGTTTCCCTCCAAACATCCCAGCGCTGTGGGTGGGGGATTAAATGGGTCAATGTAAAGTGTGTGCAGTAGGTGCTCAATAGTTGTTGCGGCTGATGTTAGGTTGATCGTTTTCCAGGGCAGGAGGGACCAGGAGCTCCTCCTGATGATCAGATGGCAGAAGCCTCTGGACTGGTCCTCCAGGACCCAACCACTTCCTAATCCACCTGCTCCTGGGGCAAGGGGTGGTGGTCAGGATGGGATCTGGGGGCGACCTTCCCCAGACACCAATGTGCTAAGGGAAGGGGCAGCCTGGGCCTAGGGAGGCAGCTCTTTCTGAAATCAAACGTAGGGCCTGGGGGCCCTTTCACTCTGGGAGAGTGGGAGCCCCTCAAAAGTCCGGGTTCTTCAGATGAGGAAATCCCGGGGAGCTTTGGCAACTATGGGAAGGTGGAGGGACTATAGGGTAGGGGTGCTGGGGATGCTGCTGGTAGAGTGGATAGGGGAGCAAGGAGGCTGAGGGGAGCACAAAAATGGTACATAGAGGGGCAAGGACGCTGGGTAACTAGGAGTGGGTAACTAGGAGGCTGTGGAAGGACGAAGACGCTGCACCCGCCGGTCACGAGCTCCGGGAACGGGAACTTTGCATGCGCGGAACGCTCGGGCACGGCCGGCGGGCAATCCGAGCGCCTTTGGGGGCCGGACCGTCGCGCGGCAACGTTAGGAGCTGGCGGAAATGGGAAATGGGGCTCGTGTCCCGCGGCACTGTTGCGGTAGGGCTGGGACCTGCGACCGCTGTTGTCTGCCGGTGTCCGCCCAACGCTGTCCCCAACCGCACCCCGAACCCGCCGCCCGAGGGCGTGCTTCCCCCGGGAGCAGCGGGTGAGCATTCGCGGGGAGGGCCGGCGTCCCTGTGGTGTGACCTTAGGGTGCCGCCCCTCAGGCCCCGGGCACCCGGCTGTGGGCCAAACTCCCTGGCGGCGGCGGTGGGACTGGGCTCAGGCGAAGGAAAGTGAAAGGAGTGTTCTCTGGGGGCCGGTGCATGTCTCTAGCCACTCGGAGTCTCTGTTTCATCATCCATAAAATGGGGACGCCACTGGCCACGGCCCAGGACCGGCCTACGACTTAGTAGGGCAGGGGGCGGCCCCCGCCAGCGCCCCCAGCTAGCGCCCCCCCCTCCCCNCCCCCCCCCCCCCCCCCCGCTCCGGTCCCAGGAGCGCATTTTCCCAGACCTTGAGGATTTGTGGCAGGGCCGCGCGGGTTCTTTTGGCCAGGAGCCTGGTCCCAATACCCTGCAGAGTGAAGGGCGCCTGGCTGGTTCCCTTTGACCCACGCAACTTGGGCCCTGCTGTGGACTCTTCCGAAGGGCATTCAGGGTCAGAGGAACTTTATAGTTGTCCCTGACTGCAGTAAAGGGCAAAAAATAGAATCCATTCTTCTGAAATAGGGGAGTAGGGGGAGGGGGAAGCACTGTTCACAAAGCTTGAGGAAAAAATGTTTTTAAAAACACAAACGACATGGGGTAAAAACTAATTATTGTCAGCTATTGAGGAGCAGTGACTGGGAGACTTCACAGAGGAGAGTTTCAGCCAGTGAGATGTCCCTGGTCAGTCACATCTGGGCTTTTCCCTGCAATCAGTTCATGCAGAGGATGAGAGGGAAGTACACTTCCCATTTAATGAGGTAGACAGACTGTTGGCCTGTGGTTCTGTGGGAAGGGGTGTCCCAGAGATCCTGACTGATCTGGGAATGTCTTGTTTCATAAGGGAACTTGGTGTCATTCTTAACAGGGCAGACTTTTCCAGGTGTGTGCCCTTGTTTTCTTTTTCCCCTCTTTTTTTAAAAATTTTATTATTTTTTTTAAATCACAGTCTTTAAAGAGGTGCATGTTGCCTAAGTTGCTGCCCTGCTTTCTCCCATCTGCACCTCTGCTATCGATTGCCTGCTCTTTCATCTCTTCCTGGCTGTATGATGTGAGCAGACTTCTTTGTGTTCATCACTCCCAGAGGCTGAGGTGGGAGCAGGAATGGGAATTTGCCCCATAATCTGTTAAGAGTTCTTTCTCACTACCCCACGGATAAGAACATCAACTTCTGCCTTCTGCTGTTCCTTAGACATGAGGAGTTGCTTCTTTTTTCTTCTGTTTCAGTAAACTTTGTAGATGAAGCATAATGTGTACAGAGAGTGTATAACGTGATGAAGTTTCCCGCAGTGAACAACCTGTACCCAGCTTCCCCCAGAGCATCTATTAGTCATTAGGCCAGTTGTGCATTTGGGAGTCCTGCTGCTGCTGGACTCAGATGGACCCTTTTCAGCTGGAACCCGCAGCTGTGAAAGATCCCTTCTCCAAATGACCTTCACCCTCTAGCCCCAGATTGGGCTACCTGTAGGGGAGGAAAGCAGCTATAGTAGTGGCCTCTTAAGCCCTGGGCATTTCTGTCTGTGTGAGGCCTTCCAGTGTCCCCTGATCTTCAGGAAAACGCTCCCTGTGCCTTCCACAATGTCACACTGCTCCAACATGTGTTTCTCTCTCTGTCCTATTGTCCCCAAGGTACTGGTGATCATTGAGGCCTGGAGGTCCAGGCTCATTTTAAGGCCTGTGTTTCTCCCTCTGGTGTGGGCTCCAGCTTGGGGATCTTAGCTCAGGGTGGCTGCTCTGCCCTTTATGCTGGTGATGTGGGGCAGTCAGTGTCTGGGAATGGGCATGCCTCAACCTGAAAAGCCTCAGTCCTTGCTGCATGAGGTCCTGCTGCTTGTCTGGCCTCATCTGGGAGGGGCTCAGGTGGAAGAAGGAGGCACTTCTGGGAAACTCTCCTCCCCGGTGAGCCTACTTCTGGGCAAGTTAAGGCTTAGGATCCCACAAAATCCAGGAATTCCCTCTGCTTGGGGGTGTCTATGTGAGGGTAGTGAGAGGCCAGGAAGGCTGCTGTCCCTCACCCTCAGAGAATATGATAGTGCATCTCTTGATGCCCCAGGGCTGGTGAAGTTCTCCCACTCCCACTTGTGGATAGCTACCTGGTTGGAAGAATACATCCCAAAGGAGGTGCTCCGCTGTGACAAGAGGAAGCACTCCTCTGTTGGGAGCCCTGTTGTGAAGTGGTGGGTGGATGGGGTTCCCAGAGCAGGTTAGGCCCAGCTGGAGGCTCAGAGCATAGGCCGAAGCCCCGTGAGAGCTGAGCCTGTTCTCTGAGCACTGAGGCTCCTCCAGGAGGCTCACTGGGCAGGGAGGCAGGCTTAGGTTCCCAGGCATCTTTCTGGGCATCTGGGGCAACTGTACTGGTGCCCAGGCCACCAGCAGTCTGCACATGTCTGGTTTCCCTCAGCCCAGCAGCAATTTCTTTAAGTTTTCACCTTTAGATTTGCTAGCTTAGTAAGTGAATCAGGGTTCTTCAGAGTGTTAATTTGCATTACTTTGTTATTGAGACTGTACATTTTTCCATGTGCTACACATAAAAAAACTATAATCAGTTTCTTTAGAAACAAAAGTTAAAACTTCTTGTTCATCTCCACACTTTTTGTGAGTGGTACCAAGAAGGCCATGTAACCTCATCCCTGTTTTAGCCTGCTTGTTTCCGAAATGGGGGAAAGCACCGACCTGCCTTGGGCGGGGGATGGAGGGTGATTTGGGGTCTGTGCTTACAACAGCCCAGGGCAAAGTGAGGGTGCTGGGTTCCAGCCTCAGCAGGGTTCAGGGTCCCTGAGGATGGACGGCACAGGTGGTGAATGAAGAGTCAGACACCCGATTGGATACCAGAGAACAGCCAGCCTCTGTGGTTCTGACTGAACTCTGAGAGTTTTAGTTAGGCTTTGTTTTTATAGAGATTGTTATATAACATTAAAGGAACAGGTGCATGGCGTGATCAGTTAAGCAGAAAAAAACAATACAGAGGTAACCAGGAAAAGTACAAGAATTTCCATAGTTTCAGTTACGTTAAACAAAAGTTGTTTTGACCAGGAGAGCCATTAATCAGACAATTTGAAATAGGTATTTGTACAGAGTTTGAATGTCTTATTTTGTTTTGTTATTCATTTATCTTTAGAGGGGAAGGGAGGAGAGAGGCAGAGAAATATCAATGTATGGTTGCCTCTCATGTGTCCCCACTGGGAACTGGCCTGCAACCCAGGCATGTGCCCTGACTAGGAATCGAACCATGATCCCTTAGCTCACAGGCCCACGCGAATGTCTTGTTGTTTATTAAAGGTCTTAGAATTTGACATGGGGCAAATGGTATGCTAGACCAAGCAGAGGTTAGGAAATTCATTATAAGGCCTTTGTGATGTCTAACTTAGCTATCTTTCTGTCTAAAATGTTTCTTTGTGTAATATGGACTCTAACTCCTTGGTAATTGTTTTTACATGCTTAGTTTGTAGTAGCTAACCAGCTTCTCCGATTTCTTTGCCTAATTCTAATTAATATATATTCATGTCCAAGGTAGAGGAGGGGCTGTTACTCCACCAACTTTTAGATATTAAGGGGCTACTTCATTAAGGGGGACTTTGTTCTCTGGCCAAGAAATTATTTTGTACAACTTCATTGGAATTATGCGAATCATTGGACCTGAAATGCAGGTGTCTAAAAATCCCACCACCTATTAATCTCAACAACAGACAGGAAGTCCAGCCACAGTTGCCTCTTCTGTGCAGATGCATCTCATCCATCCCAACTGTGTCAAGGGATGGCTGTTGGTTGGCTCCCGACGTGAGGGCAATGCCTTGGGAGATGGACAGCCAGGGACCACCCCCCCACCTCTATGACCAAACCCCAAACCTGGTCACCACAACCATGTGGCCGTGTGGGATGTGCCCATCAGGGTGTGTGTGCCACATGTTGGCTGTGGCCTGCAGCCACAGTGCTGCCAGCCACCCTGGGGTCATGCAGGCATAGTGGCAGTGGCGCCAGCTCTGAGTTAAGCCACTCCCCTCTCTTCCAGTGTCTCCAGAATGGTGTTTAAAGCTTTCTTCCCCACGTGCTGCGCCTCGGCAGACAGCGGCCTACTGGTTGGACGATGGGTCCCAGAGCAGAGCAGTGCCGTGGTCCTGGCTGTGGTGCACTTCCCATTCATCCCCATCCAGGTCAAGGAGCTTTTGGCCCAGGTGCAGCAGGCCAGCCAAGTAGGTGTGGCCGTGCTGGGTACCTGGTGCCACCGTCAACAGGAGCCTGAGGAGAGCCTGGGCCATTTTCTGGAGGGCCTGGGTGCCATCTTCTCCCATGAGCCTTGGCTCCAGCTGTGCCGTGAGAGGGACAGCAAGTTCTGGAGCTGCAAGGCCACCCATCAGCAGGTGCCTACCTCCCCTCATGCCCACAGTGAGGACCAGGTCATGCTCATCTTCTATGACCAGCGTAAGGTGCTGCTGTCCCAGCTGCACCCGCCTGCAGCCTTGCCTGATCTCCAGGCTGGAGATGCCACAGCCAGTGCTTGTGGCTTGGCTGCTGTCTTTGACACAGTGGCTCGAAGCAAGGCACTATTCCAAAGTGACCAGTTTGATGAAGGCCTCGTGCGGCTGAGCCACTGGCAGTCCGAGGGTGTGGAAGCCAGCATCCTTGTGGAGCTGGCCAAGCAGGCCTCGGGGCCTGTCTGCCTGCTGCTGGCCTGCCTGCTGTCATTCATCTCAGCTGCCAGCACCTGTCGGTAAGTTCCCCTGAGGCTGGGGTGGGAAGGAGTCACTCCTAAGTCTTAGGCCCACCCCCTCTGGGTGGAGGATCAGATGAGCCCTCCTCAGGTTCATAGCTGCCCCCCACACCTCAACTCTTTCATACTCCCCTGGTATTTCAGAGTACGTCCCGAGGTGGGCTGTTCTGGTGGCCCTCACTCCTGAGGAGCCAGGCTTCCTGGCAACCTCAGCGCTTGTGTAGGCCCTACCGGGTAGGAGTACTGAGTGAACCTCAGACGGCTCCAGCCCGTGAAAGGGAGATGAGACAATGGACACAGGCACGTGGGGTAGTTGCCAGCTGACAGCTAATGTTTGCTTTGCTTGGATGTTGTTTGTCCTCCTGAACACGTGTAGGCCCGCCCACTTCCTTGACCCAGGCACCCACAGGGAGACAGGCAGCCCTGGAGGCTGCAGGCGTGCTCCCATTCACTGACTGCCCTGGGTGTGGGGTGGTGGTCCCCAGCCTTGACTACTTTCTAGAATCATCTGGAGCACTCCTGGCTACAGGCCTGGCCAAGGGATTTGCACAAGCCCCTGAGGGCCCTGGGGAATGCTGGGGGCAGAACCAGGGTGTCTTTCTGTGAGAAGCCATCTCCCTGCTGGGGAGCAGCTGTGCTACACCCTCAGGCACCTTCTTCCTTAGGTCCAGGGTTCAAGTTGTCTGGTTTGGGGACTGGCCTTGCCTGCTCACCAGGGCAAGGGCCCTTGGTATCTGTGGGTGGGCACGCTTTGGGTTGTAGGGGCTGCAGGGGAAGGGTGGATTGCAGTTTCATGACTGCTTTGGAATGAAGTATGTCAAAGTGTGTCTGAGCCTAGGTACAGTTTGGGGGCAAGAAGACTCTTAGCTTTTATTGGCTTTCAAAGGACCGAGAAAAGTTAAGAACTGCTCACGTGCCCCAAACACGGATTAGCCCATCCGTTGGGGCTGGTCAGTGACTGGCGGTGGTTGTCAGCATGGCAGAGTTCACATGAGTCATGGCTATCACTGCAGTAATGAAGCCACTTTGTTTCCCTGGGGCAGGCCCCGGGGTGCTGTCGCAGCCCAGGCTGCCTAGGGTTGGTCTTAACGCTGTGGGGACCGCTGTGCAGGCAGGGGTCTCTGCAGCCAGTGTGAAGCTACCTGCCATTCGATTGGAGTTGATCGGGGAGGGGTATGTGCTGAACGCATTCTCTCTCTCTCCCTGTCCCTTCCTCCCTTTCTTTCTTTTCATTGCTTAACATTGGTTTAAAGGTGCTTGGTTGGAGACGGAGCTTCTAAACTTTTCTAAGTCTAGATCCCTTTCTTCCCAAGAATCTAAGTGCTTGCTGGTTGGTGGCTCTGCACATTGCACAAACCCTTGTGTCCCCTGCTGGCAGCAAGAGCAAGGTCATGAGTGGAAAGGGGCTCTGGGCACAGCTGAGTTGCAGCACAGTACTCTCTTCATCCTTGCTTGCAAGCAGCTCCCCTCAACATTTGAATGTCTGTGGAAGCATCTCAATGCATCCTTTGCCTGGAGAGAAATTAGTCTCATTGGACAGCCAGGTCAGCCCAGAGACCCTTGACGAACGAAGGTCACCGATCCAACACAGCAAGGTGCTGGGTGGTGAGACAGCACATTCTGTCACTACTAAGGTAGCCTGGGGTCAGCACTTTGTGCGATGGTTGGTCTCCCAGTTAATGGTCGTGAATATACCATGAGCCCCACTGGGCCTTCTCACCTGTGTTCCTGCTCTGCTGAGTTCAGGCTATGGCCGTCAGTGTTTGGAGCCATTAGCGACTCTGGCTGAGCCTGGCCCGGTACTTCCTGTCTGCGCAGTGAGAGTTGCTGGTGCCACAGAGGCAGCCCTTTCTCCCTGGTAGGCAGGAGAGCTCCAGGAGGACCTGAAGGCCCATTCCTCTTTGCTCCTTCACAGGGTATTCAAGCTGTGGCCACTGTCCTTCATCGGGAGCAAGCTCTCCACATGTGAACAGCTCAGGCACCGGCTGGAGCAGCTGACACTCATCTTCAGCACCCAGAAAGCTGAGAACCCCTCCCAGCTGATGAGGTTCGGGGCGTGCTCTGGGTCTGCTCTGCAGCGGCCAGATGCATCATAAGCCAAGCCCTTCCCCACCCCCTTCTCTGCACTAGACCCATCCTTGCCGACCCTCTGTAGCCCGGCCATCCTCACCACCCACTCCTGTTGGACCCCTTCTTCCAGGAAGGCCAACATGCTTGTCTCCGTGCTCCTTGATGTGGCCCTAGGCCTTGCGCTGTTGTCCTGGCTCCACAGGAAAGACCGAATCGGGCAGCTGGCTGATGCCCTAGTGCCTGTGGCTGATGTGAGTTGGATGGGGTGGAGCCAGGTCTAGACTCCAGCACCTGTTTCCTGGGGTGGGGGTGGTGCCCTTCCTGGGGGCAGCAGAGGCCCCTGCACCAGCCAGAGCAGCGCTTCCCCTCCACTTTTTGTGGCCATGGGAACAGCCCTTAGCACTGACCCTGAGAGCTTCAGAGGCTTGGGTCTGCCAGGTGCTCACCCTCCCAAGCAGGGTCACACTGCAGCTCCTGGCTTCCACCTTCTCTTCCCAAAGGTGGTTGTGTATGGGGGCCATCTTGAAGTCAAGGCTTTTAGCCGTAACCCACCTTCCCCACCCAGCCTAAGTGTCACATTATCCTCATTGTCTCCCGCGGTGCATGACTCTTTCTGCTCTCCTGGCTGGCCTTTGGCTCGGCACCTCTACTCAGCCAGCATCATGGGAACCTTTCATGTGCCCGGGGCTGTCTATGTGTGGTTGAGCTCTGGCCTCCCACCTTTTAGTGGTCACATTGCTCCTAGCGTTGGTCTGTAGTTCCCATGCTGAGAGCCAGAGGCACCAGCTCATCTGCTGTGTGCCTGGATTTGCCTTGCACATCTGGACAATGCTTCCAGGGCTTGGGTGCCATCCCCCTCCTCCCTGCCGTATCATCCTTCCCTGCATTTAGCTTCTCTGCCTCCCTTCCTCAGAGCCGAAGTCCCTGTCACTTCTGTTGGAAGCTGGTTTTCTTGCTTAAGGCAGTCCCTCTGATCCCTTGGCCTACCCACAGTCCTCTTCGGGCACCTCCTGTGGTCGAGTGGCTGAGGTTTGACTGGGTGTTCCATATGGACTTAGCCCCTACTGGCTGTGAGAGTGTCTAGCCGTGGATGCTTGCTGGGCCTACTTGTGGCCAGGCCAGACTCTGGACAGGAGCCCTCACAGGCTGGGAGTGTCCATGGCTTCTTGCTGTGGCCCTTCTTCTGAGAGGAAGGAGAAAGCAGAGTCTGGGGGCTGGGAAAGGGGCTTGGTTGCTTCGCCTCCTCCTCTGTACTCTGCCTGTGGCCAGCTTCACCCTAGACCTCTCTTCTGCAAAACTGCTCAGAAATATAAATATTTAATTTAAAAATGAAAGCCTCTTCCTGCTGCCAAGCTCTTATCCTTTAAATATTAAATAAGCTCTCTTTATAAAGAATGTTCTGTTCCCCTCCTCATTGCTCCTGCCACGGCTAAGGCCTTCATGCCGGGCTGGGAGAGGCCTGCAAGGTGAGTGGGTGGGGGTGGTGGCAGACCTCTGACTGTGAGGCAGGGCTGTCACTCCTGTGGCCTCAGCGTTAGTGATGAGGCTGAGTCCTCAGGGCCTGCCCACTGGGGCCAGCATGGCACATGGACATTGGCTTTCCTCCTGAGACAGCTGGGACCATGGTGAGCTTCCCTGCCTGCTCGTGAGGCTCCCCGTGATGCCTCTGGCCTTCATTCAACATCGATTTGACTCTGAGTTCCCTTCTGTAATTCCCTCTAGGGGACAATCCTGCCCTCCTACCTACTACCTGGGCCCCTGGTGGGCTTGACACCCTCACCCTCACCTGAGGCCATCCACACAGGGCAGGCCCAGGCCTCTGCTATGGCAGGTGGTGGGCTGGGTCCTTGCTGGAGGAAGACTGGGTGGGCCCATGGGTTCCCCCTCAAAGGTTACAGTGGGCCGGGGTCTGTCCCACATCCTGGAGCCTGGGGCCAAGGGTTCCTGTGGCTGTAGTGGCCATGGTGGTGAGATGGGGAAAGGACATTTTATTTGGAGATTGACTCCTGTTGGGAGCTACCTGTCTAGAGGGCCAGGGGCAGATTGTCAGCATTGCAGGTTGTGCCTCTCTGCCCCACATCCCAGAACATGTATTGGGGGGGGGGTTCTGTGGTCAGACAAGTGTGGGAAACCCCATGTGCCAGTCATGACTGGAGATGGCAGTCCAGACACCTGGAGGAGGGAACCCAGTCTACTTTTGGCATGCACAGGTGGGCTGGCCCAGTTTATGGACAACATGCCCCTCTGTGTCCTCCCAGCGAGTGGCCGAGGAGCTCCAGCATCTGCTGCAATGGCTGATGGGTGCACCTGCTGGGCTCAAGATGAACCGGGCATTGGACCAGGTGTTAGGCCGCTTCTTCCTGTATCACATCCACTTGTGGATCAGTGAGTGCTGAGGGTGGGTGGGCCAAGGTACTTCCCAATGACCCCTAACTTGGTTCCTAAAGCGTGTGACCCCAGGGATATAAGCCCTGGTCAAGCAGGGCAGTGGGGCCCAGACCTGGCACCATCCCCTTGGTCCCTGCTTCCTGCCCTCCTTGCGTCCATTGTGTGGGGGGCCCTGCTGTGCTAGGCTGGCTGCTCTACTGAAGGATGGCCAGTGGCATAGTCTGTCACTCAGTTTTGCAGCATCCTCAGGCACCATCCTCAGTGAGGACTTGGGGGGACCAGGACGTCCTGAGCACCCCCTCAGGGCTGACACCCCTCCTGCCAGGCTATATCCACCTCATGTCCCCCTTCATCGAGCGAATCCTGTGGCATGTGGGCCTCTCAGCCTGCCTGGGCCTCACAGTTGCCCTGTCCATCCTGTCGGACATCATCGCCCTCCTCACCTTCCACATCTACTGCTTCTATGTCTATGGTGCCAGGTGGGTGTGTGCTCTCAATCCCACAGGCTGGCTCAGTGCAGCCCTCCACGCCCTGGGTACCACAGACAGGCTTCTGGACTGAGCTGCTGTGGGGGTGGTGCGGTGCCTGGGCTGGGTCCTGATGGTGCCTGTGTCCTGTAGGCTCTACTGCCTGAAGATCTGTGGCCTGTCCTCACTCTGGCGCCTGTTTCGGGGGAAGAAATGGAATGTTCTGCGCCAGCGGGTGGACTCCTGCTCCTATGACCTGGACCAGGTATTGGGAACGACTGCAGGGGAGGGGGCACCCCGCCCCGAATTGGCCAGTGTGACCTCCCAGCTCCAGTGCTACAGACCCTGCTGAGTGGGCACCATGGGGGCAGCCACTCTCCTGTTCTGAAGCTCACTTGCTGCAGCGGAGTCTGCAAGCGCCAGGGCCAGTGTGGGGCCCTTAGTGCAGAACTTCGCCCCAGGTGGAAGGTGGACCCTGCTCTCAAGAGGCCAGTGGGTCAGCGGGCACTAGAAGTGACTTTGGCAGTGGGACCTGAGGATGACCCAGGAGGGGGCCTACCTAGAGGTGACCTGGGCAGTGGGCCTGTAGGTAACCCAGGTGCGGGGACCTGGCCCTGGCTTGTCCTGTTAGCTTGCTCAGACCTAACATGTGGACCCTGAGTGGTGCCTTCTAGGTACGTTTTTTGTTTTGTTTTGTTTTTGCCTAATTTTCACAACCCTTTTGTCTTTGGTGCACGTGGCTGAACACCCTGTTGGCTGGTCCTCTCTCCTTCTCCCCAACCCCCCAGGTGGGTCTGGAGGGCACGTAGTCGTTCCCCTCCCAGTACTGGACAGGACTGTCATGAGTGGGCTTTCTGATTTGTCTTAGTGTCCCACCAGCAGGTGTGCCCCCTTTCTGCTCGGTTATAGGATCAGTTTGGTGGGGACGGGGAGCAGGGGTGTGGCCAGTGTTGGTGGGGCTGTCCTCAGCATGTGCTCTGGCTGATGCTGAGGGTGCCTCTTCTCCTGGCAGTTGTTCATTGGGACTTTGCTCTTCACTGTCCTGGTCTTCCTGCTGCCCACCACGGCCCTGTACTACTTGGTGTTTACCCTGGTGAGCCATGGGAGACTCTGGGCGTGACACCTGGCTGGGGGGCCTTACCCACAGTGCTTAGAGTGGTCGCTGCTAGCTGTGCTTGCCAGTCTGGCAGTTTGGGGCAGGCCATCCACTGCTGCAGGCCATGTTGGGTATGGCTGTTCTAGACTCTCTGGGCAGTGTATGCTGGGCCCCGGAGTGGGTAGGAGTCCTACCCTGGGGGAGTACCACTCACTGCTCTTGAACACTCAGCTGGGAACAGGGAAGGCGGGACCCATGGTGGGTGGGTCATAGTGGTGGTCTCCCCTTAGTGCCTGGCAAAGGGGTGGGGGCTCAGATAGAAGGAGGGGAGAAGCACCTAGGTAGCCTGGGCTGAGGGGCCAGTGACTCATTTTGCTGGATCAGAGCACCATCTCCTCTGACCTTGTGGGAAGGCCAACCATTCTTGCTTGCTGCTGCCCTGCCTCTTCATGCTTGGAATTCATGTTCCAGACAGGGTTCGTGCCCTCCTCACAGTGGGGTCCGTGCTCTCCCATGCTCTCCCAAGGCTCTGGTCACCCTTCACTGTGGCCCAGGACCCCTCAGGCCACTCTGCTTATGGGCATGCCAGCATGGCTCTGGCCCTGGTCCCGGCTCAGAGGCCCTGAGCACTGTCTATGCTGCAGCTCCGGCTCCTGGTGGTCACTGTGCAGGGTCTGATCCATCTGCTCGTGGATCTTATCAACTCCCTACCGCTGTATGCACTTGGCCTCCGACTCTGCCGGCCCTACAGACTCGCAGGTAGGTCTGTGTGCTGGGTGGACAAGCACATACCTGTGGGCCCTGGAGAAGTACCGACTGCACCACATGTGCCTCCTGCCTGGAAGCGGTGGTGTGCATAGGGCGGGTGGGCAGGGAAGACAGAGACACCTGGTCCCAGGGCATCTGCACTGAGCTGGAGGTGGAGGCCTCAGCTGGTGCTTGGGTTCAGAGGCTGTAGAGATGACCATTCTGTTTTCACCTTTTTCTGTGACAACCGTGAATATCTGCCCTGAGGTCCATCCACAGTGGTGTAGCTGGTACCTGAATGTGGCTCGGAGAAGATATGTCCCTGTGTGGTTGTGTGAGGCTGTGTGTGCCTGCTGGTACCCCTCGACTTTGGAGGCCGCAGGACACTGGGCGGAGGACAGTGGGCTGGCCAGATCTGTATGACAATAGTGCCTTCCGCTCTGTACCCAGCACATTGCTAATTGCTGGGCCAGCACTCCCCAATCCCAGCCTCCTCTGGCCATCCCTGGTGTAGGTGGCTGCTTATTTGCATGCTGACACTAACTGTTCTGTTGGCCACATGCCCCTAAGGGGAGGCTGCCCCACTTCAGACCTCGGGAGGCCCACCTAACTGGTCCCAAGGCTAGGGGTTGGCACAGGGACTTTGAACATGTTGGGGAGCTTGGGAAGCCCCAACACAACCCCTATCTAGTGGCTGTTCAGGTGGCCCCTGAGGCGGTCACAGTGCCCAGGAGGCCCTGCGCCCAGTTTGTAACTGGGAAGCTTTGGGCACACTCTAGAGCTCATGGTGGCTGCTCCCAGACAGCTCTGAGCCAGAGTGCATGAATGTGGTTTTCTGCTGGCTTTGGGCCTAAAGTCTGCCTGCTGAATACCCTCAAATCCTCTTTCCAAGGCACTCTCCCCACTGGTGTCCAGGCCAGGGACCCATCTACTGTCACTCAGCCCCTAGTCTCTACCCACACCTCTGAATGCTTGGACAGTGCAAGGAGAGCCTGAGACTCGGCACCCTCCTCCCCCATACCCTGGCTCGCTGCCAGAGTGGAGTTGTTTTAACTTCACATGAAAGGCCACAGATGCTGCTGCCTCCTCTCTTCTTCCCTGAGTTTGCCTTGGGCCTCTTCATCAAATGATAATTAGCTCCTATTTCTCTTTTCAAAAAACTTTCGCCCTGGGAATTCCCAGGCTTGGGGGTCCAGACTGTAGGCCAGGGGCGTGGTAGGTCCTAGTTGGCCATGCACACGGAATTTGGAAGACATGTAGATGCCAGGAGGACAGCCGCCACCCAGCCAGTGCCCATTGGCTCCGTGGGAAAACCCAAGCCTCGTTTGGAAAGCAGCACAGGCTGTGCTCCACCGCCCAGCTGCTCTTCCCTGCCGGCCAGACGTTCAGCCTTTTCCTTTCAGTGGAGTTGTGCAGGAGGCTTTGATATCTGCCCAGCAGCCCATTCAAAGTTGCAGATGGGAAGGATGGGAGGGGTGGAAGAGCCCAGGTAGCCTCAGTGCTACCCGGAGACAAAAGGGCCGTCACTCACTCCAGAGCCCCTTTGTCCATGCTGCCTCTGCTGACACAGAGGGCAGGAAGACTAGTGGGGGCTGTCTGCTGGGCTCTGGGAGGGCACTCTTTTCCCTCATGAACACCTTGCTCTCCCTCCAGCCGGTGTGAAGTTTCGAGTCCTGGAGCATGAAGCTGGCAGGCCCCTCCGTCTCCTGATGCAGGTAAGGCGTCCGTGTACCCCTAATGCTACCGCCTATGGACAGATTCCCCCCACCCCCTACCATGTTACTGCTCACATTTCTAGGCAACTGGGATCAGGCTTCTCTGTGCCACCCTGGGTGGGAACCTCATGGGCCCAGGATAAGGTACAAGCAGGAGGGCCCAGCAGAGCTGACAGGTGGGGCCCAAGGGGAGATTCCCCCACTCCCAAGGCCTCTGGGCACCATGACCATCCTTGCCTGGGACCTTCCCCAGCGGAGCCCCTGGACAGGCCCCCTGCACTGTCAAATACCTAGAGTTCCTGCCTGCGTGTCCCTGGGTCCCCGAATCCTGCCCTGAGCCCCAAGAGCTTTTGTTCCAGGTAGAATAGCACAGCTTTGGCAAAAGTCAGGACACACATGTGTTCTCTGTCAGACTCCTTTATTTGAAAAAGCCTTGGGGCCTCCAGCCTTCAGGAGGGAGCAGCCTATTTGCTGGGTGACATCCCTTGGTGACTCACTGGGTGCCATTGTTGGGTTTAGGCAGGCCAGATTGGCTTGAGGGTCACTCGGGGAGGTCAGATGCTGAGGGGTCTGCAGTCTGCCAGCCCAGCCTGCCACTCCTCCCTGTAGCCTGCTCAAAGCAGGTCATTCCCTCCTGAGATGCTCATCGTACCACATGGACAACTGACGAGAGCACATCTGGCACAGACCTGGCCTTGTCACACAATTGTTTAGCCCAGGGACCTCAGGCCCCAGGGAGTTGGGGCTTTGCTTAGGCTGACTGCTGCTCTTGTGCTTTCAGATAAACCCTCTGCCCTACAGTCACGTGGTACACACCTACCGCCTCCCCAGCTGTGGCTGCCACCCCAAGTACTCCTGGGGCTCCTTGTGCCGTAAGCTCTTCTTTGGGGAGCTCATCTACCCCTGGAGGCAGAGAGGAGACAAACAGGACTGAGGGGCCTCAGCCACCAGCCCACTCAGCACCATTGCACAACCACGGTCAGCCCTCTACCCTGGGTGGTGGTGACTGTTAGACAGCATGTGGCCCTTTACTCTGACTTTCCGGCCCCGAGTTGTCTGGGACCTCTGCAGGCCCTGCCTGTTGCCTATCCTCCCATCTATGAGGTTGAATTTGAGGTCATGGGGAATGACCTCATCTATGGGGGAATTTGAGGAGCAGAAGGATGCCAGGGGTATGGGGTGCCCAGCCAGGTCAGCTGGCCTGTGCCCTATGATGAGCACTGTTTGCCTGAGGACCCACTTTCTATCTGTTCTGATGACGCTGTTAGCCCACTGACTTCCCTCAGACCCAGGCCCTGCCTGGGAGAGGTTTGCAGAGCCCCACCTATGCCCACCATGTCCTTCCCTAGTGGGGTGAGCTGACATGTCTCCCTGGATGCTCCATGGTGGCTCAACCTTGTCATGAGGTGGAGGGACTCCTCCCAGGTGGCACTTAACAGTTCTTGAGACTTTGATTCTCAAGCGTCTTCTTCCTTGTTTTTTTTTCGGCAGTCCCCAGTACATTTCTGGGTCCCCAGTACATCCCAGCTGTTTTAGTGGGGCCATGGCCAGCCACTATGGGGGATCCAAGCAACCGCTGACCCCTAGCCCAAACAGTGCCAATGAGGCAGTGCCCCCACACCCTGAATTACACAGGGTTACTTGGGATGCTTCCTGGGGAAATCGCTCTGCAGGAGAAGCCACTCACAGCTTTTGGGAGTCACTGTGTGAAGCCAGGCTATATGGGGTACTCAGCTGCCTTGCTAGAAGCTGAGTGTGTGCCCACCCGGCTGCCCAGTTCCTGCCCCATGCTCCTGCAGAACCGCCCATGTGGCCAAATCTCCCATCTCCCCTCACTAGTTTCCTAACAAAGTAGTCAGGTCCTGGGCAGATGCTTCTGTGCCCCTCTGGGGAAGGGTCCTGACACTCAGGCTGCATCTGCCTGCTCGCTGGCTGCAGGATCTGTGTACCCGGGTGCGAGTCACAGAATCCCCAGGGTGAGGAAGCCTGAAGGTATGGCTGCATCACATGAAGTTTGTCATCTTGGAGTTGGCAACGTCGTGCCATAGTCTGGGGCTGGGGGGGTGGTACTCCCTGTCCATCGTAGGCACGCTGGACTGTTCACTTCTGCTCCCCACACTCCTTGGCTGCAGACCAGAGAGGGGTGTTGCTGGGGGAATCCCCACCATCTGGTGGGACCAGTCCTGGCTCTGCCTTTCTCTGCTGTGACATTAAAGCCTTCTGTGTGTTTGAGTGATACTGCCTTTTCATCGCCCCATGAAAGAAGCGGGGGATCCCCTTCTGGGGTGGTAGGACAGCTGGTCCCCACTGTTTATTCTGAGATGACTACCACATCTTTTCTGGTGATACCAAGATTGGGGGCACTGGGCACCCTGTCTCCTGGAGCAGGTCTCTCTGCAGGTCTGGTTGGTGGGTGTGTAGGCTCTGGCCCCTTGAAGATGTCCTAGTGTGGGTGGGTGGACCCAGGGCCACTTGCCTTCTGGTGTCAGCCTTGCCCTTGCATGGGGGGGGGGTCTCTCCGAGGCCAGGGTTGCAGGCCCTTCTGTGATTGAGGGGTGAGCCACGCCTGGCTCTGATGAATATGTCATCACCTGAAACTCAAGGACTCTACACAGACACTCCTTGACTGTCCTACAGCTCCAGAAATCTTCAGGTAGCCTCCTCTGCATCTGTTGTCCTGACTATATAGGGAGGGGCTGGCCCAGAGAGTCACTCAGCAACTCCCAGGCCTGCACCTCCACCCACAGTGGACCCCTGCACGTCCTGGTGGGCCGGGGCAGCGCCTCTGGCGCCTGCTGAAAACAGCCTCTACACTGTATTTCTGGAATTTGCTGAATTATCTCCCCACTCTCCCTGGCCAACCTGCTCATCCTTTGCCCACTTTTGCCTTTTACTGCTCCTATTGGGGCTCCTGTCAGGTGAGGGTCTTGCTGCTTGGCCCAGACCACTACAACACGGTGGCCATGCCACAGGTCAGGCTGGCAGCTGCGGCCCTCTGCCAGGTTCTGGGTTGCCTGCCCATTTCCTGAGTGACAGCTCTGCTGCCAGACCTGGTTCTTGCCAGACACAGAGGTTTCTGGCTCTGTTTGCCTGTGGGACTTCAGTGGAGCCTCTCCATGGCACCAGACCTGGGCCAGGGTGTCCAGGGCAACTGAAACCTTTGTGGGTGCTCAAGAGAGCCTGTCCAGCCAGAGTTTCAGGGCCAAGGTCCATTTGCCCTGTTGGTTAAACCCTAGATGTCTCTCAGAGGAGAGGGCCTGGGTACAGCAAGAGGACAGTGAGTCTCCTGGAGGGGAGGGTGAAGATACCCCAGACCTCTCCCTTTGTATCTTCTCTCCATACCTGAACAGATGCTGGGTCTAGGGGCCTGTCCCCATCCTGCCCAGAACCAGGGGGTATGGGAACCATAAGGGAGACAATTCCTAGGCCTCCTCAACTGCCTAACACATGGTACCCGAGCACAGCTGACCCAGGACCTGCAAACAGAAGGCTATGTGAGCTGCCTTGTTCTTGGCCTGAGGTCCCTCAGCAGCTAGAATGTTGTCCCTTTCTCAGTCCCCAGTTCAGGCTTGGCACTCAGTCCCAGGACATCCTTGCAGAAGGATATGCCACTGAGTGGGAAGCCAGCTATTCTCTCTACCACACCTCCTGGACACCGGGGAGTGGCACCCCTCTGGCACTCCTTCCTCAACTGGGCCCTGCTGCCTCAGACCCTATGGGTTCCTGTGGCACCTTTTTGCTCTATGGCTGGGTGTCGAGACGTAGGATCCCAGCGAAGAACCAGAAGCCCCTGCCAGAGGGTCACCCAGTTCTGCCCAGAATCACACCCTATGGATAAGCTACCAACCTACGGTGGTTGCACCTGCTCCACAGGCTGTGCTGGAAAAGGCCCAGTTGGAAAATGTGCGCGCTACCCTGGCTATTGTGGCTTGGTTGGTCGGAGCTTCGTCCCGTGGACTGAAGGGTCGCAGGTTTCATTCCCAGTCATGGCTCATGCCTGGGGTTGGACGTGTGAGAGGCAGCTAATGGAAGTTTCTCACATCGATGTTTCTCTCCCTTCTCTCTCCCTTTTCTAAGAGCAATGAAAAAAAAATGCCCTTGTGTGGTGAGGAAAAAAAAGTTAACACCACAGCACTTCCCCTGGAGAGGGGACTGAGTGGCTTTGGAGCAGGGAGTGGGCAGGGCTGTGGCAGAGGTAGGCTCAAGGCTGGGCACAGAGACCCCTGACCTGATGACCCCAATGGCCCTACTTGACCTTGAACCTTCATTCAAGGGTGAGCAAGCGCAAGCTGCTGGCTTCCCCTGTGTTGCTCGAGTCACTGCTCAGTCCCTAGCCCCTCTGGGGACTCAGTTCCCCCCCTCTGACCAGCTGAAGGCCAAGACCGCCTGCTGGCTCTTTCTGTAAACATTGTGTTGTGGGTGGGTGTACCCTTTCTGTAAACATGGGAGGCTGTGTCTGCTGTAATCTGACATCCAGGGAATAGCCATTCCTGGGGGAGTGGGCATGGCTGGAGGAAATGCACAAGCAGGACCACCAAGGTTCCTAGTGGCCCTGCCTATCCCTGGCTAGCTCTGCCCTTGTGTCCCAGCTTCCTGCTTCCGCAAAGTGCCGGGAAAACACCCGGATACCCTCTTACTGAGGGCAGATGAGGAAGGCCCAGGAACTCATCAGGTTCTGCCCACCTAACGAAGGGACCTGCACCTTAGGAAGTCTCTCCAGGCAGCACACCGAAACAGAAAGGATGCACCCGTGTGGCTCGCTGTCCAGTAAAGGCTGTCGTCAGCTTTAGGATGGGAGGTCACTCGGTGTGGTGCTGCCCATGAAGGGGACTGCTCTCTGTAAAGACCACCTACTGTTGAAGGCATGGAACAGATGCAGTGACCCCCCCCCTAAGAGGAAAGTCCCTGCTGCCCATTCCTCGCCTGCTGGGGGGAATGCCAGCCAGGCTGCCCTCAGTGCAGCACGCTGGGGCCTGGTCGCGGCGGTGTTCCTTCTGTACAGATTGGATTTCTAGGAAGCCCTGACTCGTGTGTGGCTTCTCCCTAGCACACACCACTCTGTGCCTGGTCTAGTATGGGCTGCATTTGGCTCTGTTTCAACAACTTTTTTTTTTAATCTTTAGAGGGGAAGGGAAGGAGAGAAGGAGAGAAATATCAATGTATGGTTGCCTCTTGTGCGTCCCCTCCTGGGAACCGGCCTGCAACCCAGGCATGTGCCCTGACTGGGAATCGAACCACAATCGTGTGGTTCGCAGGCCCGTGCTCAATCCACTGAGCTACACCAGCCAGGGCCATTTTGACAACTTTTATTATTATTTTTAACAGCTGTATGGAAGGCACGTTTTAGTATCATAAAACTCACCCATTTTGAGTGCACAATTGAATGATTTGTAGTAACTTTACCAAGTGGTATGACCATCATTGATTTTAGAACATTTTTATCACCCCAGAAAGAAACCCCTACCCCTTAAGCAGTCACTCCCCATCTCTCCCACCCCGGCAACCACTAATCTACTTTCTGTCTCTGGATTTGTCTGTTCTGGAAGTTTCATATAAATGGAATGTAGCATTTAACAGCATTTCATTCCTTTTAGTGGATGAATATAGTCATGTGGATAAACCACATTTTGTTCATCCATTGACGTGCTTTCTTCTCATGTGGGTGCTGTCTGCACCTTATGTTGCTCACCTGGTTAATTGAATAGCTCCCTGTCAGTTTCCTGACGTTCACCATCACTGCAATGCTGCCATGAAATTCTTCGAGCTCCTTTCTAAGGACTTCTCCATGCTAAATCAGATGTGCAATTATCAGGCAGTCCAATCACCTCCCTGAGACCTGTTCCCCACATCCTGGCCCACAAGAGCTTTTGCCACTCTGATGGGTGAAAAGAGTATTATTTTGCTTTAATTTCCATTTCACGAGTGAAACTTATCTTCACACGTGTTCACAGGCTTTTCATACTTCTTTGCCCATTAAGAAAAATAACCCTGGCTTCCAGTCAAGACGGAGGTGTAGGTAGACATGCTTCGCCTCCTCCCACAACCATCAGGGGGATCATAACTAACCTCAAAATAAAAAACACCCAGAACTGCCACACTATCGAACTGTACAGAAGTCTGACAACCAAGGACTTAAAGAAGCCATATTCATCCAGAAGAGCAGGAGGGAGCAAGGGAGCCAGCATGCAGAGGAAGTGGTGTGGCAGCTGGTGGTGGATCAGGCAGTCTCACGTTCACGTGTGGTGGATAAAAATTGGGAGGGACACCTTGGGAGTGAGTGATCCCAGCCCAGCTCCAGCCAGACCACACAGCCCAGGGTTCCAGTGCTGGCAAATAAAGCCTCATAACTTCTGGTTGTAAAAACTAGTCGGGGTTAGGGTGGCAGAAGAAACTGCTGGTCTCTCAGGAGAGTTCATTTAAAGGGACTGCACAGTCTTAGAATGCACAGAAACCCACCCATTCTTGGGAACCACCACCAGGGTAGCAGCCAGAGGGTTGCATATGGGAAGAGGATGAAGTGACTGAAAACAGGGTGAGTGCCAAGCAAGCCTCTAGCCGCCAGACAGTGGCATTGTCCTCTCTCTGACCCCTCCCCAACATACAGAGCCACAAAGCAGTGAAGTGTGTTACCCTACCCTGGCAAATACCTAAGGCTCCACCCCATACAACTCAACAGGTGTGCTAAGACAAGGAGTCAAAGCAGCTCTATCTAGTACACAGAAACAAATACAGGGAGGCTGCCAAATTGAGGAGACAAAGAAATATGGTCCAGCCTGGCTGGTGTGGCTCAGTGGAGTGAGCGCAGGCCTGCGAACCAGAGGATCGTGGTTCAATTCCCAGTCAGGGCACAAGCCTAGGTTGCAGGCCAGTTCCCAGCAGGGGACGCACAAGAGGCAACCATACATTGATATTTCTCTCCCTCTCTCCTTCCCTTCCCCTCCCCTATAAAGATAAATAAAAATTTAAAAAAAAGAAATATGGTCCAAATTAAAGAACAGAACAAAACGGCAGAAAAAGAATTAAGCAAAATGGATATAGCCAGCCTATAAGATGCATAGTTTAAAACACTGGTGATAGGGATGCTCAGAGAACTTACTGAGCATGGCAAAAGCATAAGGGAAGAAGTGAAGGCCATGCTAAGTGAAACAGAACAATCTACAGGGAACCAACAGTGGAGGGAAGGAAGCCAGGATTCAAACCAATGATTTGGAACATAAAGAAGAAATAAACAATCAACCTGAACAGAATAAAAAACAAGAATTCAAAAAAATGAGGATAGTCTAAGGGGCCTCTGGGATATCTCCAAATGTATCAACATCTGAATCATAGGGGTGCAAGAAGGAGAAAAGGAAGAGCAAGAAATTGAAAACTTATTTTAACAAATAATGAAAGAAAACTCCCCTAATTAGTGAAAGAAATAGACATACAAGTCCAGGAAGCACAGAGAGTCCCAAACAAGTTGGGCCCAACGAGCAACACACCAAGACATATCTTAATTAAATTACCCAATGTTAAAGATAAGGAGAGAATCTTAAAAGCAGCAAGAGAAAAGGAGACAGCTACCTACAAAGGAGTGCCCATCAGACTGTCAGCTGATTTCTCAAAAACAACAACAACAAAAACAACCTTGCAGGCAACAAGGGACATGCAAGAAGTATTCAAAATGATGAAAAGCAAGAACCTACAACCAATATTATTCTATCCAACAAAGCTATCATTTAGAATGGAAGGGCAGATAAAGTGCTTCCCAGGCAAAATAAAGCTAAAGGAGTTCATCATCACTAAGCCCTTATTTTTGAAATGTTACAGGGACTTATTTAAGAAAAAGAAGATCAAAACTATGAACAGTAAAATGACAAATTCAAATTCACAACTATCAACAACTGAATCTAAAAAACAACTGAATCTAAGTAAACAACTAGAACAGGAACAGAATCACAGAAATGGAGATCATTTGTAGGGTTATCAATGGCTAGGGGGCAGGGGGAGAACAGGGGAAATGCTACAGGGAATAAGAAGCATAACTGGTAGGTCCAAAACAGGGGGAGGTTAAGAATAGTATGGGAAACGGAGAAACCAAAGAACTATATGCACAACCCATGGACATAAAGTAAGAGGGGGGCATTACTAGAGGGAAGGGGATAATTGGGCAGAGGGGGCAAAGGGGAAAAATTGGGACAACTGTAATAGTATGATCAATAAAATATATGTTAAAAAAAGGAAAAGAAAAATAATCCGTGCATCCTGTAAACAGCCCCAATGTCACTTGCTCCGGGAGGCCTCCATCGTCAAGCCTCAGAGCCCCACGTCCTGACTCGCTTTGTGGGCCCTCCTGAATCCCCTCACCTAGCCTGATACGGACTCGGTTGGACATTTAGCCTCCGCCCTGGGCACTTGGGGGCAGAGTCCTGTCACTCTGCCCCTGAAGCCTGTGCTGCCAACACCTCTGACGACTGAAGTAGCACCCACCTGCGGAGCCACCGTGGTTCTAGAATGTTAAAACTTCACGGCCACGCGCTGTGGCCTACAGCCTTGCCCGGGGCAAAGGGCATAAGCCCTGGCCTGCACCCCCGAGAAGCTCGCTTAACTGGCTCAGAGTGGCCTAGCCCAAAGTCTCGGCCCGCCACAGCCCGGACCCAACCACAACCCTCTCAACCCCGCCCCCTTCTGGATACGAAAGCCCGTCTGTCCCGGATCCCCAGCGCCGATTGGCTGCCTTTGCCCCGCCACTCCCAGGTCACGCCCCCGTCGCGGGAAGTCGGCTTCCGCAAGCGCAATTCCAGGGGGCCACCCTGCGCTCTCTGGGGTCTCTGTGGAAGCAGTCAGCCGCAGCTTGCTAAGGGGTTTAGACCTCCGGGCCACAGCTGCATCACCTCACCACGGGGATAGCCACCATCCAGCTCGGGTCTACTGGACGGAAGAGGGCGTATGCAAACAACCCGGAGTTACAATCCCCTGATTGGTAAGCGTATAGGGAAAGCAGTGAGGAATAGGAGATGGGTTTAGAAGGCCGTGATCGACGTGCTGATGGTCCAGTGGCTCTGGGAGGATCGACAGCAGTGGCCAATGGCGACGGGGAGGGGCGGGGCGGGCTTGGACTCAAGGTACGTAGAGGCAGTGGGCGGGGTTATGGGTGGTTCCGGGATTCTCCGGGGCTATAGTGGTGCTGACTGACGTGCAGGCGGACCAGTGGTTCTGGGAAAGCGAAGGGAGAGTGGCCAACGGCAACGGAGGCGAGGCGAGGCGGCTGGAATCTCTGCAACGCTGTGTGGGGAACAGTGTGGGGGCGGGCAGTCATGACGGACGTGTACAGCGGCCAGTGATCTTGAGCAAGCGGCGGTGGGTGACCAATGGCGATTCGAGGGAGGTGGAATAGGGCGGTGACGGGGTGGGGCTATCGGAGGCTTTGCTGTGCTGTGTGGGAAACCGTGGGGGCGGGCAGACTCGAAGGACGTGCTCGCGCGCCAATGGGTAGGGACAGGTAGGCGACGGGCAACCAATGGCGGCGCGTGGTCTGGGGGCGAGGCAGGGCTGCGCGGCGCTGTGCGGGAAGCGGCGGGGCGGTGGCAGCGCTTAGGTGAGGTGCGAGGCGGAGCAGGTGCGGGACCAGGGTGCTTCGCCCCGGACTGTCGGGGCGGCAGTCGGGGCGGCAGTCGGGGCGGTCGGGCCCTCGGGGGCCGAGCCTCGCCAGCCCCCGCTCACCCACGCCTGGTCCCCGCAGGTCGGTCAGAGGCCTCCTCCCCGCCGTGCTCCCGGGGCTGGCTCCGTGGGCATGCGGGTGCGGCCTGAGCGCGCGTGAGCGAGGATGGGGACGCAGGGCAGCCCGGTCAAGAGCTACGACTACCTGCTCAAGTTCCTGCTGGTGGGAGACAGCGATGTGGGCAAGGGCGAGATCCTGGAGAGCCTGCAGGACGGCGCGGCCGAATCCCCATACGCCTACAGCAACGGTAAGGAGGCCCCGCAGCTGACCTGTCCTCGGGGAGCCGCTCCCCGTCCCCTCCCGGGAACGGCGCAGGGCCCTCATATGCGGGGCTCTCCCTGCTGGGCCCAAGGCTGCTTGGAAGCCGTGTGAGCACCACGCAGTCCCTACAGTTAGCTGGCCTGGGATGCGCCTCTCCCCGTGGACCTGAGCTGCCACCTCCTGTCACATCGGGTCTGTAATGAGAACTGAGCCAACCAGCCATTTGCCCTACCCAGTTAGACTGCAATTAGGAGCCAAGGATCAGCGCCTTGCCTTTCTTCATCTCTTCACTGTGTTTAAAGCCTAACACTGCCTGGCAGGGAGCAAGCCTATGGCAATTTGCAATCTGTTTTCTTTCTCACTATTTTCAACTCTAATAGAGGCCTGAGGCTGGGAAGAAGCAGCTGGATTCTGTATAATCAGCTTGGCACTTTGAGTTATCAGCTCTAGGCCTAGAGACCTTTTTTAGAGGCTAGCGGCTTAGTGGGAGGCTGAGATTTTGCTGTAAGCTTCCTGGAGAAGGGTTTTCATCACGGAGCAGTGTGGTGGATGCTGGGTGACAACTGACCTAGGAGGTGTGTGAAGAAAATGTTCGGGGGCTGGAGGAAGGATGTATCTGAGAGGGGAGCATCCAGTAGTCTCATGGCAGCTGCGGTTCTGTGATGGAGAACCTGTGACAAGGTGTCCCAGGTATGGCCAGGGTTTTCACGATCCTGTAGTGTGTGCACAGATGGGGGTGTGGGACCCAAAGGCAGGCTTTTCCTTTGAAATGTTTACTCACTGCTCAGGGAATCAACACTTTATGCTGGAAGAAAACACCCTATTCATGGTGTTATTAAAATTTCTTTTAAAATTTCTTGTTGTGTCTTGGACTGGTGGCTCAGCTTGTTGGAGCATTGTCCTATACCCCCAAAAGGTTGCAGGTTCGATTCCTGGTCAGGGAACGTACCTGGATTGTGGGTTTGAATCCTTCCTGGTTGGGACATGTACAGGAGGCAGTTGATTTGTTTCTCACATCGATATTTCTCTCTCTAAAAAAAATCTATAAAAAAACATATCCTTCGGTGAGGTTTAAATTTCTGGTTGCATGGCTAAGGTACACATCACCAGCACTTGTCTGAGCTCCCCTTAATTCACGTATTTAATGTGAAAAAACATAGTTATCTTGGTCAAGAAACAGTGTGGCCTATCCTTACTCTGTGATGGGCCCTTGTTCCAGGCCACACAGGGTGTTTCCTTAGGAGAACCAGGGGCTCTGCCTGTAGTATGTCAGTGTCCAGTCTCTCCAAGGATCTTTTGTGCTTCTGGAAGTTCTGTCTTGTCTAACCAATTTTACTTGAAGTGCTTGCCCTCCACACTCTTTGTTGCTTTGTTTCCTGGGCTCTTGTCTGTCCTGTCTGACGGCTCTCAGCATTTTCTCTTTGCCAAATTGCTTACCTTTGGGTAGCTGAGAGTGTGGACGCAGCTCTTCTAACCCTTTCGATTTAGGACTTGTCAAGGTTGTTGGATCACCTGAACTGGCTGGCTGCCCTTCGTGCTGTAACAGCTTCAGCATTGGGCAATTGTGCCAAATTCACGCTGTGCCACCTCCCAGTGTGTGCTTTCAGCCCTAGCTGAGAGAAGACGTCTGGAAGGGCAAGAAAGGAGGAACTCTGGGTTTGTTTATAGTTGAGGAAAAGGTGAGGCCGACCAGGGACATGAGAAGGAGGGTTTTGTTGAGGCTTCTACCAGCCACTGCCACCTTAATGGACACTGGGCAGCCATTGTCAGAGGTGCCCCTCATGACTCAGTCATTAGGTGATTGAGTTGCTTTTCCAGTAGCAGTGTTACTTCCTGGTGTGCTGCTCCTGGGCTGCTGGCGGAGTGTGAGAAGAGTGTGGAGGGGTTGGGCTTCTTCAGGGCCATCTTTTCCTGGGACATAGATTTGTACTCCTGCAGGTCAGCTTAGCCTCACCATCAGGTACTCCAGCTGGGTGCAGTGAGCATTCAGGGAACACAGCGCCTAGCTAGAGAGATAGGAACCACTTTCTGTCCCCTCTGTCAAATTGCAGTGCATTGCCACACTTCCTATGACATGCCAACTGAATAAAACCTAGAGACCTGCCTGAGGTAGCGGAGATGTTTGGTCCCACCGAGGACCACCTGCCAGAAATGGAGAAGAAACCACTCTTAGAAAAGTTCCATGTGCTGTTAAGGCCAGGGCACACTCACAGGTTGCTGCAGGTTTCCCATAGCATTAAGCAGAGAAGGCAGAGTGCCTGGCCCCTGTGTCTAGGGGTCCCTGAGGCTGAGATGTGTGCAATATGAGGGGTGGGTTTTTGTGGTCAGGGCCTCCGCTCACTGATGTCAGGGCCCACTGTTCTTTATCAGGGTGAAGTTGGTGGACATAAGCGTACTCTCTGCTCCTCCAAAGGCTTCCTAAGGGAACCTGTTGGGGGTTTTGGAAGCTCTGGAGCAGCTGGTTCTCAGGATTCAGCAACATGGGAATTTTTCCTTTAAAAAAGTTGTAATATCCGTGGTCTGGCTGGTGTGGCTCAGTGGACTGAGCACTGGCCTGCGAACTGGAGGGTCACTGGTTCAATTCTCAGTCAGGGCACATGCCTGGGTTATATAGGCCAGGTCCCTAGTAGGGGTGTATGAGAAGCAACTGATTGATGTTTTTCTCCCTCTCTTTCTCCCTCCTTTCCTCTCTCTCTAAAAGTAAATAAGTAAAATCCTTTTTAATAAAAGTTGTAATATTCAAGAGTTTTTAAAAATGTCTGATTCTCTTACAATGAGTATACATGCTATTTCTTTTTCCCTTGTGTTAAAATCCCTCAGCATGTCTCTAGCCTTCTTGTTTTCAGCCTAAAATTTCGTGGTTCCTCTGACTAGGAGCAGCTGACCTATGGCAGAGAGGTCCCCACTAGTGACAAGTGTGCAACCAAACCCACTTCTTTGGGCCACTCAGATGACTTTCCCACATGGAAGTCTTGTCTAGCTTGTTCCTCAGACATGCACACGAGTGCATGTTGCTCTCCTGGCTTTATAAACATCTGAGTCATCCAAACGGCCTTTACTAGAACTGGCGCCTGCAGTAGTGATGAGCCACCCATGATAACTTGCCCACCCTGCAGGAGCCCACAGTGGCTCTTGGAGTCTGGTGATGCTAATGTGCTCTGGGCTTATTGGTTTCCATAGATCTGGAGACCTTCCTCTCAAGAGGTTTGCCTTCCCTTTTCCTTACTGCACAGCAGTGATTTTAGAGTGCCTATGCTCTCCTCGACAGAGCAGAACACTTTGTGTAGAGGTTCCACTGGGCCATCTGCTGGGGAAATGTGCTCCAGAACATAAGCAGTGCGGAGTCTGGGTTGTGGAAGCTGGCAGGGAGAAGGCAGAGCGTTCCACGAGCAGCTTCTGCTCCCGAGTGCACTGCCAGATCTGATTCTGCTCCAAGGCTGCTGCTCCCTGAGGTGGTATGCTGGGCACACCCTGGTGTGCAGCCCGTCCTGTTTTCCCAGGGCGGTGAAGGTCCTGACTAAGACAGCCGTGTCCTCTGCGCCTTGGTTCCCACAGGTCTTCATGATGAGGGTCAACAGGAAGATTTAGTGTAGTCAATATGCCCACGTCTTGGAAGACTCAAGAGTAGGCATAACTTCATCTCTCTCCATCTTCTCTGGGGACCAGTGTTGGTGGGAGCTGCTGAGTGTGCGGGAAGGCCGTGTCCACTGAGCCCAGGCCATGCAGAGAGCGGGTAGGGGGTCCAGTGAACAGGAGGAGGGAGGCAGATGTGACAGGTGTGGACAAAGTCGGGCCAGTGCTGAGGCGTGCCACTAGTGTTGGGCCTACTGGTTATTTTTGTGGCAGTGCCGTGCCTGAGGGGGAGGACTGTGCGTGCAGCCCCCGGGTGCCAGAGAGTGGGCTGTGGCCCCGTCAACAACGCAGCAGCCAGGCCAGAGCTCGTTGTGTCCTCCAGCTCCATGGCTTTTCTCCGAACTCTTCTCACCTGGCTGGAAGTGGGTTTCCATCCTTAGTTCAAACCTCAGAGTACGCAGTGTCTCCAGGTGCTCCTTTGGCCTGTACACCCCTGGTGTCTCTTCTGTCGAGTTGTCCTCGACCCTAGCGTGAGAGCTGCACACAGGAGGCACTAACTGAATGTGTTCTGAATGAAGGTGCAGCTTGTGTGCAGCGTCCCCATTCTGACAGTCCCTCTCTCTTTCTGTACTTGGTTGGGTGTGCATGTCTGGCCTTCATCCATTTTCTGGGCGGTTTATTGGGCTTTGCCTTTTCTTTGTTGGATGCCAGCTTCTGAGGTGGGGCCGAGCCCCTTGGCCCTGTTCCCCATCCGGTTCTCACTGCCACCCTGCAGCGGAGCTGTCCTCACCATTTCATTCTGTGGATGAAGAGCCAAGGCTGGACACACCAAGAACCTGCAGCTTTCTCGGGCAGCACGCGGCCTGGAACCCCTGTCTTCTTACATGTGGGCTGTCTGACCCTCTTCTTCAGGGACCCGGCACTTTGAGCGATGGGAGTGACACTCTTCGCTGGGCTCTCTTGTGCTCTTGCTTCACCTCCACCCTGGGCCCGGGCCTGGCTCCTCTCTGATGATCACAGTCCTCCTCCCTGGTGCCTCCTGTGCATTCGGTGCGCGTGCTTTCAGTGCATCCCAAACTGAACTCTTTTATTCTCTTGGCACCTCTGTCCCTGGTCTTGGGGCTGCCTCCTCCCTCTGCTCTGGGGCTCGGGACCAGTCACTGAGGTTCATTTGTTCTCCCTTCACTGCACTGTTCCTGCCCTTCTGCCTGCTTCCTGCCTGCATCTAGCAGAGCAGCAGAGCCCCAAGAACTCCCAGGTCAGCTGCCAGCCAGGGCAGCAAACCCTGGGTTTTTAGAGAGGTTTCCCGAAGACTGTAAAGGGCCATGTACAGATTTGTCTGTGTCCCTTTGCCAGAGGCACTCAGCTGCTGTGTGTGGTGTCAAGATCAACCTGTCCCGCCTGAGATGGTGGCAGGCCAGGGCACAGGGGTACACAGATGACCTTGTATGCTTCAGGTTATGCTAACTGGGATGATGTGTAATTTGGACTGGCGTGACCATTCCTAAATTTTCAGAAAACATTTGAGTAGGTAGAATGTTTTCAGTGTTAAGCTTCCCCCCAATCTTTAGCACTTTCTGTAAGCTAAGCAGGTAGCAGACAAATGCTTCTGCGGCAGATACACTGCTATGCAGAGTTGGGTCGCCGCTCTTGCAAGGTTGTGTGGTTGCAGTGACACCCCTGTGTTGTGTTGCATACGTCTAATGTCACCATTCTCGTTAGCAAGAATGTCTGTGGCTTGAATGATGAACTAAATAGAAACATGTTACAGGAAGTAGGGAAGAAAGCAAGAGGGTCTTGCAGGCACTTTTGCCACTTGTTCTAAATGAATTGCCACTGGCAAGATGTGACATTGTTGGTTCCTGAGAACCTGGCCACTGAGCTGCTCTGGGTAAGGAGGAGGAGAAGGGATGGAGCCGTAGCCAGGCCAGGGTTGTGGGAGGCACCTAGTTAGGTGGCATGCCCCTCCCTTGATGGGGTGTTGCGGGGCCTGGGGCTGCATCAGTCGGGGTGTCCTGCCTTGGGTGTTTGGAGAAAGTGGGGAAGAGTGTCAGTGTCTGGGACCCTGGCCTGGAGCAAGCTGCAGAAAGAATGGGAGAGGGAGGGGAGCTGGTTTGTGGGGTAGGGTTTAATTCCCTGGGATGTTGGGACTGTGAGCACAGGCCTCAGAGACCAGGGGAGGGGCTGAGCCAGCACCAGGCGTGTGGGTTCATCATTAGGATGGGAAATAGGGTAAATACACGTGAGCAATGTGAACCTGAACATTTAACCAAGGTTTCCTGGCTATGATTGTGCTCGTATAGGGCCAGTAGTGATGGGCAAACTCTGGTATCCACAGGGACTGTCTTCTGCCAAAATAGGAAGATAATCTCACCGGCTGTGGCCACGTGCCCTTCAGAGGGTAGAGGAGGGGTGGGGGACTGCTAAACTCGGCACCGATGGAGAAGGGAAAGACCCAAGGATGTGAGCAGGATGGTGGGCAGGACCAGACAAGCTTTGCCCCCTCAGGGTGCTGGTGCTGATGTCGCAGAGGCGTGTGGTGCTTCGTCGAAACTCACAAGAGGGAAGCAATTCATGTGGGGCATGGGTTGCTAGGAAAGCCAGGCCTTTGGGGTTGCAAAGAGGGAGGGAAAGTGAGGAGTGGCCTGACAAGTAGTGTAGAGGGTGTGGTATCCGGAGGCCAGCATCCCGAGAGAGGCAGTCCCCCACTCAGAGAGGGCATCTCAGCATCCTTGAAGAAGAGCAGAGAATGGAGAAGTCCCAAGTGTGGAAAGGCAGGCACTTTATAGATTTTGAAAAGTGTCAAAGTGCAGGCAGCAAGGTGCCAGGTCTCTGGGTAAGAGCATTAATGTCAGCCCTGGACAGTGGTCTCAGCCAGGTGAGGAGCATGTGTTTTTGTGAGCCCAGGGAGCCCCAGGTGCTTCCTAGGCTGGGTGGCGGCACTGTGGCTGAGGTGGGTCTGTGTTCCATCTGGCACTTCTTGGGGGTCATAAGCCGGGTCATTGCCAGCCTGGACCTTCCCAGGCAGCAGTTGTCTGTCAACGGGGCCAGAGTATAGGGTAAGTGCCTGCCATTCGGGTCTCTCTTCTGGGAGGGATGGTGACAGGTGAAGTGACGTTTTCGGGACTTCGATGCTTTGTACAGCCTTGAGTATCTGGAGGAAATGGTGCTATCTAACAGGGTGCCGAGGCTGTGTGTGCCGGCCCGAGAATCACTGCAGAGGAGTCGGTTGCTGCAACTCGGCAGCCACAATGACTGTCCACCCGGCCCATGCACCATCGCTGGTACCCGCCTCAAAGCCTCTGAGCCCTGAGCGGCTGTTATGGATGCACAGTTAGCACTCATGTGTATACTGTCATGTAATCACTTTGTATTGATTTCTGCTTCCCGTTGTTTGGTCCTCTCTCTCTGGTTCGCTGTCGTCAGTCCTCAAACTGCTGGAAGGCCTTAGGAGCTGAGTCCAGTTTTCTTAAAGTCACAGTTTGAATAGGGGAAGGCCTGTCCCTGGGACAGATCTCAGGAGCATTGTGGATGACAGAAACTGCTGCCCTGTCCCAGGACGCAGAGCTCCCGCAGCAGTCGGCGGTCCCGGGCTCACACACACGCTCATGCTGCCATGCACACACAGCCATGCACACAGTTCTCTTAGTCACTGGAGCTGGCGGTGACTTGACTGAGTCCAGGTCAGAGGTGACCAGGCCCCTCAGTGGTGGTGTTCCAAAGGAGTATTTTCCTTATTTTAAGTCACTTGGCCACACAAAGAGTCATAGAGGAGATTCTAATGAAACAGCAGTTTTCAACCTTCATCTCATGGCACACATAAACTACTAAAATTCTACAGCGCACCAAAAAATATATTATATGTTGTGCCAGTGTGACCAAAATATAGGTATAGTTTTGATTCACTCACACCGGGTGGTTATTGTTGTGTTGGCTGTCATCCTTTTTTGATTGGACGGTCGGAGGGAGGAGAGGCCAGTGCCCCTGACTCAGTAGTCAGGTACCGCATGTTGTAAAGATTCCCGTGGCACGTCACCATGCCTGCCACAGCACAACGGGTGAAAACTGCTGTGATGAAAAATGCATGGAAAGATGTTTAACCTTGAAATTAAACAGGATGGAATGATCGCTTGCAAGTCTGTCACAGAGCGAGTCTGCTGACATGCAGCACTGATGGCGCTCGCCGAGGGCACGGGAGGGGAGTGCGTGGTGCTCTCAGTAAGGGGCTGCGCAGCACATACCCAGAGCCTGAACAAGTCTTCCCTTTTGACTGAGTAATTAGGGTCTCTCCTAGGGAATGACAGGGGACACAGCTAGAGAAAATCAAGGCTTCGTGGTTCGTTTTTTTATTTAAAATGAAAACTCTGAAACAACCTAAGCACTCAATAGTGGAAATATGGTATATTCATAGGGTGAGATTATTATACAGCCTTTTAAAATGCTGATTTGGAGGAATATTTAATGAAAATTCAACAATATGGGGTAGTCTCTGAAATCTTAAGTGGGAAAGAAGTATGCTTAATTATATAGTGTATCAATGAGTGTCAGATGAAAGAGAATTGTGCAGTGAAATACATGAAAACATGTATTTCAACGGTGGTTGTCTGTATTTTGGGGTTATGATGAATTGTAAGTGTCCTGTATTTCACCCGGTTTTCTGTACAGATATGCTTGTTCTCCTTTATGGACAACAGAAAGCTTTGGTTTGAATTGGTCTGGTGTGGTTTTTAAGGCACTAAGGAAAATTCTTCATTGCTCTAGCGTTTTTCTTGAAACCCAGCATGCCAGTGGGCACACAAAGGCGTTTTGAAATTTGTTAGGTAACTTCCACTTTCTTTTCATCCTTCACCAGGCAGCTCCCTTTCTTTTCTCCTGAGCAACCAGTTTGTTCATGCGCCTGTGGTGATAGACCTCGCCCATAGAAGGGCAGGCATGAGTGACCCTCGGATCGTCCTTTTTCCCAGAATGCCTATGTGGTCAGTACGTTAGGGGACAGCTGTTCACACCTGGCTCTGTTCTGTATTCAGACCTATCCTGTGGGGTGATTCAGGCGCTTGTCAAAAGGCCTACTAATTTAAACTCTGAGCAGGTTGATATCCAGTGGGTTTACTTGTTTAAAAATAGATTTTATTGGCATAATTGACATACAATAAAATGTACCTATTCAGAGTATACGTGTAAGTCAGATGACTGTGACGTGTATACACCTACATAACTACTGCTGTAATAGAGACCTGGGACGTTTCCACCTCCCCCCACCCCTCAAGTTCTCTCTTGCCCCTTGAAAGTCTGGCCCCTGGCCCCAGCCCCCACTGGACTGCTTCCTGTCACTCCGGAGTGCTTTTGCCTCTCCAGAACTTCCTGTAAATTGAATCATACAATAAGGTTTTCCTTATCTTTGGTTTGTTCACTCAGCATACTGTATATGAAATCCTCACGTTCCTTTCTTTTTGTTCCTAAATAACATTCCTTTGCATAAATACACCTCAATCTGTTTTCCCATTTACCTATCGATACTGCTATTGGATATTGTAAATAATGCTGCTATGAATATTCTTGTACAAGTCCTTTAAACACTTTTTTAAATTTAGTTTTTTTGTGGTAAAATATGCATATTTATCACACTAGCCACTTCTAAGTGTAAGATTCAGGTGCTTGGAGCACATTCATAATGCACAAGTTCTTGCGTGTCTGCCTAACTTACAAGAACTCACCAGACTGTGTCCTAAAGTCACTCTGTCACTTTAAGTTCCCACCAGCAAGGCGTGAGAGTTCCATGCACTGCACCTTGGCCACCATTTGATATTGTTAGCCTTTCTTTCTTTTGAAAAACTTTATTGAGGTATAATTTATACACCAAAAACCTGTATGCATGTAAAGTTTAAGGAGCGTTGGCAGGTGTGCACACCCTGTCTTTGGGCCCTCTGCATGCCAGCCCCTGTGGCCCCAGCCTGACAGCCGCTGACCTCTGTGTTATAGACTGGTTGCATTTCTAGAGCTTTTCTATAAATGAAATTCCACCATATGTACTCTTGTGTCTCTGGCTTTTTTGTTTCTCCATTTTTTGTGAGATTCGAACACGTTATCACGTGTGGTTGTAGTTCACTCCTTTGTGTTGTGTTGACTTCACACTTTCTGCAGGTGGGTTTTTTGGGTTGTTCTGAATAGTGCTCCTGTGAAAATTCTCACACAGGCTCACCTCGGAAATGTCGCAGGGTCAGTTCCAGACCACCTTCATAGAGCAAGATGTGATCGTTTTGCTGGTGGAAAGTCCTGTCTTTAGTTTTAAAAAATGCACACCAGCCCTGGCTGGTGTGGCTCAGTGGATTGAGTGCCACCAGCCTGTGAACCAAAGGGTCCCCGGTTCAATTCCCAGCCAGGACACATGCCTGGGTTGTGGGCCAAGTCCCCAGTAGGGGGTGCATGAGAGGCAACCACATGTTGATGTTTCTCTCCCTTCCCTTTCTCTAAAAATAAATAAAATCTAAAAAAACAACAAAACAGAACACACACTGTGGAGAGCAGTAATACAAAGTCTGCCTGTACGTGTTTTTGATGGATATATGCACACATTTCTGTCAGGGGTACTCTGAGGAGTGGGATTGCTGGGTTGTAGGATATGCGTATGTTTAGCCTTAGTTGATACCACCAAACAGTTTTCCAAAGCAGCCAAACAATCTCTGTCCCGCCAGGAGGGTGCAAACGTCCGTTTGCCCCACATCCTGCTTTCATTTCAGCAGCCGCCTGTTTCTCTATAACAGCCGTCCATCCTCCACTCTGGGCCACCTTCTGCTTTTAACCATTCCACAGTGGATGGATTTTTTTAGTTTGTATCCAGTTTATTTATAATAAAAGACTAATGTAAGTAGTAAATAGCCTTTACTTACTTTTATACCTAGATACTCCTTTTGTGTTATTGCTATAACATTATCTTACAGTTCTGTATGTAGGCCCTAGGTCAACAGTCAAGGTGTTGATGGACTGTGTTTCTTTCTGCAGGCCCTAGGGTAGGTCTTCCTTGCTCATTGAGTTGTTGGCAGAATTTAGATCTTTGTGCTGTATGACCAAGGTCCCTGTTCTTTGCTAGCTGTGAACTGAGAGCCATTCCAGCTTCTAGAGATTGCCCACATTCCTCACTTGTGTTTCCCTTCCTCCATCTTCAAAGCCAGATCTGGGTCCTTCCCAGGCTTTGAGTCTCTCCTGCTTCCAAACAAATCGCTCTGACTCAGGCGGGAAAGGGTCGCCACCTTTAAGGACTCATGTGATGGTATTGGGCCCACCAGGATAAGCCAGGATCCTCTTCCCTCTCAAGATCCATGGCTGGGGTCACACCTACAGAGTACTGGGGCCCTGTAGGAAGCAAGTTCACAGGTCTCGGGGATAAGGGTGTGGGCACCTGCAGACCTTTACTCCATGACCACACCTTTATACAAAGTTCTTTTGTTTTGTTTTGATAGGTTTTCGTAAGAATAGTGGCTGGTCAGAGGAGTGTGTGTTTGCAGTAACTGGTGTTAGTTATTGCTATGGACTGTATGTTTGGGACCTGCCCCCAAGTTCATGTGTAGAAACCTAACCCCCAAGGCAATGGTATTAGGAGTTGGGGCCTTGGAGAGGTGACTAGGTCCTGAAAGTGGAAAGCCTTGGGAATTGGGACAGTACCTTACAAGAGACCCCACAGCATTCCCCTGCCCTTTCTGTCATGTGAGGACATAGCAAGAGGTTGACATCTGTGAACTAGGCAGTGGGGTCTCACTAGACACTGACTTTGCTGGTACCTCAGTCTTGGACTTCCAGAATCCAGAATGGTGAAAAAATAAATTTCTGTCATTTATAGGCTCCCCAGTCTGTAATATTGTTATAGCATCCCAAGCCAGCTAAGAAATTATGACAAACTGACTATCTTAAAACAACACCTGCTTATTAGTGTATAGTTTTTTGGGGTCAGAAATCTGGGCACAGCTTAGCTAGGGCCTCAGGGCCTCAGGGTTTCTCACGAGCTGTAGTCACTTCCGGGCTGGGGCAGAATCCCTTCTAAACCCACATGGCCGTTGGCAGCACCTGGCCACCCTTTGTTCCTGGCCACATGGTTCTTTCCACATGGCAGCTTGTTCATAGAGCCAGCAAGTGAGAGAATCAGCCTACAGGAGTCTCATGTAACATGATCACAGAGGGGGCATCCATCACTTGGCCCTACTCAGGGTCAAAAGCAAGTACCTGAAGGGTACTCCTATTACCCTGAAGGGGAGGTACCCAGAGGCATGACTGCCAGGAGGCAGGATCCTGGGTCCACTGAGAGTGTCCATCACACTGTTTAGTATTGCCTCCTTGGGGTTGTGCCAAGTTGCATGCCCACTGGGACTTGTGGAATTGCCTTTTCTTTCTTTTTTTTCGTATTTTTATTTTTTTAAATATATGTTATGATTATACCATTACAGTTGTTCTATTCCCCCCCTTCATTCCCCTCCACCCCCACACTCCCTCCCACACCATTCTCCCCCCCTTAGTTTATAACCACGTGTCTCAAGTTCTTTAGATTCTATATTTCCCCCACTATTCTCGCCCTCCCCCCTATCTATTTTCTACCTACCGTCTATGCTATTTTCTGTGCCTTCTCCCCCCTTCTCCTCCTCCCACCCCCCTGTTTCTAACCCTCCATGTGTTCTTCATTTCTATGGTTCCACTCCTGATCTAGCTGTCCTCTTGGTTTGCTTTTGTTTTAGGTGTGGTTGTTAATAGCTGTGTGTTTGCTGTCCTTTCACTGTTCATATTTTTCATCTTCTTTTTCTTAAATAAGTCCCTTTAGCATTTCATATAATAAGGGCTTGGTGATGATGAACTCCTTGAACTTGACCTTATCTGAGAAGCACTTTATCTGTCCTTCCATTCTAAATGAAAGTTTTGCTGGATAAAGCAATCTTGGCTGTAGGTCTTTGGATTTCATGACTTGGAATACTTCTTTCCAGCCCCTTCTTGCCTGTAAGGTCTCTTTTGAGAAATCCGCTGACAGTCTGATGGGTACTCCTTTGTAGGTGACTGTCCCCTTATCCCTTGCTGCTTCTAGGATTCTCTCCTTCATTTTAGTCTTGGCTAATGTAATTATGATGTGCCTTGGTGTGTTCCTTCTTGGGTCCAACTTCTTTGGGACTCTCTGAGCTTCCTGGATTTCCTGGAAGTCTATTTCCTTTGCCAGACTGGGGAAGTTCTCCTTTATTATTTGATCAAATAAGTTTTCCACTTGTGGCTGTTTCTTTCCCCTTCTGGTACCCCTATAATCCTGATGTTGGAACGTTTAAAGATGTCCTGGAGGTTCCTAAGCCTCTCCTCATTTTTTTGAATTCTCATTTCTTCATTCCTTTCTGGTGGGATGTTTTGTTCTTCCTTCTGGTCCATTCCATTGATTTGAGTCCCAGTTTCCTTTCCATCGCTATTGGTTTCCTGGACCTCTCCCTTCATTTCAATTAGTTTAGCCTTCATATGTACCTCTAATTTATGACTATAATCAACCAGTTCTGTTAGCATCCTGATAAACAGTGTCTTGAATTGTGCTTCTGAGAGGCTGGCAATTTCTCAGTCGCTGAGAGTTATTGGCTCTGAGACTTTGAGTTCTTCTTGCGCCATCTTTTGGGCTCTTTGTGCCTGAAGTTCCGTAGCAGGATCGGAGCCCTAAAGGGTTCACTAGAGCAGGGCAACTAGGTCGCTGGGTTGTGACGCAGTATGTGGGGGCGGGGTCAAAGAGGGACAATGGCTTCCCGTCTGCCGCCTGCCACCTCGGCCCCCACCTGCCACCTTGGCCCCCACCGGCACCGCAGCCACCACCGTCACCAGGCCCACGCGTTTCGTTCCACTGCACGCGAGTGCGCCACCGCCGTCAGCCCTCCACTACTGGGTTCGCCCGCTACGGCCCGTGCCGTCCGTCTCACTGTGCGTGAATGTGCGACCGCAGTCAGTCTGCCCCACACCCCGACAGGTTCCGGGCTGCCTGCATGCCTAGGTCAGGGGATCTCTCCTGCCCAATCCAGCTCCGCTGCTGGCTCCGCCTCTCTTACCGTCCCCGTTGAACGGTTCGTAGTTGTCAGACTTCCGTATAATTCAGTTTTCTGGTCTTTGGGTGTGTCCTTGTTCTCAAAACCCTTGTTGTATTCAAACTTGGCTGTGGGAGAAGGCACAGTGTTTCCACCTATGCCTCCATCTTGGCGGAAGTCTTCGAATTGCCTTTTCTGTCCCCAAGCACAGCCTATGGTGTGAGTCGCATTTCCTCAGTATATGTAGCCTTACCCTTGGGAGGGGAAGGGGAAGGCTAGCCAGGTGTCCTGGGCTGCGTGCATGTACAGGAAGACCACCTGAGCCTGCCTGGATGGCTGGCGTGTGGCTCTTAGGGTACTTCCCCATGTCTCCATGTGCTATGAAAAGCTTTTTCTGGTTCCTCTTTTGCCTTTTGTGTGCCTTTGGGAGCTTATGTTTTCTTCCTAAGAAGTAACACTAAGAAGCAGCATCTACCTGTCCTGGGCTGTGCGTTGGATGTCATGTTGAAAACACAGGAGTGCACTTTGTTCAGACATCCTGGCTGGGGCTGTTTCACAGGAGGTGAGATTTGGGAACTGTGTGGAAAATGAACAGCCTGGGCTTTTGGACCAGCAGCACCTCCTGCCAGTGTGGAGGGGCGGTGCTGCACGGAGCCTCCCCTGAAGGCACTACGTGGCCTAGGTTCAGCTGGGTCACCTGCCTCGCCATGAGGTCATGCTGTTCACGGTTCCCCTGGCCCAGGGATGCTCCCAGCCCCGTCACGGAGCCACGCAGTGGGGAGAGCCTGCTAGGAATGGTTTCCTTTCCTTCCACCACTAGCCAGCATTGTAGTTTCTGGCGCTTGCTTTAAACACTGCAGAGGAAGACATTGGTTAGCATTTTCTGTTTCATTCTTAAATCCAGTCTTTTATTACTCATTTTTTGTTCATTATTAGGGATTGTTAAAAAGTCTTCCTGTAACTCTTAATCATGTTGGAAAATAGCTGCGTAACTACACACTGAGGGTCGCCATTGCTGGAGAAGAGGTGATCGCAAACATGCCGTCCAGGCAGGCGGCATCCCTCCAGTCGGTTCAAGTGGAGCCTGGGCAGGTGTGTGGGAAGTGCCTTCACTCAGAGGACTGCCAGGCTGTCAGTAGCGGTCCCTGTTCTGACTGGCCCCTGCTCCCACTGAACACTGGAAAATTGAACTTAAAGACATCCAGCAATCTTGATTAGTGCACCCAAAACAGAGCCGAGAGGGAGGATCTAAACCGACAGCTGAGAACTTTTGGTTCCTGTTCACCTGTGTCGGTTCCCTTGCCCTGATTACCTTGTAATGTCCTAGGGCTGTAGGGAGGGTGGGTTCTCGGGGGTCTGTTGTCCCGCGTCAGTGCTAACAGACATGTGAGCATTGCGAACCTCTGAAAGAAGGGATGTGGAGGAGGGAATCGTGACTTCAAGCCTGCTCTGCCCCATGACTTCTGATGGAACACGGTGCCTTGACGTCAGCCAGCAGGGCAGCTGCTGCGCTCTGCTGTGCTGTGCTGTGCTGTGCTGTGCTGTGCTGGAGAGTGGCCGGTCCAGGAGGAGCGGATTGGGCACCAGATTGTCCTCGACAGTCTGGCCATGTGGCCGTGGATGCCCCACTCCTGAGTACAGGAAGCCGGGTGAAGACAGCAAATGTCCTGTTCATCAGTGCCACCCAGCCCTCAGCCTTCCTCCTATGTGTCCCCACAACTCCGCTTACAGCTCCCGATGAATCGGGTCTTGGCGGGCAGGAGGGGCTGCCTTGGTAAACTCCCCAAACCACCAGGATGTGGCAACTGTCAGAAAATGAAGTGACATTCCAGAAAATTGAGACTTTAATGATCATTTTGGTACATTCCTCCTTCTACCTCCTTTCTTTGAATTTGAAATACCTCTTTGAAGGATAGCAGTCAACAGACAGGTAATTACAATGTTCCTGCAACTCCAGCCTCCATCAGCATTTTTCTGGAGTGGGTGAACTGCTTTGTGCCCCTCCCTGCCTCGGCTGTTGTCAGGGGACAACAGGGTCGTGAGGGACATCACTAGGATACAAGGCCAGTGGGGCACGGGCCCAGTGTGGGGAGGCCGCCAGCACGTGCCATGCCAAGCCCAGGCATGTCCTTCTGGACCAGTGCTTTGCGAAATCCCCTTTACTGTGCTGAAAAGGAATGATGAAGTTCAGCCCTGGCCAGTGTGGCTCAGTTGGTCAGAGCATCATGCTATGATCTGAAAGGTTACAAGTTCGATTCCTAGTCGGGGCACATGCCTAGGTTGTGGGTTTTGTCCTGGTCAGGGCATGTACAAGAGGCAACTGATTGACCTTTCTCTCTCATGTTGATATTTCTTTCCCCTCTTTCTCCCCACCTTCCCCCCTCTCTAAAATCAATAAGCATGTCCTCTGGTGAGGATTTAAAAGAAAAAGGGAATGAAATTCATAGCTAATCTATTCTACTTACACAGAACTAGACAGACATGCAGGTACACCTGTATCTGCAGTGTAAAGGAGGAGGAGAGCAGTGCAGGGTGTCATAAGATCGTTCGAATTTCAGTAGGTCAGTGCTTGTACTAGATGCTCATAAGGCGACAGTAAAAATGTATCTGGTGTAGGTGTCACTATGGGTGATGAGATTTTTTTTCTAAAATCATGACAACTCCTTAACTTTTAAAAGATTTTCATTTATTTATTTTTAGAGCAAAAGGAAGGAAGTGAGAAAGAGAAGGAGAGAAACATCGACATGTGAGAGGATTATCGATCCTCTCAATAATGGGGACCTGGGGACCTGGCCCGCAACCCCGGCTTGTGCCCTGACTGGGAATCAAACCATGACCTTCTGGTTTGTGGGATGAGGCCCAACCCACTGAGCCACCAGTCAGGGCTGATGAACAGCTCCTGGTAAAATTCTGAACAAACAAACCCCAATCCCCTGCAAACCATGGCGCAGGGCCGCGGGGCGGCATGGGTCCCGTAGCTCCTGGAACAGTGCCTGGTGTTGGATCACCACTCCCTTCAGAACCCTGTGGAACAAGAGAAAACTTGGGAACCCATCAGGTGAGAGAGGTTGACAATTCGGGAACCAGGTGCCACTGCACACCTGAGTGCCGAGAGCTAATGCCTGGGCTGTGAGGGGGCCAGCAGGGACCTGCAGCTCTGGACCCTGCACCCCACATCCCCAGGCCCCTCTGCACCCAGTGTAAGGAGGATAGGCTGAAATCAGGGGCTGAGGGGGGCCGACAAATACATAGGCATTTTCCCCTCTGGGAGAATCAGGCATAGTAGAGGGCTGAGTGTGAGTCCATTCCAAATGGGGAGATCCTGACTTCCTCTCACCCCCGGTGCTGAGATAGGAGCCCCGTGGCAGCAAGCAGTCTTTGCTGGAACAGTTACCAGTCCAAGATACGTGAGCTCCACACTCCCTGAGGTACCTGACACGTTTACCGTGAGCCTAGTTCACAAGGCTGAGTCACCCAGAACTTCCTATGGGTTTTTAAGATTTCTCAGGGATAACCAGAGACATTGAAGTTAAGAACAATCTAACAATAGCCAGAGGGGAGGGGCAAAGGGTTTTCAGGAACTACTGTAAAGGACACATGGACAAAACCAAGGGCGAGGGTGGAAGCAAGAGAGGAAGGTGGGTTTGGCTGGGGTTGGGGAGTGGGGTGGGGAGAAAATGCAGACACTGTAATTGAACAACAATAAAGTAATTTAAAAAAAGATTTCTTGGGGGTGAATGGACAGCCATGGGCCACCACAAGGTAAAGAAAGACATTGAAGAACCTTAACAATCTAATAATTAATGTTGTCGGAGATTACTGCATCCCAGAACCGAGGACAAGATGCCATTAGAAAGGAATATTCCAGCCCTGGCTGGTGTGGCTCGTGGATTGAGTGCTGGCCTGTGAACCAAAGCGCTGCTGGTTTAATTCCCAGTCAGGCAGGTCCCATCCTGGGTTGTGGGCCAGGTCCCCTGTGGTCAGGTCCCCTGAATGGCAACTGGTCAATGTATCTCTCATATCGATGCTTCTCTCCCTCTCTTTCTCCTTCCCTTCCTTTCTCTCTAAAAATTAAATAAAATGAAAAAGACGGTGATGAGGGAAAAGATGAGAAAGCTTTTTAGCCCATAGGTCACTCCCTGGCTAATGGGAGGCCAGAGTGTGGGACAGAGGCGAACTGGTGACCTGAAGGGCTCCTGGGCTCCCAGCATAGAAAGGAAAAATAACCCCTGGAACACTGGACAGATAAAGTCCTGAGGACTTTCAGAGTGGAAAGATCCTATGAGAAGGGCTAAGAAGCAGAACAGCCATTTCCTCTGAGAGCCTCTGGTCACCTGCCACTGCGCAAGCCCTCTGTCTATCCAAAGAGTGTCTACAGTCCTGGGGTCTGAGACCTGGTCATCCCGTGGGACCCCTCCTCATCTGTGATCTGCTTTAGTTCCCAAGAGGCCTGGTCAACCCCTGTGCGCCAGCAGCGGTTCTGGCACCCAGTAGCTGATTGCTGTTCTGAATGGTCACGACTGTGCTGTATGAGCCGTTAAATGTTGTGAATGAAAACTCTGGTCATCAGTTTTTCAAAGACCTGCTCTATATTTAAGGACTGAGAGGGGGTGTCAAACTCATTTTCACTGGGGGCCACTTCAGCTTTGCAGTTGCCTTCAAAGGGTCAAATGTAATTCCAACTCCTCAACAGTTAAGGAGTAATTACCTTTATACAGTCCTAAAATTATTTCTGCCCTTTGAAGGCAAACATGAGGCTGATGTGGCCCCTGGTGAAAATGAGTTTGACCCCCTGGAGTAGGTGATGGAAATTCTTTAGCAACAAATCTTCAGACAAAACAGCTGTCAGGGCTGATTCATAGTGAAGTTTGGTTGGACCCTCTTTTTCACCACAGGGAGATTGTACTTAGAAGCCTCTCTATGGACTTGCTATGTCTGTATTTTCTATGGCTTTAAGAGTACACCGTAAATTTTTATCCAACTGAAGGACAACTTCTGGTCAAGATGGCAGCATGGGTAAACGGCTCCCCTGATGAAACAACCACATGAAAATTGCAACTAAGATATAGAAAAACCATCAGTTAGAACCATCAGAAATTGAGTTGAATGGAAGTCTGACAACTACAGAATTAAAGAAACTATATCCATCCAGACTAGCAGGAGGCGTGCAGATGCAGAATGGGTTGGTCTCTCACCCACGTGTGGTGGATATAAATTCAGGAAGTCTATCTTGGGAGTGAGGAGTCCCAGCCCCACTCCAGGCCCCCAGCCCAGGGTTCCAGTGCCAGGAAGGTAAGTCCCCATAACTCCTAGCTGCAAAAACCAGCAGGGACTGAGTCAGTGGAAGAAACTTCTGGAGTCCCAAGCGGTTCCCCTTAAAGAACACACACATGGACTCACTCAGATGCACTCCCTCTGAGCTCTAGCATCACAAGGGTAGCAGCTTCAAAGGCACCAGTGGCATACAGAGAGGAACTGAAGAGTCCGGTATCAGGGCAAGAGCAGGGGGACAGCTTTCTCCCAGACAGAAAGGCAGGCAGAGGCCATTGTCAATTTTCTGAGCCCTCCCCCCATGGAGCTACAGAGCTGGCAGGTGGGTGCCATATCTGAGACTCCGTCAAACTGGCTAACACGGCCCTGTCCTGGATATCACCCGAGATTCCACCTCACCCAACCTATGGACTCACACAAGTTGTTAACAGTGACTTTTCCATATGCATGGCTGGTCTTGGTTCATGCTTCACAACTTCCTAAATACTAACAAACAAGCAACAGCTAAGTGGCCCCAGGCCTGGCACTAGCAGTAGCCAGCCTAGATTCACAGCTTGGCTTCCCCTGGGAGTCTCCAAGCCTAGCACATGTAGAAATCATGTCAGATTGCTTTATAACTCAGGCAGGGTGGCCCGAGGCAGAACACAGGTCAGGGCTGCTGTTGACCTGCACCGCCCAGGGAAACCCCAAAGCCTGCACACCCAGGGGGCAGTGACAGACCATGCCGAAGCAACGCTGCTCTGCACAGCTGATCCTATGTGGAGGGCGGAGTTGGTGCCCTGTAGTCACAGCCAGTCCTTGCAGCTGACTGGCCTGGGCAAATCACTTCTGTTGACCTGCAAGCAACAACAAAAGCTCAACTACAAGAGAAAGGTGTACTCAGCTCACACAGGTGCACCTCGAGTACTCAGCTTGGGTGATAGGGGAGGCTGTGCCACTCGACCCTACAGGACACCTACTACATTAGGCCGCACTACTAAGACATGGAGTCAAAACAGCTCTACCTAATACATAGAAACAAACACAGGGAGGCTGCCAAAATGAGGAGACAAAGAAATATGCCCACATGAAAAAACAGATCAAAACTCCAGAAAAATAACTAAACAAAATGGAGATAAGCAATCTATCAGATACAGAATTCAAAACACTGCTTATAAGGATGCCCAGGGAACTTAGTGAGGACCTCAACAGCATAAAAAAGGTCCAGTCAGAAATGAAGGATACACTAATTGAAATAAAGAGCAATTTACAGGAAAACAACAGGAGAGTGTATGAAGCTGAGAATCAAATCAATGACTGGGAACATAAGGAAGCCAAAAGCAACAATCAGAAAAACCAGAAAGAAAAAAAATCCAAAAAAACAAGGATAGTGTAAGAAGCCTCTGGGACAACTTCAAGAGGTCCAACATTCACATCATAGGGGTGTCAGAAGGAGAAGAGAAAGAGCAAGAAATTGGAAATCTATCTGAAAAAATAATGAAAACTTCTTTAATTTGGTAACGGAAATAGATATGCAAGTCCAGGAAGCACAGAGAATCCCACACAATATGGATGCAAAGAGGCCTAGTCCAAGATACATCATAATTAAAATGCCAAAGATAAAGAGAGAATCTTAAAAGCAGCAGAGAAAAGCAATTAGTTACCTACAGGGGAGTTACTATAAGACTGTCAGCTAATTTCTCTAAAGAAACTTTGTAGGCTAGAAGGGACTGGCAATAAATATTCAAAGTCATGGAAAGCAGGGACCTACAGCCAAGATTGTTCTACCCAGCAAACTTATTTAGAATTAAAGGCAGAATCAGAGCTTCCCACACAAGAAAAAACTAAAGGAGTTTATCATTGCCAAACCATTATTATATGAACTATTAAAGGGACTTATTTAAGACAAAGAAGATCAAAACTATGAATAATAAAATGGCAAAAAACACAAATCTATCAACAATTGAATGTAGAAAACAAACTAAGCAAACAGGAAGAACAGAGACAGAATTATGGATTTAGAGAGTATTTTGATGGTTTTCAGATGGGAGAGGGTGTGAGAGAATGGCTAAGAGCTCGGGAATAAAGAGGACAACTAGCTCCAGCTGGTGTGGCCCAGTGGATTGAGCACAAGTCTATGAACTGAAGGGTTACCAGTTTGATTCTCAGTCAGGGCAGATGCCTGGTTTGTGGGCCAGGTCCCCAGCTGGAGGTGTGCAAGAGGCAACCAATCCTTGTTTCTCTACCTCTCTTTCTCCCTCCCTTCTTCTCTATCTAAAAATAAGTAAATGAAATCTTTTAAAGAAGTACAAATAGGCAGTTACAGAATAGCCATGGGATTTACAGTACAGTACAGGAAATGGAGTAGCCAAAGCACTTATACATACAACCCAAGGACATGAACGATGGGGTGGGTACTGCCTGAGGGAGTGGGGGGTGTTGGGTAGAGGAGGGCAGAGGGGGAAAAAGTTGGGACAACTGTAATACCATAAGCAATAAAATATAATTAAAAAACAGTTTTTATCCCGATTTGGGATGCAGCAAGGGGAGGGGCAGAGTAAGCATAAAGAATATGTTTGAATTTGAATTTTCAATGTCCGAGTGAGTGTGTCAGCTGAGGGGGTCTCCGCCCACACCGTCTCCCTGCCTTCCCCTCCCCTTTTGACCTTTTGGCGTGGGGCCGTCCTCAGCTCTCAGCTGGACCCTGCTCTCTCCTTTAGTGACCTAATGCCCACTTTCCTTAGTCCTTTCACACGGGTGCTCAGCCTTCCTGGGGACATTTATGCTGGTGCCAGGCACAGGGACCACCTTTCACCAGAAGCCAGGGCCAGCAGCAGAGGGCTCCAGAGAGCAGTCACTGTAAGTCTAAATCGCGTCAGTGGTGACGTTGCTCAGCCTTCCAGCTGAACTCCAGCTTCTTCTCTGCAGTGTTCTCTGAGAAAGCTTCTTCTCTAATGAGCCCTCTGACTGGGGTGGGGGTGGGGGGACTGTGCAGCCGGAGGGCTGTCAGGACAACAGTGGCCCCATCTTGTTACTGGTTCCCAGCTCTGCATGCTTGTCCCCACGAGTCCCACGGGTGTGTTTGGCAGAGCACTGCTAGAGAGTGCGGACTAGGTGTCCTTTCTGACTCGGACCAAAGTTCGCATCCTGTTGTCTTGGGTGGGATTCAGGCAGATGGGTCAGCAAGCTGCCCAGGACACACATTTATGATGTGGGTTATGGGAGGAAGCTCAGAGGTGGGTGGAGGGTGGAGCCAGCTCCCTGGACCCTGTTTCCTCCTGAGCTCTTCCTGGGTTCCCTCTCTTCCCTGCAGTTCCCTGCCAGGCCACCGGGCCACAGTACCACTTCTGGGCTGCTTGGCTGTCGGGTGGCTCCTTTCAAAGGGACTGGCCTGGGGGAGCGCAGCAGAGTGGTCGGTGTCCAGTTCCCAAGGCCTGAGCCTGGGGGGCTGATCTGCCGCATGGAGGCAGATCTGATGTTGCCTGGGGGATGGGCGTCCACACCCGCAGCCTTCCTGAAAATTACTCTCACAGGTTCCCCTCTCACAGGGGCTGTGAAGACAGGACCAAGAGGAGGTGAGTCTCGGACCAGATCTGTGCTTCCTGTTTGACAGAATTCCAGGAGCTTTCACCCAAAGAAGCCAGTTATCAGCAGATGAGAGCTGGGTGAAGGGCAAATGCAGAGGGGGTACAGTAGAGACAGGCCTGAGTTTTGTTTCTTCCTGAAGAATAGTTCTTTCACATGAGAATATGTGCAAGAGAATCTGCTCTCAGTATTTTTTTCTTTTTCTTTTTTAAATTTAATTGTTGTTCAAGTACAGTTTTCTGCCTTTTACTCCCATCCTAGTCTTCTCTCACTTGTAAAAAAACATTGTGGTGAAATATATACATAACATGAAATTTACCATCTTAACTATTTTTAGGTGTACAGGTCAGAGGCATAAGTACATTTACACTGTTGTGTGACCATCACCACCTTCCATCTCCAGAACTTTTCATCTTCCCCAACTGAAACTCTGTCTTCATTAAACACTGACTCCCAGCGCTGACCAGTCTGGCTCAGTTGGCTGGGCATCAGTTCTGCAAAGCCAAAGGTTGCCAGTTCGACTCCCAGTCAGGGCACATGCCTGGGGTGCAGGTTCGGTCCCTGGTTGGGGTGCATACGAGAGGCAACTGATCGAAGTATCTCTTTCACATCGATGTTCCCCTCTCTCTCTTTTTCCCTCCCTTCCTCTCTCTTTAAAAATAAGTAAATAAAATCTTTTTAAAATACCGACTCCCCTCAGCTCCTGGTAACCGCTAATTTACTTTCTGTCTCTATGAAACTGACAACTCTAGTGACAACTCTAGAAGCGAGGTCATACAGTATTTGCCCTTCTCTGACTGGCGTGTTTCCCTGAGCCTTGTGTCCTCAAGGTTCATCCGTGCCGTAGCATGTGTCAGAACTTCACCCCTTTTTACGGCTGAATTGTCCTCCACTGCATGTATGGACCACTTCGTCAGTCCATTCACCCTTGGGGAACACTTGGGTTGTTTCCACCTTTGATTGTTGTGCGCGACGCTGCTGCGAACCCGGGTGTATGAATACACACATGTTCAATTTCCTGCTCTCGTTTCTTTTGGGTGTTAACCCAGAAGTGGAATTTCTGGATCGTGTGGTAACTCTGTGTTTAATTCTCCGAGGAACTGCCGTGCTGTTTTCCGTAGTGACTGCATCATTTACTTCCCCCGACCAGTGGTGCACAAGGATTCCGAGTTCTCCACATCCTCACCAGCTTTCGGCACTTTCAGTTTTTCTTGATAAGAACCATCCAGTGGGTATGAGGTGATCTCTCATTGTGGTTTGATGTGCATTTTTCTGGTGATCCATGGTGTTGAGCATCTTTTCGTGTGTTTCTGGTCATTCGTATATCTTCTTTGGAGAAATGTCTAGGCAAGTCTTTTGCCCAATTTTTAATTGTTTTGTTGTTGTTGTTGAGTTGTAGGGTTTCTTTGTATATTCTGGATAGCAATCCGTTGTCAGGTAAGTGATTTCCAGATATTTTCTCCTGTTTCAGGGGCTGCGTTTTCCTTCCGCTGAGTGTCATCTGAGGCACAGGAGCCAGGTTCTGACTTGCAGTTAGGAGTTGGCCAGGCAGAAGCACAGTGAGGGTAGAGGCACCCATGCCTGAGGCACCAGGAGGGTGCTCTTTGCAGACTCTGAGGTCAGCTTGCACGCACGCACACTGTGTGAGAGAAACACCTATGTTAAATGCCCATCTCCAAGCCCTCTTAGAGCAAGTGTTATAAAAAGTCACAAAACTGATGACCTTTTTAAGCTTAAGAAGGGAGGAGGCAACACTGAGCTTTCAAGGAGTTTCTGGATGGTCCATAAACCAGTTGAAGATCTTGCATGTTAGGTAACATATCCAGCACTGATCCTACAAACTTCTTTTGGACTGACTTTTTCCCATGAAAGTGTAAAAAACTAAAAACTAAAAAAATATAGCATGCATAGGTTCTGCAGGGAGCTCTCCAGAGGGATGGCATTTTAGAAATTACCTTTATTTATTAAAGATTTTATTTATTTATTTTTAGAGAGATGGGAAAGGGAGGGAGGGAAACATCAGTGTGTGGTTGCCTCTCATGTGCCCCCTATTGGGTACCTGGCCCTGCAACCCAGGCATGTGCCCTGACTGGGAATCAACCGGCAACCCTTTGGTTCGCAGGCCGGCGGCACTCAGTCTACTGAGCCACACCAGCCAGGGCTAGAAATTACCTTTAATAATGCTCCAAGCACACTCTAGTTGTCAGTACCTGGGGGCTTTGGTGAACTGAAGAACTCAGAAGTGTATCAACTTGAGATCCACACAAAGCAGGTCAGTTGGAGAGGGACCGGCTGGGCTCCACTTCTGTGCCATCTTCCTGCTGGTCAGTGCTGCGGTGCCCAGAATGCCTGGTTCCTGGGCTGGAGCCACAAGAAAGGCTCCGGCTGGGGGTAACATCCCCCTCCATCCGACACCGCTATAGAAACTAGGCCCTGGAGAGGTGGGTCCTGGCAGACTCATCTCCAGGCGTCGCCTCCAGCTGCCCTTTGCTTCCTTGCAGGGATCGACTACAAGACGACCACCATCCTGCTGGACGGCCGACGGGTCAAGCTGGAGCTCTGGTGAGCTGGGTGGGGTGGGGTTGTGGTGCCTCGGGGTGGGAGGCTACAGCACTTCAGGGTTATTGCTAGAGCTGTGGAAGCTGAGTGAAGCAGGTCAAGAATCCTTAGAGGAATAGGAAAGTAGGAGCCCTGTTTACACTTTATGTGGAATAGTTGTTTAAAGAGATCCTGTGTAAATGGGGAATGGATTCTGCTTTGCGAGGCCGAAGCTGGAAGGTCCAGGGCTGTTGTTCTGTTACAGCCCAGCTCTCTTTGCCCATAAAGACTCTTTTCCACAGTAGCCATGGCCCCTCTCCTCTTGCCCTTTATGGGGCTACACGTTAAGGAGCATTTTCCAGAACCTTGAAATCTAGATGTAAATTCCCATGGGTTTGGGGTTCTCCAGCTTGGTAGAGTGATCTCCCAGGGCACCCAAGCCCCCCAGGGTGGGCCCGTGTGAGGTGTGGAGGAGGAGGGAGAGTGCCTTACGGGATCGCACTGCACGAGCCGTGGTTCCAGTCGCATCTCACTGATTGTCCCTGTATTTCAGGGACACGTCGGGCCAGGGCAGGTTCTGCACCATCTTCAGGTCCTACTCCAGGGGTGCACAGGTAAGACCAGCGACATTGCAGGTGCTGCCCTCCAGAGGAACAGGTCATGCTTCTGTGCTGTCACACCTCACCTGCATGGCTCTTTCTAAGAAGTTTTGATGTTGGGACATCTGGCTTTCACTAGGCTGCCCTCTGAGTGAGGGGCCACAGCTGTCAGAGGGCACTAGGTCCCTGTGTCCCCACCAGTTCCTGTGGCTGGTACCTAGACCCTGTCTATGGGGACACTGCTTGGTTATCTGGTTCACCAGGAACCCAAAGTGACTTCCTGGTCACCCAGGACCTCCATGTGTGGAGCAAGGAGGCTGCTGGGGCAGCCAGGTCTGTGTCAGGGCTGGGACAGACCAGGGTGGGCTGGGCTGGATTTCCAGTGAGGACTGTGGGGCCTAAGCACTGGGGCCACTGTGGGAGGGGCTGCTCATAGAGGCAGGGTGTCAGTACAGAGCAGGAAATGGGGGCTATCCCAGGGCTGCCATGGAAGTGCACCCAAGTTTGGGTGGGTGTGCAGGGGCACTCTAGGGGGAGACGTGAGGGCTCACTCGCACCCCTCTGTGTCCTTGGGGTGCCCTGAGCATGCCTGTGTGCCACATGGATCAGTGTGTGACCTGAGGCTCAAAGGAGAGGGGAGAAGTCGTTGCATGAACAGGCCAGCTGTAGGCCGTTGCTGCTGTGTCAGCGTGAGGGGCCTAATTGGTCCTGTCTGTAACGCAGAGCAGGCCATGATGCCTCCCAGACTTCTGAAATTGCCTAAGAGACCCCCACGTTCAGACCTGCCCGGCCCTGCTCTAGGCACCAGGCACAGTTCTCCACCGGAGCATGCACTGGTGTTAGACAGGGCACCTGGGCATGTTTTGGGGCCTCTCGCTGTGTGGGGTGTGGCTCCAGGTGGGTCTGAGGTCAGCATGAGATGGGGCTTCCTGTCACCCCCTCACTCCGGCTTGGGCTCCTTTTTGCTTTGTTAGTCAGGACTGGTGAAGTCTGCGGCCGCCTTGGCACTCTGCACTCCTGCTGATCTTTCTGCTTCGTGAGACCTGAGGGGGTTGGGCAGTGGCCTGGTTGAATCTGCTTAGGTGTTGGGGACTCCAACCCACATCTTCCTCCAGGGCCTGCCTTAGAAGGGGCCCTTCAGACATGGTGGGAGGCAGGGGGAAGCTGAGTGCGGCCTTCCTCTCTGCTGAAGCGGGTGCCGAGGACCCCAGGCTGGGCTTGGCAGCTCTTGTTCTGGGAGCTCCTACAGAGGTGTGCATGGCGGCACCTGGAGCCCTAGCTTGACGACCCTTCATTTGTGCTGGTGTTGAGGGTCCTGCAGGGGCGGTGATTCACCAAACAGTTCCACCTGGAGCAGCTGACCCTAAATATTCAGGACGTGGGTCACAGCTTGGAGGTATCTGTCAGCACCGGAGGTGGGCTTAAGTTGCAAGAACTGCCTGTGGAACCCGCTTGCCTTCAAATGAGCATGTACCGTGGTCCCTTTTTATTTTTAAAGAAGTGCCTGCAGCCCTGGCCAGGTGGCTCAGTTGGTTGGAGCTCGTCCTGTACTCCAAAGGGTTGTGGGTTCAATCCCCGGTCGGGTGGTACATATAGCAGGCAGCCGGTCAATATTTCTCTCTCACATCAGTGTTTCTCTCTGTCTCTGTCTATCTGTTTGTTTCTCTCTCTCTCCCTCTCCCTCTAAAATCAATAAATGTATCCTCGGGTGAGGATTTAAAGTGAAGATTTTCTGCATACAGGATGAGAGAGCTGTGTTCCAAGTGGCAGTGCTGGTTGCCCCAAACAGCAGGGCGGCCGAGTTCTATTGTCTTCCTTTTGCTTTTGAGTATCTCCTCATTTTTCTACAACAAGCACATAATGACTTCGTAATAAACAAGAAAATGGAGAGATAAAGGGGCGAGAATGAAAGGCCAACAGGAAATGTCAAGAGGACACTGAGACCGACCCTGAGAAGGCTCAGCTGCCCGTGCACACTGGGCACGGACGTTGCGGGGCACAGACACTCGCGCGCGTTTGGCTAGTTAAGGGCACCTAACCAGCTTGGGAGTCTGCCAGAACAGGGGCATTGGCCTTTTGGCATCTCTGGGCCACACTGGAAGAAGAGTTATCTCGGGCCACACATTAAATACGTTGCAACATGTAATCATACACAAAAAATCTCATAATATGTTTTTAAGTAAGTTTACGATTTTGTGTTGGGCCGCGTTCACAGCCATCCTGGGCTGTATGCGGCCGGCAGGCCACGGGTTGAACGCCCCATGTGAGTGTTTGGGGGAAGCAGACTCTGTGTCATCACATCCTGATTCTCTCCAAAGCATCCAGTCCAGTCAGTTGTGCTTGTTGTCCTTGCTTTGATCCTGGAGGTTCTTGTTGACTCTGGGCTGAAGGAGCCAGGTGTACATCTCAGGCCTGAGTGGCGAGTTGGGGGGCTCTGTGCTCGAGGCTGCCTGGGGTGCCCTTACCTCGGCGTCACTACTTTGCCGTCCCGTTTCCAAGCTACCTGATGGTGGCAATGCAGAGGCAAAGGCAGTATCCAGAGTAGGCGCTGCTCAGTTTTGCTGCTCCCTGTGGCCCCTGATGGTATGCTGAGGAGCAAGACCGGCTTTCCCAGTCCCTCTCCTACCCTTGATTAAGACTAGAGACCTTTCGGGTCCCTCAGGGCCCAGGTCACAAAAGCTATTGCCAATCCCTGACTGCTGTCACCTGTTCAGCAATAGAACTGTCTTGTGGTTCTTACCATGAGAAATAACCCTTCTGTCCCCAACCTCCTAGACCAGGGGTGTCAAACTCATTTTCACTGAGGAGGGGGGCACATCAGCCTCGCGGAAGCCTTCAAAGGGCCAAATGTAGTTTTAGGACCATGTAAATGTAACTATTCCTTAACTAGGGGAAGGGCTACCGCCAGGTAGAAACAAGGTGCCGGGCTGATAAAACAAGGGGGAGGGCCAGATTCGGCCCACGGGCCTTGTGTTTGAACCTGTGTCCTAGACCCATGGCCCTTGTTTTCTGTTGCCGAGGTCCAAGGTGGCCACTCCTGGCCCCGGGAGGCCAGTGCCTCTGCTGCTGAAGAGAGCAGGTCCCCTGGACTCAGGGTGCTGAGAGAGCTGGCGGCAGGGCGGGTGGGGGGTAGCACGTTCTGCTCAGTTCAGGCTCTGGGGTCGGCTGGAAGAGCAGGGCCAGGCTCTGGTCTCCGTCGGGATGGAGAGGGATCAACTTGTTCACACAAAAAGGGTTCATGTGGAAAATGGTCTGGGGTGTGCATTTTCCATTCAGTGAGTGTCAGTCAGGACACCAGCATGCATCTGATCACTGAGCAGGTGGGTGGGTGTACGGGCCAGGGGCCTTTTGACAGTTGCTGCTCACTTTCTTTTTTTTTTTTTTCAAGATTTTATTTATTTATCTTTAGAAGGGAAGGGAAGAAAAAGGGAGAGAAACATCACTGTATGGTTGTCTCTCGTGGGTCCCCTGCTGGGAACTGGCCCACAACCCAGGCATGTGCCCTGACTGGGAATCAAACCACGATCGTCTGGTTCGCAGGCCCACACTCAATCCACTGAGCTACACCAGCCAGGGCGCTCCTCACTTTCAGTGCGTCGCTTGCCCCTGGGCAGAGCCTAGGTGCCTGCGGGTGGGTCTGGAGGCCTCCACTTGCGGCTTGTGTCCCTTGGGAGCTCTGCCGTGCAGATGAGTTACATGGGCCAGAACTGAACCGCTTTTTAAAAAATTGCACCTCTCTTGGTAGATCAGGTGTGTATATATTTGTCCAAATTCAGCAAGCTGTTCATACTTAAAATCTGTACATTTTCAGGTGTTTAAGCTATAGCTTCATAAGTAACTTTGACAACAAGGGTACCCACGGCTAGGCCCAGCAGGTCTACTTCTTACAGGTCGAGCTATATATACTCAGAGGTTTATACTAAATAAGGTGAAATTACTTGAGAGCCAATGGCAGCACTGACCGACGAGCCTGGCAGGAGGGTCACCTGTGGGGAAGGGCCCGGGTTGGGGGCCCAGGAGGGGCTGGCGCTTTGCTCCGTGACCTGTCCGTGTTAGGAACAAGCAGGCTGTGCAGAAATGTCGAGAAACAATGGTGGGTTATTCCTGGAGGGGTGGGGGAACTTGGGGAGTGCGTGAGCTGTTATTTTTACCCCAAGAACACTGATTTTTTCAAATGTGAAAAAATGTAGCCCTTATTTTATTTAAAAAGTAGAGTGTAGTGAGAATTGTTTGCCCTCCCCCTCCTCCTGCCTCTCTGAGACGGACGAGTGACCCCCGTGGGGATGTGGTTCTGGTAACGAAGACCCTCATTTGATTCCCCTGCTAAATGCGTGACCACCGTGGTCCCTGTTGCATGTGATGAGCTCTGTACCCTTCCTTGTGGGGATTGGTGGGTCTGGGGGTGGGGTCTTCCTCTGTCATAACCCCGACCTGGTATGTGGCAGCCCAGAGGGGCAGCCAGGGTGCAGCTGAAGCCTGGTCCTTTTTTAAGATTTTATTTATTTATTTTAGAGAGATGGGAAGGGAGGGAGAGAGGAAGAGAAACATCCATGTGCCAGAGGTACACCGATTGGTTGCCTTTCACACACCCCTAATTGGGGACCTGGCACACAACACAGGCATGTACCGTGACCGGGAATCGAACCAGTGATCTTCTGATTTGTACGCTGGCACTCAATCCACTAAGCCACACCAGCCAGGGCTAGTTTAAGCTTTTAAATGTCACATAGGTAAGCATAAACAAGAAGATAAACCCTCATCCAACCTTTGAAAATGTGGTTACGTACTGGAAACGATTTCCGTGTGGTGCGCTGGGTGTTGATCTTTGGGGCGCACCTGCCCAGGGTCGGCACAGGCGCTCTGAGCTGCGCCGCTGTTACCCACATTCTCTCTGAGGCACATCTGCACCTTGGCTCACTCCACAGCCCCAACTGCACATGCGGTTTGTTTCATGCTGTGATGAACATCTTCGAGGGCTGGTCTTTGGACACATCCTCACTGATTTCTTAGGAGGAGACTTGGAGGGTCGGTGGCACGTCCCCACCCATCCCAGAGCAGAGGCCTTTGTGCCCTAGGCAGCAGGACTCACTCCTGCGTCCCGATCAGTTTTACTCTGTCCTCACCAAACTGGTTTCTGCTTCTTCAAGTGGGCTCAAGGGGGTCTTTTCTTCCAGACATAGCCCTTCCTCCTGGGGCGGCGGGTGGCTAAGCTTGTTATGTGCAAGGCTTTCCATCCAGAGAGCAGGAGCCACCGGGTGATGGGGAGTCTTAAAGTAATTGCTACATTCCCTTTAATAAGACCTAGGGCTTACACTGAAGTCTTCCAAACTTTGAAGGACATTTTAAAGAGGAAAGTCTTTAAAATCAGTCATTTTGATATGGACACTTGCTGTGCCTTCCACCTCAGCTGTACTCCTTTCTTGCCTGTGTGTGATGGGGACGGGCTGAGAGAAGACAGGGTGGGGGGCGGAAGGTGTGAGCCTGCTTCCGAGTGGAGAGTAGGGCTGGGAGGGGGGGCGGGGGGGGGTCTGGGATGCTTGCTGGAGTCACCTTCTGGAGGCCTGTGACAGGTCACCGCTGAGACATTCAGGGCAGTTGGAGACAGCGCAGCTGAGTTCCAAGTTATTAACCTCTAAGGGATGTGACAGAAAAGTCCCATCCGAAACCCTCTGCTGGCTGGTGGGGCTGCACACGCAGCTGCCTGAGTGACTGGTGTCCTGTCCTGCAAGTCTGGTTGGGAAACTCAAACACCTTTGCTCCGCTGCCCCAGCGCCCCAAAGCAGAGTGTGCTGCTGGACAAAGCATCAGGGACGCCGTTTGCACCCACCTGCCAGGATTGTCCACAGGGNAGCCTGCTTCCGAGTGGAGAGTAGGGCTGGGGGGGGGGGCGGGGGGGTCTCTGGGATGCTTGCTGGAGTCACCTTCTGGAGGCCTGTGACAGGTCACCGCTGAGACATTCAGGGCAGTTGGAGACAGCGCAGCTGAGTTCCAAGTTATTAACCTCTAAGGGATGTGACAGAAAAGTCCCATCCGAAACCCTCTGCTGGCTGGTGGGGCTGCACACGCAGCTGCCTGAGTGACTGGTGTCCTGTCCTGCAAGTCTGGTTGGGAAACTCAAACACCTTTGCTCCGCTGCCCCAGCGCCCCAAAGCAGAGTGTGCTGCTGGACAAAGCATCAGGGACGCCGTTTGCACCCACCTGCCAGGATTGTCCACAGGGTCTGCCCCTCACCCAAGATCTGTCGCGCCTCTTTCAGTTTCCATGACTTGTGGATGGTCACAGGATAGTGCTTATGATGTGCTTGGAGGAAAGAAGGGAAAAAACTGTCAGTTCTGCCCTAGCCAAGTCACCAAGGAGAGGGAGGAGACAGCATTGAGCCTGTGACATCCTTGACCATCTGACACTGCTGCCATCCCACATGAGGGTGTCCAGGGTCACGTGGGCCTGGCCACGGCAAGGAGACACAGTGCCCAATACCAGAGACCCCTCTTAAATATCACCGGACGCCTCAGTGTGTCGCCCATACTGCCGTGTGTTAAGTAACCGGTATGATCTCCTGAAAGCTGTCTGGTTGTACCAAGTGTCTGCACCCTGCCTCTGCTAGGAGTAAGGGTGTGTGTCCCCACGGGGGCTTCGTGCCAGAACAAGGGGCCCCCATCTGGCCAACCCCTCAGCCTGGTGACACCTGCGTCTTCCTTGCAGGGGATCCTCCTGGTGTATGACATCACCAACCGCTGGTCCTTTGATGGCATTGACCGGTGGATCAAAGAGATTGATGAGGTAGGTATCCCTGCAGACACCCCCTTCCATGGGTACCCCCTTCCCAGGGCATGTGTGTTCCCATCCCCACTGGAGCCTCGGGGGCTCCCATGTGCTGCCTGTCCGGCAGCCCCAGCTCTGTGCAGCCTTCCTTACACTGATCACCACGGCACTTGAAGGTCAGGGTCTCATGCCTCAGAAAGCCATGGTTCGTGGGTCTGAGCCCTACCTTGTCATAGAATCAGGGGATGGGGACAACTCAGAGGGGGCGTGTTCTGGGTTCGTTCCTGTGCTGAATCCTCTGCCCCCTCAAGCATGCACCTGGGGTCCCCCGGATCCTGGTTGGGAACCGGCTGCACCTGGCCTTCAAGCGGCAAGTTCCAACAGAGCAGGCACGTGCCTACGCAGAGAAGAACTGCATGACCTTCTTCGAGGTCAGCCCATTGTGCAACTTCAATGTCACCGAGTCCTTCACTGAGCTGTCCCGTATTGTGCTCATGCGGCATGGCATGGAGAAGATCTGGAGGCCCAACCGAGGTGAGGTGCAGCCAGGGGGGACTCCGGGGTCTGAGACCTGAGTGTTGCAGGCAGTGGACAGGTGACCCTTCAGAGGTTGTGGTCCTTCCAGGAGTCCAGGCTCCCCAGATGTAGAACTTCCACAATGCACTGCAACTGAACCAGCTTCTGTCCTGCATGTGCTTTGAATGGGGGTCCTGGAGTTATGGGAGGGAACTGTGCATTACATCGTGATGATGCCCTCATGCTGGGGGGCAGGTGCTGGCCCTAGTGTGTCCTAGAGCAAGCAGGGGGTGCCTTCTAATCCCTGTGTACTAACTACCCTGTCCCTCAGGCTCAAGCCACGTCTCCCAGAGGTGCTAGTGTTCCTGGAAGCTTCAGCCTCCTGTGAGGTGCTGAGGCTGTCTTTAGGTGTGGGTGTGGGCTGGCTAAGCCCTCAGAAGCAAGGTCCCAAAGGACACTTCTCAGTATGCAGCTCTAGGGAGAAAGCATGAGCAGGGCGCCATCTAGGGGCTGCTCCCGATGGTGCCTGGTACGAAGTGGAGTAGTGGAGCGTCCAGTCTTGGTCTGGAAACTTCTAGCCCCCACTGAGCATCGTTTGTGCTCGTCTGGACAGGTGGCAGTCGGTTCCTCAGTGTTCCCCCGACCTTAGGTCCTTAGGCTCCGAGATCTCTTGTCACCTCACTGCCTTTCCCTGCAGTCTGAACCCCCCTCTTCTGACCACCCTCTCCGTGGTCTGATCCCCACCATAGTCTGATCCTCCCTCCACCTGACACCTTCCCCATCACTGACCCCCTTCCCCCATGGTTTGACCCTTGTCATCTGACTCTCCCTCTCTGACCCCCCCACAGTGTTCAGCCTGCAGGACCTCTGTTGCCGCGCCATCGTCTCCTGCACCCCCGTACACCTCATCGACAAGCTCCCGCTGCCCGTCACCATCAAGAGCCACCTCAAGTCCTTCTCAATGGCCAATGGCATGAACGCCGTCATGATGCACGGGCGCTCCTACTCACTGGCCAGTGGGGCAGGGGGTGGCAGCAGCAAGGGCAACAGCCTCAAGAGGTCTAAGTCCATCCGCCCCCCTCAGAGTCCCCCCCAGAACTGCTCCAGGAGCAACTGCAAGATCTCCTAGCAGGGCAGGCAGACGCTGCCCATCTGGACGTGCTTGGGGAGCGAGGTCTCAGGCTTGGGAAAGCTCCTTGCTGAGTGCTGGGACAGCACCGTGTGCAGGGAAGACTTTGGCCACACGACCCCTCCTGGGAGTGTAGGGCACACCTAGTAGGCAGGTGGTCTTGGCCAGACAGGCCCGTAAGACAGCAGAGGCCGGGCGGGAAACAAGCCCAAGTCCCCACATGCTCTGTCGGTCCCACCTCAAGGTCCTGCGGGCCTTGCTCACTTTCTTATTTATATAGAAGATATTTCACCACTTTTATACCTTTTTAAAGGGCCGACAGGGAAGCCTTAATGCAGCCATGGGGTGAGCTCATGTTCACTTGTGGGCATGAGCTTGGGGACATATGAGATGGTGGGACTGGAGGCAAAGATGGGAGGAAGGAATCTGCTGTCACATACACTTCACATGGGGTGTGGGCTATGTAGGGGCCAGTGGGGACACATGGAGCTTTGGGCAGCAGTCTTGGACCCTGCTACCCGTGCCGGCCTCTGAGCATGGCAGCTAGTGTGCTTACCACACAGTACCGGGCAGCGGTGCGGGTGTGGGCTCAGCAGTCGGCACAGTGGGGCTGCAGCTTCCTGGGTGACATCCTCGAGTGTAGCGGAGCCGTGGATTCCAAGCAGAGTGTCAGTGTTCCTGGGAGAGCAGAGGTGGGGTGTACCCCACGTCCCTCTGTGTGAAGAGATGCAGAGCTGTCTGTAGGTGGCAAACACTGGGGGGCTGCCAAGCACTGCAGGTTCGGACCGACTCACAGCTCGCTTGCCTTCTGGGCCTCCCAGGCTCGCCAGCTTCTGTTCCCTGACCTTGGGTGTCACCCCATAGCTGCTCCTCGCCCAGGATTGCCCCTCCTTGAGGTCATATGTCACCAGAACCATTCTGACCCAGTTCTTAGGCCACCTGGAGCAGTGGAAGCAGGGGACCTCCTCCTGACCCGGCAGCCAGCCCTGAGCGGGGGGCCTGGCCTCCTCCTGCCTGGCTCGTGCCATGGCTGCTGGTCACTGGTGCTCAACTCTGCCTCTTGCTGGACTCTCCCTGGGCCTGAGATGCCCTCACCCTGGGACTCCTCTGCAGTGGGTGCCCTGGGGGGGCCCTCCCCTGCTGTTCCCTCCCCTGGGAGGCAAGTTCGGCAGGGGCTGTGGCCCACGTGAGCAGGGGTGCCTGGGGACCCTGACCGAGGCTGGCCACCAGCAGGGTCAGGCAGAGGAGCTCCGCCTGTCCTGTCCTGCCAGTGGAGCTCCTTCTGTGGACTTTGAACCAAATAACCTGGACTTTATTTTGAGGGTGTGGACGGTCCTGCGTTCACCACATAAACACTACCCTTTGCTGCTGACACTGGCACCATTCCTGAGCTCAGTTGGGACGTTTTTTTTTTCTTTGTACAGTAAATGTAACTCAGCTCTGACCTCCAGGCTACATTTTATGTGAATTAAAGTCTCTGGTTTTACCTGGCTGGTGGGTTGAGGTGTGATGTGGTGGGGTGGGTCTGCATTCTCACACAACAGGTCGGGTCCAGGGCTGCTTTGTGGATCCCTCCATTGCCCGTGACCGGTCTTGCCAACTGGTACACACCCTGGCCATGAGGGCTGAGTGGCTGCTTCAGCCTCCCTGGTTACAGGCGAGCTGTGTTTCTCAGTAGGTTAGGCAGGCATCCCTCCCAGCCTGTTCCTCCCTGTTCAGTAATGAAGCAGATGGCTCGGGGCACCACCTGCTTCCCGATGTCCCCAAGGGCTGAAGCCTGGGATCTTGAACCCTTGTTGAGGGCCTTGGCCGGGCCTAACTGCTGAGTTCACTGCTGCCTTAGAGAGCAGTGAACGCGGACCCAGAGATGCAGGTGGTAGGCCATCCCTGAGACTTCGGCCCTGAGGAGTGGGCCCTGGGCTATGCTGGGTGCCCTGGAGGTCAGTGGGGATAAGGACGCCGTTGTACTGAACCTTACCCCCAAACTTGGGGCCTACTCAGGCTACAGCTCTGTGGGAGGGTTCTGGGCCTTGAGCTCTGTCCAAAATCTGGCCCAGTGCCCCCACCCCCATGCCTGAGGCCCCTCTCAGGGCAGACCAGTGGAGTCCTCTGCACCTGGGGTGTCTCTTGGTCTTTTTCTGATGAGGCCAGGCTCTTACTACCCTGCCTCCTGAGTCAGAAGGTCAGACAGGGTCTCGGGGATGTTTTCCACCTCAAAGCAGATGCTCCTGGGGCCCCAGACCCCAGGGAAGGGTTTGGAAGGGCTGATTGGCGGCCCGGTGTTTGATCTCCCTTCCCCCCTCCTTCCGGGTCCCGAACCCAGGCTGGGAGGGTCTGTGAGACCGCTTTGATCCCCGGAGCCTAAGGCCTGTGATGGAGGAGGGCCTCCGGTTACAGTGTCCCCTCCCCTCCCCACTCCGGCCACAGCCAGCCCTTCTCCGCCCCTCAGTAACCCTCGTGGCCAGTGTCTCCTTGCTCCAGGGCCTCAGCCCCTCCCCCCACCAAGGCCCCTGCCCTGGGTTGATCGGAGGGGCCAGGCTGGGAAAGGGGTCGAGCAGAGCTCAGAGATTTGGAACCCAGCCAGCCCTTCGTACAGAGGTGTTGAGAGCATCTGCTTTGGGCTGAGCCCTGGGGTCCAAGGGAGAGCCGGAGGATCGGCTTGGGGCTCACAGTCAGGGCCGCTGACCACAGGCCTGGGAAGGTGGATGCCTGAAAGCACCGGGCAAAGCGGGCCCGAAGCACAGGCAGCCACACGCCCCTGCCGCTGGGCCAGTGGTCCCCATGTCAGCCCCGAGGCTGCTCCTGCTGCTACTCCTCGTGGTTCGGCTGACCTCAGGGGCCAGCCTGCTGCAGGGGTCTGGAAGCCACCCAGGCGTGTGCCCCAACCAGCTCAGCCCCAACCTGTGGGTGGATGCCCAGAGCACATGTGAACGCCAGTGCGTCGGGGATCAGGTGAGTGTGGGCACCGTACCTGCCCACTGGGTGGGGGTTCCAGGGAACTAGGGTGACCTGGGGGAGCCCAGACCCTACCCTTACCCCCAGCCTTTGCAGTCCACTTCCTCCTCCACTCCTGCAGGGGTTTTAGGCCATGCTTCCTATGAGGGTCTCAAGGACCCCCAGTCTTTGCCCTCATCACTCTCCAAACCTGCCCACCTCTAATTAATGAGAAATAGTTTCTGAGTATCTTTTCCCCTCCATGCATATTGTTTTCAACTGAGTTAATCAGACACCACCACTAGGTTATGCATATTCGGTCTCAGGACTACCCAGGTAGAAGGCAGGGGCTACATTTTGAGGTCCCACCTTCACAGCCTGGCTATGTGTCCCCTGAAGGGGCCTTGAACATGCTGCCTGCCTTCCCTGGGCCTCAGGGTTCTCACCTGTACTGGGAATAATAACGAAGCCTGCTCTGGAGGCTGGTCTGAGGGCTCACCGAGATGACACACAGGATTGGTCAGTGAGGCAGCTGGAGCTCATTGCACTTGAGGTAAAGCACATTTGTCCAAACCTCAGCTTTCCAGAGGTAAAACTGAAGCTCAGGGAGACACAGTAGGGCCACACCCTATCTGGCAAAGCCAGTGCCCTGGGCAGGGCTGGGGGTGCACTTGGGCCCCTGCTGAGCTGCCCCCCACCCCCCAGGACTGCTTGGCCACTGAGAAGTGCTGCACCAACGTGTGTGGGCTGCAGAGCTGTGTGGCTGCCCGATTCCCGGAGGGTGGTCCGGCTACGCCTGCGCTGGTGGCCTCGTGTGAGGGCTTCTCCTGCCCGCAGCAGGGCTCTGACTGCGACATCTGGGACGGGCAACCTGTGTGCCGCTGCCGTGACCGCTGTGAGAAGGAGCCCAGTTTCACCTGTGCCTCAGATGGTCTCACCTACTACAATCACTGCTACATGGATGCAGAGGCCTGCCTGCGTGGCCTCCACCTGCACGTCGTGCCTTGCAAACACATCCTCAGCTGGCCACCCAGCAGTCCAGGGCCACCTGAAACCACTGCCCGCCCGACGCCTGGGGACACCCCAGTGCCACCTGCCCTCTATAGCAGCCCTTCCCCACAGGTGGTGTATGTGGGGGGTACTGCTAGCCTCCACTGCGATGTCAGTGGCCGTCCACCACCCGCTGTGACCTGGGAGAAGCAGAGTGACCAGCGGGAAAACCTGATCATGCGGCCAGACCAGATGTATGGCAACGTGGTGGTCACCAGCATTGGGCAGCTGGTGCTTTACAACGCCCGGCCTGAGGACGCTGGCCTCTACACCTGCACTGCACGCAACGCTGCTGGCCTGCTGCGGGCTGACTTCCCGCTCTCCGTGGTGCAGCGGGGTCCAGCCAGGGATGGGGCCCCCAGCAGCCCTGCTGAGTGCCTGCCCAGCACACAGGCCTGCACTGGCCCCATCTCTGGCCATGTCCTGTGGCACTTTGACCCACAGCGGGGTGGCTGCATGACCTTCCCGGTTGGCAGCTGTGATGGAGATACCCAGGGCTTTGAGACCTACGAGGAGTGCCAGCAAGCCTGTGCCCGCGGGCCCGGGGATAACTGTGTGCTGCCGGCCGTGCAGGGCCCCTGCCAGGGCTGGGAGCCACGCTGGGCCTACAGCCCGCTGTTGCAGCAGTGCCACCCCTTCGTGTATGGCGGCTGTGAAGGCAACGGCAACAACTTTGAGAGCCAAGAAAGCTGTGAGGATGCCTGCCCCGTGCCACGCATGCCGCCCTGCCGAGCCTGCCGTCTCAGGAGCAAGCTGGCGCTGAGCCTGTGCCGCAGTGATTTTGCCATCGTAGGGCGGCTCACAGAGATCCTGGAGGAGTCCGAGGCGGGCGGCAGTAGCATTGCCCGCGTGGCTCTAGATGATGTGCTCAAGGATGACAAGATGGGCCTCAGGTTCTTGGGCACCAAGTATCTGGAGGTGACGCTGAGTGGCATGGACTGGGCCTGCCCCTGCCCCAATGTGACAGCGGGTGATGGCCCACTGGTTATTATGGGTGAAGTGCGAGATGGTGTGGCCGTCCTAGACGCTGGCAGCTATGTCCGCACTGCCAGTGAGAAGCGCATCAAGAAGATCTCAGAGCTGCTAGAGAAAAGGGCCTGCGAGTTGCTCAACCGCTTCCAGGACTAGCCCCACCTACCTATCCCTGCCATCCCGTCCTCCCAGCCCCCTCAAATAAAAGTGTTTCCCAGAAGGGAACTTGTGGCTGCCGGTGCTAAGCCCCCCAGGGTTACAGCTTTTCCCTCTTCCAGTCTGTAATCCAGCTGGGGTCCTGCCACCAAACTGGGGCTTTGGCTCCAGTCCAAGATCACCAGGGACTCCCTCCTGGGGAGCTTCCTGTCTCCCTGCAGGAGCACAGACCTGCACCAGGCCTGGAAGTGGGCGCCACTTCTGGTGATAGGGCCACGCAGCCAGTTCAGTTCCTGAAGTTGCTGAAGCCAGTTCCTGCTTCAGCAGTCCCTGGGTCCTCTCCCTTCCTGCCCAAGTGGAGCAGCAGGGCCCAGGACACCCCCGAGCCCTGACCCCACAGGCTAGACCCCTCCTGCCCCCAGGAATGGAGGCCTTGGAGACACAGCCTGCCCACCTCGTACCACCAGAAGTGCTCCCAGGAGGCATAGTAGACTCAAGCAATAGGAGAGCAAGAAGCACTTTATTTCCAGGCTCTCAGCAGCCCTGTGGACACTGACCCAAGAGCCCCCAAAATAGGCAGGGTTAGTCCCCACGGCCTGGCCTAGGGAGGCAGGGGCTGGCTGTCCCTGGGTTTGTCTCAGAAGAGGCCCACTGGGGACACAGGCGTGCGAGAGGAGGGGTTATTCTTTCCGAAAAATCAGACACTTGTTGTTGGCTGGCATATCCACCTGGGAGAGATGCTTGGCTGGAGAAGCTGCCCAGGGTGGCCACCCAGGCCCCCAGCCCTCCCACCTACCATCTTCTCCAGGAGCAGGCCACTGGCGCAGCCCAGGTCCTCCAAGAAGGCTGTGTCCCGAAGCCCCCACTCTGGGTTCCTACAGGAGGGGAAGAGGTAGAGTTAGAGGGTCACCCTGCTCACCTGCCCTCCCAGATGGGCCCCTCCCTCTCCCGGCTCTAACCTGCTTCTGAGGGTGAGGTCAAAGTCCACGTTACTCTGTGGAGAGATCTTCCCATTGACAGCATAGGGCTGTGGAGACAGTGCATAGCTCTGTCCACCGCCCCAGGGTCAGCCTTTCTTCAGTCAGCCACTGGGCAGACTAGCAGGCTGGGGCCCGGTGGATAAAAAGGACACACTGCTCCCCGTTCCCATGAGTCCAGGGGGTGCAGAGAGACTTTGTGTGTATGTGTAAAACCCAGAGAAATAGGAAGGGGGAGAGAAAGAGAAACATTGATGGCTGCCTCCCAGCATGTGCCCTGACTGAAAGTGAACTTGGATGGCTCTAAATTGGTCTGCTGGACAATACTTCAACCAACTGAGCCACACCAGCCAGGGCCAAGGAGACTGTTGGAGAGGGGAAGATCCGGGCCTGTTTCAATGGTGACAGGTGGTGGGGGAGAAGGTAACTGAAAATACTGAGACAGGAGTCCAGAAAGGAGGGGACAGCTGAGGCTGGCTAGAATCATCAGCCCAGGGGAGTTCCATCTGAGGCAGGAGCACTCACCCCATAGGTGATGAGCAGCGCCTTGGGTTTGAGCAGGCGTCCTGCTGCTCTGAAGAGCCCCTGGGGAGGGGAGAGGCAGGATGGTGGTGAGGAAGGTTCCCCAGGCCTCCAAAAGAGCACTTGTCTTGGGCTGGAGACTCAACCTGATTTCTCCAGGTCTCAGTGCCTTATGAAATGGGGCAAGCCTGGCACCCAGCTCCCTTCCAAAGCAGAGGAAAGGGTGATGCATGGGGCAGGTAGCCAGCCCTTGCTCCCACAGACCTTGGTGCAATTCAGCGGGCTGATGTGGATCATGTTAATGCAGAGCAGCAGATCCAGCGACTGCGGCAGGATTCCGCCCCACTGCTCCCAATCCCAGGTCACGTCCAGGTACAGCGGGGCCTTCACGTTGGACAGCCCCTGGGCTTGAGTGGTGGCCGAGATACTGTCGGAGGGGAAGCCCGTGTGTGGGAGTGGCCTGCACACCCGTTCCCGACACCATCTGCAGCCCAGCTCACAGCGGTCACAGTGGCGTGGGAAGCCGGGGTTCGTGGACTGGGTCCACTTTCACCACGCGGGGTCCCGCCCTCCCCTCCTGCACCTGTCCAGGCAACGCTGGTCCACGTCGGATGGCTGCCACTCAGCATAGGGGAAGGCACGCGCGAAGTGGGCCGCGTGCTGACCGGAGCCGGAGGCCACTTCAAGCACGCGGACGCCGCGCTGAGCTGGATCCACGTACTGTCGCAGCACACACAAGATAGGTTCCTTGTTCCGCTCGGCGGCCGCCGCTACCATCATGACCGCACAGTGAGTCCACCAGGAGCCGTAGTCCGCTGTCTGCGAGGCCCGCCGGGAGTTGTAGTCCGGCCGCCTCAAAACTCACCTCCATGGACTACAGTTCCCAGGAGGACCCGTGCAGCGGCTTAAAAGACCGGCAATCCTTTGGAAGGGTGGCGGGAGTGGCATCTTTAGTGGTGCACCGGGCGGAGAGTTTGAGCCGTTTGCGCTCCTCAGCTCAGCACCCTCTCGCAACGGCTACCCCAAAATTTTCAGAGGACTTGTGACCCTGAAACTGTTGTTCGTGCTGCTCCAGAATGAATGGTTCCCGTATGCTTCCAATTTGCTCGCCCCGAAATTTCTGGCGTCTCCAATAGTTGGGGTTTTTTTTTTTCCCTTTCTTTGGCAGGCATGGGCAGGAAAAACCTAAAAGTAAACACGTGCGCCGCCCGGGAATCGAACCCGGGTCGCAAGAATGGGAATCTTGCATGATACCACTACACCAGCGGCGCTTGCTGCAAGCAGTGCTGCTCGCGAGACTTAAAAGGTTATGATGCAACCTCCGCAGACCACAACAGCACTACAGTAGCTGTAGGGCCCAGTGTACTGTAGTCCTCAGCTAAGTAGGTACCCCGTTCGACTGGCGTCCACGATAGTGGGAGTTCTCGCAGTGGCAGTGTCGCTTGGACGCCCGGCGCTCGAGGGGAAAGAGAAGGGATGAGAGAAGTGGTTTGTGGACTGCCGGAATTCTGGCCTACGCTGTGGAAACCATGGCAACCGGGAGGTTGCCGGAGCCAAAGGGGGCGGGGGTCCAAGGTGGGTTCCTGTTGGGAAGGAGCTTCCGGTGGGTGAGTGTGCGGGTGGACAGGGTGGTCCCACCTTGCAGGAACTGGTCAGGCCTGAGAGTGGGGTTTCTGTGATTCTGACGGCTTGTGTGTGACACTGTGACCAGCGCTAGCCCGGGGTCCGGGATGTTGTGAGTGGTGTGTGACCCCTAAATCAAATCGGAGGCTGAGTTGTGTCCAGGTTTCAGCTTGGGGTTTGTGTCTCAGAGGAGCCCCTTTTCTCCGTGCCCTGCAGTCAAGACCAGTTTATCTCCTTTGATGGGCAGATTTTTCACGAGCGATACCCTCTAGCCGACGGCTCTCAGACCCTGGCCCAGACCCGAACCTGGGATTTCCCGCCAGGGGTGCGCAGGGTCTGAGCAGAGGCCCTGGGGTGGGTCCGGGCAGATGTGGGGGGGACTGAGTGGCGCGCAGTGTGCGGGTCCTGACTGGCCCCCTGGGAAAGTCCCACTCAGTAGGCGGGCCTCCCGCCCTCCCGGAAGACCCGCGGGCATTCTGCATTGTGACCACTAGACTTCGTTCAGCGTTCTTTCCCATTTAACAATCTTGCCTCGCTTTTTTCCTCACTTTCTCCCCGTTTGTGGGCGGAGCATTTTGCGTGTCTCAGGGTGGAGGAGAAGTGCCTCTCAATGCACATCCCTGCCCGTGCCCCTCAGCTGTGACCAGTGACCGTCCCCTGCGGTCACACTGCCTGCAACTTTCGCCACCCAGGCCCCTCAACACTCCTAGTCCACCTGGAGGCACCAGCTTCCTGCTGGCTTCACCTGGGATTATTCCTTGGGCACCGGCCACCTCGTGATATTGTCAAATAATAAATATGTATTCCATCTTTGTTCCAGTTCCTGGCACAGAGCTCTTAAAACACTGGGATTTCCGGAGTGATGGAGTGAGAGGAGCATTTGGTAATAAGCTCCTTTCGGCCGTACCTTGGGTTTATGTCGCTGAGGTGACTCTTAGAGGATGAGGACTGGTTGCCAGGGGGACGCACCTTGTATTAGAGGGTGGGAACTTTCAACCCTGCTCCTGACCTCGCTGGAGGTTGAGGGGCTGGAGACTGAACTGATCACCAATGACCAATGACTTAACCGTGCTGCGTAATGGAACCTCCATAAAAACCCTAAGTGAAGGGCTGGGGAGTCTTTGGACTGGTGAGCACATGAGGCGCTGGGAGGGCAGCGCTCCCAGAGAGGACACGGCGCTCCCACCCTTCCCACACCTTCCCCCTGCACCTGCGGTCTGCGGTCTGCTGTTCCCCCGGTGTGTCCTTATGATAGGTCAGTAAGCGGAAGTGAAGCATTTCCCCGAGTTCTGGGAGCCCTTCTGATTATGGAATCCCAGCAGGTCAGCTGTGGGAACCCCAGTTTATAGCTGGCCTGTCAAAAGCACAGAGAACTGGAGAATTGCTTGGTGACGACACATTTGATGTCAGAAGCATTATACAGAAAAAGTTTTCCTTTATACCCCGTGTCCATTCAGAGCCTCAGATTGACCCATCTGCCTGCTTCCCACAGGTCATATGGGCTACTTTAAGGAACTGCCCAAATGCCCAGCAACAATTTTGGCTTAATAGTACTTGATCTCAGGTCAATAACTACCTGTCGTGTCCATCACTCTAGGCTGGACGCTGTGTGAGCTAATATCTGCCCTCAGTACTCACCAAGCTCAGCTTGGGACAGATGCAGCTGGACAAGGCTGAGTGGCAGCCTTTTCTGCAGGTGTGAGTGTGTGCATGTATGAGCTTCTGTGAACACAGGTGAGCACATGTTTTCTGGATCCTCTTGGATGTGTGTCAGACCCAGAGTGCCCACAGTGCAGCACCTCCCTCTGGTGTTGGCCTCAGGCCTCAACCCAGGGCCCAGATTCACTTCCTGCTTCAAGGGAGGCACAGCCGGTACTGCACTTTCACATCCAGGCCTGTCTTGGGGCCTGTGCACCTCCCGATGACCAAGAGGTTCCTGGGCAAGGTCCCCTACCTCCTTCCAGTCACACTCACCCACAAAGGGGCTGTGGAGGAAGCAACCCTGAGTGCTGGCCCCAAGATAGCCAGAGCCAACAGCAGGGCCCAGGCCTAGGTGCCCACCATTCATTGAGCCCCCTTCACCACCCTAACTGGGGTCCCCACTTCCTCCCAGGCCCTCCACATACANGCACAGCGGGTACTGCACTTTCACATCCAGGCCTGTCTTGGGGCCTGTGCACCTCCTGATGACCAAGAGGTTCCTGGGCAAGGTCCCCTACCTCCTTCCAGTCACACTCACCCACAAAGGGGCTGTGGAGGAAGCAACCCTGAGTGCTGGCCCCAAGATAGCCAGAGCCAACAGCAGGGCCCAGGCCTAGGTGCCCACCATTCATTGAGCCCCCTTCACCACCCTAACTGGGGTCCCCACTTCCTCCCAGGCCCTCCACATACACTGGGTGCTTCCCCTCCAGTTTCCTTGCCCACTCTCACTCCCCTTGGTATACCTGCTGTAACAAATTACCCTAAAACTTGGTGGCTTAAAACAATAGAAATTTATTTTCTCAGTTCTGGACACCAGAAATCCAAAATAAAGGTGTTAGCCCTGGCTGGCGTGTCTCATTCGGTTGGAGCGTCATCCTGTAGACGTAAAGGCCACAGGTTCAATGGGGCCTGTACCAGAAAACAACTGATGGATGTTTCTCTCTCACACTCATGTGTTTCTTTCTCCCCACCCCTCTCTAAAAGCAAAGAAAAAACGTCCTCAGGTTGGGTTAAAAAATAATAATAAAATAAAGGTGTCAACTCCCTCAAAGCCCATAGGAGTTTCCTCCCTCACTGCTTCCCCGGGGGCTCCCAGCATTCCTGGGCTTGTGGCCACCTCTCCCCAGGTTGCCTCCACCTTCACCGGGCCGTCTCCTCCCTGTGTCTCTGTGACCAGATCTCCCTCTCCTTTCTCTCACAAGGACGCTCATTGGATTTAGGGCCCACCCTAATCTAGGATGATCGTATCTCAAAAACTTTACCTTATTTATTCCAAAGAAGTTCACGCTGTGAGGTTTTGGGTACACATGTCTTTTGGGGGCCACCATTCAACCCACTGCACTCGGGTTTGGGAATGGACTGGGCGGTCCCTAGAAGCTGAGCAGTGCGTGTGTGGGGAGCATTCTGTCCGAGCCTTTCCCTGGGGCTACTGGCCACCCCTCCACATGCAGGGAGTCCATTCTCCGGTCTGGGTTGGTGAGGGCATGGCTTTCAGAGCTGGAAAGTGATTAAGGATGACTGAAAAAGTAAACCTCTTTCTTCTTTTACATAAATTTTTAGTATTGTATCTAGAAACATTTTTAGGGTCGAAGAAGCAGCAGGAGAGAGCCTAGGCAGTGCTCTGCCTTGGCTTTCTAGAAATGTTAATAGGAAAGAAGTGAGACATAACCGGGCTGCTGTCAGCTCACTAGAAAGTCGGAGAAAAGGGGGCTCTGGGGACAGGTTCAGGGGGTTGGCTGGGACAACCTGCTGCTGCCTGTTTGCTCTCCTGGTTGCAAGTCTGGAGGAGACCCTTAGAGTTTAGAAGAAAAGCAGAGATGCAGGCCTGAGAGGGAAAGGCAGGGGTGTGCTCCAGAGAGAGCCCCCCTAGCGTCTTTGTAAAGCAGTACCTGTTTTTATTATAATAACTGGGGTCTGTGAGGCAAAGGCCTTTTTTTACCCCAACAACCGTTTTTTCCTGCATGGTGGCTGAGACCCCTTCCTGTCTAACTCCAGGATGGGTTTCTAACGTCTCTAATAGGGGAAAGTTGCTGGTTGCAAAACGCTGCCTCTGCAGGACCCAGTATTATGGACAGGATGATCCAGAGTGTTACATAAAATTTCCCGGGCCTGAGAGAGCAAAGAGAGAGGTTAACAACTCTTAATGTGGCAGGCTAAGGGGTTATATGGGGCAGTGTAAGGTGGGTGGGGGTACTGGCGTGCGGTCTGCCCCAGCTAAGGGAAGAAACACATGGTCACCTGGGGAAGGGCGACGGCCTGTCCCGGGAACCGGCACAACCCAGCATGCCTGGAGTGCAGGAGAAGGGTCTGTTGTACATTCTCTGAAGGGATTTAGGGGAAGCAATTTCTGTTCTGGCTGGATCTAGTTAAGGGTCCTACAGTAGTGAAGTCACTGAACAGTCTCTCCACACAGGGGAAGGCCAGGGAGGTGGGGGCCGAGCAGGGGAGGGCCGAACCTTGTGCTGACTGGGATTCCTTTTGGTTCAGGAGAACCCAGCTGAGTTCTTGGGGGCTCTGGCCAGACCCATCCCATGCCCCTTGGATGCCAGGCTTTGTCTCCAGGCCAGGGCATGTCTTGTGCTCATAGTAGGGTTCTGGGAGCAATGAGGCTGGTAAGGCCACACTGGGGGAGGCCTGGGTCCCCTGGCAGGTGCCACCCACAACCTGGCCTTCCTCCTTCCTCAGTTTCTCCTGTCCTCTTGGCTTAGGGTCTCTTGGAGACCACTGGGTTCTCTCACACCCCTCCAGCCCCCTGCTTGACCTGGACTCCCTGCCCTCCCACTTGTCAGGATCATTCCAGTCCAGCTGGTTTCCCCAGGGCCCTTCCCAGGGCTCTGAACAAAACCTTGACCTCAAACAAGGCCTATGGGCAGGGCCAGGATGTTACAGCCTTAGGGCCTTGGCCACCAGCCTCAGCAAAAGCTGGGCCTGTCTGCTTGTTAATGGGCCCTGTCTTTCCCCTCATCCAGGCCAGCCTGAGGAGGTGCCTGGGGAGGAGGAGCTCTCAGAGAACCCACACGTCAGGTGGGGATCTGCTCCACGGGCTTGCTCCCACTGCCAGGAACACAGGCCTCCCAGACCCTCACCCTGTGGTGTCTCCCCAGAGTGTGAGTAAGCAGTGTGCTGGAGACCACCACAAAGGCCAGCACAGATGACACAGGAACACCCTGGCCTTGATGCTTTGCAGGGAGGGGTGGGCACTGCAGGGCTGGAAAGGGAATCCTGGGCTCCCTGTCCACACTCTTGTCTGAGACGCCCAGCCCCGTGTTGCCCCTCAGGATCACAGGCCTAGCTCAGCCTGAGGAGGCAGCTGGGGGTGGGGGTGGGGGTGTTGCATTTACCTTGAGCCTTGCTTAGGAAAAGATGCAGGGCTAAAGGGCTGTGTGTGGGGGCGGGGGGGGGCATGATGGGAAAGAGTCCAGCCAGCCTTGGGATGCAATCAAGCTTCTCTGAGGGTCTCTGAGCAGGCCTGGTCACCCTATACAGGCACATGGGGTGACCTGGGAGGGACTCAGGACAGAGCATGTGGTATGAGGGGTCCCTCTTGCTGGTCTGTTCTCTTCTACACCCCTCTCCTCTTCGCATTGTGGCCTCTGCTTATTGTCTGTCCTGGCTTCTCAGCTCTGCTTGGTGGGGAGGCTTCAAACCATTCTGCTCTGAAGGTGGGGGTGTGGGGTAAAGGGCTGGGTTTGCTCCAGAAACCCACTAGTTCACTGTGCTGAGGGCAAGCCCCCTTTTCCTGGGGATAGCTACTATTGGACAGCCTAGAGGCAAGGATCTATTGGACAATCCAGGCCCTGGTACCAACTGGCCAAAGCCTTCTCAAATATTTGTAGGAGCTGTGCAGGAGGCCTGAGGTGATTGCATAAGCCTGGGGGCAGATTCCACCACCCCTGGACAATGCAGAGCAGTTGTGTTCTTGGGTTAGAGGATGTTAAGGATTGAATGCAGAACAAATACAGAACTAAGCCCTCAGGCTCACAATCCCGGAACCCAGAGTGCTCTGGTCCCTCCCCCCCCCAGGTCCCCGACTTACAGGCTGGGGCAGCCCTGAGCAGCCTGTGAGTGGGAGAAAGGTCACCTTCATCTGATTCTCAGGAAGGAACCCTGTGGGGTAGAACTCTCCTTGATAGATCTGCCAGGTGGGTTAGGGCGCAGTGCCATCCCCTCCTCCCCAGGCCTGGTTCCTGGGCCTTAAGGTAACACACAATGGCCTTGAGGCAATGTCAGTGCAGCGGGTCTTGTAGCAGACCTCATTGCCTCAGGGAGGGTGGGAGGGTAACAGCTCTCTCCCTGCAAAATGAAAGGCAAGCTGAGTGTCCTCACCTACCTTCCCTCTGGCCCACCACATGCCATCCCCCACTTGGCTCCTGGATTGGTAAATGCCCTCCCAACCCTGGAGCTGGGGGTGCACCTGTGCATGGAGGCTTAGACACGGAGCAGAATTCACCCACTGCTCCTGTCTGGTGGGGTGGAAGATTCCCAGGGCGTCTGTCAACTGCCCAAATCCAGTGGGCCAACCCCCTTTTCTCATCTCTGACCCCCTCAGTCCCAACACCAGGCCAAGAGGGACCCCTCACATTGGCCCCGCCTACCCAGGCCCCTTGGCCACCAACAAGAGTAGGAGCACCCTTCCTTCCAGGATGCACACAAAGCACCGCAGCGTCTGTCAATGGCAGGGACACAGGCTTCTTGGACATCACTGCAGACCCAGCAAAGGTCTTTGGGCAAGAGACTCATCCACTATCTGAGGCTCGCCCGTTGGCTCACCTGGCCTTCGGGCAGCTCAGTGGACTCGCGTCTCAGGTCCCGTGACACTACCTCTCCCTTGGCCCTTGGCCGTGTGGGGCGGGACGCTTATTCTTGCCGCCTGCGCTGTGCCCTCCTCCGCGTCAGTTCAGGTCGACTCCTGCAGAGCCGGAGCCGAATCAAAGCGCACGGGTCCTTTAAGAGCCGGGGGCGTGTAGCGGTCCCGCCCCCTCCCCGCCGTGCCTGAACGTCAGTTAAAGGGGCAGCGCCCACTGCGCCCGCCCAGCGCGAGCTCCGGTGGAGGGCCCGGGACTTGCCCGCCGGCCTGGAAGGCGAGGGCGTGCGTCCGAGCAACGCGCGGGCGCGGCCCTCCACACCATGTACACCATTACTAAGGGGCCTAGCAAGTTGGTTGCGCAGCGCCGCACAGGTGCCCAGGGGCGGGCGGCGGGTTGGGCCAGATAGGGTCTGTGAGCCTGGACAGCCCAAGGTCTAGGCGCAGCGGCGCAGCAGTGGCTGACCTGCCCTCCCTGTACCCGCAGGGCCCACGCAGCAGCAAGTGGAAAGCAGGCTCGGTGAGCTCTTGAAATGCCGGCAGCCCACACCGCCTACTCCGCCACCCACGCGGGTGCAGCCACCAGGCCCCTGGCCCCTGTCAAGGTAAGACTCGTGCGGCCCGGGCCGGAGTCCAGTTTTCCCTTCCCCCTCCAGCCGTCCGCGGCCGGGAGGGTGACCTTGGGGAAAGGTTAGTGGAGACCCGACCACGTGCTGGGGGTGGGCGGGCACAGAGGGGCGGGGCGGAATGACCCCGTCCGTCCCGCCTTCCCGCAGCTGCTCTGGCCCCCACACCTCAGCGTTTCTGCCTCACCTGGCGCCTAGCTTGGTCCAAGGGGTTGGGCTCGGTGTGCTAGACACCCCTAATGCGGGCCGTGTGGGACCCCGAAGAAAACCGATCAGCTTCAAGGTCTGAGGGACTTTAGGCGTCTGAGTCAGATATCTCGGCGACCTTGGGTTTCAGAGGCCAAGGTTTAAGGCGAGCTGCTCAGAACTCCGCGGGTACAGCATGGCCCAGAGCACAGGCCCTCAAGGATGCTGTCTCTGGCTACCTCTACTGTCTCTTGCAGATTTCACTGGGTGAAAAGTGCACGTGGTTCCCTCTGGCCCTGCCAAACCACTGCCCTCACTCTACCTTTCACCCCAAACATACTGGACCGCCGGCGGATGATCAGGGCTCGCTGGAGACAGCAGTTTTTGCTCTTTCTGACCAGCAGTTTTGCTGGTGCCAAAAGCTGAGGCCGGCCACGGGGAGGCTCTGTGCTGGACGCTTTGGCCTCTACACTACTGTGACCTGGAGGTCACATCACCTCATCCCACCCCCAGCTGAACTTTTTACTTGGCCCAAGCCCTGATCTGGCTTCAAGTAATCTATGCATTTCTTGGGCTCTTGGCTTTGATCGAGGCCCACACTGGCTGAGGGCTCCTGGCCTAGGCTGTGGGTGAGGGCAACACATTCAGGGCCCCCAGAGGCAGTGCTGAGGAGGGCCTGAGGGGGAGGGTGCTGGCTAGGGGTCTTCCCAAGTTGAGGACAAACAGCCTCCAAGGTTGGCCAGGAGGTCAGAGATATATAGGCACACATGCAGGAAGGGGGAGGGTTGGGTTGTTCTTCAGACTGCTCCTCTCCCTCAGTTACAAGCCTCCAATGCCACAGGTGGGGGCTGAGTTGCTTCCCGGGGGTCTTCTGCTGAGGGCATTTTGATAATTTGGGGTACAGTCCTAGTGAGCAAAATGTTCTAGGCCAGCCACAAGTACCTCCTGGGGAGGGAGTGAGCAGGCCTTCAGGGGCCCAGGTTGTGCTGTGACCTGCTCCGTGTCCTGGACCTCAGTCGTCACAGCCACCCTACCTCCCAGAGGTGGAAATTAGGCATGGGTGTGAGCCACCACTGGTCACCCAGTCAGGGAGCTTGGGGCTGGAATGGCCCAGGGTGCCCCCTACTTTTTTACCTAGAGAAACTCATTGCCTTCCTCTCCATGGCCCCCCTTCTGGGGAAGGCCATGTGGCAGGGCTGGGAGTGCTGGTGAAGGATGTGGGAAAGATAGTACAGAGGCTTTAAAACTCCTGCCCTGGTTGGTGTGGCTGAGTGGATTGAATGCTGGCCTGTGAACCAGAGTCACAGGTTTGATTCCCAGTCAGGGCACACGCCTTGCTTTTGGGCCAGGTCCCCAGTAGAGGGTGCATGAGAGGCAACCACACATTGATATTTCCCTACAAGTAAATAAATAGATAGATAGATAGATAGATAGATATTTCTCTATATATAAATAAATAAGTTAGTAAATAAATAAAATTAAAAACAAAAACAAAAACCCCGAAGAGGTCCGACCTATCTTTCAGCATGCCCCGAGCCAGCCAGGCACATACAGCCTACTGGGGACAGGTCCCGGGTCAGTAGGGTTTTGCCAGGCTGGATCTGAGGGAGCTGGGCTGCCTATCCAGGGTAACCCTGTGTCCTCTGGGTGCAGAGAAGTGGTGAGCAGGAAGCGCCTGTGCTGGCTCTACTGGTTGCCCCTCCCTCCTAGGTCACTCCCTCTTCCTGAACCCCCCTCCCAGTCCTTTTGGCCTTAAAGAGACCCCACTGGGAGGCCAGAACAGCCAGCCCTCCTCCTCTCCCGCACCTTCTCACAGGGGGCCCCTCGCTAACCACCCTGACTTCCTGTCCACCTTCCCTGCTTTTTTCTCTTTTCTCTGCAGAGCCTTTTTACTAACCCCTGTCCCTCACCCCAGTTTGCCCAAGAGGAGGGGGTTGTCTGGGCCACTGCTACGTCTATCCTGCAGGCCTGGTGTTCTGCAGATGCTCACAGTGTCTGACCTGCTAAATGGATGGGCTTGGGTTCTATCTGGTCATGGGGCCTGGGTGCTGCCCATGGTGGTGAACAGGCCGCATGGGTCTGTACCTCTGACACCTCTTCCTCCCAGCCAGAGACAGACAGGAGAGAGAATCAGATCAATGGATGTGATAGAAACTTGTGGGAGAAGATAAAACGGGGCCACGTGACCACCAGAGGTCCAGGGACAATAAGACAGGTAGTTAACGGGGCTTGCAGCCTGTGCTGAGCAGGGGCCTTGAGGTCAGACAGATGTGCAGTTAAGTCCTGATGCTGCTGCCCACATACAGCATGTGACCTTGGATAGGCCACTTCCCTTTTGAGCCCAGGCTCTTGGGCTGAAAACCAGCAGGTGGTCTACCTTGGGGGTCGCAGAGGGGATTAGGTGAAAGGATGCCCCTGTTGGTGCTGAGCAGAGACGAGTGCTGTGGGCTGGAGCTTGCCTGTTGGCAGCATCCCTGGGAGCAGACACAGGGCAGCCTTCATCCACAGGAGCACGTGGGAGTCCGAGCCCTTTCCCCCAGAGGGACTGAGTATGGGCTTTATCTAACCACAGTAACTGCACGCAGGGGGCAAGGGGTGGCCAGGCTGGAGGGGCAGGCAGGTGCCAGCCACCACTTTGGTCCCTCTGATTTGAAGCCCAGGGCTGCAATTACCTTCTGTTTTTGCTTCTTCAATTACCAGCCTGCAAACTTACCTGAAGTTCGCAGCCTTGCAGGGGGTTGGGGGTGGGGGCAGGCGAGAGGCTGTCCAAGTCACACCTTCTGGTTTGTGCAGCTCGGACTGGGAGGAGCTCTGCCCCTCTAGATTCCCTGCAGCCCAGAGTTGGCAGGACTGGTGCCCCCTCAAGACGCTCCTCTTTATTTTAGTGCCCCTCTCGGCCAAGGAGGAAGTCCGAGCAGCAGTGGGGCACCTGAGCCCAGGATGGCGAGCAGGCGAGTGCCTGGCGGAGTGGCACGTGCAGCCCAGGACTCCTGGTTCCCACCTCCTGCTGTAGGTGCGGCCCTGCTCCCTCCACGGCCCATCACTGCCCTGTGTCCAGCTGGCGAGGATGGGGCCAGTAGCCCACTGCGCATAGTATGCCCACTGGGCCAAGCTCCAGCACCTGGGGGCATTCTCCTCATTCAACATTCCCACCCCTATGGGCAAGAGCCTTGCCCTTGTCTGGGGCCTGCAGGGACGGGCTCGGGCTATAGTCACACCCTCCCCATGCAGGATGGCCCGCCCCATACCGGGTGCCATCCCTTGGGGCTCATCCCTATGGAGCCTGGAACAGAGGCCACTGGGCTCTTGTTTGGGCTCTTCTTCCCACGCTGGGGCATCGGCAAGACGGAGAAGCTTCTGTGAGAAGATGACCAAGAACCGTGCCTGGTGGGTGGGGTTGGGACAGAGTGACCTGGTCACAGCTCCAGTCAGAACCTGGCAAGTCTAGGAGCGGTGGGAGGCAGGTGGCAGGGGGTGCCTAAGAGACCTCTGGAGGGGTGCCTGTCAGCCTTGAGCATGGAGCCCTGCTGGGACACAGGTGTGCAATGGCCAGGGGCTGCAGGTGTGAGCTGAGCTGCTGGGGGTGCGGGCCGGCAGGAGAGAAGCCTTGGCCACCAGCTGTAGGAAGGCTGAGGTTTAAGGAAGGGCCAGGGCTGGGCCCAGCCTGGGGGTGGTGGGTGCAGCCTGAGGCCACTCCTGGGACGCTGCCAGACATTACCTGGGCTTGGACAGTCACCAACCATCTCCTCCCTCTTTCCACAGTCCAGGGCCAAGGCTTGTGTTCAATCGAGTGAATGGCCGGCGGCCCCCCACCACATCCCCATCCATCGAGGCGGCCCAGGAGACCTACACACTGGCCCACGAGGAGAACGTCCGTTTCGTGTCCGAAGGTAGTTTTGAGGCCCAAGGGTATGGCCTGGGCCACTGGTCCTCTTCCCCACTGTGACCTGACTTGGCAGCTGCCAGAGGGCTGGATTCTTTCTGGACTCTAGGCCTGTTTATCCTGTGACCATCCAGTAGGCTGCCCACTCCCACTTCTGGGCTGTGGTCCAGAGTGGCCACCAGGCTCTGGGTGGTGGATAGGGTCCCAGGGGCCTGGTTTGGCCTGACTGCCCTCTCCCTACAGCCTGGCAGCAAGTGGAGCAGCAGCTGGGTGGTGGCCCAGCCGGTGACAGCAGTCCAAGGCCTGTGCAGTATGTGGAGAGGACCCCCAATCCCAGGCTGCAGAGTGAGCCCTTCCCCACCCTCAGGAATTCCCCTCCACTCCCTCCCACCCTGACCTGGTCCCTGCCATGTCCTAGCCCCATGGAATAGCAGAGGGGACTTGAACCTGACTCACATCTTCAGTTATCTGCCACATTTGGAGTCTGGGCGAGGGGCTTGTGGTCGGCTTGAGGGGAGAGATGCTAACAGGTTGGGAGGCACCATCACTGCTCAGCCCTCTGCTCTGCCCACAGACTTCGTGCCTATCGACCTGGATGAGTGGTGGGCACAGCAGTTTCTGGCTAGAATCACTAACTGCTCCTAGCTGCTGCCTTGGAAGGAACACTGCCTGCACAGGCCTGGCTCTGCCCCGTGGCAGACCCTCTGCGAGGAGAGGACCATGGCACCCTGTATACCCACTGCTGCGGGTCGTGTTTCCCCTGGGCCAGGCTGGATGCCAGCCACACCTGAAGTGCCAGCTTTGGACTTTTGTACCTTCTGACCCCTTGGCCCGGCTGTCCCAGGCTGCCTGGGGCCAGGGGCTGAAACTGTCTGACCTCAATCCTGCTCACTGTGCCTGGGGACCAGCCCCTGGGGCTGGCACGGTGGAGCTCCAGACTAATAAAGTCAAGAAACTGTCTTTTCAGAGTGGCTTTTATTTGGTGTGGTGGGGGGGTGGGGGGTAGAGTGTCCTCTCAGCTGTGCCTGGGTGCCCTCCTGTGTCCTTCCTGATAGTGGTGCTGGGGCCAGTTCATCATCCTTGGAAGTCTGTGAACTCCACACTACCCTATCTGACCCCCATTCCTGTTTCCTCCTTGGTGTTGGCAGGTGCTTAAGCTCAGCTTGGAGGCCCAGAGATGTTGTACGTAACTGGCCCCGGGTCGGGTGCCAAAGCCCCAGGATTGGGGCCAGGTCTCAGGACCCATAGTCCTGTCTCCCAGATCTGGCATGGGACAGTGGACGAAGGTGCACCACAGATTTGGGGGAGACCTGGCCTTGAGTGAGGGAGCCAGAGTTGCTGGGTCCTAGGGGCTTCTGGGGCACTGCTTAGCTTGTTGGGCGGCTGAAAGGATGAAATGGAGTATCCAGGTGTGCACACCCGTTCAGAGGGTTGGGCTGTCAGTGGGCGTGGACTGCCCCTGGGGTTGCGTTTCACTTCAGATACAGAGATGGGCCCCAAAACGAGTTAGGAACCTCCCTGGATCCCGTAGCTGGTTGTGCCAGAACCCCCAATAGGGTCCTGACTCAGGAGTGGCCGCAGGAACTTGGGGACGAAGGAGGGGTGGCCGGAGCAGGAAGTGCAGAGCCTTTGATAGCCCCGTACCACTGCAGAAACAGAATTTGGCGCCGCTGAGCTGGGGGTTCCGGCCCCGCGGTCACACGGGTTCGCCGTCCAGAAGGCGGAAGTGACCGTTGCCAGGCGGCCGTTGCTAGGCGCGCTTTGCGTGCCCTGCGTGGGGGCGCGGCGGCCAAGGCGGGAAGTGCGAGTGGCGGTGTCATGGCGCGAGGTAGATTCCCGGCCCGCGCCCCTGGGGTGGGGGTCGGGGTCTCCCGGGTCTCCGGGGTCTCCGGGGCAAGCAGCCCTAGGAGCGGGTGGGGTCCTGCAGCTGTCGCGCACTGAGCCTGCGGCCTTGGGCGGGTTGGTGCTGAGAATGGGACAGAACCTTGTACGCACGCTTTGATTGCTGTCACTACTGGGGAGCGTGCAGATCCAGTCCCCGGCCCCTCCCTGGGTCTGGCACCTGGGGCAGGTCCCCACTCCTCTCTGTCCCCGCAGTGTGGCAGCACCCATTCCTCAACGTCTTCAGACACTTCAAGGTGGACGAGTGGAAACGGTCCACTAAGGAGGGCGATGTGGCCACAGTGATGGTAAGTGGGCGGGGGTGGGGGGGACCTGGCAGCAGGATGAGAGTGGGGGCCCTCTTCTCTGCCTGAGACACTTAGCCCCACCACCCGAGGGTCATGCGGGCAGCATCTCTCCTGGTGCTCTGTGACTCTGGGGGGGACACTGACTAATTTTGCTCCTCCAGGACAAGACCCTAAAATGCACTGTGTATCGGATCCGGGGCTCCGTCTGTGCCAGCAATTACATCCAGCTCCCCAAAACCAGCACCCAGTCCCTAGGGCTGACTGGACGATACCTGTACTTGCTCTTCCGACCCCTGTCCACCAGGCATTTCGTCATCCACCTGGACTTGTCCACCGAGGTGCTGAGCTCAGGAGCAGAGTCTGTGGTAGGGGCACTGCACCCCTGATACCCTCTTTTGTCTCCTTACGGCCACCCATTGTTACCACAGGACAAACAAGTCATCCGTGTGTCCCTTTCCAACATCTTCAAGGAGTTCAAGTCCACAGCCACATGGCTTCAGTTCCCTTTCATCTATGATGCTGAGACATCCAGGAAAGGTGACACAGGGATGGGGCATGAATGGCATGGGGATGGTCCAGGAGAGGCAGCCTGAGGGCAGACAGGAAGATAGGGCAGGCCCAGGGGCAGGTGGGGCAGGCCCAGACAGGCTCCTTTGTGGCCTGGTTGGGGGCACATGTTTTTGGCCATGGGAATGGGGGCAGGCCAAGGACAGAAGGCATTGTGGCCTGCCTGGTGGCACTGCTGACTTTGGCTTGCCTCCTGCAGACCTGGCAGGTGTGGCTCCCCCTGGTGCCCGCTGGACCTGCCTGCAGCTGGACCTGCATGACATCCTCCTTGTCTACCTGAACCGGTGCTACAGCCACCTCAAGAGTGTTCGACTGTGTGCCAACCTGCTGGTCCGAAGCCTGTACACCAGCGACCTGTGCTTTGACCCAGGTGAGGGCTGCATGCCACACCCTGCAATCAGCTTACATGTGGGCTGCTCCAACCCCATCACTGCCCCCAGATTCTCTGCCCAGGAGAGGCCTTTCACTTGGTAAAGATGCCTGTGCCATGCTGTCTCTGAGCCCCTAACTCCCCACCTAGGGAGGTGGTGGCTGGGCAGGTGGTCAGGCAATACCCTGCAGGCCCTTGGTGCTGAGTGTCACTTGAGCTGGGAGAAGTTGCTGGATGGGCTTCCCTGGACCTGGAACAACTGCTCTTTGTAGCTGTCACTGTTGGTGAGGCCCGGCGGGCAAAGCTGCCTGTTGCCCCCATGCCTAGAGAAATGTCATTCCCAGTGCCAAAGGGGGAGAGCTGGCACGACCACTACATCCACATCTGGTAAGCAGCTGTGCCTGTTCAGGGAGGCTGGGGGTGGAGGGCAGGGTGGTCCCTACACTGACTCCCTCCACCCACCTGAGGTTTCCAAGCGGCAGCTCAGCAGCCTCCAAGCCGGTTCAGAGGAGCTGTTCCCCTCCTGATGCAGGTGGGCCTGCGGGGTGTGCAGAGTTCAGCGGGAGGGGTCCTGGCACTGGGTCTGGGGTGGTGAACCTGGAGGTACAGTGCCTGCAGGGGCGGGGGCTAGCCTGGAGGTACCTTGGGGCTGTGGGTAGGGTGCCAGGGGCCTCAAGCTTTCCAACTAGGGGGTACTCTGGAGCCTGGGTGCAGTGCTGCCCTGCCCAGTGCTTTCATCTCATCCTCCTCAGGCCTCTGCACTCTGCTCAGAGGGTCCCTTTGTTTTGTTGCAGTCTTCCCAAAGCACGTGCCACAGCTTCTTCCCCCTCGCCTGGTGGCCTTCACCAAGTCCAGGCAGGACAGCCCGTCCTCTGTGGTTCCACTGCTTGGCCCCACAGCCGTAAGTGCTTGTGTTCTCAGAGATGGGGGTAGGGGAGGTGGCCCCAGGGTCTGATGGCCACCGTCTCCCCACAGTCCTTGGGGCTCCTTCCAGAGGACAGCCTGTCCTGTGAGTGCTCAAAAGTCTCCATTGTGGGTGGCCCCAGTGGCAATAGCCAAGAGCCCCTGGCCTGCATGAAGGCCACTGACAAGCATGCTGCTGGCAGTGGCCTTCAGATGTCTGTCTGCAAGTTGGCTGTGGTGCCCATAGCCCCAGAGGATGTGGCCAAGCATGAGGTGAGTGCACATTTTGCAGGAGGCAGCGGCTGACCAAGCCATAGAGGTGGGTAGATGGGCATAGAGCAGGGAGGTGTAGGTAAGGGCAGTTGGCCTGTGCCTACCACGGGCTGTGTGGGGGGCAGATGGGCCTCTGAGAGCTTCCTCTCATCCAGCCCCTGACAGAGAGCAGAGCAGGCAAAAATCCCTTGCAACAGAAAACGAGGAGGAGGGGCTGGTGGTTCCTAGCCCCTAACTCCCAGCCCCAAGGGGTCTGTGGGGGCCTCAGGGGTAGCACCTGAGGTTCCTGGAAGGTCTGGCAATGTGGCCAGAATCTTGGCTCCCCCCCCACAGAGCAGCCAACAGAAGCCACCTAGAACTGAGCGGCTTCTTGAAAGGCAGGAACCAGCCCAGTGGGGTAGCCCTGTCTGGACAGGGTCTTGCCCTCTGGGGCCTCACTGTGACTTGGCCTGTTTCAGAGCTTCCTACCGGATCCTGTCCTGAGGCTCAAGGGAGTCATTGGTCTTGGGGGCCACAGCACCAAATGGGTGAGGGATCCCATGGTCCTGCTGGGTTGGATGAGTACCACATACACAGAGGGAGACAGTGGTAGAAAGTCCCTGACCCCCTCAGGTTGCTGCGAGGAAACCCAGCCCTGCTCATATCTGCACCGTGGCTCAGTGCTTCCTCAGTGACCTTCACTCCCAGGCATCCCTTTGTTCTCACTAGTGCTGGCTGGGTCAGTGTTGGTCTAAGTGTTTGAGCTTCCAGAGACCCTTGGGCTATCACCCTTCAGAGCTCTGCTGCAGCCATGTGGGGCCAGTGTGGGCCTGGCTCGAGGGTCCCGGTGGGGTGGGAAGCAGTGTGGGAGGGGGCCCTGGGATTATTAGGCTCTCCTGGACGCAGGCTCCAGGACTTTGTAGGCTTTCTGGTTTACCATCTCCTGAACCCCAACATTTCCTGTACTGCAGACAGGGCTCAAAGGAAACTCTGTGTGTGTGTGTGTGAATGTGCATGCAGGCATATTCACACGTCTGCAAGTCTTCTCTGTCCTTTTGGTGTGTTCATTTCATTGGCCTCTGTGAGCATTACACAGGGAAGGGTATACCAGGATGGGGGGACAGAGCCAGCCAGCCTGTGACTGTAGCCTCCGGCCCCCATGCACAGGCCCTGTGGACAAAGGATGGGGCTGCTGTCGTGTACCCCTGCCACGCAGTCATCGTGGTCCTGCGTATTGACACCCGGGAACAGTGCTTCTTCCTTGGCCACACGGACAAGGTAGGAACTGCCTGGCCCAGGGGTGGTTTGTGCCTGCAGGGCACAGGACTCCTCTTAACCTGCCGCCTTCCCAGGTCTCCGCCCTGGCGTTGGATGGGAGCAGCTCTCTGCTGGCGTCGGCCCAGGCCCGGCCCCACAGCGTGCTGCGCCTCTGGGACTTCCAGACCAGGGGCTGCCTGTCCCTGTTCCAGAGCCCCGTCCACAATGTCTGCTCCCTCAGGTGGGCGAGGGACCTCTGAGGGGGTGAGGGCCAGCTCTGCCAGTGCTGACTGTCGCCTCCACATCCACAGTTTCTCCGACAGCGGGGCGCTGCTCTGCTGTGTGGGCAAGGACCGCCACGGGAAGATGGTAACGGTGGACTGGGGGGCGATCCAAACCACTTAGGAAGCTGCCTTACCCTAGCCCCACAGGGAGCCCCCCCAGCACACTGCAGGGTGTCTTGTGTTTACACCCCTTGTGGATGGAGTCAGTGTCTGAACAACTCACCTTACTCTCTTTGGCGGGATGTTCTGGAGTCATAGGGCAGCTGGGCTGTATGCCTGAGTGGTATTTCACCACTGGACCTCCTCCCTGCTTGTGGGTCAGTGTTTTCTGTTTGTTTTTGTGAACGAGTCAGCGTCACATGTCTGCAGAAGCCGGTTGGGCAAGTATAGGTCCCCATGGCCAGTGGGGGCCACCCTCCCCACATCCTCACCAGCCGAGTGCTCAGGCTGCCTCCCGTAGGAGAGAGAAGCCTAGTGGAGGCCCAGCAGGGCCAGCAGGTGCAGCAGGAGCTCAGCGGGGGCTTGTTGCAGATGGTGGTGGCATGGGGCACTGACCAGGTGGGGCGAGGCGGTGAGGCCGTGGTTCTTGCGAAGGTGAATACCGACGTCGACATCCAGGCATTTGAGATTGCCTTTTTTAATGAAACCAGGTAACGGGCCCTCCTGCCCACCCACAGTGCTCAGATGAGGGCCCCACAGTGCCTGGATGGGTGCCAGACCATCGAGCCTGTGCCCATCTCTGGCTTGGGGCCCCTGTGCACCGCAGCCCGGTCTCCTTACAGGGATTAGAAGTCATTCACCCTCACACACCGTTGCAGGATGGCATCGTGTGGGCGGGGCAGTGTGCGGCTGTGGCGACTACGAGGTGGGGCCCTGCGCTCCTGCCCTGTGGACCTGGGGGAGCATCACGCTCTAGAGTTCACCGACCTGGCCTTTGGGAAGGCCCAGGACGACTGCACGCTGTGAGTGCTGCTCTCCTCCCCTAACTAGTCAGGTCCTGCTCTGTCTGTCCTTCTGCTCTCACCTGTCGCCTTCCCGGGCAGGTACGTTTGCAGCCGCAGTGGCCACATCCTAGAGATGGATCACCAGCGCCTGGTTGTGCGGCACACTCGCCGTCTCCTGTCCACGCAGATCCCCAGCAGCCCCCTCCCACAAAAGCAGACCTTCAGCTCAGGTAGGTGGCCCCCGCTATGTGAGAGGAGTGCTCCCAGTGCTCACGCTGACACTGCCTGTCCCCCAGGCCCTGGCATTGCCATCAGCAGCCTCAGCGTCTCCCAGGCTGAGTGTGCTGTGGGCTCGGAGGACGGCTACCTGCGCGTCTGGCCCCTGGACTTCTCCTCTGTGCTCCTGGAGGCGGGTAGGAACAAGACAGCGCCTCACCATCGCGGGCACCATGGGGGGACACACCCCTGGGCCACATGGCAGTCACTGGGCTCGAGGGGCTGCACCCTGACCCTCCACCATTGCTGAGCCCAGGAGTGGCTGGCCATGGGCGAGCTGCACGTCCCTGTCCACAGAAAGAAGGGGCTCTGGCAGCGAGGAAACGGGTTTTTGTCTGGGGGGCTGGGAGGGAGGTGCAGCCTGGATGTGGCCGGCCTGTCCCGGTTCCCAGCCCACTCTGCTTCGGGCCTGTGAGGTCACCCACCCACCTTACCTGCAGAGCATGAAGGCCCTATCAGTTCGGTCCGCCTGAGCCCTGATGGCCTGCGTGTGCTGTCTACCACTTCCTCGGGCCACCTGGGCTTCCTGGACATACCGTCCCGGGAGTACAGCGTGCTGATGCGCTCCCATACGGCCCTGGTGCTGGCCCTTGCCACCGAGCACAGTCAGGGGCAGCTGGCCACTGTGTCCCAGGACCACACCGTCCGAGTCTGGGACCTGGCGACCCTGCAACAGGTAGAGTATGGCCAGGAGGAAAGGACTAGAGGGCCACAGGCCACTGACTCAGAGGCCCAGGGGACAGGACTCAGGCTGGCAGGGGGCTGGTGAGGGCCTTTGGCGTGCTTTGTGGCCTGTGTTGGGGACCCTTAGGTTTGGGTCACCTGAAGAGAGACTAGTTCTCAGGTTTTCCTGGCCAGCTGGCAGCCGCCACCCTGCCAGCCCTCACATGGCTCCGCCCTCCAGCTCTACGATGTTGTGTCGCCCGAGGAAGCCCCATGTGCAGTCGCCTTCCACCCCACACAGCCGGTCCTCTTCTGTGGCTTCAGCAGAGGGGCCCTCCGCTCCTTTAGCTTGGAGGCCGCCACAGCCCTGGTGGAGCACAGGTGGGCTCCCAGTTGGCCCCCAGCCCCACGGAGGCCTGTGGTGGAAACTGGTGGGGGTCCCCTGGGGCGTGTGGGTGGCACGTGGAGTGTAGGAGGGGTGTCTACAGGAAGCTTCAGCCAGGCCCTGCTGCGGGAGGTGAGGGATGGTGCAGCTCGGGGCCAAGGCAGCGGGCATCTGTGTGTGGGCAGGTGTCACCGAGGAGCCATCACCGGCCTGGTCACCAGCCCTGACGGCAGCCTCCTCTTCAGTGCCTGCTCCCAGGGCACCCTGGCTCAGTACTGCTGTGCTGCCACCAGCTGCCGCGTCCTGCGCGTTGCAGGTCAGGCCCCTGTGCCCACCCCCGCTTCCCAACCTTCTCGGCCTTACCTGAGGGGTAAGGCTTACCTAGTGTCCATTGACAGCAGTAAATTGCCCTCTGGGGCCTCATAGACCCCCCAGGGCAAGTGTGTCATTAGGGCACACCAGGCCCTCAAAACTGAAGGTCAGTGAGGTTCTGTGCCTGCCCCACCCAAGAAGGAGATGGGCAGCCTGGGCACCAGGCTCACAGAGGGTCAGTCCACCCAAGGGCATCTGCCCCTCCCATAGCCATCCAGGTGGTTGCTTGGGGGTCACTCCTGGCCCGGGAGAACCCCAGCTATCCTGGCAGTCCCTAGGGCCCAGCTTTCCTGGCTCTCCGATGCCCAGGCTCCTGGGCTGCTTCCTGAGGTTACGGGCAGGCTTCGTGTCTGCTCTGGGTGCTCCCCCCACCTAGCTGACCACCTGCTCCTGTGCTGCCGGCAGCTGACGTGGTGTGCCGGGATGCCTGCCCCAGTGCCAATGCCCTGGCAGTCAGTGGGGACAGCCGCCTGCTGGCCTTTGTGGGTCCCTTTAAGTACATGGTGACCATCATGGATGCAGCCTCCCTGGATGATGTGAGTCAGCCAAACCATCTGTGTGTCCAGTGTGGGCGGGGTGGCACCCGCCTCACTAGCAGACCCATGAGTATCAGATAGCTGCCACATGGCTCCTCTGGGTTCGGCTGAGACGGGGGCCGAGGGGCAGAGGGAGGCAGGGCCTCCCCTTGGCCCTTCATGGAATGCGAGGGCATCGGGGGGCAGGTGGGAGACCATGCTGACCCCAGAGAAGACCCAGACCCTGCTGCCCTCACTCGCAGACACAGAGGACATGTGTGCCCAGTAGGGCAGGGTGTAGGGGTTGCCCTAGGCTGCCTGCCTCCTGTGCTCTGTCTCTGGGGGCATGACCTCTGCCTGGAGGTCATGGCCAGTGGCTATTTGCTGCTCTCATCCAGCTGCTGCGGGTTGATATCAGCGCCCCGGACCTGGCCAGCAGCCATGTGGACTCGGCTGTGGCTGTCTGCTTCAGTCCTGCTCCCCTCGGCCACCTGCTGGTCTCTACATCATCCAACAAGGTTGTGGTGCTAGATGCCACATCGGGTCGCGTGGTTCGAGAGGTGAGTCCAGGGTCCTGGCTGGCGGCTTGGCCTGCCCTCGGCACCCATCTTGGTGTCCACAGTACCTTGGGGAGGGAAGGTGCTGGGCCACCTTCCACTCTTAAGACATACATGTTCAGAAGGGACGCTTCCCCAGTTCAGGGGACTCATGTGCTCTGATTGCCCCCATGAGAATGCTCCTTTGCAGCTGTGTGGCGTCCACCCGGTGGCCTGCCCCTCCCTAGCTCTCAGTAGAGATGCCCGCTTCCTGCTGACAGCTGCTGGCCGAGCCATCAAAGTGTGGGATTACCTAATGCAGTCCAACCCAAGCTGCCAGGTATGTGCTGCAGGTGGGCGCAGGTGGGCCCAGGCAGGCGGGTCAGAGGGAGGGTGGAAGGTGACCTGCAGGGCTGGACCCCTCATGAGGACCTCTCGCCCAGTCAGCAGCCTGGCCAGGCCTGGGCATGGGAAGTTAGTGCAGTCTCCCAACAGGCCTCAAGGGTCTCTGTATGTGACACACGCTGTCCCCAGGTGTACATCGGCCACTCAGAGCCTGTGCAGGCTGTGGCCTTCACCCCTGACAAGCAGCATCTTCTCAGTGTGGGCGATGCCATCTTCCTCTGGGACATCCTGCCCTCTGCTGAGAGGTCGCCCCCAGGAAGGCAAGTGCCCTTGACGTGTCCGCCGGGCTTCCTGCTGTGCCTTCCCCACTTGACTCCCTCTCTTACTGCCTCTGCAGTGCTCAAGGCTCACCCGGGGCCCCCCCAACCTGTGAGGCTGGTGAGTGGTCCCTCCACGATGAAACATCTGTGGTGACATCTGGTGCTGGCACAGTAGACACTGGGAGTGGCATGGTGCCACTTCCTGTCCTGGGGGTCCCAGTGCATGGGGTGGGGGGACTAGGCACACTTCCCCCTCTGTGCTTTGCCTTCTGTGGGCGCTGGGCACAGCCCGGCCTCTTCTGTCCTCAGGCCAGAATGCAATGCAGCTGGAGGATGCGGTGTCCGGGGCCAAGGGACTTCCTCGGCGGCAGGCGCCCCTGCCATCCCAGGCAACCCCGCCCCGGCTGAGCATCTGTGCTGGGCCCTCGGAGGGCAGCGATGGTGAGGGCAGGGGTCCTGGAGCACCTGGCGGGCTTGTTTGTACTGCTCCTGTCCGGCATGCTTGGGTGCTGCTCCAGGCCTATAGGGGAGGGGCAGGGGTGCAGGGCGTTCAGTGCCCTCTTCTCACTGCCCCTTGCCCTCCCCAGGCACTTTCTCTGTGTCAGATGAAGAACGACCCTCTGAGGAGAGCTACAGCACCACGGGACTCTGCCAGGCCTCAGGCCCACCCATGCTGGTGCAGAAGAAGGCCTGTGGGGCCGGAGATGGGGCCCGGGGGGCTGCAGGGGTCCCTTGGGGCCTCAGCATGCTGCCCCACCCCTGTGGCCCACCCAGTAAGCAGGGTAGGGCCGGGACACTCATGACCAGGCCTGGCCCGGATGCAGGTGCCCATGGGCCCAGATGGGTTCACCCCATGAGATGAAGCCTGGTCACTTAAAGAACGAGTACATGAGCCTTAGGCCCTTGCTAAGCCGGACAGGGGGTGTAGCTCATCTGTACCTCTGACTGTCTCCTGGGTCAGGAGGCTGTCAGAGAGGAGCTCTGAATGGTTGTGGGAAGTTCAACTTCCTGTGACCTCTTCTTCTCTGCTAGGTGTCCAGGGTACTAGGAGAGCCAGGACCCAGGCCGCTGCCCGCCCAGACTCCTACGTGCACTTCACAGCACGCTACAAGGCCTCCCTGATGGCCAAGGTTGGCCGGGGGTGGGATTCTCACAGGCTGTGCCACAAGGGAACACCCCGGAGGCTCAGGGCTGAGGGTGGCACAGCCCTGTGGTTCCTGGGAGCATTTTTTCTCCCTAATCCATGGGTCCCCTAGGGTCCCCTTGGGGCTGCTCCCAGAGCTGATGGCAATCCATACCTCAACAGTAGCCACCTCACAGATTCCCATCGCCCCTGCACACTGCCTTTGCGGTCATGCTGACACTCATCCTGGCCCCGGGCAGTGTCCTGCTAAGCCACTATGTGCCTGATGGTCCTGCCTCCCTCCCACATCCTTGAGTTCTCTGTCCCTGAGAGCCCCCTGGGTCTTGCTGCACCTGCCTGCCCCACCCCCCGGACTCCGGGGGGCCTCACACTTCTCCCACTCCTGCCTCCCTATTCATACCCGCAGCCCCCATCCTGCCGTGCCCAGATGGCCTCCCATGTGCAGGCTTTGAGGCCCACGCCGTTGCTATTTGTCCCATTTCAGGAGAATGCATCTCCTGAGCCTCCTGCCATTTGTCCCATCCCAGGACCATGTACTTCCCAGACTTCAGCCAGATGGGACGCAGCCTGAGGTGGTGGTGGGATGGCTGGGTGCTGGGCCATACACCACATCCTGGGACCACTTCCTCACAGAATGTCTCCTTCCCCCCTGCTGGGGGCAAGTGGCTGCACCTGAAGGCTGTCATGGGCTATAATGGGAACGGGCGGGCCAACGTGATCTGGCGGCCAGACACAGGTAGGGGCCACAACCCACCCTGGCTCCCAGCCCAGAAGATGCAGGGCAGAGCCCAGGAGGGCAAATGAGCGTGGACATGGAAGGTGGTTTGGGCTAGGGTGGCATTTCCCTGTCACACCTCCTGTTATTCCAGCCATGCTCTCTGTACCCTCTCTAAGCATTTTCCCAGAAGGGATCAGTGTGACCCCCTTGGCTACTGAAACCGGCAGGGAGGGTGACAGGCCCACAACTGCCTGCTCTGGGCACCCCCCCCCCACACCTCCCGACAGGCTTCTTCGCCTACACGTATGGCTGCCTGGTGGTGGTGGAGGACCTGCACTCCGGTGCCCAGCAGCACTGGCTTGGCCACTCTGAGGAGATCTCTACGCTGGCTCTCAGCCATGACGCCCAGGTGCTTGTCCTGTGGTTACGGTGTGGCTTCGGTGGGGCCTCCGGAGCAGCAGAGGGGACGCTTTTTGGGCTTCTCATCCACCCAGAGCCAGATGGGCTCCTGGACTGCCCCCACTGCACTGATACCCCTCTCCCCCGCCTGGCCTGCCAGGTCCTGGCCTCTGCCTCAGGACGTGGAGGTGCCGCCTCCTGCTGCCAGGTCTGCATCTGGGAGGTGCCTGGGGGTTGCCGCCAGCAGCTCCTTTCTCACCACTGTACTGCGGTGCAAGCCCTGGCTTTCTCATTGGACGATAGGCTCCTTGTCACACTAGGTCAGCTGGGGTGGGGGAGTGGGGGGCAGTGGCGTCTGGACTCCCCTGCCTATTCTAAGACCCCTGCACAGCTGGTGTGACCGCCATGCATCTCCCCAGGGGACTATAGTGACCGAACCCTGGCCTTGTGGAACATGGACACCTATAAGCTCATTTCCTCCACCCGCCTCCCAGAGCCGGTGCACGGCATGGCCTTCAGCCCCTGGGATGCCGGTGAGCTTGCCTGCGTGGGCCAGGGCACCCTCACCTTGTGGTGTCTACAGCAGCGTGGAGATGATGTCAGCTTCCAGGTGCCAGGGTACAGAGGTGGTTTTGGAGTATGGGATCTGGCTGGGCCCTGGGACGTCGCTGACCCACACTGCCCTTGTGTCCCTCTAGGTGCGCCGAGAGCCCATTCCTGAGGCTGTGGAGGCAGGCGAGCTGACATCGCTGTGCTACGGGGCTGCACCCCTGCTGTACTGCGGCTCCAATGCTGGCCAAGTCTGCGTCTGGGACACGAGTGCCAGCCGTTGCTTCCTGGCCTGGGAGGCAGACGACGGTGAGATCGGTGGGTATCTGAGGAGTCCCTGTGACCCCCATCTCAACTAGGGGCTTGGCCTCTCCCCAAGCGCCCCAGTGCTGGGGCGGTCAGACTGCCTCTGGAGTCTGGGCATCTGGGGAAGCAGCTGGTGCCACCTCCTGCCTCCCAGGAGTACTGCTGTGCTCGGGATCGCAGCTGGTCAGTGGCAGCAACACCAGGCGACTGCGCCTGTGGGCCGTGGGAGCTGTGCCAGAGCTGAGGCGCAAGGGCTCAGGAGCCAGGTGAGCCTCTGCATCAAGCTGGTGCCCCTGGGCTGTAAGCCAGCCCTCTCGCCCACTGGGCCTGCCTTCTGGGGGGACATGCTTCATGAGGCCAGGGCAAGAACACAGATGCACCCGGCTCCCTGGCCTCTCATTGCCACCATTTTTGGGATCTATTGCTCCCCACTAGGTCTAGCTCTGTGTTCATGGAGCATGAGCTGACCCTGGACGGGGCCATCGTGAGCGCCGTATTCCACGACAGCATGGACATGGGTGTGGTGGGCACCACAGCGGGCACGCTCTGGTATGTCAACTGGGCTGATGGCACCAGTACTCGCCTCATCAGCGGCCACAGAAGCAAGGTGAGGCCACCGGGCCACCGGCTCCTTGTCAGAGATGTCTGAGGGGGTTTCTACCCTGGACCGAGGCAGGGCTGTGAGCTGCACAGTCTTTCCCCTCTGTGTTGTGTCCTCCTGCCCCCGGTTGTCGTTGTTCTGAGTCGAGCCCAGCTGTTGAACCAGTTCCCGCATAAACATCTCAGGTTCTTAGGATAAGGGCCCCACACACTGTACAACTGCACGTTCGTCTTATATCGGTGAGGTCCGTGGTGTCCGCTTGGGTCAGCGCCAGGGGCCTGGCCTCTTCTCAGTCCTTCCTCTTTTTTCTGTTGCCTTTTTCCCTTGTAATTTACTTGGTGAGGAAACCAGGTCATCCATCCCCGAGTCTCCCACAGACAGGGCTGGGCCTGCCTTTCTGCTCCTTTTTCCCTGGGGTCTGAGAATCTGGAGGTTAGGCCAAAATGTGGTCAGGGTCAGGGTCAGGGCCGGTCAGAAGCTGTGTCTCCTGCCAGGAAGCAAATGGGGGCTGCTTGCCTTTCAGTGCTGCTCTGGTCCAGAGTGACCTGTCACCTTAGTGGGTAGCTGGCCCTCTCCCCTCTGGGCAGGTTCCCGAGACTGGGTTGGTTCTGCCAACAAAACAGCCAGTGTTCACTTCAGTGCGTCCTCAGTCTTTAACGTCTTTTTTAAAATTTAATTTTAAAGGTTTTATGTATTTATTTTTAGAGAGAGGGTACGGGAGGGAGAAAGAGAGGGAGAGAAACATCAATGAGTGGTTGCCTCCCACGTACCCCTCACTGGGGACCTGGCCCAAAACCCAGGCTTGTGCCCTGACTGGGAATCGAACCACAACTCAATTGGTTTGGTTTGCAGCCCATGCTCAATCCACTGAGCCACAGCAGCCAGGGCTTGCTTTTTTTTTTTTTTTAATCCTTACATCAGGATGTATTTATTGATTTCTGAGAGACAGAGAAACATTGATTGGTTGCCTCATGCCCCAACTGAATTCACAACCTAGGTATGTGCCCTGACTGGGAACTGAACCCTTAACCTTTCGGAGTGTAGGATGATGCTCCAACCAACTGAGCCACACCAGCCAGGGCACCACAGTCAACTTTAGAGCATTTTCATCACCCAAAAGAAAACCTTGTACCCATTGAGCACCCACCTCCCATTCCCTAACAACCACTAACTAGGGGTTTGCCTATTCTGGACTTTGCACATAAACAGAATCACACACTTTGTGGTCCTTTGTGCCTGGCTTCTCCCACTGAGCATCATCTCAAGGTTCATCTGCGTTGTATCATGTGTCGGTGTCTCCTTTTTATGGCCAGACCCCATTCCATGGCACAGGCAGAACACACTATGTTTATCCATCCATCAGGGTAAGAGCGCTTGGGTCCTGAGACCTGACCCGAGCTGCTGGTGACTGGCGATTCCCTCTCCCATGGAACAGTGAGGCATCCGGGCTCCCCCTCTGCAGCTCCCTCAGGGGCCGGACTTGGCTGTTTCTTCCCAGAGGGGTCTGTCGCTTCTCGGCCAGAGTTAAATTATTAATTTTAAAGATAAAATATACCACGACTTCATACTCGCATTTGAAATTTTAGTCCATTTCATTGGCATGTGGTTTCTGTATTCCCTTTTTCCTCCCACACCAGACATTCTGGTTCTCAGTGACCACACGCCTCCTTTCTTCCTCAGTGCACACAGGACAGCCTCGGGAAAAGCAGCCCCCAGGGGTGAGGCCCTGGTGTTTTGGAATGTTTTGGAGTGTGTTTTGTGCCTCCCTCTGGGGATGTGTTGTCCCGTCACCACGTTTTAGGTTCTTTCAGAACAGTTCTCTGTCGCCTCAGCGAGAGGACAGTCAGGGTCAATGGCCCACAGGCTCCTTGCCACTTGAATTCTATCCAGGTCTTATGTGGGGGGGCTCAGGAGCAGGGTCAGGACGTTTCTTTACACCACGTGGGGGCAGCTGCGGCCAGGAAGGTTGGGAAGGAGGCCTGTGGCCCTACTGCGTCCTGTTTCTGACTGAGGGCAGCGTAGACTCAGGTAGAGCTGCTTGGTTTTCTGCAGGTGAACGAGGTCGTCTTTAGCCCCAGCGAGTCCCACTGTGCCACATGCGGAGACGATGGGAGCGTGAGGGTGTGGTCTTTGGCCAGCATGGAGCTGGTGATCCAGTTCCAGGTGCTGAACCAGGTACTCGGGGCTCCAGGGGCTGGGGGAGTGTGCTGGGGTGGGGCCCTACCTGTCTGCTGCAGGCCTCTGGGAGCCGCATCCTCCCTTCAGCCTCAGTGTCTGTCCTCAGCCTCGGGGTTGGGCCACCGTCTCAATCCCCAGGGGAGTGCTAATGTTTCCTCACCGGGGATCCCCAGAGCTGTCTCTGCCTGGCCTGGAGCCCACCGTCCTACGGGCGCCCAGAACAGCAGCACTTGGCGGCAGGTTACAGCGATGGCACACTGCGTGTCTTCAGCATCTCCCAAATCTCCATGGAGCTCAAGATGCATCCACACCTGACTGCGCTGACAGCCATTGCCTTCTCTGCTGACGGTGAGGGGCCGGGGTCTGACAGGGTCATGGCATGGCCCTGGCCTGGCCTAGGTCACACCTTTGGGCTGGGAGCTCACAGGGTAACAGAGCATCCCCTGCCCGGTGCAGGTCAGACCATCCTCTCTGGAGACAAGGACGGACTTGTGGCTGTGAGCCGCCCCCGCACGGGGATGACCTTCCGAGTACTGAGAGAGCACTGGGGCGCTCCCATCTCTACCATCCAGAGCACGAGAAAGGAGGTGAACCAGCAGGGCCCCGTCTAGGGGGTGCTGACTGGGAAGGAGCTTGGGCAAAGTGGGGCAGGAGATACCCACCTGCCCATATCCTCCCCCGCAGTATGGAGACTTCGGGGTGAAGGGCACAGACTTGTGGTTGGCTGCCAGCGGGGACCAGCGGGTCAGCATCTGGGCCTCTGACTGGCTGCATGACCACTGTGAGCTTGTGGACTGGCTGAGCTTCCCAGCACCAGCACTTACGAAGGTGAGGGTACTGGTGGCACCTTAGGAGGGGTGGTGCCTGTCTGCCCCACTGCAGCGTGCCATGCCTTTCCTCAGGCTCCAGACTGCTTTCCACCCTCCCTTGCTGCTTTCTGCCCCTGGGACAGGGCACTGCTGGTGTGTGCAGGCCTCGGCCCGAATCCAGAAGTGATCTTCTACAGCCTCTGCCAGAAGCAGGCATGTGCACACTGCCATGACCCTGGGAGGGGAGAGTCCTGGGCTGTGGGGACCCCTGCCCGGTTTCTCACACTCACTGCCCGTAGGTGGTAGAGAAGATCCCACTGCCTTTTTTTGCTGTGTCCCTGAGCCTGTCCCCCAGGGCCTGCCTCATGGCCGTCGGCTTTGCTGGTGAGTGCTGGTGGGCGTTGACTCAGCCTGTCTTGAGTAAGGTTGAGTAGACTACCTGTGCCCCCACACCGAGATATGCCCCTCACATCCGTACCCTGGCTCTGTATCTCTGAAGTGGGATACTGAGTATAGCACCCAGCACTGAGCAGAGGGACTCAGCAGCAGAGCTTGGGGCCTTAGAAGCTACATATTGTTGAGCACCCTGACAGTGATGGGCTCTTTCTTCGCTCTGCTGCCCCAGTCCCAGTGATAGGTGGCGCTGGATGTGGAAAACACAGGCCATCCAACACTGATCCTCTTAGGCTGCACCAGTGTCCAGCTGGAGACAGAGCCAGGGTGGGTGGGAACACCTGGGCCCTGGACCTGCAGGCTCAGGCACAGGGCCCACCCTGTACCTTTTGCCCGCAGAGAGAGTGCTGAGGCTGGTGGACTGTGTGTCAGGAGCTGCACAGGACTTTATAGGCCACAATGATGGGGTTCAGCTCTGTAGGTTTGCCCCGTCTGCCAGCCTGCTCTTCACAGTGGCCCACAACGAGATCTTGGTGTGGGAAGTCACAGACTGCTGAGCTTGCAGTGGGGAGCTCGGGGTCAAGTGTGTGGGGCTGGTCATGCTGGATACCTGGCCTTGGCAGAGGCTCTGCTGAGAAGCCAGGTTAGTGGAGAACCTTGTGCTAGGTCAGGATGGCTGAGTAGGCTCAGCCCCCTCACACTTAATGGGCTCAGGACTCTGTAAATCGTCAAGACCCTGAACATGTGTAAAGTGCTTGTTGGCATCGCAGTACTTTTCTGTTTCTACCTGTACAGTTGAAATAAACTTGGGCATGGGCATTGCATTTTGGCATTGTCTGCTGGTCACTTCAGGCTCCTACTGCCCTGGACCTGGCTCTCCCTCCTGGCCGGAGCTCAGCCGCTGCCCCACCCCGCCCCCCGCCAAGAACTGGGGCCCTGGCCCGTCCACCTGCTAGGGCTATCCTGCACCGTGAGCTAGTCCTGGTCTAGCAGAAAGGTGCTGGAGCAGCATAGCACCCCATTCCATGGCTCTGCCCTTCTGTGTGGTGCCGTGTTGGGGGTGGGGGGCAGCAGTTCCCAGCGTGCCCACACAGTGGCGCCACCCGTAGTTCGGCCGCTCTGGCCCTGTAGACTCGCTGGTGCTGCGTGAGGATGAGGCCGGAAGTGCAGGCTTGAGAGCGTGGGCGAAGAACCTGGACCCGGCTCTGGCTGGAGTCCGGGCTGGGGCAGGGGTCGGGCTGCAGGGTTTGCGGGCTGCCATGAAGCGGGATGTGCGCATCCTGCTGTTGGGCGAGGGTAGGCGCTGGGGGCGGGGCTGCGCGAGGGTAGGCCCCGGGAGGGGGGCTGGGCCTAACCTATGGGGGTGCCGCGACCTTGGCTGTGGCGCTGACCGGTTACCCCGCGCAGCCCAGGTGGGGAAGACGTCCCTGATCCTGTCGCTGGTGAGCGAGGAATTCCCCGAAGAGGTGAGGATGGTGGTGCTCAGCTCCACTCTCGTGGTTGTGCAGAGGAAGGGGTGGACCTCCGTGGATCACCCTCACGGCGGGTCTGCTTCAGGTCCCACCCCGAGCAGAAGAGATCACTATTCCCGCGGACGTCACCCCAGAGAAGGTTCCCACTCACATCGTGGATTCTTCAGGTAGAGCCCCCGCCCCCATCCAGTCCCACCCCAGGGTTCTGCCCAGCAGCCGCATTTCAGGCAGGAGGTCTGCAGTGTCATCTTCTTCCGTCCAGAAGCTGAGCAGACGGTGGAGGAACTCCAGGACGAGATTCACAAGGTACAGTGTGTTCAGAGAGCTCAGGAAGAGGGTGCCAGGAAAAGGAGGGATGGGTTCCGTGCTCATGCCCTGGGGGTGGTCTGCTGCCTAATCTGATCCTGCTTCTCTCTCTCTCTGTGGGATTGGATTAAATTGCTCAGAGCTCTGCAGCCTGGCTAATTCTTCTCTCAGTACTGAGCCTTTGGGGTTCCTGTGATGCATTCTGCTGGGAGTTGGGGAGAAAGGGACCATCCCTCCCTCCTGCCCATGCGGCTGGCCAACCCCATGGCTCTGTCCACCCAGCTTTCATTCTTTCAGTGGACACTGGGGGACAGATCTCATTGTCCTTCAGGATGACCCCTTGAACACTTCCGTGACCCGGCCATCCTTCTGCCCCACCCCTGCCCCACCTTGTAGTGCAGCCTGCTGTCCTTGGCTTTGGGCTACAGTGCCATGTCTAGGGCTGCAGGCTGCGTAGCCCCTGTTCACCTGTCACTAGGAGGACATGTGCCCGAGCCAAGACCCTGGGAGGAAGCTGCACCTGCAGCCTTGCTCCGTTCCTCTGCAGCTTCTACTGTGTCCAAGGGGTGCCACTGGGCAAGGGTTTAGGCCCCAGCTACTGAGGAGCAGCCTTCTTGCCACCGTCGCCTGTCGTGCTGTTGTCCTCTTCATCTTCTGTGGCCACAGTGACATAGAAGTAGATGATCAAGGCCAGAGCTGGTGTGCCAAGTTTGGGGGGTGGCTGTGCCTGTCCTGAGCCCTTTAGGGGACTCACGGACCAAAGTTGCAGTGCTGGGACCTGGAAGTGAGCAGGGAAGGACTTGTCTGAGCTTTGCACAGCAGACCACCAGTCCCAGTGACAGGGCCAAGGAGCACTGGCTGACGAGTACCAGCGAAGATGGCTTCCTGGTCTCTGGGCCCTGCCCTGCCCTGCCTTGCCTGTGAGTGCCGGGCTGGTATGGACAGGAAGCCTCTGGTAATGCTGTGCCACGCTCCCTCCCCTGCAGGCAAATGTGGTGTGTGTGGTGTACGATGTGTCTAAGGAGGTCACCATCGAGAAGGTGAGCAAGGGTGCCTGTTTGTCCTGGGTCCCTGCCATTGGTGCCCAGCTTGGTCATCTGCCTGTCCCCGGCACAGAACCCAGACAGATTAAGATGCCCAGCTGATGCAGGCTCTGGGGCGACCCACCCACGGCCAACCTCATCTCCAACTAGTGCGTCAAGGAGCCTCCTGGAGCCGCTATGGGTGCTGGGGGCTTGTAGTCAGGGCCCCACAGCTTCCTTGGGGAGCCCCTCGTGACCCCATCTGCCTGCAGAAAGTGCGGACAGCCATGAGTCTGAGCCACCTACGCTTGCAGAAGGGGCTATTCTGAGCTGCTGACCCCGGTCCTTTTCAGATATTTGGGAATTGTTAGGATCAGATGAGGTCATACCTGTCAGCCTCACTCTTCACCTGTTCCCAGTGGTTGTGACTTTGGCCCTCAGTGGGCCTTGACTTCCCCTCCATCTCCCTCGAGTAGGCTCAAGTTCCGTCCAGGAGCTGTGGGCTGGGCAAGCCCCCTTACCTCATGCTAGCCCTTGCCTTTCAGATCCGAACCAAATGGATCCCACTGGTGAATGGAGGGACTGAGAAGGGGCCCAGGTAATGAGTAGGGCCTGGGGGGACTGTTCTCCAGCTCCCTTATCCTAGATGACCATGGGCCTCCCCCCAGGGTCCCCATCATCCTGGTGGGCAACAAGTCGGACCTGCGGCCAGGAAGCTCCATGGAGGCTGTGCTGCCTATCATGAGCCAGTTCCCTGAGATCGAGACCTGCGTGGAGGTGAGCAGGTGTGCCCGGCAGGGCTGGTATGGGGTACTGTGGTGGAGAAGAGAAGGGGCAGTGCCAGGCCCTCCAGTGGGCACTTGGTGCTTGTGGCCTGGGCCATTGGGACAGACAAGCTGTCTTTTCAAGGGCTTTTTGGGGGTGGGGGCTGCTGACCACCTCTGCCTGCATCTTTGTTGGGGCCCCTTTGAGTCTCCTGGCATCGGGCACCTCTGAGTCCGTCCTGGTGGCTCCCAGTGTTCAGCCAAGAATCTGAGGAACATCTCAGAGCTGTTCTACTATGCCCAGAAGGCTGTGCTGCACCCCACAGCTCCGCTTTATGACCCTGAGACCAAGCAGGTGAGCAGCTGACAACGATGGGGGTGGCTGACTGGTGGAAGTGAGGGGAGGTGCTGAGCTGGCTGTCCCCACAGTTAAGGCCTACGTGCACCCAGGCCCTCACGCGCATCTTCAGGCTCTCAGACCAGGATCTGGACCAGGCGCTCAGTGATGAGGAGCTCAACGCTTTCCAGGTAGGGCCCCCATCCACCTCCTGGTGGACTTCAGCCAGGCGCCATGCCATTAGTGACCAGGCCAGGCATTCAATGGTGTGGCTGGCTGACTAACAGCAACTCTGTCTCGGAGGCAGAAATCCTGTTTTGGGCATCCCCTGGCCCCGCAGGCCCTAGAGGATGTGAAGATGGTGGTGCGCAAGCACGTGGCAGGAGGTGTACGGGATGACCGGCTGACCCTGGACGGTGAGGCCTGGCACCCTGCCTATCCCCGCAGTGTGGGGAGGGCCTTGGGTAGTACCCACTGCCACCCTCTGCCCCTTTCTGAGCAGGCTTTCTCTTCCTGAATACACTCTTCATCCAGCGCGGCCGCCACGAAACCACGTGGACCATCTTGCGGCGCTTTGGCTATGGCGACACGCTGGAGCTGTCCACCGACTACCTCTCCCCTCCGTGAGTGGTGGCAGGGTGGGGTTGGAGCCCTTGCTCAGGCAGGGGATGGCCTGTGGGCAGGCAAACTAGGACTCATGCTGAGCCAGTGGGGCTTGGCCCCAACCATGTCCCTGCCTGCTTCTCCACTGTGGTGTTCAGCCTAAGGAGAGGGGTGCAGGAACTCGGGGGCTCAGTCTAGCTTGTAGGGAGGGTCCAGCCGCACAGGTGGGAGGTGTGGGGAGCACAGCTGCAACCCTATGGCCACCCTACAGGCTCCATGTGCCCCCTGGCTGCAGCACAGAGCTCAACCACTTTGGCTACCAGTTTGTGCAGAGGGTGTTTGAGAAGCATGACCAGGTGAGGGCACTGTCACCCTGCTGTGCTGCTTGTCCTGGTTTCCCATTCTGGCCCCTAGCCATTGTCACTGAGACCCTTCTGCCGGCAGGACCATGATGGTGCCCTCTCACCAGAGGAGCTGGAGGGCCTGTTCAGTGTGTTCCCAGTAGCCCCCTGGGGCCCTCAGCTCCTGCAAGAGGTCCCAACTGAAGCAGGCCGGCTGCCCTTGCATGGGTACCTCTGCAAGTGGACGTAAGTGCTGCCCCCACCTGCCCCCACTCGCCAAACAATGTCACCCTCATGTGATGCTGCCCCCCCCCCCAACACCCCAGCCTGGTGACTTACCTGGACGTGCGGCGCTGTCTGGAGCACCTTGGCTACCTGGGATACCCCACCCTCTGCAAGCAGGACTCTCAGGCCCACGCCATCACAGGTGGGCACCCACCCTCACAATGTCCTGGCCCAGCTCCTCCCTGGAAGCCCCTCATTCTCATTTGTCCTTCCCACCTTCCCACAGTAACCCGTGAGAAGAGGCTGGACCAGGAGAAGGGACAGACACAAAGGAACGTCCTCCTTTGCAAGGTGGTGGGGGCCCGCGGAGTAGGCAAGTCTGCCTTCCTGCAGGCCTTCCTTGGCCATGGCCTAGTGGTGAGCTTCACCGCGTGCTGGGCGAGGGGCCCAGCTCCCATCTAGGGCCTCTGGGTTAGGGGCTTGGGCAGCATCGGGGCCAGTGATCCTTAGGCAACTCCCTCCTCAGCATCAGGACCCCGGGCAGCTCCACGGGATGCCTGCCGTCTACACCATCAACACGGTGCGAGCCAACGGGCAGGAGAAGTACCTCATAGTGAGTGCTGGGACGGGGGTACCTGGGTGGACCCCAGGTACACATGGGCAGGTCTGGCCCAGTGCAGCCTGGGGAAGGCCTGCCCCTGAGGCTACCCTTTGTCCAGCTCTGTGAAATGGATGCGGACAGCCTGCTGTCTACCGCAACTGATGCCACCTGTGATGTTGCCTGCTTGATGTTTGATGGCAGTGACCTCCAGTCCTTTGCACTGTGCACCCGTGTCTATAAGGCAAGCCCCCACCTACCCCAGGGTCCCGTGGACAACGTGGCTGTGGGTGGGGGGTCCCCAGCACCCTCACATTGCCTTCCTCGGGACTGTGCTTCATGTGGCCTCTCTCCCCCCAGCGCCATTACATGGATGGGCAGACGCCCTGCCTCTTCGTTTCCTCCAAGGCTGACCTGCCTCAGGGTGTCTCACTGCCTGGCCTATCTCCAGCTGAGTTCTGCCGCAGGCACCGGCTGCCTGCCCCCACTGTGTTCTCCTGTGCCAGCCCAGGAGAGCCCAACACAGCTATCTTCACCCAGCTTGCTACCATGGCCGCCTTCCCGTGGGTACCAGCAGAACAGCCCCTGCAGTGGGAGGCCTGTCCCAGGGCACCGACTGTCTCTGGCACCAGGAGAGGGGAACAGCTGTGGAGTCAGCCAGGGTTGCAGGGTGGGCCTGGGTGGGGTGCTGATGCCATGGCAGGGACCTCTAGGGCCTGGTCTCACTGACTGCCCCATGGTTCTGCTGTGCTAGCCACTGACAGGGAGTAGCTCTGTGGAGCTCTGTGACCTTCCAGGGATGAGAGGGTATAGCAGCAAGCATCTAGGCAGCACCCTGATGAGACACCCTGCGTCTCCAGCCTGTGCCTCTCTCCTGCAGGTACCTGGTCCATGGGGAGCTGCACCCCACCTCCTTCTGGCTCCGGCTGACACTGGGGGCTGTCGGGGCTGCTGTTGCTGCCGTCCTCAGCTTTTCACTCTACAGGGTCCTGGTGAAGAGCCGATGAGGCCCTGGTGCCCTGCAGTCTGGTCTCAGGGCCCCGGGGTGCTGATGTTGGGCCACCTTGAGGCATTTCCTTCTGTCTAAACGTTGCTTCTGAGGGCAGACTGCCCACTGCCAAGCCCCAGCGGTGGGCCCCCAGGTGCCTTTGTGGGTGTGGTGTATAGAGACTGTGGGGTGAGGAAGCCAGTGACCCTAGACCTGAATTCTCAGGGCTCCACCCCTCCTGGTCCCAGGCAGCCAGTGGGTATGAGGGGGGTCAGAGGGCAGAACTTTGAGCCAAAGGAGTTGTGGGGAGGAAGTGGCAGGTCCCTCCCCCTGCCACTGGAAGACTGGTCCAGGGCTGCACCCCTTGTGAAGATGTGAGGGTGGATTTCCTGATTAAACTTGTCTTTTCCATCTTGGTCTGTAGTTTCTGAGGGCAGCTTTTCTTCAATCATGTCCTTTATTTCGGCGTAGACAGGAAACTTCACTCCTCACCCCCATGGCCCCCCTCCAGGTCCCACATGAGGTCCAGCTGTGACCCAGCTGCAGCCTGGAGCCTCCACACCAAGGTCCATGCTTTCCTGGGGGGGCCTGATTGCCAAGGGCCTCCTGACGCCTGCCTCTTCCCCAAGCCCCAGCGTCTGCCCTGGCGGACTGCCTGAGCTGGGGGTGGGGGGGCGATCCGGGATGCTGACGCGTGCCAAAGCACCTTGCGCCCTGTGTGGGGGGTGTCTGCTGGTGTGGAGGAGCTGCCCCGTCCTTCCTCACACTGACCAGGGGCTTCAGTCACGCTGCCTGGGGTCAGCAAAAGGCCCCAGCCTAAGGGGAGGGGACAAAACCCTTCTTGGTGAGGAAGAGGTACTACGTAGGGTTGTGTTTCAACATCTGTCCCAGGTGCTTATTTTGCTAGTGTTGTGGGGCCTGGAGTAGAGACAGCCTGTGAGGGAACTGGGTGGGAAACCCTGGCTACCCAGGCAGGTGCCCCTACTGCCATTGGTCATTCCTTGCAGGACAGCCCCTTCCACACGAGGGTCTTTCCTGAAGCCACCGGAGTGCTGTTTCGGGGGGGGGGGGCGGCGCTCCATACCCTATAGGGGTGAAAGGCCTGGGGTCAGACTTTTGTACCTCCAACATCCTGCCATCCTCACAGCTACCAAGGTGTTCTTGCTCTTTGGGCCTCTATCCTCCTGAGGCCTAGCTGCCAGGATTAATGGCTCCATGGTTCTGGGCTTCTGGGTAGCCCATGAAAGGGTTGCTGTGGTAATGTCCCTAGTCTGTAACCTCTGTTGAAGGGGTCCACCTGCTCATTCCAGGAAATAGGGTCCCTTGGGGGCTGTGCCCTGGTACCCAGGGTTGGCCCCGCAGTACCCTCTGGGGGCTGTAGCCCCCACTGTCACTAGCCAGCATTATGGCTGCAGGGACCTCCTCCATCCTATTGGATTGGATTGCCCTATTGGCCTTGGCACCCATAGGTGGGGCCATGGCGCCTTTTTAGCTGCCCAACAGCGGATGGAAAAGCATGTGTGGCAGGCAGGGGCTTCCCCAAAGAGATGGCGTGGGTGCTGAAGCCTCAACTCCAGGAGCAGGGGCGTGCGCAGGAGGGGCTTGATTGCCGCCTGTGGCTGTTTCCCAGCTGCTGTCCCTTCAGGAGGAGCAGCTATGCCTCCAGAGGCCAGGTCAGGAGTGGGGAAACGGGTGTGGTAAGTAGGCGAGGGGAACAGGGCGCTCTGGCTGATTTGTCCCCATCCTGGGAGTGCGTCTGTCCGCGTGCAGGGCACGCCTGTGTTTCGGCCACGCGTGCGGCGGGGGCGGGCGGCTCCGTGACGCGGCACCAGGCGGAGCGGGCGGAGCGCACGGGCCGGGGCGGAGCGGAGTCATCCGCAGAGCAGCCCCTCCCGGCCGTGGCCGTCGACCCCCGGCCCCCGGCCCCGGCTCTATGGACAGAAGCTCGCTGCTGCAGCTTATTCAGGAGCAGGTGCGTTGGGGAAGAGGGGCGCAGGCACCGCCCCTGCCGCGCCCCTCCGCCGTTGGGTTCGACTGAGCAAACAGATCTCCCAGAGCCCCGGCCCAGCCCCCGCCCCGCTCATGTCCACTCCTCAAACCCCTTCCTGCATGACCTTGGCCCGTAGCCTGAGACCCCCCAGGAGAGGGTGAGCCAGGCCAGGGTGACTGGGGAGGAGCAGGAGGGAGGGTGACTGTCCTCAGACCATAGCCCTACCCTTTCAGGATGGGCAGAGCCAAAATGAGGTAGGGAGCCCACTGGTGGCTTGGGACCCAGGCGTCGGTTCCCTGGCAGCTTCTAGAACCATGTGGGCACAGGGATCTAGCCCAAGGGTGTTGGGAGACTGCTTCCAGCTGGCCTGCCACAGCCCTTAGGTCTGTGGGCTCGTCCACCCTCAGGCCTTGGCCAGCGCCACCTCCCACCCCCCACCCCCACCCCAGCAGCTGGACCCTGAGAACACAGGCTTCATCGGTGCGGACACCTTCACTGGCTTGGTGCACAGCCATGAGCTGCCCCTGGATCCAGCCAAGCTGGACATGCTGGTGGCCCTGGCCCAGAGCAACGAGCGGGGCCAGGTCTGCTACCAGGAGCTGGTGGACCTGGTCAGTGCTACAGTGGGTAGGCAGCAGGGTGGGGGCTCAGGACTTGGCCAGCATATTGCACTGGCTGGAGTTGGGTGGGCAGGTGGTTCCTCTTCCCTGTTTTTCCCACGGGGTGGGACCTCAGACCCTGTGAGGAGCTGGGCAGAGCAGGCGGGCATGGAGGTCATGAGGGTGGTACGATGTCCCCCGCCCCCCAGATCAGCAGCAAGCGTTCCAGCAGTTTTAAACGGGCCATCGCCAGTGGACAGCGGGCGCTGCCCGGGGATGGGATGCTGGATGAGCCAGGCCCGGGTGTCTACAAGCGGTTTGTGCGCTACGTGGCCTATGAGATCTTGCCCCGAGAGGTGGACCGCCACTGGTACTTCTACCGGCACCGCAGCTGCCCACCCCCTGTGTTTATGGCCTCGGTCACCCTGGCCCAGGTGAGCCTGCCCGCCTGTTCACCACCCACATCCCTGGCCTGGCCCAGTCCTAATGTCCTTTTCTCTTAGATCATCGTGTTCCTGTGCTATGGGGCCCGCCTCAACAAGTGGGTGCTGCAGACCTACCACCCTGAATACATGAAGAGCCCCCTCGTATACCACCCTGGCCACCGAGCCCGGGCCTGGCGCTTCCTCACCTACATGTTCATGCATGTCGGGTGAGTGAGGGCCCACTCCTGGCACTCCGACTTAGAAGTGGCTGTGGCTGGGGGCCTGATGGCTGTTCCCACCCCTCATACCCATTTGCCCCCACATGGCCAGGCTGGAGCAGCTGGGGTTCAACGCGCTCCTACAGCTAATGATTGGGGTGCCCCTGGAGATGGTGCACGGCCTGCTCCGCATCAGCCTGCTCTACCTGGCTGGCGTGCTGGCAGGTGAGGCAGGCACATAGCCCCTGGCTACCTCACTGACAGGCCTCACCCTCATAGATGTCCCCTTGCTTCACACAGGTTCCCTGACTGTTTCCATCACTGACATGCGGGCCCCTGTGGTGGGGGGCTCTGGCGGAGTCTACGCCCTGTGCTCTGCACACCTGGCCAATGTCGTCATGGTAATAAGACAGCCTGGGTGGGTGTGGGAGGGGCCCATGAGGCTAGCCTCATGGCCTGTCTCATGCCTCATCAGAACTGGGCTGGGATGAGGTGTCCCTACAAGCTGCTGAGAATGGTGCTGGCCCTGGTGTGCAGTAAGTAGGGGCGAAGGATGTCAGGGCAGGGGGATGGAGGGAGGATTGAGCCCAGGGCCAGGGCACCTCCCATGTGCCAACTCCCTCTGCAGTGAGCTCCGAGGTGGGCCGGGCTGTGTGGCTGCGCTTCTCTCCACCACTGCCTGCCTCGGGCCCACAGCCCAGCTTCATGGCGCACCTGGCTGGTGCAGTGGTGGGGGTCAGCATGGGCCTGACCATCCTGCGCAGCTATGAGGAGCGCCTCCGGGACCAGTGTGGCTGGTGGGTGGTGCTGCTTGCCTATGGCACCTTTCTGCTCTTCGCCATCTTCTGGAACATCTTTGCCTACGACCTGCTGGGCGCCCACGTCCCCCCACCACCCTGAGGGGTTCCTGGGGGCTTCATGGGCTAGGGCATGGCCTGCATGTCCACCTTCTGTGAATGTACATCTCAAGACTGCTTCTCCATGAGGGCAGATGGCCCCTGTGGCCTGCTGAGTCCAGGCCAAGCCTTATACCAGCTCTGGCCCCCCTGCCAGGCCTGGGTGGGGGTTAGGACTGCTGGGCCAGGCTGGGCAGTGGAGGTCCCAGGGGTGGCCTCAGAGGTGACCCTATCCTGGCCTCCCCCCCCACCCCCGGACTTGCAGTCTGAGCCTTTTTGGAGAATAAATAAATATTTTACACAGCACCAAGTGGCTGTATTGGGGCTCTGGGGGCTGGTCTGGCCTACCCTCCAACTCACTGAGCAGACCATGAGGGCTCTTCTCGTCCTGTGGGCAGCTTGGATCCCTCCTTGCTCCTCTGCACCTGTATGAGGCGTGTCTGTGTGGGAGGTGGGAGCCCTTGGGGAGGGGCTGTGAACCTCATAGTCGAGTGAGTCCAGCAAGCTTTTATTGAGCTCTGACAGTCACATGGCAGGTGAGTAGGCCACAGCCAAGTTCAGTTGGCCTGGGTCCTGCACTTCTTGCCTAGCCTGGTATTCTCAGGGGTTGCTGGGCTAGGGGCTGAGGTCAGGGAGCAGGTTGGGGCACGGCTTCTGCCCCACAGCCCAAGTCCATTGTGCTGTTGCCACTCGGTGAGGGGTCCACACCCCAATGCGTTACCTAGGAAAGGGCACAGGGAGTTTGGGGCTTGGGGCACTGGCCACCCTGCCCTGTGGGACAGATTTGCACATTCCACCCTGATTGGAGTCCTGGATGCGCTCTTGGCCCAACAGTCCCGTCACCTCAGCTCTGGGCTGTGGCGTGCCCTGCGCCTGGCCCAGCACCAACAGATAGTACCTGAGAGTATACTGCAGGGCTGGCAGGCCTGGCACTGCTGCATCAGACATGAAGGCTTCTGGAAGAAGCGAAGGACCAGCACTCAGACCCCGCCAGTATCAGAACCACTTCAGTGTGGGGTGCCATTCCCAGTGACCTCTGTCACCATGGTCATTGGTTCATATCACAAGGACACTAACAGGTCCTGTCCGTTACGCCCATGTAATCAGCCCTCCTCACTGTGACTCCTCTGCAGCAGACTTGGGTTAGGTGGGGTGGTCACTGGTGGTGGACCTGACAGTGTGTCCCACAAGCGAGGAACCACCCCCAGCAGAAAGCCCCGCCGCATGGCGCAAAGGGCCACCCCTAATGCCAGGGGGTGGGTCAACCGGCTGACCTGACAGTGTGTCCCACAAGCGAGGAACCACCCCCAGCAGAAAGCCCCGCCGCATGGCGCAAAGGGCCACCCCTAATGCCAGGGGGTGGGTCAACCGGCTGAGGTTCCTCCCCCTATGTGGGAGCCCCTCACTGCCAGCTTCCAAGCCAGCAGCGGTTTCAGCTCGTCTGGTGTCACGTGCTTCTCTGCGCTCAGCCCTCGATGGCTTCATGCAAATCCTCTCGATACCTGGGGTAGGGTGGTGATGATAGGCTGAGCCACGGGGATTGCCCACCCTACTGATGCCCCCGCCACCCTACTGTCTGCCCAGGGCTTCCAGTTGCCACTGGGGGTCCGTGCCAGTCCACAGCACCCATCCGCAGCGCGCCAGACTGCCTAACGGCTCCGGCCTTATCGGGCGGGGCCCTGGGTGGGCGAGGGAGTCTGCAGGGCATGGGCGGGGCCAACTTCTGGAAGGACACCTCCCTGATTTGAGGGGTGGAGCTGCCGGGGTAGCCCTGGGAGCTGCTCCAGACTTCCGCCAACGACAACGCGATTAGTATTGTCCCGGCCCACGAGGCCGTCAGCCCCGCCCCACAGAGCATGCGGCGCAAGCGCAGCCTCGCCCACCTGCTCGTGTCTGTCTGTCCCACTTACTCCGCCCCACGCGGCCGGAAGTTCCGGTGGCGGGTCGCTGGACCGGGCCCGAGCGGATCGCGGGCTCGGGCTGCGAGCTTCTACTGCGGGCGCAGGACGGGCCGGGAGCGGAGTCTGGGAGTGGAGCCCAGGCTGTACCGCGCGGCGCCATGAAGGGCAAAGAGGAGAAGGAGGGCGGCGCACGGCTGGGCGCCGCTGGCGGAAGCCCGGAGAAGAGCCCGAGTGCGCAGGAGCTCAAGGAGCAGGGCAACCGGCTCTTCGTGGGCCGCAAGTACCCAGAGGCGGCGGCCTGCTACGGCCGTGCCATCGTGAGTGTACCCGTGTCCGGGGAGGGAACGGGCGTCCCGGCCAGGGGAGGGGGTGGGGCCTGCCCAGCCGCGCTCCTCGAACCTTCTGAGGGTTTTGGCTCCAACGGGGAAGGGGCACCTGAGTTCCCAGGACTCAGTGATGGTCTTGTTTCAAGGATGCCGAGGCCGCGATTCTTTAGCCTAGTGTTGGTTGCGGGAGAATTACGACGTGTGGGAGTTTAAGGGCCCTTGAGGTGGGGCCAGGGAGGCCCAGGTCCAAAAGCTGATCTCCACAAGTCTGGGAAACTTACCTTTACAAAACTTACTGGAGTCGAGAGGGCACAGGCAGGCATCAGGGCCAGGACACCATCCTCCCTCCACCCATTCTCAGGGTTCAGAGCCTTTGAAGCTGTAAAACCTCTTAATGTCTTTGACTCCAACTGTGGATCCCAAGCCAGGACAGGGCCTGGGACAGAGGTGGCAGGTGAGTTCATTCCCTCATGCTCACTGGCCTGCCTTGGTGCCCAGACCCGGAATCCCCTGGTGGCAGTATATTACACCAACCGGGCACTGTGCTACCTGAAGATGCAGCAGCATGAGCAGGCCCTGGCTGACTGCCGGCGTGCCCTGGAGCTGGATGGGCAGTCTGTGAAGGCACACTTCTTCCTGGGGCAATGCCAGTTGGAGATGGAGAGCTACGATGAGGCGATTGCTAACCTGCAGCGAGGTAGGCTTGCAAGCTGACTGGTTATTGGGGTACCTGGGACCAGACAGGTAGACTGGCCAGGTGACCTGAAGCCTCTGTTCCTCCAGCCTACAATTTAGCTAAGGAGCAGCGGCTCAACTTTGGGGATGACATCCCCAGTGCTTTGCGCATTGCCAAGAAGAAGCGCTGGAATAGCATCGAGGAACGGCGCATCCACCAGGAGAATGAGCTGCACTCCTACCTCACGCGACTCATCGTGGCCGAGCGTGAGAGGTGGGTTGTGGTGACAGACTCTAGGAACGACACCCCCCATGCCCACCAAGTCACCACTTTAAGTCATGAACACAAGTGTTTATTGAAGGCCAACCCCAGTGAACAAGAGACAGGAGAACAAAGCTTGAATAAGCTTGAGGTTGGGGTGGAGTCTGACCTTTCCTGGCCAGACATCTCTGACCAGCTCCTGGTCAACCTCCAGGGAACTGGAAGAGTGTCAGCGGAACCACGAGGGTGATGAGGATGATGGCCACATCCGGGCCCAGCAGGCCTGCATCGAGGCCAAGCACGTGAGGGTGCCCCAGCCCATGTGTGGGTCTGTGTGTTCGCATGCACGAGATATGAGGGTGTCCCTGACTTCTGTTGGGTCTGTGACTGGGGAAGGGAGACGGGATGTCTGGCCCATGCATGGCTGCTTGGTTCTTTGCAGGACAAGTACTTAGCAGACATGGATGAGCTCTTCTCCCAGGTAGATGAGAAGAGGAAGGTGAGTTGTCTGTTCTCTGAGCCTGGGGCCTACAAGCAGTAGGAACTGGAGTGGTGTCCCCTTCCTGATCCTTGTCCTCACCCCGTGTAATGCAGAAGCGAGATATCCCTGACTACCTGTGTGGCAAAATCAGCTTTGAGTTGATGCGGGAGCCGTGCATCACACCTAGCGGCATCACCTATGACCGAAAGGACATTGAGGAGCACCTGCAGGTGAGGGCCCATGGGCACTGGGGGTAGGGCCCTTGCCCACCAAGTACCTTCTGACCTTGTTGTCACTGCAGCGTGTGGGCCACTTTGACCCTGTGACCCGGAGCCCTCTGACCCAGGAACAGCTCATCCCCAACCTGGCCATGAAAGAGGTCATCGATGCGTTCATCTCTGAGAATGGCTGGGTGGAGGACTACTGAGGCAGGGCAAGTGGGAGGGCCAATTGTCCCACACTGCCTGGCACCCTGGCCTGGGAGAGCCTCGGGGCAGGAGCCCCCAGCCCCTGTACACAGTTTGTGTACCTGGATCCCTGCTCTGGTGTTCCCAGCCTGTCTTCCATCAGTTCTGCTGGTAGGCTGTGAGCGCTCCCACCCCCCTCTCCCCCCGTCTTTTTTCTGGGCCGGAAATAGCAGGCTAGGGTGGTTTGGGCTGAGGCTGCTGCTGCCACCACTGTCCCAGTAATAAAATCTGTGAGCAGTTTAGGGGTGTGTGCTGGTGTGCGACTGCGCTCGCCAGCTGCCCGCTCTGGCTAGCTGAGGAAAGTAGAGATGAAAACACTGGTGTCGAGGTTGAACGTGGCATGCCACCATCGGTCAGGGAAGTATAGAACCTGGATGGGGTGGGGCACAGGGATTAGTGGGGGATCCTCAGTCCAACTCAGGCTGACTCCCTCCTGCCAGCCACTGACCTCACCAGCCTGGACAGTGCACTCCAAGGGCCGTGTAGATGGTGTCAGGGTGGGGTAGGTATCCTGGAGCCAGGCCAGAGTTGTCTTGTTGGGGTGGAACTCAGGTGTCTTCTCAGGGGGATACAGGAACCAGCGCTAGGGGAGGGAGCGGCAGGGTTACTCTCTGGGTTGTGGTTAGTGAGCCCCAAGTCTCAGCTACCACCCTGGGCTGACCTTGCGTCCGTAGATCACTTCTGAGAAGCCAGGTCCATGCCAGTGGAAGGGTACCCCAGAGCCAGTTCCTATGGGGTCATTTATGAGCAGCTAGTGACAAAACCTAAAGTGCAAGCCCCATCCCCCAAACCCCTTGGTCCTAAAAGCACCCACCTGCGATGCCAAAGCTATAAGCAGGAGTGGTACCCAGGAGACTGAATGGGGGTGGGATGTAGTGCCGAAAGAGTGATGCCCATTCAGTAAAATTGTTGTCCCCAAAGAAGTACAGGGTGTCTGCCAGAAGAGAACACAGGAGGGTGCAGGGATCCTGGCACCTGCGCACTCCCAAGTGCCCCCTTTCCACCCTACTGCCACCAACCCAAGTGCTCACCATTTCCCAGGGAGTTGGGATCCTGGGGATGCAGCAGCTGCTCCACATACTCCTGGAAGAGTACGTCCACTGCGGGGAAAGGGCTGGTCAGGACTGATCGATGCTGCCCAGCAGGCTGGGCGGGGAGGTGGGGCAGCTCACCTTTCTGGTAGGAGTAGGTATTGGCAGTGCTCAGGCGCACGACATTGTTCCCAAATGAGGCCAACAGCCTTTCGCGGGAGCAGAGAGCCCGGAACCTCTGCAAGGAAGTGGGGGAAAGAGGACTTAAGGGTCTGGCCCCATGGGGGCAAAATTTGGCCAGAGTAAGGAGCACTCACTGAGTTGTCCGTGAGCCCCAGCAGAATGACAGGTCTGGTGAAGGCATAGCTGGAAGAAATGGCAGAATCACGGTCGGGTTTCACCCACTGCCAACCCCACGCATTCACTCTAAGAGGAGGTCGTTGGGAGGTGGCCTCGGGAAAATCAAGGTGGCAGGCAACGGGTGTAACAGCATTGATTCAGGGTGATGGAGATCCTCCACAGGTTTTCGGGCGTAGGAGGTGTGGCAGTGTGGGAAGGCTCACGTACTGCTGAATGAACTCGGTGTAGCTGAGGTCAGCTAGGCGATCTATTGTGCAATGCTCTTCCGCCACGGCTGCTACTGCCCTGGATCCGCGCCGCTGCCTGTGGGTACAGCCAGTCAATGACCCGGGCCACCCGGTAGTGCTCCCCCTCCCCAGTTGCCCGGCGCTCACCACCCTCCGTCGTTCTCATTTGTGGAGCCTGGCTGGGCAGGAACGGGCAGCATCCAGAGCACAAGCAGCAAGAGAGGACGCACCTTCGGCGCCATGAGCCTGTCGCCGCCAGGCACGACGGGAGTTCTGTTGTTGTGGCAACAGCCCGGGCACTGGTACGATTCCCGGAAGCTGCCTCATTTGGCCCGCCTATTGAGAGGCGGAACTTCCGGAAAACAAAACAGAAATGATGCAGATGCTAGTAACTTCTGCCAGTTCTCGTGGGTACACCGCCTCCCGCCCACCAGTCATCCAATGGTGAGGGCTGGGCAACCTGCGGCGCTACCGACAGGGTGACAGGCAGCTTCATACTGCGACTCCATTTTCTTTATTTGGTTCACAAGCTCCAGCATTCTCCCTCCCTCACAGGGCAAGTGGATCAGGAGTACTCGCACAGATGGCCACAGCCAGCAGGGCAGTGGGAGCTGCCCTCTAGCCACTTCATGATATGCTGCAGGTGCCCCCCGTGACTGCAGCCCTGGCACCACACAAACAAACCCTTAACCACGTGGTGGCAGACTGCACACATGCTTGCACATCGGTGGCACCTGTCACAGACCCAGCCACGACTACTCATGGGCCGCTTGCAATGGCTGCAGTTGACGTGCAGGGTGGTGGAGGCCTGGTTGAGGCAGCTGATGGCGCGGCTGGTACTGAGCTTGACTACCTGGTTGGACACGTTCCAGAGGCAGAAGCGCTGCAGCAGATCGATGTAGGACGTGTACCAGTGCTCCTGGTGGTGCAAGGGAGAGAGGAGGGAGATGGGAGGCCAGGGTTGTGGGCACACTGAGCGGTTTCACCCCAGTGTGCTGGGTGCAGACAGGTGTGCAGGGAGAGACCCTCCTCCGCAGCTCACCAACCTGGGTCTGCTCATCGATGTCTTTGCGGACACGTTCACCCAGCACGATGAGCACAGATACAGCCATCTGCACGTCACCTTGCTCAGCATAAAAGCGTAGCATGTCACACACTAGGGCGCTGAAGAAGTCAGGTGGCAGGCGGCTGTCATACAGTGCGTGAGAGACAGAGATAAGCGAGAAAGAGGAGTCCATAGGTGCCAAGGAGGCCACATCTGCCTCACTACCGCTCACGTGCGGTGAGTCGGCCTTGTCCTGTAGGTGTTCAGGGCCTGGCGGCGTGTCCACAATCTCATGGCGCAGGGGGAAGGCTTCCTGGGGCAGTATGTACTCAGGCTCCTCGGCTGCGAAGCAGGGGCCAGGAAGGCAAGGTATGAGCCTCGGGTCCTGCCTTCCAGTCCCGCCCCTCCCAGTTCCCACTCACCGTGTGTGTGTTCTGGATCCAGCAGATACAACTCATCTTCCTCGCCCTCTACATCACCCAGCAGGTAGTCAGCAGGCACATCACTGCCCTCTGTCTCCTCATTATCTGCCAGGGGAGGGATTTCCACTGCTGGTTTGCTCTGGGATGCCCTGGCCCCACTCCCAGCAATGTCCGGTGCTACCCTCCAGCCTACCCTCATTGGTGATGAGCGTGGCTGAGGAATCGAGCAGCACCGTGTCGCTCCGTGTGTCACCCTTGCTGCGGTCGAGCCGGGTCTCACTACCCAGTCCTTGGGCCATATCCTTTAGATTGAAACTGGGGGGCAGGGAAGGCTGGTAGGTGGGTAGGCTCCAGCAGTCCCACCCTCTGAGAGAGCCGCCACCAGGGATCTACCTGTTCATGAGTGGCAGGCCACAGGAGCTGCCCTTGCCCATACTGTGGTTGAGATTGGTAGTAGACACCAGGCCAGGGCTACAGTAGATGATCCGTAGCATGGTCCATGTCTGTGCCACCTAGGGGTGGACACCAGTCACTCACACGCTCCTCGGTCTCTAGTACCCCATGCAGGTCCCCACCCTGGATGGAACCAAAACTCTCAGCGTTCAGTTGCCCCAATGATCCAATGTCCTGGCCCACCCCAGGTAGGGAAACCGAGGCCTATAGGAATGACAGAAACCCAGCCCCAACCCTGCAGAGAACAGAAGGAAGCAGATGTGGGAGCTGGCCAATGTGGAAATGAGCCTGGGGTCCCAGGGAGATGATGAGAGCCAGAGTGGACCTGAGGAAGTCCAAAGCTAGAGTAGGGGGCTTAAGCCCTCTGATGCTCCACACCTGTATCCCCAGGGTGGCACTAGTATCTGCCCGGCTCTGTGGTCTTAAGCACCCTCAGTTATCAGTTATTGGGGCAGGTGAGGGTCAGTGGACTGAACTCAGGACAGGGTCTAGTTGCAGCAGTTGGAAGAGCCCCTTGACCTTGCCCCAAGGTCATGGCTCCTGGGCCCACCTCAGCCCAGCCCCACCTACCTGGTTTCTGCCCAGCTCCCGAGCCACTTTGGAATTGTGGTCACAGAGCTCAGCCAGTGGCCGGCCAGCCAGGGCGTAACGCTCAGCAGTGTCCACAAACCAGCTCATGCTGCCACCGCTAGGCTCTGTCTCAAAGATGCTGAGGGCACTGGAGGCGAGCCCCGCGAAGGGCTCAGCAGGGTCTAGTTTGCGCTTGAAGAAAATGGGGTGGCGGCGATCACCAGCATAGGGTTTGCGCCCGGACTCAGTGGCCACTAGGCTCTCCTTGGCAGCAAAGGCCAGGTCTCCAAAAAGGCCATAACAGAGGCCCTCAGGGTTGGCACGCTCAACAGGCTGGCTGGCATCACGGAACAGGTGCTGACACAGTGTGCTGTCCTTGGAGCCAGAGAGCAGGAAGGAGGGGTCATGTGGATGGCGCCAAGCGATGCCTGTTGTGACGTCTCGGTGCTCCTCGAACATGGCTGCAGGCACAAAGGGCCTGCGCACGTCCCACACGTAGATGTTGTGGTCTACCATCATGGAGCACGTGGCCAAGTGGTGGCGGCACTCAGGTCGCCATTTAACTCTGGCCACTGAGGCAATGGTTTGGACACAGTGCACCTCCTTGGCACGTTGCGTGGTCATGTCCCAGACCTTCACCATCTTGTCACGCCCACCTGTGGCCAGCCAGCCCCTATGGAAGGCCCATGAAGCCCTCAGTTTCCTCTCCTAGGATGAGATGGTTCCCCCACTCTCTGGCTCACAGGACTTGAGGCAGTGAGAGAGCTCCTCTGTGAGCACCACCCAGCCCGCCCTGCTGCCCCTGCCCTTAGCCCACCACCTACCTGTCTTCGGGGTGCCAATCGCAGCAGAAGACAGGCCCATTGTGGGCTGTGAACATCCTCTCACAACGGTCAGGGCGCCGAATGTCCCAGAGCTGCACATTGCCATTCTCAAAGGTGGAGGCAAAGGTGAAGTAGTCCCGAAGGCTGAACTGGACATCCCGCACACTCTCAGACTGGCCTGTGGGCAGGATGTCAATGGAGAGAGATGAGTGGGGCAGCCCACTGGGCACTCCAGGAGGGAGAGTGGCCAAAAAAGGAGCGGCTGTGGACCCTCTGAGAGGAGAGGCCTCACAGACACAACAGCCTGGGCTGGGGAATAGGACATCAGACATTGGTTTCTTTTTTAAAAAATATTTTTATTTTATTTTATTTTAGAGAGAGAGGAAGGGAGGGAGAAAGAGAGGCCAAGGAATATTGGTGTGACTGGCTGCCTTCTGCAAGGGCCCCAATTAGGAACAGAGCATGGAGCCTGCAACCCAGACATGTGCCCTGACCAGGAATCGAACTGGCGACCTCTCAGCTTGCAGGATCTTGCCCAACCAACTAACCCATGTCAGCCAGTGCCAAACATCTGGTAGTTTCTGACACAAACTCCTGGACCTCGCTTTTCCCTGGATTCTTCCTCTGATGTCAGTTCTTGTACAAACCTGGAGCCCAGCTTCAGGACTGGGCATCAGAGCGCTGGGTGAACAGGATCCTCACTGGGCCGCCTGTCCACACTCCACAAGGAGTTCTGAGGACCCTGAAGGAGGCAGAGATGAGGGCACCCCAGCTTCTGCCCAGTCCTTCCACCTTGGGCTCAGCTATAACCAGCTCCTTCCACCTTGAGCTGGAGCTCCGGGTCAACTCCAGAGGACTGGAGGCTTCGAGGGTCCATATTCACCCCCATAAACTGCTACTCCAAGAGCATCTGAGAGCAGTGTCCCACTTTACCCCAGCATAGGTAACTCAGGGTCTGTCTTAAGGGACCTCTACCCTCAATTCTCCAAGGCCTCTGCCCTGTGCTTCACTTGGTTCCATCAAGGTGGATAAAGGAGAACTGGCTCACCATCACTGACAGGGAGATGGGCATGCTGGGAAAATAATTACGGTGGGGATCAGGCAGTGCACCCCACCTCCTCTGCATCGCTGAGCTGAGGACCTTGGAAATCCCAGAGGACTTCCTACAATGAGACAGCCTGGAACTCTGAGGTAACGGAAGAGGAGGCAGCGAAACACCATCTGCTCCACCACCGACGTTGGCTGTGGGCTTGCTCAGGCTCTGCCCTCTTCCTCATCCCATTCCCAGCCTCAACTCTTGCTGGCCCTGCTGGGTGCATGAGAGCTGCAGCCACACTTCAGCTACTGTTCACACTTCAACCATGTCAGCCTCCATCCCTCCCCTGCTGCTCCTCGACCCTCTCTTTCAGTCTCAGCTCGGCTTGTTCTTCCACCTTCCTTCACACATCTGAGTGCCTTTGATGCATGCAGCACTTCTTAACCTCCTGCACAGGCCAGCCACCTTCAAAGACTCACACCTGCCCAATCCGCCTCTGAGGTCCTCACCTGAGAAGGTACTGACAGAGTCCTTCCTGCGGAGGTCGAAGCACTTCATGAAGCCATCCTGGGAGCCGCTAAGCAGCACGTGGGCCTCGGAGGGGTGGAAGCAGACTTTGTTCACTGTGCGCTTATGTTCCGTGAACAGCTGGTCCTGCTTGTTGCGGGATGGCCGGCCCAGGTTCCATGTGACTACCACACCATTGGTGGCTGCTGTGGCCAGCAGGTTCTCATCCATCTGGTGCCAGACAACATCAGCGCAGCTCAGATTGAGCGAAGGCTTGCGGCCCACACGCAGGTTCAACTTCTCCACAAACTGTTCTTCCTCAATGGCATAGATCTTGAAGATGCTGCGGCCCGCCACAACCACCTGAGCCGCATCACGACACACACTGATGGCGTTGGCTGGCGCGTCCAGATGGCAGTGCATAGTATGGCCTGTCAGTGCACTGCTACCCAGGGCTGTGGTCACTCGGGACATCTTCTCCATGGCTGCACAGGAAGTGGAGACAGGAGGAGGTCGGTGAAGCCGACAGGGGGGCTGTCAGTTCAAACCCTTCCCCCTGATTGGATACCCCAAAACTGCTTAGACCTGGGCTAGTCAGTCAGTCTGACAGGCAAGTCCCATTACCCTGGCTAGACGGTCAGAAGATACTACAGCTGCCCTGAAGCTGGTAAGTCTCATGTCTGACTTGTGGGGAAGATCCTACATGGTCAGTCCCATCCCAGGCCACTTTTCCATGCCTCCGCGCCCCCCCGCCCCCAGTCAAATTTAGGCGGTCAGTGGACCTTCAGTCAGTCAATCCCGACAGAGAAGTGAGGTGGTTACCACCATCCACACAGTATCTGGGGTCTTCGGGGACAAAGCAGAAGGGCTAGGGAAGCCCGAAGGACAGAGGCGCAGGGGACCCGGAGGGACTTCAAGATCGAGCTGTTTAAGGAGCCTGAGAGATCCGGCGGGATGGGAGTCAGGAGACGCCGATGGATCGAAGTTGCGATGGCCTCGGGGAGCGGCGGCAGCGGCAACACAGAGGAACCAAAGGACCCTCTTCCTCCGCGAGCACCCAAATCATTTAGTAAAATTGCCCAGGCTAGCCGGAACCCATGCACCGGAAATAGCCTGTCTTTTTCCTGTCCGTCACCGGAAGTGGTCCTCTCTTATCAGCTCCTCGCCGGAAGCTGGCTCCCACACAGCAACAGTTCCGGATCTGGGACCAGGCCCAGTAAAGGCGGAGGTTTGGTTAAGTTCCTCAGTTCTGCCTCGGTGGTTGGTCTTTTTTTTTTTTTTTTTTAATCGCAGTTTTTATTACCAGTGCTCATCTTTTCCCCATGGCCTTTCAGCAAGTCCATGCATCACTAAACGAGCCCCGAATCCTTCCAATCGTCTCTGTCTCCTTCCTCAACTACCCTGAAACTCAAAATCAGGTTATCCTCAAGGCTTTCCCGGGCCCCTGTTCCCCGTGGTCTGAACTCCGCAGAGCAGCCAGGTACTACTCTTCGGCTAAGACGCCTCACAGCTCCCCACCACATCATGAATAAATCCCAACCCCCTGGCTTCCTCTCCCTGCGTTCCCCCAGCCACAGCGCTTTCCATTACTTCTTGCAGCCAGCCAAGCTCTCTCTTGCCTCGCGACCACTCGTGGCAGGCTCTCCCCTCTGCAGAACACATCTTCTCACCCTTGAGGGTTCCGTTCTCAAAGACCTTTTCTGGCCATCTCGTCTAACGTGGCTTCTCCAATCACTGCCACCTCTACTTATCACAACCCGTTCCTTTATTCACTGGTCATTGGCTATTGCATAAGAATATGAGCTCCACCAGGCAGCGATCACATCTATTTGATCTCCACAAACTCCAGCGCCTGACTGCCTGTTCACACAACCCTGTTCAAATGACCACCGTTCTCCGTGAATCTTTTCTTTCCTGGGTGAGTTTTGGTCTGTCCCTGATGCACTATGTGATCTTTTAGGACATCCCTGCGCCTCTCTTAACCTCATTTACCGTGTGCATGAAACAGGGCTTGTTTTTCTCTTTCTGAAAAGATGGGCTAGATCCTAGGTACTTTGGAGGGAATAGTATGTATAATCACTTTAGTATCTGTCTCTCTCCCATAGGCAGGGAACTTAGGGACCTCTGTTGGTCACTGCTGGGTTTCCAGTCTGCCACTGTGGCCTCCAGCCCCTACTTGTTTGTTAAGAGAACCAACAAGTTCCATTTGTTGGGGTGCATTAGAATCCAGAGACTTAGGCCCCTCAGGGCAGATATACCTTCCCCGCCATGGCCCGATGACCTGAAAACAACTTAGACACGTGTTTTTACAACTTTTTTAATATATATTTTTATAAACAGGTCACATGATAAAATAGCACAAGAAACACTTACCAAATATAAGGTTATATCTTCCGCATATACAGGAGAATGAGGTCGTTATGTACAATAAGAAAATGATTTTAGGGGTTGGTTGGTTTTGTTTTCCTCTTTCCCCTTAATTTTTTCCTCCTACAGTCGTTGGAAATATCACAGCTTCAGTTGCATTAATACTTTGGACAAATGGACAGCTGCCACCTCCCCACTAAGGAGCTGTGGGAAGGGCTGAAGAAACTGGCTCCTGACCACTTCAGCCCAGGAGTCTCCTGCGGGCACTCCAGGGGCAGAGAGATCTTTGGGCTGTTGAACTGTTTCTCTGCTACAATAGCATCTCCCTCTCACTCTCTCGTCCTCTCTCTGGAAACTGGTTACTCTCTTCCAACCAGATGGGGGTGGGGGTGGGGGTGTCCCAAGATTAGATGCGGGCACTGTATCTCCTGGGGTTCAAGGTTGGGATGGAAAGGGGTCCCAGCCCCCTCCTCAGCAATTGCCAAGATGTGCCAGCATCCCCTAGGACTTCCAAGTCTTGGGATGGGGCAGAACATGGTCAGAGCCCATTTGGGCAAGCAGGTTTGGGAAGCTGGAGAGGGGGTGGGGGGGTGGCTAGAAAGGAGCCCTCCCTGTTCTGGGTGCTAAGGATGTGCTGGCCACTGGAAGATTAAGTCACTGGCTGCTGTTGACCCTGAGCCTTGGCCCGGGCCCACTTTACTACGTTCTACCTGACAGAGAACTGCCCAGGGTAAAATATGGTGATGATGGGCCTGGACCCAGTTGGCTACAGGGGCTGCAGTGTAGGGTCCACCCAGGATTTCTCCCAAGGCCTGTGGGCCCTAAGTGTCACTCCAGCTTGGGGTCTCTCAAGGTAGCTATACCACCTCTGCATTGAGATGGACCGGATACGTTGATTCTGCCAAGGTTATTGTTATGAACTCTGCCCCTCTCCCAACCAAATTCAGCCCCAGTCTAGCCGGGGCCCAGGGACTTGTAGGCCTGCGGGTGGGGGTGGGGCGAGCAGGGGACTGTCTCACACAGTGGCAAGGAAGAGGAGAGATCGCTTGGGTCAGGCTGGCGTGAGGTGGAAGGGCGGGTGGAACTTGGGCTCCTCGGTGGGCCATGGCTTTGGCGGAGGCCTGTTTCCCCTTGTACCCTCCGGAGGGCTCCAGGCGCCGTGCGGTGGAAGATGAGGGCAGCCCATGGGGCTCTCCCAGGCCCCTGTGTCCTGGGGGACCCAGCCCCCCTCCATCCCCCTGGGCCCTGCCCGAGACGGGGGAACAGCCGGGAGACAGCGGGGTGTGGCAAGGAAGGCGGTAAGGACGGCTGTCTGGCGAGCTTAAAGCGCCCCCCACGATCAGGCCCGGCCCCCTACCCTCCCAGCAGGCAGGCGAATCATGGGAGGTGGCTGCGGCGGGGCGGGCGGGCGGGCGTGCAGGGCGGGCACGAGGGGCATGCACAAATCCCCGAGTGTGCGTGCGTGCGTGGGGCGGGCACCGCCCGTCGCCCCTCCCTGCCTGGGCGCGGCCAGGAGAGGAGCGGGCGCCGGGCAGGGCTTTCCCGCGGTTCGCTCCGCCTCCCGCGCTAGACTAGAGGGTGCGGAGAGAGGGGGCTCGGTGGCGCCCTCGGGTCCCCAGCCAGAGCCTGGCAGGTTCCTGCGACGGGGGCGAGGAGACCCCGCGCTACTCGATGACGAGGCAGCGGGGCAGGTGCTGTGAGAAGTACTTGAAGAGTTCGGGGGTGGCCCCGGGGCAGTTAGTCAGCTCCAGTTCCTCCAGCTCCTGCAGCTGCACCAGGCCCGACAGCCCGGTTGTGGTCAGCAGGGGGCATCCTGGGAGACACGGGGGTTGGGGGGGCGGCTGAGTGGACGAGGACCGCGGAAGGGTGGGGGCAGGGGCGGGCCCAGCCTGACGTGGACCCGGACCTCTCTTCTGACCCGGACCTGAGACCGCGAGTCAGCCCCAGGTATGAAGCCGCACAAGGGACCTCGCAAGTTTGGCGGAGTTGGGCTGAGTGTGTGTGTGTGTCGGGGGCGGGTTGTTACTGTCCAGCAGGGCGGCCAGCGGGGAGTCTCACCTGCCAGAGACAGGAGACGCAAACTCCTCATGGCCAGGAGGTGCTTCAGCCCGAAGTCCTGCACCTGGGCGGAAGGGCGGAGCGAGTTAACTATTTCCGCTGTGCCCTGTAGGAGCCCCACTCCTTGGGTCAGGCCGCTTGCTGGCCTGGAGCTGCTGAAGGGTCAGGGAGCCGGGTTCAAAACGGGGGTTCCTCAGCTCCCCAGGGAGCCAGGAGGCAGCTGGGGAGTGCGGTTAAGGGCCTTGGAGACTCCACACGCTCCACTTATGTCAGCCGCTGGGTGTGGAGGAATCCCAGACTTCCTTACAGGATCTGAGTGGGCCGGGAGCACAGCGGGGGACTGTCCCGGCGCCCCTGACCTCCCCTACCTACTCCCCAATCTCCGGAGCCCTGAAGGGCCAGTACCTGGCAGCACCATCGCAGGTAGAGGCTGCGGAGGGACGACATGGTGGATAAATAGCTGAGGCCAGTGTCCGTGATGCGTACACACCTGTGGTTGCAACAGAGCAGGAATTGCCCACCTTCAAGACACCTCTCCTCGCCCCTCAGCCCCAACCCCTTACTCCTTTCAGAGAGTGCCCCTGGAGTGCCCCTGGACCCCCTGCCCTACTCACAATAGCTCCTTCCTTTCCACAGCTCTGCCTCACACACTAGGCCAGAGTTTTGAAGGCCCTCCCTTCAACCCACTCCTCACCCTCACTGCAGCCCCACTGTACTTACAGACCCATTCACTAACCTGGGCTGCCTGCTTAAGCGGTTCCCCTGGCCTCCTCCAACCCCTCCTGCCATGGCCTAGGGGTGGGGGTGCACACACCTGTCCAGCACCAGCTCCTCCAGGCGGTGCAGGTCACAGGCCACGTACTCCAGAGCCATGTCAGTGATGCGGGGGCACCATGAGAGGTCAAGGCTGCGTAGCTTGCGCAGGTTCTCGGCCACAAGCTCTACACCATCATCTGTGACCTTAGAGCAGCCAGAGAGGCTGAGCGCCGTGAGGTTGGGCAGGCTGTGCACCACGTTGACCACGCCGTGGTTGGTGATCTCCCAGCAGGAGAGCAGGCGCAGCGTGTGTGTGCTGTGGCCCTGGCGTGCAGTGAAGTAGGCCAGAGCTGTGTCCGTCACGTGGTAGGCCTGCAAGCTCAGCTCAGCCAGGTTGGGAAGCAGCTGCGAGATGGCCGCAATGGCGTCATCAGCCACGTTGATGCAGTCACTCACACTCAGCGAGGTGATGCGCGCACTCAGGCTGGACCACAGCCCGGCCTCAGTGAAGTCGTTGCAGCCGGACAGCTCGAGGCGCACGACGCCTTGCATCTGCTCCAGCATCACCTGTGGCAGGCAGGTTCAGAGTCAGAAACCTGACCTCCAAACCCACTGAGGTTGCTGGGTATGCCCCCCACCCCGGGGTGTGGGGAGAAGGGTAGGAGGTGGGGTAGAAGGAACCCAGTGTGTAAACATACATGGGGTCGTGCTCTCGGACAAGTTCACTGTACAGTGTGTCTGTTACACCTCAGCCACACTCTGAAAGAGGCAGCAGGGCACGGGGGAACTGGAAACCCAGGGTCTGGCCACAGCAGGTGCCCAGAACCATTGGTGTCGATGATTTGATGATCACAACCCAGGTCCTGGGGAAGGGGCTGCCTGCACCTCTGCCCTTTGCCCCTGCTCCCTGTTACCTGCAGTATGCTCCCCACCGGCATGCAGGGCCTGTGCTCAGAAGGGCCTCACACTTAATGAGCTTCTTTTCTGTTGCTGTATTAGAATTCTTAATCATCTTTGAACAAGAGACCTGCATTTTCATTTTGGGCTGGGTTGCTCAAATTATATAACTAGTCCTGCCTCCTTGCTTCCCAGAGCCATGAGCCCCCTCAGGGCACCAGCTAAGCCCTCAGTTGCATTGCTTCCTGTGTGTCTGAGCTTCCTCCCCACCTCCCCTTACCCTGGCACCTGCTCCATTGCTGCTGCCTGGTCCTGCCCCCCATCCCTGTCCCTTCTGAGCCAGTGAGCCAGCAGGAAGACATACCTCCAGTCCAGCGTCAGTGATGGTGGAACGCTTGAGGCTCATGGCCTTGACACCCTTCTTGGACAGGGCGTAGTTGTCGATGAACTCACAGATATCCAGGTCAGAGACTCCAACTAGGCAGAAGCCCTCAAAGCCACGAGCAGCAAAGCCCTGCAGGTTCACGAACTCCTTCTCACCACCAGGCAGCACGTTGTAGAGCTCCTTGGCATGCAGCACAGGCGTGAGGCCTGCCCAGAACTTTGGCTGGTAGAGCACACGTCTCCAGGCCTTGCATACCTGGGCCAGCACACACTTCTCACAGGCCGAGAAGTACCAGAAGAGGCCATTGAGGATCTTTTCATCTGTGGCCAGCGGCGGCCGCTCCACTGGGGGCCCAGGTGCCGGGGCTGAGGGTGGTCCACCAAGGGGGATCCCTGCTGTGGGGCACAGGCCCCCAGCCAGGGCAGCCCGGGGCAGTGGGGCAGCCAGGCTGGGTGGTGGGAGAGTGGGTGGGGGCAGCGGCTGGCAAGGGCGGTTCCTGGCAGCGGGCGTGCCCTTGGTGATACTAGCTGCACCCAGGCCATTGGGTTGGCCTGGCAACTTCACCAGACCATTTCGAGGCAAGCATGGGGGCTTGGGGTCGCCGTCGACTCCGGAGCTGGACATCTTCCTCCGTCACTCTGCAGATAGGGGCCCAGAGTGAGTTCTGTGCTTTCTCTGCAGGGGGCGGGGGGCAGGGCAAAGCTGGGCCCCCGTCCTGTCCCCGGGAGCCCTCTCCCATGGCCCTCCCAGAAGCACTGGACAAAAAGGATCTCAGTGCAGGCTTCCCCAGGAACGGAGCAGCGGCGGGACAGGCGTGGTCCCTGGTGCGGACTGTGTGCATTGAGCTCACCCTGCTCCTGCTCACAGAGCTTGTGACACCTAGGTACAACAGTTCCCGTCTTACAGATGAGAGAACAGAGGTGGAGAGAAGCCAGACTCACCCGTGACAACTCCCTTTGCTACCCTGATGCCCACCATTAGTGCCAGCCAGGCCTGCCTCCACTGCATACCTGAGGGAGATGGTTTGGGGCAGTCTCTGGCCGCCCCCCCGACTGTAGGCTGCCAGCACGGTTCTCTGGAGCAGTTCCGGTACTCTGAGATTCACGTACCAGTGCCTAAGAATATCAGTGGCTACAGGAGGTTCTATGGCTAAGAATCTACCCAAAGAAAGGGTGAGGCAGGTGTCTTCCTAGAGTTTACTGTGATGCCAGTGGTGCACCCTGGACACCTCTCTCTCTAATCCCTTACCTAGCTCATTGAGGATGATGCTGTGGTGACTGTAGCCATTAACCAGACGAGGAAACCAAGGCTGAGACAGTGTGAATTCCTTGCCCAAGGTCATAGTCAGTGGTGGGGCTGAGACCACCTGGCTCCAGAGCTGTGAATGGCTGGCAGAGGGCAGAGGCCACAGATGGCTCTTGAGGGAAGGGGCAGTGGGCCCGTCACAGTGCCACCCTCTGCTCCACATTCCAGATATTCTGCCCACCCCCACCAGACACCCACAGGGCCACACCCTGGCTGTGTGGCCTGCGCATGGCCTTCCCTTCCAAGCCTCACTTTCCTCACATAGGTGCCTAGAAGTTGACATTATTCTGTCATTGGACTGCACATACAAAGGGCATGGCCTACAATGAGCACATAGAAAGTGACACAGACATGGCTTCCGAGCCCCATGGTCTGCCAGACTTGAGGGGGACATGAGCCACCAGGAACGAGGGAGGTAAGTGGACACTCCTAGCCTGCTCTTTCCAGCACCACACCCCCCATTGTTTCCAAGCCCTGGACGGGACAACCTTTGCCAGCATTCCACACCCAGAGAGGGGACACACACCTGGGACATGTGGCTGTCATGCCTGTCAACCTGACCCTGGGTCCCCCCTCCCCAGAGGAGGCCCCCACACTTGGACTGGCCTCTCACACAGTTCATGACTTCACAGAGGCCGGAATGACATCCATAACAACTGCTGATTGCCCACTGGGATAGTCGTGGACTTCAGCCTCACGGCAGCTCTGGAGGCCAGATTTGGGGCCTGGGGCTCCGAGGAGTTACGGTGTGCACACAGTGGTGGGGGTGGTCTACCGTGAGGGCTGTACTCCCTTAATGCCAGTACAGGAGGAGGGGACCGTCGTGGCCAGCAGTGCTTCAAGGAGGAATAGGATGAAGCCCACAACTGGCCCTCACTCCTGTGTCCAGGGGAAAGGATGTCACGATAACTCCTTTTGGGCCACTGAGTGCATAGAGGCAGCCCCAGCTTGAGCACCTCCTGTGTCCATGGAACACGGCTCCATGATTTCTCGGCTTAGGGCGCGCTGCCCACAGACGAGGCGCAGCCAGCTCAGGCCTCAGCGCGCAGCACCATGGACAGCGCCCCTGCTGCCACTGTGCGCGTGCTCTGTGGTGAGGCCCAGCCGCCTCCACCGTGGACAGCGGCTGGTGGTGTGGAGTGTAGAGGATGGATCCGGGAGAACCCAGCTTAGCAGGGTGGGGCCCTGGAGGTGGAAGTGGGGGGGGGAGGTGGGAGGGAAAGGAAAGAAGCTGCCCCGCTCGTCTAAGATCCCAAGGAGGCGGCGGAGGCGGCACCAGGGGAGAAATAACTCAAGAGCAGATTTAGGCTGAAAATGCTCCTAGCCATGGGTGTTCACGTGGAGCTCCTGAGATGGGTGGGGGATGCACGTGGATGCCCGGCAACAGTGCGGCAGCCTTTCTGTCCCCAACTGGAGCTCACATTGTACACTCCCGTCCCCAGAACCATCGCCACCCTCCAGGGCTCAAGGCTGAGCTGGTGAAAATAAACTTGCCCACGGGAAGGAGTGGCCAGGCCCAAAGGACCCTCAGCAGCCTGGGGGGAGTTTCTGAGGCCTGTCTGCCCCTCATCCCACACCCCCATCCCTGGCCAGAAGGTACTGCCTAGCCTGCCAGTCAGCCCTCCCTACAAAGGCAGCTCTGCTGCTGCTCCTCAGCCTTGTCCATGGTCCTTCCTGATGGATTCCAACTGCTCCTCACAGTCCAGCCTCACTGACCCAGCCTGAGACTCCCCCACTCTGTAGCTCAAAATTGGTAACACCCACATGTTGGCCCAGGGGGGTCAGAGCTTTGGGAGAAAGGCGGTGGGTCTCCCTGCCAGTTAAGCAAGTGGTTCCTAGGGGGCTGGGACAAGGGTCCCTCTGCCTGGCTCAAGCCCCATCCACATAGCCAGATGGGTTGCAGGCACCTACCTTCCTGGTACCTGTCACTACACTTAGTGGGGCTTGGAAGACCTGCCTGGAGTTTCCTGCCAGGAAGGGGTAGGGGCAGCTGCCAGTCTGCTGTGCCTGCCTCCCCCTTTAGGGATAAATCCCAGGAGCTAATGCTGTGAAAAGAGGCTCAAAAAGGTGGCCACACTTACACCATTACTAGCTCCAGCCCTGATGAATTGTCCTCTCAGTGTGTAGTAGAATTCCAGGGAGGTCCTGGGGGCTCAGGGCTCCTGGGCTCACCGCAGGGCAAGGAGGGGGATGTGGCCACTACTTCAGTTGTCTTGTCCCCCTCAGCCTGAGCCAGAGCTGACTCAGGGTGCCTCTTGGGAGAGCCTCTGTGTTGTCCCAGCAGACACACAGTGAAGCGTGGGGCCAGTGGACTCAGGGAGCATGGTGGGGTCCTGGGGGCTCCTCGGAGGACTCCAGAACACTGTGACTTCCAGGCTGCCAGTCCACAGAGAGCCATCCTGGGGCTACCTAAGGAGCTGCCTGTTTTGCAGGAACTCACTAGGCCCTCAGACCCAGCAAGTCTACCTTATAGCCTTACCTAGCACCTCCTGAGCCCTGCATCTGGTCCTGCACTCCCCCTCCCCTCCCCATCTCTGACTGGGCACATGCTGGTCCTCCTGCCTGCTCAGTAGGCCTCTGTGCAAGCGCTGAGCAGGTGCCTTCTCCTCCATTCTTTGGTATAAGCACTACCCCTGCCTCCCCCCGGGGGACCCCCGCAGCACTGAGAAAGATCTCTAGGGTCTCAGTTATCAGCTGTGCTGCCTTCACTGTATACCTGTTGGCTTTTCCCCTTGGCAGGGGGCTCCTTGAGGACAGATGACACCATGGCTCAGGGACCTTCCAGTGCTTCATGAGTGAATGAATGAATGAATGAATGAGAAACGGCAGTCTAGTCAGCAGGGTCATGCAGAAGGGGTGTGGCTTCCCAAGGCCCATGAGGCTTGATGGAAAACAGGTTAGAGTAAGAGGAGGGCAGTTAGTGGGGGAGCCGCAGCTCAGTTCATTAATACTCATTATGATAGAGGCCAATGTCCACAGGGGAAGGAGGCCACTGGGACTGGGTTTGTGTCAGAGCCTTTGAGAAGGCCCCCTAGGGCCTGGAGTGGGTGGGCTCTTGCAGTTATTCAGACCCTTGGGAAGAGGACAACTCAAGTCTCCTTTTTGGCTGAGTCCCTTTGGAGTTGCAGTGTTAAGGAAGCTGGCTGCCTGTCCCCTATAATCCGGCCAGACCCAAGGAGAAGGGGACAGGCACCACCAGGAGGGAGGGAAGCTAGTCATCCTTCTCTTCTCAGCACCACAACCCTCACTGCTGGTCTGAGCCCTTCAGGCACTGCCTGACCATGATGGGACAATCAGGGCTCAGAGAGTAAGTTTTTAGAAGTTGCACAAAGCTGGGATTTGACCCCAAGATTTCCACCTGTCTGACTCCCAAAGTGCAAGCCAAGCACACTGGTTCAGAGGGCAACCAAGGGCCCCTGGCTGGCCCGTCGGTGGCGGGTACGCCGCCTTTCTCTGCTCTGCTGTGCTCTTCCATCCCTGTGCCTTCCCAGTGTGGGGTCCTGAGGCTGGTTTTCTCTCCCACTGTTGTCCCTGTCACACCCCTGCTCTCCTTCCAGGGGCTGCAAACTGCACGTCCACCACTGGGACACTCTTCTTCTAGACTGTTCATTCCAAAGAAATGCTTCACCCCTCACGACCCCCACCTCAGAGGACTCTTTCTCTACCCCTGATGCCCCCAGGTGATGCAGCCTGCCCTGGACAATCTGGGACCGGGCCCCAGCAAAGCCTGCACTGGCTAGCTTCCCCTGCCTGCTGAGGGCCACGGAGCCAGGAAAGCTCATGTAGATCAATCTGGGGTGGAAGCCCCAGGTGCTGGGGTGACAACCAGGGCAGCCTGGGATTGGGGGCGTGGTGTGGACTGACACACTCCATGACAAGCCCATGACTCAGGCATATTCACATCCCTGCCACTCTGCACATGTCCTACCAGCAGCGCTCTCCTCCCACCCCCAGCTTGGAGATGCTGCTGGGGTGCAGGCTGCCCCCCCCCCCAGGCACCAGGGACTCTGGGAAGGGAGCGCATGGCCCCAAGAGAGACTGGAGTTCATGCTCCAACAGTCTCTTAGCCAAACTCAGGGCAGCTCAGCCATGTGAGACTGGGTGCCTTGGGGAGTAATGTTGGGTTCCAGGCCTCATCTCAGGCTCTCTATTCCAAAGGACCTGGTCCCCCCCCCCCCCCCCCCCCCCCCCCCCCCCCCCCCACNCCCCCCCCCCCCCCCCCGGGCCCAGGCCTCCGGTATCTAGTGCATGCTGCTTGGGCAGCTGCCTGGATCCCTCCCCCTCTTCCCTGCCAAGGGGGGAAATATGGTCCAAGCCCACCCTCTGGGCCTGGTCTGATTGAAGCTGAAGTCCACTGGTGGGGAATGTCTGGGCCATCCACTGGCCCTATAGACCCTCCCTCACTGTCACTGTCACCTCCACTCCTCCCCCATGTCAGCCTCTGAGACACATGTCACAAGACAGGGGCTGTGGGCAACAGAGCGGGCCAGCCAAGAAGCTCCTTCCCCTACCTCGGGGTGAGATGTCTCGCTGCCTTTCAGCAGTGCAGGCCTTCCTGGGCCTGGGCCCAGCTGTTTCGAGGGCGCCAGGTCCCCCAACCTCAGGTCCACTTGTTTTCTTCTCATCAGTGGGAGACAGGACTCGCTCAAGTGCCCTGGAAGTGGGTGTGAGCCAGAGGGTGGCACCTCTCCCATGAACCTCCCGTGTTAGAGGTGCCCATAGGCTTGGCCCAAGGCTAGGGGTGGTTGAGGTGGGGGGAGCAGGCGCTGGGGCAGCTGCGTCCTGGGGTCCCCTGGGCCTGAACAGCTTGCCCTGCACTGCCCACGTTCACAGTGGGGCCATGGCTTTTCCTCCTCTCCAGACAGCTCTGGCCCAGCCCTGTGGTCACCTGTTGAAGCAGCAGGTCTCCATCGGGCTTCTGCCCTGGCCTGTGGGACCCCAAACGAGACCTGGCCTTCTGAGTGCAGGCAGCTGTCCAGCAGCCTTCAAAAAAGAAAACTCTGGTGGAAGAAGGGGTCTTGTGCCCACCTGGCACCAGGGAGGCCTAAGCTGACTCTGGTTACTGGATCCTAGGAGGTGGCTGGTGTGGGGAGGGACCCGATGGAGGGGGCAGGTGAGGTGGCATCCACCATCTGCTCTCTCCCTGGAGGGAAGGCTTCCTATCCAGAGGCGGGGAGGGGCTGGAGGAGTGGCCACTGGGCCATGGGCTCCCTAAAGCTCCAACAGCCAGGACTTCTCTCCTTCTGGAATGATTGATGTACCATCTTCCCCACCCACTCAAACTCCAGGAGTACAGGACCCCTTCCCAACAAGTCTCAGGGTACCCATTTCCCCTTGCAAGGCCCTCTAGCTTTGGCCATGGCCTGACCCTTCCTCCAGAACCAGTCAGTGCCCAGCCCCTTCCTGTCCCCTCCTTCTCCTACTGTGGCAGCTCCATACAGGGCCAGGTGTCCAGGGGACAGGCAGGCTCTCAGGCTAAGGTTCCAATGGAAGTGTAACACCTCTCTCATAGGCCCAGGGGCTCATGGTGCTGAGACAGGGAGCACAGGGCTCAGCGGTGGCCCAGGACCTCACCTAGCCAGGCCATCTGGGGGCCTGCAATTCCACTGCCACAGGACATGGTCAGATAGCACTGACCCATAGTCTAGGCCCAGTTGCTAGGGGAAGTGGGCCTCGATCAGGCCCTCCATTGGGGTAAGGGGGCTGTGGGAAGGCCTGGCAGGGCCGACGCCCAGCGGCCACGGTCAGGGAAGGGGCTGCGGTTACATAAGCCCTGGGGGGGGGGTGGCAGAGGCGCTGTCTCAAGCCCCCTCCCCATCCTTTCATTGTGGTCGCCTTCGTGGCGTAGCCTGGCCCCTCCTCACCCCGCAGCTTGTCCGGGAGCACACACCTTACCTCGGCCCGGGCTCCTGGCTCATGCCACGCTGTTTGCCGGGCGTCCTCCCGTCATGGGGAGCCCGGCATGGGCGCTGGCGAAGCGGGAAGGCGGCAGAGGTGCTGGCCTGGCCAGCAGGGCCCGGCCGCACCCGGCGCCCGGTGCCCCGGCCTGGCCGGCCACCTCGGCCGCACCCCGAGAGGAGCTCCCCCGTGGGACAGGATCAGCCGCCCCAAGCCTCCCACCGGGGAGGCTGAGGCTGTGCCCAGATAAATAAGGCCGCTTTGCAGGGAGCCAGGCGGGCGCCTTCTCCCTCCCCTCGCCCTCCTCCCCGCGCTCCTCCTCCACCCTCCTCCCTACGCTCCTCCGAGCCTCGCGCGCCCCCCGCCCGGCCCTACACGCCGCGCCCTCGCGCGCTCCCGGTGCCGGGAGCCAATCCGGGTTGGGGAGCCCCGGAGGAGCGAGGAAGATGCCGAGCCCCGCCCCACCCTGCCACGCGCACCGCGCGCTCCCGCCGCGGCGCCCACTGGCACGCGCCAGTTCCGGCACGCACCCCGCCCCCACCTTCGCTGAGGGCGCCCTCACAATAACAAACCCGAGCGCGCGGCTGCGCGGGGACAGGAGGGAAGGGCAAGAGGAGGGCAAGAGAGGAAGGGAGGCGAGGGGAGGGCAGGGCGCGTGGCCGGAAAGCGGACTTGGAGCTAGCCCTGCCTCCTCGGAGCGGTGAGGACCCCTAATCCTGAGGTGCAAAGAAGACTCAGCCCTTCGGCACTGGCGGTTGGCTCAGGGCTGCACGGTCCATCCTACGGTGTTCAGGGCCGGCCCGTGCGTCCTAACCCCTGGCTGCCACCTTCAGGGACAAGAAGGGCCTGACCCTTACCCTTCCCGCACCTCCTGCAGAGTGGGCAGACAGTCCCCTTTCAAGGTCCTCATATGTGCGCACCTGCTGGGCGTCAGGCCCAGGAACACCCCTTAGTGGGGAACACACACCTGCAGAGCTGAGAAACAAGTGACCAGCAGATCATTTCTGAGTGATTTGAGTGCAACGAAGGTTGAAGAGGGCCACGTGATGATAGGGCTCCTGAGAACATGACACTTGAGCTGAGACCCCGAGGGTGAAATAATGAAGTGGTACGGGATGGGTATGAAAGTGCAGAGCCCTTAAGGAGCCTGGCAAGCTCCCCCTGGAATAGACTGGAGGCGGGATGGCGCCTGCTTTGTAAGGACCAGGCTGAGAGAGAAGGCAGAGGAGGTGGCAAGTAGGTGTGGAGGGCTGTCTGGGCCATCTTGCCAGGCCTCCCAGCAGACTTGGGGAGGAGGACGGAAGCTAATAGTACCGATCCTGAGGTCTCTTGGGAGCAGAGACAGGGAAGGGGCCAGATGAGAGGAGAGCAGAATAGGGTCTTCGTATCAGGGAAAGAGCCTCAGGGCTGGGAAAGAGGCCCCCTGAGAGAGTTTCTTCACAGAACTGAAGCCAGCTGGTGTTTGGTGTCTGCAGGGTTATAACAGGAAGCAGGGCCCAGTGAAGATGGGGGAGGCAGCAGTGGGGGTAGCCGGGCTGGCTGGACCTTGGCTGGTTTGGGGGCTGGTGCTGCTCTTGCTGCGTGTGGAGCACTGGCTTTGGCGAAGGCGGCTGTGTGGTGTGGCAGGGACTGAGGAGTCAGTCTTGTCCCTGTGCTGACACGAATCAAAGAAGGAAGCGTGGCGTGGGCAGGCAGGATGGGATGCGTGAGGACATTTGGGGTGACTGAAAAAGAGAGTTATCCAACCCATCTACTCACCTCCAGTGTATGCGTGAGTCTGGCAGCTGGCCTTGCAGCTCAGCCTCTACCCCACGTGCCCGGGGCCAGGGTGGCATGGGCCCCTCCCGGGGGTTGCCCCGCCTGGTGGGCGGGGTTTCAGTGAATGCTAGGGGAACGGTGGTTCTTGCCCCTCAGCAGGTGTCAGAGCCTCAGGCAGAGAGCAAGCTGTGCCTCCAAAGGGGCCTGAGAGGTTCTCCTGTCTTGGAAAAGTCTGAGCAAAAGGAGCTACTCAGAGGGATATGAAACATGCCACAGAAGGCCTGACTCCCGAACACCTGTGGGTGGCTTGCCTTGTGCCTCTGTCACCACTCCCTGTGCCAAGTGTCTCTCTTTTCCATGGCTGATGGCAGCTTCCTCCTCACTAGTCTAACCCTGTTGTCCCCGACCTCTTCTCCCTGTTGTGTGGAGGGATCACTCTATAGTGCACGTGTGATCCCCCCTCCCAAGTCTCTGTCCTGCAGACTGCCAAGCCCCGAGTCTCCAGAACTGCCAGCCCACAGCCTTGCCCCTTATTCTTGGAGCTTCTGCCACATGGCCTTCCTCCAGGGCAGGAGGGTACTAAGTGCCTCACCTACAGCATGAACTCACCCGGAGCTCCCTTCCCTTGTCTTAATGCTTGGGCATGACAGAGTCTCCCCAGTATAGGCTGCTGGGGGATTCCAGCTCTGGAATCATGGGAAATGAGGACCGAAGGCTCTTGGCTCATCCTGCCCTTAGGAGGGCAGGGACTAAGGGAGAGGGAGGCATTGTCACTTCTGGGAATGGGGATGCTGTTAATGGGGTCACACCTCATGGCTCTCCAGGCCTGGGGCAGTGGCTCGGAAACACCCCAAGCCTCCTCGCAGGAGGCTCTCAGGCCTTTCCTTGGGGGCTCTGGGGTGGTGCCTGTGCCCTGGAGCCACCTGCCTAGGCCCAAATAATCTCTCCCTGAGTGGAGCCTCAGGCAAGTATTGCCCCCTCAGAAGCTCTGGGGTCTCAGGGGTGCCCTGAGGATCCCAGCACAGCACACCTGGTGAGAGCCTCATGCCTGACAGCAATTAGGATGTCTCCAAAGCCTCCTACTGTGAAGCCGAGAGAGATGGACACTGTACTCTCACTGCCGCAGGCCCTGCCCAGAGGCAGGGGCCCTTAGCACACCTGGGGAAGGGCCCTATGGGGTGAGCAGGCCTCAGATGTGACTGGCTGTGCTCCACACTTCACAGCCGGAATGGATACCCACAAGAATGAGAACCTCCCAGCCTGGGGTGGCCATGGAGGCCCTGGGTGGACAAGGGCAGGTGGTGGGTCTCTGCTGCTTTCTAGCCTCTGTTCCCTGCCTTCTTTCCCCCCTCCTCCTGGGTCCTGGGTCCCACCTACCAGGGGAAGGGGGCGGAGTAGCTAGGGCTGAGGATGACTCAGGGCCTAGCTGTCACTAAGGCAACCCTGTCGCCTAGCAATGGCAGTCTCCTGGTAACAGATGTCTCCTAGCAATGGGATATTTTCCCAGTCCTGGCTGGAGTCTGGCAGTTATTTTTAGCTCAGTTGCAAATCAATGGCAACTGCATTTTTGGCTCCTGGAGAAGATGCAAGGTGTGCCTGTGTGTGTGTATTTCTTGTCAAAGGGAGGAACATATCCCAGCTATGACACTTGCCCCATGTCCCAGGGTGCAGACTCATAGGCTGTGAGGCCAGATTCTGACTGGAGCGATGTGGGGGAGAGGGGAGCAGGTGAAGGGGAGCCAACCAGAGGTTGCACAGGCTGCCCAGAGGAGTTGGCAGACATGACCATCTCCCCGATGAGGGTCTCTGGGAGGGCTGACCACCTCAGCACCCCAGGGCTCCTGAGGTCAGGCTGGGTGCAGCGACCCAGGCCTGTGCTCAGGGTGCCATCAGTGCTGGTCACTGGGCAGCCCAGGTTCTGGCAGGCTCCTCCCACCCCCTGGCCCTCATCTGTGGAAACTGTACCTGTTGTCTCTAGCCCCCAGCCCCATCCAGGGGTGCAGGTGGTCCTGGTTGCCTGGGTCTGAGTGGCCACAGGCTCAGCTGGTGACATGGGTGGGGCTGGCCTCTGTTTGGCCCACATTTCTCCCTCTGCTCTGTTTTTGCTGAGGTAGGTGCCCAAGGCAGAGGTCTTGAGCAAGTGGGAGGCTTGATCCCTCTGGGCTCTCTCGCTGTTTCCACAGGGGCTCTGTTTGCTCTCCTCTCAAAGCCAAGTCCAGACTCTCCCTGGGTAATGGATGTGGGGCTGGCCCAGCCTGCCTCCTACTGGCTACTTCTCTGGTTCCTGGTTTGCCCTGAGTTCTGTCCTGGCCTTGGGGCCCTCGCCCTCTGTGCTCTGGACTTGGGGCACTTGTGGCTTTTGTGTTTCTCCCCTAGGCCCCTGACCAGACCAGACCCTGCCTTGCTCCTTGCCTGTGCCCCCAGCACTAGAGGCTTCCTGGCAGCTGCCCTTCAACCGTGGGGTTGCTTCCCCTGCTGGAGGTCAGTGTCACTTGTCCCAGGCACTGCTCAGGGCAGAGCTCACCTCAGACAGCGCTGCTTATGCCAGTAGCAGCTCCGGCCCCTGGCCAGGGCCTAGGTTTTATGTGGGAATGGAGAGAGGTCCTTTCTGGAGGGTCAGGGCACTGAGGGTCTGGAGCAGGGATGTGCGAAGGAGCCCCCAGTCTGAGCATAGACACCAGGGGATTTGCCTGCAGTCTGGAATATCATTCACTCATTCGCTCAGTGGTGTAAACGCTCATTCTCCAGGTATTTACTGGGCACCTGCAGTGTGTCTGGTTCTGCACCCACAGCAGTCGAGGTGCAATGGAGGCCAGGCAGGGCCTTCAGGGCTCCCTGTCCTGTAAGGATACCCAAGCCTGTAACAATATGCAAGTGTGAGGACAGGTGGCCCCTGTTCGGTTGGGTCTTCTGTAGGTTGCATCAAAGAGGAGTCTGGGGCATGGGAAGGGGAAGCCTGTGGAGAGACAGCTCAGAGCCAGGGGTGTGCCCCTTCTGAACCAGGTCACTGTCAGGAACCTCTCCCTTGCACCCACAGACACTGACCCATAGGGATGGAGGTAGGTTTGGGGTGGGGAGTCAGGGGCCCTAGGTTGGCTGGAGGTGGGTCTGAGGCTGTTTCTTTTTTCTTTTCAAGGGGAAGGGAGAGAGCAGTGTAGGGTTGCCTCCTGTGCACCCCCTACTGGGGACTTGGCCCGCATCCCAGGCATGCGCCCTGACTGGGAATTAAACTGGCGACTCCTTGGTTCACAGGCCAGCACTCAGTCCACTGAACCTCACCAGCCAGGGCTGAGGCTGTTTATTTACGCTGCCACTAGAGGGAGCATGGAGCCCACTCTTTGCCCTCTGAGACCCGGGCAGGGGCTGCCAAGGCCCCAGTGACCAGCCATAAGTGGACCCACTGCCTTGGCAAGGGCAGCCATAGTAGCTGACCCATTGCCCCCATCCTTCCTTCTACAGAGCCTCTTTTGCTTTATAGTGCCGAGCCCCAGGTCCTGACCACCCCTCTTTATTCTTAATTGGGCAAAATACTCATAATGTACAACCACCGTCTTTAGTTGTACAGTTCAGCGGTGTTTCAGCACATTCGTTGTAGCGCAGCTATTGCCACCCACCATCTCCAGAACGTCTCACCTTTTCAAACTGAAGCTCTTCCCCATTACGCACTAACTCCGCGAGGCCCCTTCTGCCAGCCCCAGCACCACAATTCCATGTCTCTATGAATTAGGAACCTCACCAAAATGGAATCAGTATTTGTTATCTTGTGACTGGCTTGTTTCATGAGCATAATGTCCTCAAAGTTCATCTGTATTATATAGCATGTGTCAATTTTTCCTTCCTTTTTAAGTCCAAATTATGTAGATTCTACTGTTATCGATAGATCACATTTTGTTTATCTGTTCATCCACTGACAGACACTTGGGTTGCGGCCACCTTTTGGCTATTGTGATAAGGACAGCTGGCGGTTCTCACCTCACCAGCCGGGCCTTGTAGGTGTCTCGCCCTTCTTTGGCCTGGGAGGGCCCTGGGACCAGGGGAGGGGGCAGTGGTGGGTTCAGCCTGGAAGCTGCTCCAACCTCCCCCTTCCCCTTGGGCCCTTTGCTCTCATCTGTCAGCCATGCACTCAGGCCCAGGGGTAGCAGGAGGGCTGGGGTTTGGGGACAGTGGGGTGGAGGGCTCATACCCACAGATGGCAGAGTCTATGCTGGCTCTCAATGACCCCAAGTGACTGGGCATGAGGTTGGACTTCTGGCTTTGTGGCTAAGGCCTCTGTGAGCTGACCCTGGGAGTTCCCTTGGCCCCACCTCAGGCCTTTTGCACAGGCCTGGAATTTCTCCAGTTCCCACTGGCCAGCCACTACCCAGTCCCTCCCCTCAGGGGGAATTCTGGCTGTGGGAACTTTCTGTGTGCACCCCCCAACCCCCGCCACACACACACTTCTCCCAGTTCATTTTGAAGAGTTGGCTCCATTTCAGGGTCCCTTGTCAGGACCTCCTGGGGCCTGATTCTGCGACTTAGGACTGCCCCTTGGTTCCTGCAACAGGTGACGGCAGCCCCAGCACCTGGCTGCTCCTCGCCCCCCCCCCCCGCCCCCGCCCCGGGTATCTGTAGCCTCCTAGGGTTGGTTGGGCGCAGGTTGGGGCTGGATGAGCCCAGGTCCCAATCTTAGAAAGGGCTACCTGTAAGGAACCTTTCCCCCACCGGACTCCTGGCCCCCAGGTTCCCATGGGAACCATACTCACTCCCACCCCGGAGAACAGCAGGCCAACCAGGATGGCGAGCACAAGGCCGAGGCGGGGGTATCTCGAGGGGGCGACTCAGAGCACACAGAGCTAGGAGTCCTCTCCTTAGCGCCTCCTGGGTCGCGGGATTTTCTTCCCGGCCCTACGAGCGCCTCTACGATTGGCAGAAAGTTCCGGGGCCGGGCCGCGATTGGTCGGCTCCCCTTAGGCAGCTCGTGCGCCCTGCCGGGCTGCGCGACTAAGTGGGGGCAGTGGGCTGTGTGAGCCTGCGGCAGCTGACCCTGGCTGCTCCCACTGCCTTGTCTTAGCGTCATGCCGCCCCCTGCGTTGCTCCGCGCGTTCTGCTGCTGCTTCTTGGCCGCGGCCACCCGCGCCGGCTTCTCGGAGGACCGCTGCAGCTGGAGGGGCAGGTAACACCGCGCGGTCAGCCACTAGGGATGAGTTCACCTTTAGGAGGAGCTTGCGGGGTGGTATAGCCCGCCCTTAGGGTTAGGGTTGGGGGAGCGCTCCGCCCTGGAAGTGAATCCCTGCCCTCCCACTGGAGTGCAGAGGACAGTAGGCCTGAGTTTCCTTCGCCACAGAGTGGACACAGCTGTGTGGCTGCGGGGAGCGGCTGCAGGGGAGGGGCTGCTTCGGGCGGGGACCCGAGATGCCTGCCTCAACTCGCGCGTCTGTCCCCAGCGGTCTCACCCAGGAGCCCAGCAGCGTGGGGCAGCTGGCCCTGGCCAGTGCGGAGGGCGGGGTCGAGTGGCTATACCCTTTTGGTGCACTGGGCTTGACCCTGGGCAGCTCTGACTCCGGCGCGCAGCACCGCATCACCTGCCTGCGGCTGGCGCGGCCCTTTGCTGGCGTCCAGGTCTTCGCTGAGAGGGCGGGCAGCGTCCTGGAACTGCTGCTGGCTGAGAGCCAGGGCCCAGCGGGGGGTGGGAAATGGGCGCTCTTCCTGCAGGCCACCCTGCACCACGACATCAGCTGCCGTGTGGCCTCCTTCCGCTTCGAGCTGCGAGAGGACAGGCGTCCGGAGCTGCCTCCGCGGGCCCACGGTCTGGGCGAGGATGGTGAGTGACGGTCTGCGCGGGGAGGAGTGGAAGTCACTGAACTCGCACCCTATCCGGGTGGGGTGGGAAATGCCTGCTGTCCCCATTACACGGGGAGAAACGGGCGCTTTTCAGAGGCCACTGAGTAGTAGCAACAGTGCCAGGACAGGTCAGAGGGAGGGAAGGCAATCCCCTATGACTCATTTTAGGGAAAGAGCCGGCAGGGGGCAGAATGGGAGGAAGGGGAGGCCAGAGTGGGCAACCCCAGGCCCTGGTCCTTAGGGGGCTAGGGATGCGGAAGGGGATCAAAACCTGGGGCCAACGCTGTCCAGGATTCTCTGGCCCCGCATCTGCGGCGACCTCCCTCCCCTCCCCCAGCCCAATACAACAAAAGTCCAGTGTGAGCCTGTCACCATGGAGACGCCCCTTCCTCCCCAAAAGGCAGCAGGCCCAACTCTTTGCTCTTGTAGAGCTTACAAACCTGACCCCGTAGGAAGTGAGGGGTCTCTCTGTCCTGCCTCCTGGCTCCAGGGCAGAGACTCCAGAGCCCACTATACCCTCCTGCTGCCCCCACCCCACAGGCTGGTCCTGGAGGCCGCTCTGGGAGGCCACAGGGGTCACCCCATCGGTGTGCCAGAGCGTGCACAAGGACACTGAGCTTCAGGTGGGTGAGTCCTCGTGTGCTGGGCACAACCCTCAGGCCCCTGTCTCCTGCAAATGTGTGGGGTGCACACGCAAACCCACGTGGATCACCCCAAATGCAGGGAGTCTTCAGGGTTTGTGCGTAAGTGCTCCCTAGGATTCCAGCTGCCTAATGGCCCTGGGGGTGTGTCCCGTCACTTGCCCTCTGCCTGGTGGAGGGGAGGCCTTGGGTGGTCCAGGACAGGGCAGGGCCTACACTCACCATCTGCCCTGTGTGCCAGGTGCCTGCAGGCCCTGCAGTGATGCGGAGTTCCTGCTGGCCTTGTGCACTAGTGACTTCGGTGAGAGCTCCTGCCATGCCAGGTGGGGGGGAGCCCAAGGCCCAAGGCCCAAGCCCCCCCCCCCATGCCAGCCAGGGGCCAGTGTCTCCCTGCAGTGATCCATGTGGCATTGCCCACAACACAGAGCTGCAGGAGTCTGTCATCACTGTGACAGCTGCCCGTGTCCTCCGCCAGACACTGCCACTGTTCCAGGTGGAGGGCCCTGGGGGCCAAGTACAGGCCTCCATTCACACCCCACTGCGCTGCGGGGTCTGCCCTGGTCCTGGCACTTTGCTCTTCATGGGCTGGAGCCATTTTGGTGAGGCCTGGCTTGGCTGTGCTCCCCGCATCCAGGAATTCAGCTGTGCCTATGCAGCTGCCCGTGCCAACCCCTCTACCCCTGCCAGGTGGCGCCGGACAGAGGGGTCTGGGAGCGGGTCTCTGGGGAGGGGCCAGGAGGAGGGTGGGTGGGGCACGTGTGACCTCCAAAGGGCATCTCAGAACCATCTGCTCTTGAGGGAGCAGCAATAACCAATAAGGACGTTCATTTAATCGGTCAGGGTAGGTCGAGCGTCCCGTGCCTGAGCCCAGCCTGCTTTATGCTGCCAGAGCCTGAGGCTTGAGGGCAGTGGTGTCTTGGGACAGTGGCCCACACCTGTACCCTGGAATGGGGCTGCTGCTGGGTGGGGTCATGTGCAGGACCTCACCATCCACACGAACCTCAGCTCTGCCCCTCCTGCCCCCAGCATCAGGTGCTTCCCAGTGGTAGTGGAAAAGCAGCTGTAACTCCCAAGGTCTGAGGCAGGTTGTGTCTCGTGTGGGGACAGGAAGGCCAATTTCATTCCCAGCCTGGGGGGAAAGGGGTTGCAATCTGGCGGAGTAGCGACTTCCCTCTGCGGTTCACTGGGAGCCCAGCACGGTCATCCTGACACCATCTTGCCCTCAGGGAAGAATGGGTTCCTCTGTCCGTGGGTCCCTGCAAAGGGCCGAGCACCTTAATGTGGTGCAGAGCCCAGCGGGTGTAGTGTCACTCCTTTGGGGTCCTGCTTGTTGCTGTTTCCGGAAGGCAGGCACACACAGCGGGGCCTCAAAGGAGCGTTCCCCTCCACAGGCCCCATTGCGGCTGCCCACACCGTCCCCTGGCTTCAGTCACGTGGAGAGTCAGTGGTTCTTGACAAAGCTGGCAGCCTGAGACTGAAACCCCCCAGGTGCGGGGCTTCTGAACCCCAAATGAGATCACTCTGCTCACCCCAACCACATAGCTCCTGGGAAAGAGGAGCTCAGGTCTGGAGAGAAGCCTGGGCTGAATCCTAGAAACAGTTTCCCATCCTCACCTGCCTTCCTTGCTGGGCGGGGCTGTGGTGCAGGTAGAAGCCAGGGGCCCTACTATCTTCCAGGCAGGAACTGAGGTTGGGGGAGGGACAAGCCTGGGCAGGGCCCACACATAGGACCCCTTCCTCCAGATGTGGGGGGCCCTGGACTTCCTGCAGTGGCTGTCTGGAAGCATGTGCATGGGGCACCGGTCATTTTACTCACTGGGGCTGGTGAGAATTAGGGGGGAGGGAGCACAGCCACCCCGGAAGGCAGGCCTCAGCGGGCTGCCTCCCACCTCTGCCTCTCCTCCCCTCCCGAGGCTTCCTCCCGCTCCTCCTCACCTCCCCAGGCTCGTAGCTTTAAATACCGCCAGTGTGCTGATGACCTTCACGTTTTGGTCTTGAGCCTGGACTTCTCTCCCGGACTGCAGACCTAGCATCTGGTCAGCCCCCCTCCCCCAACCAGGGAGTGTCTCGGCAAAGATTAGAGGAGGAGGAAGGGAGGGCGCCCAGGTGGGTCTCTGCCTCTCTGTCTCGGGCAGGCCCCGTGGAGGGCTTCCCGCCCAGGCCCAGTCAGCACCCTTACCCTTGGCCCTGCTCTCATTTTGTGGCCAGCTCCCCACAGCCTCTTGTTTGGGAGGAGACCCCGGCCACATCCAGCGGTGACTGGACTGCCTCGGACCACCTGTCCACAAAACTGGACAGCTGCTGTGGAGTGGGCTGTAGTCTGGACATTGGCATCCGCCCACCTGCCCCACGACGCACCTGAGCTGCCCACACACACACTGCCTGCAACCAGTGCTCTCCTCAGGTGGACAGAGGGCAGGAGTGGGTGGGGCCAACAGAGCCACTGGAGCCCTGGACGTCTTGGGCTGAGAGCTTTGCCTGCCCTGGGGGAAGTGGCCAAAGGGAACCAGCACAAGTGAGCGCACAGGCCGGTGCTGTGGAAGCTGGCCTTTGGGGCCCCTGCAGAGGACTCGGGTGTGTGCACTCACGTGGACACACTCCCTGCTGCCCAGTGCCCGCAGGCTGAGGAGCAGAGTGCCAGGTGTGAGAGGGTTGTGGGGTGTGTATGCTATGGAGGCTGATTAGATGCGTGCATCTAGTTCATGTGCTTCTCTGGAGTGCCTGCCAGGCGCTGCTGCTGCTCCATGCACTGGGGATGATGCAGAGAGAGACCAGTGCTGTGTCAGGCTTCCCCGGCCTAGAGTCCAGGGCACACCTTTTCTGGGGAGGGCACAGTGATAGCCCCAAGAAGACAGGATATTCCAAGCCAGGTGAGGCTGGCTCTTCTCCCCAGGGTTCAGGTCTTGGGAGCAGGGCACCTCCGTTTCCTGCCACCCAGGGACACCTGTCTTTCAGGACTGGTGGTGGCTGGGACGCAGTACTGGCAAGCGCGTGAGGCGCTCTGCCCTTGGGAGGCAGGGGCCAGTGTCTGGAGCAGCCTGTGTCCCCGCTGGGGTTCCCAGGCCAGGTCCTATGCACACAAGCCCCTGACATTCGTGGCCATTTGGCCTCAGGGTGGGGAGGAGGTCCCGGCTCTGCCACTTGATCTAGGGCTCTGTCTCCCCAGTTGTCTCTCCTGCCCCCAGGCTTTGTCGGCCGCCTCTGGGAACTCATGTTTGTGTTGTTAATGTCATCTGGAGAGGTGACGTGGTTTCCCTGACTTGGTTCTCTCTGTCCAACCACCACAGCCGGGCCAGTGGCCCACAGCCCTCACACCCAGCCCCTCCCACCACACACACAAGAGCCAGCTGCGGCCTCCCTGTGTCTGCTCGCTCCTCCTCTCGTCAGCTCCGCCCCTGCCCCTCGGCTGAGCTCTGGCCTCCCCACCCCTCTCCCTCAAACACCAGCATATCCTCTCGTTCCTGCCCCCTTGGGTTAATGGCCTCCAGCCGTGGGAGGGAGCCCAAAGGGTGTCGTTCCTTCAACTGCTCCTAGGCTTGGCTGGATTTGGGGGTGCCCTGATTGGCAGAGCCCCCACCAGCCTCCCAGAGACAGCTGTGTGGGGCTGGCCATGACTCAGGGTAGTCAGGCCTAGGTGTCACCCACCCCCAGTGAGCCCAATTCCCACTGTCATCCTTAAAAATAAAATGACCATTTTACCAGCAAAAAAAAAAAAAAAAAAAGAGTTAATTTGGGAATAGCAGAGGAAGTGCAATTTTGGGCTTACACACCCCAGTGAGCCACAGGCAAGTCTGCAGAACAAAGGAGGATGTTATAGAGGAAAAGAAGGGGACTTCCGGCCAAGATGGAGGCGTAGGTAGGCACACTGTGCCTTCTCGCACAAGATGGACAACAACAATTTAAAATAAAAAACAACCAGAACTGACAGAAAGTCAAACTGTATGGAAGTCCAACAACCAAGAAGGTAAAGTAGAAACCTTCATCTAGACTGGGAGGAGGGGCGGAGTCGGGGAGCCTGGATGGAGAGGGTTTGGGGCAGGGTGGCTGGCGGGCCCAGCGAGTTGGCAGATTGTGGATGGTGCAGTGTGGAAGACAGCTGGCAGACCAGGTGGTCCCACACTTGTGCTCAGGTAAACCAGGTGAAACTGGGGAGCAAGACAGACCACACAATCCCGGGCTCCAGTGTGGGGGAAATAAAACCTCAAAACACTGATTGAAAACCCCTTTGGGGATGGAGGCAGCGAGAGAAGCTCCTAGCCTCACAGGAGAGTTCATTGGAGAGACCCACAGGGTCCTAGAATGTACAAAAGACTACCCACCTGGGAACCAGCAACAGAAGGGCCCAGTTTGCTTGGGGGAAGCGGCAGAAGGGACTGAAATCCAACAGAGAGTGGAGCAAGTGCCATTGTTCCCTCTTGGACCCCTGCCCCCACATACAGCATCACAACCCAGCTACTGGGTTGCCCGGCCCTGGTAAACACCTAAGGCTCTACTCCTCATAAGTAACAGGTGTGACCAGACCAAAAAAAAAAAAAGGCCCAAATGAAAGAACAGATCAAAGCCCCAGCCAAAATACAACTAAGTGACGATGAGATAGCCAACCTATCAGATGCGTGGCTCGAGACATTGGTAATCAGGATGCTCACAGAATTGGTTGAATTTGGTAACAAATGAGATCAAAAAATGAAAGCTACACTAAGTGAAATAAAGGAAAATGCACAGGGAACCAATAGTGATGGGAAGGAAACTGAGACCCAGATTGGTGGAGTGAACCAGAAGGAAGAAAGAAACATCCAATCAGAAAAGAATGAAGAGGGCCCTGGCTGGTGTAGCTCAATGGATTGAGTGCAGGCCTGTGAACCAAACAACCGCTGTTCAATTCCCAGTCAGGACACATGCTTGGGTTGCAAGGCCAGTTCCCAGCAGGGGACGTACAAGAGGCAACCATACATTGATATTTCTCTCCCTCTCTCCTTCCCGTCCCTCTAAAGACAAATAAATAAAAAATTTTTTATAAAAGAAAAGAATGAAGAAAGAAGAATTCAGAAAAATGAGGAGAGGCTTAGGAACCCCCAGGACATCTTTAAACGTTCCAACATCCAAATTATAGGGGTACCAGAAGGAGAAGAGGAAGAACAACAAATGGAAAAGTTATTTGAACAAGTAACAAAGGAGAACTCCCCCAATCTGGCAAAGGAAATAGACTTCCAGGAAGTCCAGGAAGCTCAGAGAGTCCCAAAGAAGGTGGACCCAAGGAGGAACACACCAAGACACAGCATTAAACACAATAGCCAAGATTAAAGATAAGGAGAGCATCTTAAAAGCAGCAAGAGAAAAGGGGACAATTACCTACAAAGGAGTTCCCATCAGACTGTCAGTGGATTTCTCAAAAGAGACCTTACAGGCAAGAAGGGGCAGGAAAGAAGTATTCCAAGTCATGAAATCCAAAGACCTACAACCAAGATTGCTTTGTCCAGCAAAACTTTCATTTAGAATGGAAGGACAGATAAAGTGCTTCTCAGATAAGGTCAAATTCAAGGAGTTCATCATCACCAAGCCCTTATATGAAATGTTAAAGGGACTTATCTAAGAAAAAGAAGATGAAAAATATGAACAGTGAAAGGACAGCAAACTCACAGTTATGAACAACCACACCCAAAACAAAAGCAAACCAAGAGGACAGCTAGATCAGGAACGGAACCATAGAAATGGAGATCACATGGAAGGTTAGCAACAGGGGAGTGGGAGAAGGAGTAGGGGGGAGAAGGTACAGAAAATAGCATAGATAGTAGGTAGAAAATAGATAAGGGGAGGGCAAGAATAGGGGAATTATAGAATCTAAAGAAATTGAGACACGTGGTCATAAACTAAAGGGGGGAATGGTGGGGGAGGGGTGTTCAGGGTGGAGGGGAATGAAGCAGGGGAATAGAACAACTGTAATGGTATAATCAATAAAATATATTTAAAAAAAGAAAAAGAAAAAATCTTTCTCTGAAAGCAACACTGACCAGTTTTCCCAGTTAGCAGTTTAGTCCCTCTGTGTCAGGAAGGACCTTCCCTGGCTACCATGTTCCACATAGGAGGAAAAGTGTACAGAGATGGGAAATGTTTGAGGTCACATTTGAGTGACAAGGAAGGTTGGGAGGAAGGATGCTCAGGCATTCCCATCCTAAGTCTATCTTATCAGGGTCACAAGTGTTGCAGACCATCTCAAAGCATTGAGCCCGCATCATTGAGTGCATCCTTTCTGCCAGAGCTTGACAGGCAACAGGCACCACATTTGAAAAGTATACAAAACAAAATGAGCAGAATAAAATCCAGTTTGTATAATGGTCCCTAAGTCAGGAGCTCAAACCTGAGCTATAATCAGCTATATAGGCAGGAGGACCATGGAGAATCGGGTGAAATTTGTTGTAACCAAGGGGCTTGTTCCCTAAATTTTGTGTAATTGGGTTTCTACTTCTGAAGAATGTATCCGTGTGCAGCTGATGGTGTTTGCTATTGCAAACTAAAACATGGTTCTTTTCAGTGGACATAATTAGACTTTTGCAACATTGTGTCGTATGTGTCTCCTTTTATCAGCTGTGGATCAAAAGAGGCAGGGGCTGGATGAATCAGGCATCCTGTGACTCAAAGGGTGAGAGCCTATGAGTTCCAAAGAGGGTGAATCTGAGATTTAGAAAGACAAGTGGCAACATTTTGGCCGAGGTTTTGGAGGGTTTCCACAAATTTTGCTGATTGAGTTTTGATGATGCTGTTGGTTTGACTAGTCCTGAGGACTGAGGATGATTAGGAAAAATTCTATAGAACTGGCCAAATGGCATAGTCTTGCCATATTTGACCAGTAAAACTGGTTCCCTGGTCTCCATGGAGCTTAAGAAGAGTCCCCCCAGGTAGGGATGATGTCTTTCCCCCAATAGGGTTAGGCACTAAAGAGGCATCTAGCTTGTCAACATGGGAAGGCTTTGACCCAATAGGAAAACAAATCATTACCATCACATACTTGTACCCATGAGATGGGGGTAGATGAATAAAGTGCATTTGCCAACCCTTAAATGTTCCACTGGGCAATTTAAAAATAGCCGGGGGTGGCCTTGGCCTGTGTGGCTCCGTTGGAGCATTGTCTCATAGACCAAAAGATAATGAGTTTGATTTCCAGTCAGGACGCATACCCAGACTGCAGGTTTGATCCCTGGTTGGGGAACATATGAGCAGGCAACCAATTAATGTTTCTTTCTCTCCCCACCCCCCTTTTCTCCCTTCCTCTCTCTAAAAACAATGAAAAAATATCCTCGGGTGAGAATAAATAAATAAATAAAATGTCCAGGGGTGGTGTGGACAGTTCTCTCTGGGTTATTTCTGGGGCAGGTGGGGCAAGAAAAGAAGGTGCTTTTTGCAGCTTTCTTAACGTCTTCACACCAGTCCTGGTGTGTAAGGTTTGTTGTCTCACCACGAGACCAACAATGTGGCGCATGCACAGCAGGCAATGATGGGGGCTTAGAATTTCTGGCAGGAGTGGGGAAAAGCCACAGTGATTTTTTTTCAAACCAACAGTTATTAGAGTCCCAATATCGTTTTTCCTTTTCTGGGGCCAATTTTAGAATGTTGCTAGTCAATTTTTCTTTTTTTTTTTAATTTCAAAAATTTCTTCTCTGCCCTGGCTGGTGTAGCTCAGTAGATTGAGCGCGGGCCTGCAAAACACACAATCATGGTTCGATTCCCAGTCAGGGCACATGCCTGGGTTGCCGGCCAGTTCCCAGCAGGGATCCCATGAGAGGCAACCATCCATTGATATTTCTCTCCTTCCCTTCTCCTCTAAAGATAAATAAATAAAACCTTAAAAATTAAAAACAATTTCTTTTAGAGAGAGGGAGAGAGAAATGTCGATTTGTTGTGCCAATTACTTATACATTCATTGGTTGATTCTTGTGTGTGCCCTGACTGGGGATTGAACTTTCAACCTTGGTGTACTGGGACAATATTTTAACCAACTGAGCTCCCCGGCCAGGGCATTACTCAATTTTTTAAAATTATCATTTGGGGGAACATCCCTTTGGACAATGAGAGAGGTCACTGAGAACAGTGTGCTTGGAGGAAATACATCAGCAAAGGTGGGTTCCTTTAGCCTCCAGGGACTCAGGTTTGGAAGGCTCAAGTACCATAAGAGCAAGGCGGCTGGTAGGAGTATGGCATGTAATAGGTTTTGGACTTCAGAGCTATTTCTAACTGTATCCCCATTAGAGGTAAGGAAATCTTGAGGTTTCCATAGCATTCCAGGGTCATGAGCAATCCTAAATGCATAACGACTATTGACATAAGTATTGTGGTATCGCTCTTAGCTAGAACACAAGCCAGACTAAGTGTATAATTCATCCTGTTGGGCAGAGGTAGCCAGAGGCCAAGGTGCTGCCTTGATAACTTCAAAAGTATTATAGTAGCATGCCCAGTCCGATATTTACATGTAAATAGGAACCAACAGTAAACCGTGGAAAATTTACATTAGTCAGAGGAACTGCCTATACGTTATCATGTCCTGAGGGCTTTTATCAGTGAAGGAAGGGATAATGAGCCTGGTCAAGATTAAGACAGTGCGAAAGTTATAAGAGTGTCTGTCAGCTGGACAATTTCACAGGTGAGACAACTGGCAGAAACGGATTGAGTGTGATGAGAATGCAGGAGGGCCTCTAGTGCTTGGTACAAGATGATGGGGGGTTGGGGGGCATGACTATTTCTTCTAGTGGACTGAACTAAAGGATCCGTGGCAGGGCCCTGACCAGTGTGGCTCAGTTGGTTGGGCGATGTTCCTCAAAGCGGGAAGGATCACCAATTCCGTTGGATCAGAGCAGGTGTCTGGGTTGTGAGTTCTGTGTGTGGTAGAGGCAGGCATGAGAGGCAGCCGATCCATGTCTCTCACACCTGTTTCTCTCTCGCTCCCTTCCCCTCTCTAAAAAATAAAGTCTTTAAAAAAAATAAAAGGACTCTAAGGCAAGGTGTTATCCTTGTACCCACAGGGTCTTAGCTGCTGGCCGTAGAACCCTATGGGGTGATGGCGATCACGATGGTCTAGGGCAGTGATTTCCAATCTTTTTCATCTCATTGCACACAGAAACTACTTGCTAAAATTCTGTGGCACACCAAAAAATATACTTTTTCCCGATCTGACAAAAGAGTATGTATAGTTTTGATTCATTCACACAGACAGGTATTGTGTTGGCTGTTGTCATTTTTTAGACAGTCTAAGGGAAAAGAGGTCAGTGCCCTGGACTAAATAGTGAGGTATGCATCTTTTAAACACTCTTGCGGCACACGGGTTGAAAGTCGCTGCTTTATAGCGAGCACCACCACGCACAATCCTGGGCCCAGGCGGAGCGGAAAGCGCAGGGACCAGTAGCCACCGCCAGCGCTTCGCCCCACCCCCCGCTCCCGCCCGGGCCTCGGCCCGGTCTTAGCTACTTCCGGCGGCGGTGCTGGCGGGGCGTAAGGATCTCGGACCTCGGGAAGGATAACTGAGCAGCGTGTTCCGCAGCAATGGAGCAGGACGACCCGGCCGAGTCGCTGGCCGAGCTGCGTGAGCGGCGACTGGGTCCGTTTGAACTGCTGCAGGTGGCGGCGGGCTCGGGCCTGGCCGCCTACGCCGTGTGGGCGCTGCTACTGCAGCCCGGCTTCCGCCGGGTGCCGCTGCGGTTACAGGTGAGGCCCCACGGTGCGGGGGCCTAGGGAGGGTTGACTCTCAGGGCAGATAGTTGCGAGCAGTTGCTGGCGGCCGCGAGGGCCGGGACTCAGGCCAGTGGGCGGGGCCAAGTCTGGGGGCGGGGCCTGAAATGAGGCTCATTGCGGGGTTGTGGAGCGGGGAGGGTGCTACACTTCAGGGCCAGCCTGGTTGTGGGTTGGGACCTGTTTCAGGTGGGGCAGAGCAACCCATTCAAAGAAAGGAGCCCAGGAGGCAGGTTCTGCTCTGCGGCCAGTGAGATTTAGGTTTGGGATCAGAGATATGAAGAGCCTGAGTGGCTATTGGACTCCAGCCCTCTAAGCCACGTCTCTGTACCCAGGTGCCCTATGTAGGGGCTAGCGTGAGGCAGGTGGAGCATACGTTATCGCTGCTGCGAGGCCGTTCTGGAAAGCTGGTGGACCTGGGCTCTGGAGATGGCAGGATTGTAAGTAGCGGGGATTGGGGGCGGTTTGGCTCTCCTCACAGTGCACCTCTCCACCTTCGGGTTCTGACGTCGTTGGGACCCCGCAGGTGCTGGCTGCCCACAGATGCGGTCTCCGCCCAGCTGTGGGCTATGAGTTAAACCCGTGGCTGGTGGGGCTGGCAAGGCTGTATGCCTGGAGGGCAGGCTGTGCTGACAGTGTCTGCTACCACCGTGAGGACCTCTGGAAGGTAACCTGGGGAGTCCTGTACCTCTTCAGACACCACGCTTGATCTCCACTCTTCCAGCTCTGGCTTGGCTACCCTGCTGAGAGCCCCAGGTGCTCCTGCCTCCCGGGGCGGGCAGGGGTCTGACACTCAGAAGTTGAGGTAACCCCATGCCCGTCAGAACTCTTTCAGGGCTGGAGTCCTGTCCCCTACTAGGGTGACCTTTTCTTTCCACAGGTGAGCCTGAGGGACTGCCACAATGTGTCTGTGTTCCTGGCCCCCAGTGTGGTAGGTCTCGGGGTTGCTAGCGCCCGGGGAGGCCCAGGCCACCCCAGTGTATGTGCTGGGCCTGGGAGAGCTGGGAGGGGACAGCTGTGTTCTGCCCCACCCACCCTACTCTCCTGCTCTCTCCTACAGCTCCCACTTCTGGAGAAAAAGCTGCAGGCAGAACTGCCTGAGGGGGCACGTGTGGTGTCAGGACGCTTCCCTCTCCCCACCTGGCAGCCTGTGGCTGTGGTTGGTGAGGGTGTGGACCGTGTCTGGGCCTATGACATCCATAGTGGTGGGCCAGCTGGGCAGGCTGCCCTTGCACCCAATTCTGCCTTGGTCCCTAGGGCCCCTGATCCTCAGTCTGGCTGACCACATGTACACAATAAAGACTCAGTGGGCTCCACCCTGACTCTTATTGTGTGGAGGGTTGGGTCACATGACTCCCCAAGGTGGGGCTGTGGGGAGGATTCTGTGCTGGCTGGGAGGCGCTGTGCTCCAAGTTTATCTGATGACTGGCTAGCGGCTGCGGGTCCTGGGGCGGGTCCTGGGGTGCTGAGGCTTGTCTGGAGGTGTGGCCCCCACTTTCTGGGTGTCTCCTGGACCCACCAGCTTCCTTAGCCTCAGGATCTCCTTCTTGTACCTGCTCAGAGGGATTAAGTTTAGTCACCTGCCTGGCTGTGAACAGACCCTGCCTCTGGTGTTTGGGACCCACCCCACTTTTTCCAGAGCTTACCTGCCTAAGTGCTGGTCCACATACTCCTGAAGCTCGGAAAGTTGCTCCTCAGCCTTGGTGGCTCGGACTAGCAGTTGTGCCCGCTCCCGTTCTAGCTCTGCCTGGCATGGAGGGGCATAAGCCATGGGTCAGGACAGAGTATGAAGAAGCATCCCTGGCCAGGCCTTGCCCACACTCTACCTGGGTGCCACGGTAGAAGTTCTGGAGCTTTTGGTAGATCTGGGCCCAGGATGCAGCTTCTAGGTTCCTGCAAGCCGAGAAGGGGATGGACACGAGGGCTGGTGGAGTCCCAGGAGCTGACCAGTGACCCCGCTCAAGTAGGGGCACCTAGATCCTTGAGGTGCCTGCTGGGGTGAGTTAGGACAGCACAGACCCACCCTGCCAGCATGGGAGCCATCTGTGCATGGGGGGCAGGGCAGCCCAGGCCAAAAGAGCCCCCTGGCCTTGTCCAAGGACAGTTAAGCCACAGCCCAACTTAGAAAGTGACCTGTGTTTTTAAGGATGCTGATGGAGGGCCTTACCCTCTGCTGGGGGTTCATTTCCCAAAACCCTGGAGATGGGCCTGCATAAGTCCCTGCTCACTGCACAGCTGGAAGCATGGAATCCCAGGGGCGAGGGCCCTGAGGGGCACTGGGTAGCCTGCTGCTGCTTTGTCCTGTGGGGTCAACTGGAACATCTTTTCCAGGGCTTTCCCTAACCCATTCAAGGTCAGCCCCTCTCCTGTCACCCCATGCACTTGATTTTTCTGTGATTATTAGTGTCTCCCATATGGACTGAGACCCCAGGGCACAGACCTACCACCATGTTCACTGCTGCAACCAGAACCCCACCCCACAATGCAGAGTTGGTAGAATAAATGAGCTACTCCCTTGCAGGTTGCCCCCCCCTCCCACAATCAGGGCACTCACTGTGGCTCTGATGTGCTCCCCTGGGAGGCTTCACCAGGTCCTTTCTGTGGGAACAAGAGCAGCATCCTGAGGCCTCTGGAATAAGGCTGCATGATAGGGATTCTCAGTCAGCTGAACAAGGCGGGCTGCCCAGAGGCCCTGGGGTGGGGGCTTTGCAGAGCCGAGCATGGGCCCCAGCTGGGTTCTGGGCTGTGTGCCTCAAGGCCAGTGTGGGGCAGCAGGGAGGGCTGACCTGGACTTGGAGCTTCTGGAACCGTGTCTCCAGCCTTGCCTGATCCTTCCCAAGGTGGCCAAGCTCAGTGACCAGGTGCAGGGGCAGTGGCTCCAGGTCTGAGGTGACCGCATCAGAGGTAGCCTTAGGGATCCCAGGTGCTCCATTGGGGTCTGCCAGCACCTGCTGCACACTGAGACACATGTGAGGTCATGTAGAGCCACCCTATCCCATTTTCACATCTTAGGGGGAGGGGCCTACCTGTGGGCACCTAGCAGCTCCTCATGTCTCCGGCTCAGATCTGCCAGGCGCTTGCGGTAGATGCGAGCAGCCCGGGCCAGCTGTTGCTCACGGCTGTGGTGTGCTGCTCGGATGTCCTCCAGAGTGGTCTCCAGGAATGTCCGAAGGGCTCCTCTAGCTGTAGGTGCCTGGCTTGCACCATCTGCATACTCCTGGAGGAGGCCGGGTGGGGCCTGGGCTTGGTAGGGTCCACACCACTCCCCTCTACCTCTGTGGAGGAGGCCCTGCAGTTCAGCAGTGCAGGCCCAGAGGGCCTCTGAAGCAGCCCAGCAAACCCAGGCCAGGCTTGGGCTTCCTAGGATCCAGGGCCTACCCACCCACAATAGGGCCACCCTGCTCAGGGCTCACCACCAGGGCTCGGGCACATTGCTGTAGCCGGACAGTGTACTCCTCGTTCAGCCTCTTGAGTTGCAGCTGTAGCCGGCCATTCTCAGCCTCGGCCTGGCGGAGCTGGCCCTGGCAAGTGGACAACACCTGGGGAATGGAGGCAGCCCTGAACCTATACTCCTTGAGGTAGACCTCTGCTAAGTTTGTAGGACCCCCTTCCCCTGGGTCTCAAAGTGGGTATGGCTGGGCCTCACCACTGCTTGTGCAGCCAGTCGCTGCCCAGCTGTCTTGACCTCCTCTTGGGCTCCCTCCAGCTGCTGGCCCAGGGCTGACCTGCAGACATGAATGTGAGGCTCAGTCGGCTTCAGGGTAGGGGACTCCCTCTGCCCCTTGGGAACAGCTGCTCCGTGCACTGTGACAGGTAAGGCAGCCACTCACACGCGCCTCTCCAGTGCTTGCTGCCTGGTCCTGTGCTGCTCCAGCACCCACCTCACTTCTCCTTGCAGCTGTGGAGCACACGAGACTGGCTGGGTGGGACTGCGAGCTCTGGGTCCCCTGCACTGCCCCGCCCATCCCTGGGCTGAGAGAAACCTGGACAGACCCCTGGGTGAGGTGGCTGCATACTCACGCCATTTCCCAGCTTCTGCAGCTCATTTTCAGGGGGCCGGGAGCCCTCAGGCTGTGCCTGTATGGGAGAGTGGGTCCTAGCCTCACTGTACCCCTGCTGCGTCCCTATTTGGCTCCCACCCAGCCAGGCCCTCCACATGCTCAAATGGTGACCTGAAGAATGTGGTGGTTGCCATGTCCCTGACCCTTGGCCTTTTGCTCAAGTTCCCGTGCAAATGCCTGGAGGTACTCTAGACCAGTCTCTGCTGAGGCTGCATGGTCTCCATGCTGCTCCAGCTCCAGCACCCGGCTCTCCAGCCGCAGGACCTGTGGGTGACCAGGGTGAGCAGGTGCACCTGCCTGCTGGGCCAAATCAACACCCACTTGGGCACATGTGGACATACAGCACATATAGGGCATTCAGGGACTCATACTGTGTGAGTTCCCTGTCACATGGAGCATACATGCACCCCCCTGCACACAGCACTGGTCCTGTGTATGCACCCCCCAAAGCTCGCAGGCTGGCACATGCAGGTGCACATCGGTACCCACCTCACTCTTCAGCTCAAAGATTTCAGCCTCGTGCTGCACCTGTAGACGATGAGTTGTGATCTGCAAGTCGACCAGCTCCTTGGAGATCTGTGGGTGGCCAGGGTGAGCAGTGGTGCCTGTGGGCATGCTGTCTCCTAGCTCCTCGGGGCTCCCACACCCACCTGCAGCCGCTGCTCCTCACTCAGCTCCAGATCTGATAGAAGCTCTGTCTTAAGACTGGTGGCCCAGGCTGGGGCATCTCCAGGGACTCCCGGCAGCCAGGCCTCAGCCAGGGGTAGACCCTGGGGAGGAACCACCACCCGTCCCAGGGTGGGTCTCAAGCCTTGGTTGTGGCCTCCACTCCTGTGGAGCTACAAGCCATCCACTCCCACACACCCAGCGTAGCAGAGGTGGGGAAACCAGGCTCATAGTCAAGATTAGGGTCAGGACATGGGTACCCACACCCCTCCTGATCCCTGAGGGAGTCAGGGAGGACCCCCAACCCCATGGCAGAAGCAGCAGAGTCCTGGGAGGACTCACATTCTCAATGGCCTGAGATAGGACCCCTGGCTTGGGGCCTGGGGCTGCTGCGCACTCCATAGGTAAAGGGGACTGTGGCTGCCAGGAGCCCAGTGCAGCCTCGCTTACTGGTCTGTTGCTGCAACAGGGTGTCTTGTGTTGCCAAGGTCTCTGTTGGTTCCTAGGAGTCTCCTGCCTACCAACCCACTAACACACACACACATACACACAGAGGCAGACAGGGTGTCCAGTGGTTGGGGGGTGGGGGGAACTCAGCGAACCATTTTTTCCCTGGCTTCAGTTTCCGCACCTGGGAAATGCAGACCGGTACCCTTGCAGTTATTCGGGGCACGGATGAAAGAAACCAGGGGTTCTTGAAAATGCCCAGTCTGGGCAGGTGTGGGACAGTGCGCACAAAAAGGACCTTCCTCTGCCGTTCCGTTACCCTGCAATATGGGGTCGCATACTCATTAAAAGCCTTTTGTGTGCCTTCCGGTGGTGGCTGAGCGCTGGGATGGGCAGACAGTAGACGAACAAATTGGACAGATCTCCGCACCCCCCAGTCTGAGGGAAGGAGCTCCCTGTTAGGAGCAAAGCCCGGTGGTGTGGGCTCTGTTCGCAAGGCTTAAGTGCTGAATAGTGCGCTCTGTCCAGGTCCCATGACCAGTGGCTGAAGTCCGCCTCTGTCAGGCACCCTTCATGCTGTCTGCAAGCCAGCTGATGTAACCAGTGCGAGTTAAGTAGGGGGGGTGGGGGAAGGGAGCTGTTGGGGACCGGGATCTCACAGCAGCTGGAGGCGACGGGAGGGCAGGGCAGGCCTCGGCAGGGGCGTGGCTTGCCAGGTCCCAGACTTAGGTTGGGGCGGAGCTAGGGAGAAGGTGTGGCAGAGATAATGCGCTGGAGGCGTGGCTCAAGAGGCGGATGGGGTGCATGGGTCGCTTGAGCCTTTCGCGAGGGATTCCACCTGGGTCCTCCCAGAATCCCTGGGGCAGGGAGCGGGTCTCCTTTTCTGGACCCCCAGTATGTATTATGTTTGTGGAACTGACTCTTCCAGCTCACAGCAGTGCCTAAATTCGGGAGAAGGAAGCCCCACCCTGAGGAAGGAGCCAGTAAAGCTGTGAGCCTGTTTTGGAGGAGGCAGGGGTAGCTGAGCTCTGTGACGCTGACCCTCAAGGTCATCCCTGTGCTGCTCCTTGATAACTAGCTACATGTACCTAGTTATCAAGGAGCACATGCAGAAGATTGTAGCCTAGGACATGACAGTACCCAAGAGGGTGAGGGCAGGAGGTGGGCCCAGGCATCTTGGATGGCAACTGGCCAGACAGTGCCCCTTCAAAGAGGCTCTCCTCCCGACCATCCACCCCGGTTGGAGCAGAGCCTTCCTCTGTTCTGTAATCTGTGGTGGTTTTGCATTTAGGTCTCCTTGATTGTACCTTGGGTCTCCCTTGGGTTTAAGACCACTCTCACCTTCTTTTTTTCCTTGTTCTGGTGCCTAACTGTTCCATACCCTCTGGGAGCTTAGTAATTAATTGCTGGATCCCCCGCCCCCCACCACAATGGCCTGCCTGGGGGACTGTGCATGCCAGACCTTGAGCCCCAACATGGGGGAGGACACCTGGAGCATTTGCATCTCCTTAAGTCCCATTCCTCTCAGCTGCTAGAGATTGTGGGCTGGAAGGGGGTGTCACTGACCACTGTACTGACCATTTACCCTCACTGTTGAGTGTGGTTGGGGTGGGCTGAGGCTCAAGGGTGTTGGCCTCACCCTAGCCACTGTGTGATTCTGCTCCCNTAGTTATCAAGGAGCACATGCAGAAGATTGTAGCCTAGGACATGACAGTACCCAAGAGGGTGAGGGCAGGAGGTGGGCCCAGGCATCTTGGATGGCAACTGGCCAGACAGTGCCCCTTCAAAGAGGCTCTCCTCCAGACCATCCACCCCGGTTGGAGCAGAGCCTTCCTCTGTTCTGTAATCTGTGGTGGTTTTGCATTTAGGTCTCCTTGATTGTACCTTGGGTCTCCCTTGGGTTTAAGACCACTCTCACCTTCTTTTTTTCCTTATTCTGGTGCCTAACTGTTCCATACCCTCTGGGAGCTTAGTAATTAATTGCTGGATCCCCCGCCCCCCGCCACAATGGCCTGCCTGGGGGACTGTGCATGCCAGACCTTGAGCCCCAACATGGGGGAGGACACCTGGAGCATTTGCATCTCCTTAAGTCCCATTCCTCTCAGCTGCTAGAGATTGTGGGCTGGAAGGGGGTGTCACTGACCACTGTACTGACCATTTACCCTCACTGTTGAGTGTGGTTGGGGTGGGCTGAGGCTCAAGGGTGTTGGCCTCACCCTAGCCACTGTGTGATTCTGCTCCCACCTGTCTGCAGGGGCCAGGAGCAAGGACATGCAGAGCTGGCCTTATCTGTGGCTTGGGCTGGTGGTGCTGGGTGCCAAAGAATACACCTGTGCGCTGACCCACAGACTGGCACGTGGTGAGAAATCTCCCATGAGCATGTGCCTTGGAGGGCCAGAGGGTGCCAGGTTTGCCCACCTAACCCACCCACCTGCCCATCTGTGGCAGTTTGGGGCCATCCTGTGTGCTGCCTCCTAAGGCCCAGCCAACCTCCAGACACCGAGCTACTTCCCTTGGGAAGACAAGTGTCCCAGACCTGCCTGTTCTCTTCTCCAGCACAGCTGCCCTGCACCCACCTGCTCCAGCTTCTCTAACCCATCTTCCTCCAACTGGCACCTAGAGAGCACAGCTCAGCAGACATACCAGAGCCTGGCAGAGACCTGATCACCCTGCCCCGAGACAGTGAGTGGCCTGTCCCCTCTCCTCTCTTGGGGTCTGGCCTCCTAGCACAACCCACAGGCTGTGCACCTAACTTGTGCCAGGGGTGTGGGATGAATGCTTGCCAGCCAGGACAGGGCAGGTTGGATGTGGTGCTGGGTGCACAGGAAGGTGCTGGGGACTGGGGACGGGCCTGGCCAGGCTGGCCAGGGTGAGTGCCTGTCCCATTTGCCTGTGGGAGTCTTGTGTAACCCACATGCCTCCTTTCTCCAGATGTCATTTTTTGATTCTAAAGAGAGGGGAAGGGAGGAAGAGAGGAACACTGATCAGTTGCCTCTTGCTCGCACCCTGACTGGGGACCAAACCCGCAACCCAGGCATGTGCTCTGACTGGGAATTGAACCCATGACCTTTGGGTTTGCAGGATGACACCCATCGGAGCTGCCCTGGCTAGGTGTCCTGTGGCTATGAGCACACACTGGCAACCTGGAGTCTGTGAGGCCCTGCAATGTCCACTAGGGCTGAGCTGCCAGGAGCCAAGGCACAGCCACTTGTCCCCTCCCAATGGTGAGAGCTGGAGGGTGGTGGGGACCCAGCAGCAGCACTGTAGAGGCATTCAGCTCTGACTGGCCCAGGGTGACCAGACCTGGCTTAGGCTGGGGTATCTGGCCAGCTGAGGCTCCCATTGGTGTGGGGAGGGATTGGGGCCTTGGACAGGGAGTGGGGCAGCCTGTAGGACTGGCTCACGAGTAGCTGCACTCAAGGGCCCGTCTGGGGCTGAGGCAAGTTGCCTGGTGCTCTCAGACAAGGTCCTAACAAGGACCTGCAGTTATACCCGAAGAGGGGTGGGGGTGACATGCCCACAGTGCCATCCGTCTGGGGGAGGAGCTCCTCTACAACCCTTTCCTGAGGGTGGTGTGAGGCCAGTGTCCCGGGCCTTCCTGTGGGGCAGGCTAGGAGCACATGGCGAGGCCTGAGCCAGTGTGCCGTGGGAGGTCCTGTGCTCTCCCCAGGGGCTGCACCTCAGAGCCTGCTGACTCAGCCAGCCCACAGGTTGTGGGGACTCCCTGCCAGTCATTTGGACACGGAGGTGTCAGGGGACCCACGTTATTAGGCTGACTGGCATTGGGGAGAAACTGCTTGTTAAGTGTCTTCTGCCAGCAGCTGCCCAATAGTTCCCCTTTGAGCTGCTATGGCACCCCCTCTCCCGGCAGAGAGGAGCCTGCGAGCAAATGCACTGGGAAGGTGGCCCCGGCTGAGGTCTTGGAGGTGCTCTGCAGGGAGTGGGCAGGCTTTGACCAGCAGGCTGAGCCACTGCAGCCATAGTCCCGGGCCCTCTTGGTGATGCAGATGGGTGGCCCTGAACACACCTTGATCAAAGTGAGTCCCTCGTGAACCTGCTATAGAGCCAGGTAGTGTGTCCCAGCCTCACCCAACTGGCTGCCCAGCCTCGGAGAGTGGGCACTGTGGTACTTCCTGCTGGTGGGCACGTGGGTCCCTCTCTGTGGTGCACTTAAGCCCTAAGACCTGAGAGTTTGGGGAAAAGTCTAGCAAAGTGCACTGGGCTGTTGAACTTTAAAGCTTTGAAAGGCCCTTTTCAATGTTTGCAGAAGTTTTTAGAGCGAAGCTGTTTTCAGAGGGAGGCCCATTTATTACAGGTGGAGCTCAGCAGGGGCGGGGCTATAGTAACAGGCAGGGCCCCGTCTTCTCTGCCTCTCTTCCCCACCCGGGTAAGTGGGGGTCCAGTGGTGAAGAATTTAGGCTCTCTGGCGTGGGGGGCCACAGCTCCCTCAAAGCAAACACCTGGTTCCAGTGGAACCGCCGGGTGGAGTGGGCACTGCCTCCCTAGCAGGGGTGTCACGAGCTGAGCACCCCCCCCGCCCCCCCGCAGCGTCCTTTGCCACTAAGTGCGGTAGGGCTCCCCATGCTGGGCTGGGCTTTGGACCAACCAGGAGGGTCCGGCTTATCTCTACCCCAGCTTCAGTAGGAACTCCAGAAATGCGGGGAGAGGAACCCCAGTTTTCCTCATGGGACTGGCTGAAACCTCCACACACTTGGGTCACCATGACCAGGAAGAGCAAGGGCACGGCTCATAGACATGGGCCTGTGGCGAGGTCCCAGTACCCTATGGAAATGCTGGCCTGCACTGGGGGGGTCCGGGTGAGTGCAGCTGGAAGTCACCTTCACGGGCTGTGGGTCCAGAGTCCCATCTCCATGTGAGTTCTAGCACATCCTCGCAGCTCACCGCGCATTTTAGAGGTGAACCCTGGGGGGGTCTTGAGGTCCTGGTGGGTAGCTACAGTGAGCGCTCCTACCACCTGATGCTGAGGCTGGAGCTGGCCTTCTCCACCGCGTGGTAGCTCGTGTGCAATAGAGAGCCAGTCCGCTCTGAGCCCTCGCCGTGCAGCCAGTGCTGGTACAGCTCCCGGACCCCAGGCGCATCCTCTGGCGCCTCTGTCCTGACCATGCTGTACAGCCTCTCCACGTGCTGGAGAAGCTCCTTGCCAGGCATCTCAGGGGCCTTGAGTTGGCCTCCGCCATTCAAGCAACCTGTGGCAGAACAGGATGGGCAAGGATGTGGTCACAGGAAGGGTATTTGTGTACCAGGGGTCAGGGCCCCATGTATACCCCTCCTGCCCTTTAGGATGTTCCCCGCAGCACTGGTCCCAGGAGGGGCCCCTGTCCCGTCTGTGCAGAGTGGGCCTGTTGGGAATACCTGAGGGGCAGGCCATGACCTCCACATAATGGTAAGGGCAGCGCCCTCGCTTGAGCTTCTGCACCAGGTTCTGGATGTTTCGAAAGCCATAGGCCGCAGCAAAGTGCAGCAGGATGCGGCCCTCCCTCTCCAGCGTCACCTCCCGGAAATCCTTGTTCCTGGAGGGCAGAGACAGTGCTCGTCCCCACCCTCACAGATGTGCCTGCCGACCTCACCAGCTCCCGGGTGGAGGGCGGTGATGGGACAGGACGAAGGGCAGAAAGATGAATTCCACAAGTTGGCAGGTGACTCCACCCCCAGGCTCGGTGTCCTGATTTGTACAATGACAACCCCACTTCCCAAGAATGGCTGTGCAGCGTGGTGAGGTCAAAGCCCTCACCTCCCTCTGTGGGACAGGATGTCCCAGTGGGACCAAGGCCCAGAGAGCCCGTTCAGATAAGCTGAAGAGGGGGACCAACTCCTGTCCAGTGCCTCGGGGTCTGCGCCACACCAGCTTGCTGTCTTCCACCACTCCCACGTCAGCAAGGGGACCCAGGGCCTAGGATGGTCCCAAGTGCAGCCCTTCCCACTGACCTCAGGGGTCTGTAGGTGACCTTATCTACGTGGATTCCAAAGAGCTCTTGGGCTGCATGCCGGAACACGTGCTCCAGGTAGCCCCCGGAACCCCCGCCGCTATGGCTGGTGGGCTCCTGGGCCGACGTGCTGCTGCACCTGGGGAAGAGAGTAAGGCCCCAGGTGGCAGCAGGGCTGCTACCTGCTGAGGCTTCCAGGTGGCCTTCGTCTCTCATGGTTGAGTGGTAAAGAGTCATGGACCCCTGGGAGCTTTGTTGCTGTATCAGGAGGTGAAAGAGGACCGTCCCTTTCTATTGAGTCACCTGTACCTGGTGACCTCAGACCTAATATCAAGTTGGGGTCAGCTCTGATGATGACTGCTTCTGTGGACACTGAGACAGACCCCCAGGGCAGGCATGGAACCCATCAGAAGGAAGTTCTGGTGGGAGGAGGTAGGGAGGGGGACGTTGCCCATCACCGTGCGCTTCGGCTGCCTGCTAGGACACCTGTGACCCCAGTGTCGAGAGGGCCCTGACACCAAACGCGGGGCCCTCCCTTCCACGGCGCAGGCAGTGACTCACAGACTGTCCAGGGGGGCTGGCTCCAGTTCTGCTAAGGAGACTCCTTCTTCCTCCAGCAGCCTGAAGACCTCCCCTGTGGTGGAACCACAGCACAGATGCTCGTCGGGGATCTCAGCAAAAACACAGAACGTCAAAGGACACCTGCGTTAGCCGCATCCCTCACAGCCTGTAATTTGGTACTTGATGTCCACTCCCTGGCTTGTGGGCGGAGGGCAAACCTGGCCACAGGGGTGAGGGAGGACGTCTACTTCTGAAGACCCTCGGGCAGGTGCCGTGCTGCCCTGGGACGGCACCCACCCACCCACGGTGACTGGCAGGGTCCGGCGACCTGTTCCCAGACACTCCCACAGTGGTGTGCCATCACACTGGGGCACGTGCTCACGCATGGGGCCCATCCTCTGACTCAGCTCTCCAGCATTTACTTTTCTGTTTTTTTTAAGCATTTGGAGATTCTGTGGAGCTGCTCCACTCAAAAATGGGGAAACCAACGTGAGCCAGAAGGGCTGACGAACCCCAACCCGCCCCTGCACGGACCACTTTAGAGCGAACACTAGTGGTGCCAGGAGCGCTGCGTGCTTCAGCTCCGAGGCCAGGCAGCTGCGGGTGCCAGCCGGGCTCGGGGGGGCGGGGGCGGCCTGCCTTGCGCCAAGCCCCGGGCACTCTGCACAAGGGGTGGCCACTCGGCCAGAGCCTGTGCCCTGCACTTGGGGACCACTGCTGCAGGTACAGGGCTCAGGGTGGCAGGACCCACACCTGTTGTGATGACACAATCCACGTCTCGCGTCTGGTGTTCCTGGCGGAAAAAGTCGGGTCTGGACGCCTCCAGCTTTTTGTCATAGCAGGGCATCACTGTCACGTGGTAGATCTTCTCAGGGGTCACATGCTGCATAGAGAGGTGTGGGAACACAGAGTCACTGCCTGGCCCTAGCAGTAAAGGGGTCCCATTAGGGTGACATAGGTTGACATCGCAGGCATGGCCTGAAACAGCCCGGGAGTGACATGAGTCTGTCAGTGGGTTCTTGGCTCATCATTCAGGACAATGCCACCGAACCATTCATGGCTGAATGGTCCCTGTTACCTGCTGCTGGGCAAAGAAGTCCTTGACCAGGGAGCCCATGACCTGCTGTGGGGACCTGGCGGTGCTAATGTAGGGGATGATGGCACTCCCGTGGGTCTTCTCTGCATAGCAGATCCAGCCTAAAGCCAACACAGAACAAATGGGGGTGGCTCATAAGTCACCTCTCACTGTTGGCTGTGACATGACATTCTGGGGGCGGACCAATTTATACAAGGAGTCCCATCCCACTAAAGAACATCTCCACTCTGTTATTTCTGGCACCCATGTGATTACTGTCTTGGGGAACTGAAGTGACTACAGGTGACTCTCAGAGCAGCTCCTTCTGCTAAAAGAACCATCCTAGGCTGGCAGAACCCGCTCGCCCCCACCCAGCATCCCCGCTACCCACGTCCAGCTGGCCTGCTGTCAGCATGTGCGCATACCTGGGCAGGCGGAAGTCAGCACCGGCAGGGCATGCTTGGAGTCGGCCTGTCCTCGGAATCGCCGTACAAACTCTCGCTGGCTCTCCAGGAGACTGAAGTTCCTCGAGAAGGCGGTATCGAACACATAGTGCGCCCCTGGGAGGCAAGCACCCCTCTGAGCCCCATGAAGGACGGCCAAAGCATGAGGGGCTGCTGACCCCGCTGCTGGTAGCAGGGGCCCCGCCTTGTGCAGTGGCCCCAGAAAGCATGCGTTCTGGTCACAGGCTGCGCTGATGCTGCAGACAGCAGTGCTGCTGCCTGGGAGACTCGTGTGTGACAACTGGCTTCGCCTGCCTAGGACTTCGGTCCGAGCGGGCTCACCCCACGTCCTCCCCGCTCCTAGCATACACATTTGACCTGAAAGTGGGTGAATTTGAGACCTGGGAGACTGCAAAGTCAGGATTCAGATGGCTTTTCCTTAATGGTACTGCTTCTAAACATCAAGCAAAAACTTCAAGCTGAAGTCAAACTCAAAATAGAGTTTCTGACATGTTTAAGTTCAGTGACTTGGAGGCGTGAAGAGCCCTCCCCACCCCACCCCACCAGTGCCTCCGTGTTCCGCCCTGTAGCGCTCACCCAAAGTTCTTCACCTACCTAGTTTTTTAAAGAACGCGGTTAACTTCCTGGCAGTGTCTGTAGGATCCAGCTGAAATCTCACAGCCAGTGATGCTCTGGACTGGGGCGAGACTGAAATGACAACCAGCTTCTGCTGACCAAGCGCCGCTGTCTGCAAAGCGAAGGACGCACTGCTCACTGTGAACTTTATACAGATCCCCAGTGGGCTGAAACTGGCAAGGGCAGTCTCAGCTCCATCAGGGAGTCATTTTTATGTATGTAGGACCCGAAGTTTAGGGTCCAACACTTCACTGTCGAAATACTGACCAGTAATTCTCTGAAAGCCCAGGGACTAGACTTAAAAATGCGGGGGCGGGGGGGCGTCCCTGGAGATGCAGGACAAACAGCACCAGGGCAGGAGCTGCCCCTGACAGCACGGATGAAGGTTACTGGGGCTGATGCTGTGTTACAGTGGAGTCTTGAAGACTGCCCACCACTTACCTTGTTAGCATCTAGAATCTTCCGCAGCTCCTCATGGCTCTGCTGAGTGATGAGCACAGTCTCTGCCGAGGTGACGCAGCCACTGCATGCCAGGCAGTCATCCAGTGAGATTCTGGCCTTCTCCAGCTTCCGTGTCCCTCCATCCTGGAAGCACAAGAACCTGGTCAGCGAAGGGCCCGTCTGCACGAGGAAACCGAACTCTCAAGATAACGGGGCCTACGGGACCCTACACAACACCCACAACCAACCTGGCAGCTGGATGGCTTTGTGTGCTGCTGAACTGTTAAAAGTTACGTATTCCAGAAGTACTCACACACATTCTAGAATTAAATAGCACCATCAAATTCTGACTTTGGCACAAACTCAGCTGGAAGCTTGCAACCCTCCACAGAGGTCTGGAGGAGTCGCTGGTCCCCAGGCTGCGCTCCTGGGGCTGTGAGGACAGAAAAATGCCAAAGGCCAGGCTCTGAAAGGGGAAGAGAAAGGCAAGGGAGAGGAGGGAGGAGGTGGTAGAACCTGTGCCTGTGGGCTCTGCCCGCCCAGCACCAGCACCAGCACCGGCACCAGCACAGGCACTGGTGTCAAGGAGGAACACAGCGGATAGCAGACACTCTGCCAAGCAGACACAGAGTTTTGTGTTTGGGTCAAGCCTCCAGACTGAAATGCAGAGACTTTTCTTAGATGTAGATGATCCCAGCTGAGCCGCTTCACTACTGCAAAAGCAGGAGTGATTTGAACCCAGGCCGGGTGAGCTACAGGGGCTGACAGTGTGATCAGAGGGCTGAGGAGATTCCCAGCCAGGCTCACCAGGTCTGCGCTTTGCACAAAGCCACACAATTTGAGCTGAGGAGCTACTTGATTTCCCTCCAAATGAGGCACTGCTGCTCCAGACAGTGGGGCACACAGGCACCCCTGCTTCTGTTGGGTCCCTTCATTCGTGGGACCCCTCCTGAGGTGTCTCTTCCCTAAAAAGGATACAGTACCCTGTGCTGCGACAGGCTTGGGCGGGAGCCCTGACCTGCTGCTGGCTCACCCTCCTGCACCAAGTGAATAGCCAGCTCTCTCCCTGTAAAGCCTTGATCTACACTGTCTGTCCCTACCAGGAGTCACCCTGGGGCTCCTTCCCTGCTTGGAAGGGGCTCCTGGGCCAGGGGCAGTCCATGGGATGACACAGATGTGCTTCAAATCCAAATGGCAGACAGTGGGGTGAATTTTAACACCATTAGTTCACGATTTTGTCATTGCTTATTATACTGGAAGTTGGTGTTCACTAAGAACAAGCGGTCTGAATGGGAAAATCTTATGCAATTAGAACTCAGAAACAGAGACAGGGAAAGACGGCAACCACCATCTCTGCAAAAAGGGACTCCTGAGCAGAACAAATCAAGCTCCATGTTCAGCTTCTATGTGTCTGGTCCCTCCCATACCTGCTCTCTCAGGCTTCCTGAAAGTCAGAGAATTTGACCCATGACAAAGGGCTGGCAGATGTGGAAGGTCTCATGGCCACTGCACTCGTGACTGGACAGAATGGTGAAGGGACTTTCAGATCACCTGAGCTGGAACCTACCTGACTGACTTGGAAGTAACTCCCATCATCTTCGATGTGGATCTTCGCCACACCACTTCCCAGCTTCTTATCTATCTTCATGGGCTTGATGCAGTCCTGTACCAGGAAGAGACCCCAAACCAGGCCTGAGTGGACAGTGTCCCAAAGGAGAGGGGTGGCCTGCTCACACCTCTGCCCTGGGCACCTATCCTAACACCCTGCTGCCACTAAGGGTCACTGCAGGTCAGAGTCAGATGAAGACTGGTGCTGCTTTGGCTGGTGTGGCTCAGTTGGTTGGGTGCCGTCCCACAAACCAAAAGGTCTTAGGTTTAATTGCCAGTCAGGGCACATGCCTAGGTTGTGGGTTCGGTTCCCAGTAGGGGTGCATATGAGAGGCAACCTGTTGATGTTTCTCTCTTAGGTCAATGTTTCCCTTCCCCTCTGTCTAAAATCAGTAAGCATGTCTTCAGGTGAGGATAAAAAAGAAAGACTGGTGCTAACTGGGTCTGCATTCTAACTTGTCATTAGATACCTGCCAACTGTGACCTTTACCCTTCTCAGTGTGAACAAGAGGTGTGGCCACCCCCCGCAGAGAACCAGTGGCCAGTGTTACCTTGGCTACTGAGAGCAAGCCTAGGAGTTGGCAAGAATGCTTTGCTTGAACTTCACCTCCCTGCCTAGTGCCCCAGAAAAACAGTTCATCTCTCTCCTCACCATCCTGTCTGATTCATCATCACTAGGAGAACCTCATTGACCTTGGCCTTCCTAAACACTACCAGCCCCAGAAAGGCCCGGCAGGAGGCCTGTCCGAGCTCATCCCTGTTTAGGGGTGTTACCCTCCCCCTCCTCCTGAAACTCAACTATGGCCCTCGCAGCCCTGGGCCTGCACAACTGGAGGCAATTGATAGGCAGTTGCCTGTCTCCTTTAAGGGCAAACTCTGCCGTCCAGAAAGGCAGCAACGCCAGTGACCACACACCCTGACATTCACTGGGCAATCACGTGCGAGATTCCAAGGGACCAGCTTCCCTGCTCTGACAACTGGGGTGGGATGTCTCGCCTGTTTACACATTAAAAACGGGCTCAGAGAAGTTTGGCAGGGTCTTCCTAATCCCAACCCAGAGCCTGCCATTACCCGGCTGATGACTCCGGCGGCAACTGCCTACCACCCTCAGCTTCTGTATACTCATCTGTGAAGGGGACACCGCGCTCCCCTAACCTGGTCGTCCTGAAGGCAACGTAATTGGCTTCTACTTGTCTCATTGGGTTGTGCAGGACGGCAAACTTCCGACCCCAAACCCGGGGACTTGGCCTAGAGCACAGAAACCCAGTGGGGGCACCACCCTCCCTGGCTTCGGTTTCCCAGTTGGTAGGAAGCTGGCCAGAGTGCCGGAGGCCCTGGGGGCACAGGCCGGGGGTTCTGGGACCTGATCCCATTTACCAGGGGGAGAAACTGAGACGGGATGGGGCTACCACTTCTTCTAAAGCCCCACGCACGTACGCCGCCCACCTGGGCCGCCCCACCTGAGACGGCCCGATGAAGTCATCTAAGTCCGTCAGCTGTAGCACTCCGCTGAAGGGCGACGCCATGGCGGCCACACTACCGCTTGGCACTGCGCTCAGGGATCGCCAAACAACGCAAAATGATTGGGCGCTTCCGCCACACTGCCGGAAAGCGCCCTCCCCACTAAGCGCATGCGCGTCGGGCCCCAAGAGCCGGTGCGGGGCGGGGGCGCCCCCTGCTGGCGGACTCAGTCCTGCTGTGGAGCCGACTTCTTCCCCTACACCTTGTCCGCCTATGGGGCAGCGACTGTAGGGGCGCGTGGACACGAATGACATCTCCCTCACTCACGCAGTGCTCACCCGCCGGCCAGGTGTACGGCCACGGGGTCTCCATCCCCGGGAGTTCGTGGAGGCACGCTTCTGGTGTTCCTGCTCTCACATACCACTGCAGGCCAAGAACCCAGAAGGGTGCCTGGCACACCAGGGCTCCAGTTACTGAAGAAAATGAAAGTGACAGCGATAGGGAGCGGTTCCTAACTACTTGGCGGCTCACGCATGGCTTCCACACCATCTTCTGTTATTTTTGGAGACCAGCCTGAGAAAACTCCATTTCCCTGTAAGAGTTTAAAACCTGAAACAGCTGCTGTCGGGTCAGTCTTAAACCACTTATTAAATGTGTTAAGTACAGTTATACTCTTAATTAACACTTTTTGTTGATAGGGCTTTTCAGAAAGTTCCAGTGGTCGAGTCTGGCCCGTCCCTGGGCCCCAGCTGGACTGGCAGGTTCAGCCCCAGTATTGGTGGTAATCTGAAATTTCCGAGGGGCCAGCCTAGCTTGGGTACCAGCTCTTGGGGTTCTTGTCCTGAGATCGATACTATGGTGACTCCCACACCTACCGACGGGTCTGCCCCATGGCCCAAGGACCCGAGACCACTGCTGGCACGGCCTCTTCAAGTCCTGTGGCCACACTCCTCTTGGCTCCCAGGACAGGACTTTTTCCAGCAGCTGCCCCAGGTAGGCTTCTGGGCCGCGTCCACCCCCCTGTCCTGGCTGGGAACAAGGGCTGAGGTGTGCTTTCTGAAATCTGAACAGTCCCACTAATTATTACAGCCAGTGGAGCCCAAGATAAACTTCGTTTTACTGAAACGCCGCAGAGTAGGTTTGCAAAAAGTTTGCTACAGTAACAAGTGCTGTTAGGATTTGAGACAGGATAAGGATCAGTGAGTCTGGTGTGGTGGAAAAGACTCACAGTGAAGGGGCCTCCAGCTCTGGCTAGGGGCCAAAGGGTGGTCTCCATCCGGGGAAGGGAGATGGTTCCCCCAACGCTGGGCGGGGAGGAGTTTCACAAGTAGGTCTGCAGGGCAGGTTTCAATATTTAAATAGGCAAATTGTTTAATATGTGAACTGATATTTTAGTAAAACTCTTTTTAAAAATGAGAGGGCCAGCCCTGGCTGGTGTAGCTCAGTGGATTGAGCGCAGGCCTGCGAACCAGAGGATCGTGATTCGATTCCCAGTCAGAGCACATGCCTGGGTTGCAGGCCAGTTCCCAGCGGGGGACCCACAAGAGGCAACCATACATTGATATTTCTCTCCCTCTCTCCTTCCCTTCCTATTTAAAGATAAATAAATAAAATCTTTAAAAAAACCCCAAAAAACCCAAGGGGGCCAGCCCTGGCTGGTGTGGCTCAGTGGACTGAACGCCAGCTTGTGAACCAAAGGGTCTCTGGTTTGATTCCCAGTCAGGGCACATGCCTGGGTTTCAGGGCCAGGTACCCAGTAGGGGGCACGGAAGAGGCAACCACACGTTGATGTTTTCCTCTCTTTTTCCTTCTCTCCTCTCTAAAAAAGTAAATCAATAAATAAAGGCTCAACTTGGCTGTCCCAAGGTGACCCCAAGAGGCCAGGGAGGAAGTGCACCTGGTCTGCCCAGGCCTGACCCACTGGTCCCGTAGGAGTGCCTGGGTGAGGGTGACTGCGTCCCTAGAGACCCTCAGGCTCCAGTGCCAGCATTATGCCTCACCTCTGGTGTGCCTGCTCTCACATTTTACAAATTGTTTCATCATCATCATTAGCGAGTATTTGCTGTGCGCGTCTTCCCGTGTGCAATAAGTTTGCACGTGTGGTGGGGGCGGGCACTCGGGGGCCAGCTGAGGATATGTGGAGGGGCCATGGCTCCTGTGGCCAGGCCGGCCGGCTGGCCTGTGCAGCTGCTGTGACACAGTGACTGTGTGCCTGCCCACTTACCTGAGCTGGAACAAGTGCAGAGCTTGGCTTCTGCTCTGGATGTGCCCGCAGGTTTGCCCAAAGCCGACCGGCTGACCCCTGGTGGGAGCAGGTGTGGTTTCCACCAAGCACGTAGGGCTGTCTGTCCCCCAGCTGGGTCGGTGTCGGTTTCACCCTCCAAGGGCAGGCCCTTTGCTGGTGTCCTGGAGCTGCTGTAGCAGAGGACCACAAAGCGGGGGTGGGGGGTTGGGGGTCTGGTGGTGGTTCAAACAACGGGATTTTATTCTCTCAGTTCTGGGGGCCAGAGTCTGAAATCAAGGTGTGGGCAGGCTTGTGCCCCCTCCAGAGACGCCAGGGAAGGGTTCTTCTCCTGTGTCCAGCTTCCGTTATCTCCAGGTGGCCCGAGCTTGGGGAGTATCACTCTGGCCTCTGCCTTCACTCTGGTCACAAAGCTCCTGTGTGTCCTCCCATCTCTTGTAAGGATACTTGTCACTGGATGGAGAGCTCACCCTAACCCAGGATGACCTCATCTAGACATTCTTAATTACATCTACAAAAAAATATTTTTTCCAAATAAGTCCCCATTCACAGGTTCTGGTTGGACATGTCCCTCGAGGGGCCACATTCAGCCCACCACGGCCACATGTCTAGGTTTCTGTGGGGTCCTCAGGGGTTGGAGGACAGCTACGTAATGGGACGCGTCTCACCAGGTGGTAGCCCACCTCCCAAGGACAGGGCCAGCCCTCAGGGGACTGGTGGGCAGAGGGAACACGGCTCAGGCCATCCCAGCAGGCTTCAGGCCCCGGGGCGTGTTGCACAGCTGGGGTTGGGCTAGCAGGTGGCTTTCTGGGGCAGCTAACCCATGTAAGATGGCCCAGAGTGGGGACAAGTAAAAGGTATTTTGTCTTTTCCAAAATAACTTTAAGTTTATCCTGAACATGGGATTTCAAAACATTTATTGCATGCTCCAGTGCTACTGTGTTGTGGGTCGAGGCCCCCAAAGAAACTGGATAGAGGTGGGGTTTGCTCCCCTCCTGCTCTGCATGGCCGAACTGTAGGAGGAGGGGCGCACATCCAGGGTGAGGCCCACAGGATCCACCGAGATGCCCTTCCATCAGGCACAGGTGAGGGAGGGGCAGCCAGGGACCGTGGGGGAGAAGGCTTCCTTCTGCCGTCCCCAGCTCTGCAGGATAAGCTGCTGAGAGCTGCCCATATTAAGTCTGGGGGCCCAGGAGCTGCCAGATGGGAGGAGTGGGGGTGGGCTGAATCCATGAGCTCCCGCCTGTGGGGACACAGCCCTGTGGAACAGAGGACTGATTTCGTAGAGGCCTGGCTCAGGCAACCCTCCGCATGCAGGGCTGGCCTCCTGCCCAGATGAGTGGTCTCACCTTCCAAACCCACCCCCACGCTTTTCATAAACCAGGGCCTATTTAGTTTGTCAGTGTAGGTGGCCAACTAGGGGTCTCCTTCATGATGAGGGGTCTTCACGCTCAGGTGTTCTGGTAGATCAGCACTGACCCCCACCTGTCTGGGTGGACCTAGCGGCCCAGCCTCTGGGCCTGGCTCTGCAAACCTGTCCACACGTCTCTGAGGGTCCTCCAGGCCCGGGTACCGGGTGCAGGAAGGACAGGCGAGAAAGCCACACAGCCCGCCCGTGTATGTGAGTCCCTGTGCCTGTCACTCAGAGTCCGAGATAGAAAGCAGCCTGTCATGGGAAAACATGTAAGCACCGGTGATTTGGCCCAAACCTGCACCACCACCACCCAGCCCCTTGCCCCCCACTTTATAAGCAAGATATGCATCCCAGACACGGTGTTTTGTCTGGGGAATTACTGAGGGCGATGAGCACACCATTAGTGCCGTAATCAACACGCAGCACCTTCCCACTGGGGCCGCCACATCTTGTCAACAGGTGTGATCAGGGCAACAGCCCTGGGAGGCCCCGCACAGACTGCAATTAGCAGCTAATGAGGAGGTGGAGGTGGGAGGGAAGGAGACTCAGAGAGAGCTCCGGGGCCCTTCAGGCACCCAGTCTGAGGCCCTCCCTCGGCTCCCACCTGGGCAGGGCTACAGGAAGCAGCAGAAAGAGCAGGTCTCAGAGAGGGTCTCACCGTGCGGTGGGGACGTTCAAGATCTTCAGGAGGACAGGCGCACTGCACGCCTGTCCACAGGCGTGTGGGGCTGGCTCCGCCCCGGCCCCTGGAGGCCCAGCAGGGGACGCAGAGACCACAGCTCTGTGGGCACAGTGGGCTGCGCAGCACCAGCAAGCAGGCTGAGCTCGGCAGCCTCCTTCTCTGCCTGACTATGTGCTGGAGGGAGAGTGCGGGAGGGTCTGGGAGCCGAGCAGCTCCCTGCTCTGTGGACGGGCCTCTGGGTTGCAGGCCTGGGCTGGCCAGGGCGCCTGGTCTGCTCTTGCAGGAGAGCGGGCTCACAGCTGGTGAGGCTGAGTCCCAGGCACAAGGCTCGCACAGAGCAGCTCTTCCCAGGGGGCTTCCTCAACTGCCTGTCTGGGATGAGTGGCAGCAGGCTAACTGTAGGCGCTTCCCTCAGCCTACGGGGTCACAGCATCATGGCCACGGCCGCCTGCCATGGTGAAGTGTCAAGGCTGGGCTCGCCCATGGTCCCTGAGGTGCCACTGCACTCACACTCTGTGCTCAGCCCTTCAAGTCAACATGGGGACCATCTGGGCATCTGAGGAAGCATGTTCCTTGTGACAGAGTCGTGGGGGGCCGGGGGGGGGGGCAGGGACCCTGTGGGAACCCTCAGCTCCAGGGCCTCCACCCAGGCCCAGGAAACTGGGAGCCCCTTAGTCCTTGGCAGCCTGGCTGGTTTTTTTCTCTGTGTGACATTTTCACTGTTTTGTGAAGGTCAGGCCTGGCCTGCTGCCAGTGAGGGTCACCCTAGAAATTGTGCACTTAGCCCCGCACAGCGCAGTGTTAGGAGCTCCCTGCTTGTGAGGTCACAGGCCCTCCCCAGCGGACCCTGCCTTCTCCCTGCCCCTGGCAGTCTCCTGTGACTGTGGCTGCCCCCTAACTTACCCAGTTCAGCCGCAGAATTGGGGAGTACGCTGGGGGTCTCCCATACCTGTAGGAGAAGAGGGCTTTCTCATGCTGGGGACTATGGAAACTAGAGAAGGGAGCCAGCTGACTTGGTGTGTGGGGGGGTAGGGAGCCACTCTGCCCAGCATGGTGTCTCCTACTGCTTTGCACCAAAGGGGCACTGTCTCTCGATATCTCTGGTCTCTGTTCCCCATTCGTGGGAGGTGCCAGCTGGTGACCTGGGGCCGCCTCCGGGCTCAGCCATGCCCTCAGCCCTGACCTTCCCCAGGAGAGCTCGGGCCTCAGCTTGGCTCCTGCTCCTGGAGGCATCCTGACCCCACACGGTGGGTGGTCACGGCAGTGAGGCAGGCATGTTTGTGAGTGTGCACGGCACACATTCTCCTGGTGAGCAGCACAGCAGGAGCCAGAGGACCCTGGGGAGGTAAAGTCACCCTCCAATAGCCACCAGGGCCAGCCCCAGCTGGCACCTGGTGAGGTGCTTTCTGAAGTTGTCTTGGAGCTTCAGAAGGACCAGCCGTGTGGGGTTGGCAGTGCTGAGTGGGGTACACCCGAGCCTGGGAGCCGAGTGGGAGGGACTGGGTAAGCCCCTCCAAGCGCCCTGGCTGAAGTGGCCTCAGACTGTCCCCAAGACACCTTCCATGTCGAGGCCAGGGCCCAATCCTGAGGCCCACCCGGGGAGCTCCAAGGAGAGCTAGTCTAGGGCTTGGCCACGTACAGGTCCTAGTGGTGGTGCCCAAGGCTACAGGGAAGGCAGCCAGCTGGGCTGGCACAAGCCTGGCCAGGGCCTGGGCCAGTGGCAGGTATTGCCCCACCAGCTTGGCCATTCTCCAGCCCTGACACGCAGTGTCTGTCCTCCTGGCACCCAGTGAGCCCCTGGTCCTACCCCAAGGCACCCACCCCCTCCGACCACCCCTCCCCTCACTCTCTCTTCCCCCAGCTGGCCCCTCCCTTGGCTCACATCACTGAGTCTCAGGTTCCAATGCAGCAGGTGGACGATAGTTGAAGACACTGTTTCCCAGGTGCTTATACAGCCACATGCCACTGGACATGGGGACATGTGTGAGCATGAGGGTCCTTGGGGGGTCCTTTGCAGCCCAGTGTGCTTCAGATCTATGGCTGCAGGCAGCCCCCAAGCTTAGGCCTTGGAGCAGGACCGTCAAGGTTCAAGCCTGGCTTCTGATCTCAGCCAGGACTTCCCCTGAGAGCCCTGCCCCTCTGCTGCCCCCAGCAACTCTCCCAGGTCCAGACCGTGGTGGGGTGGGGGGTCAGGGGATTAGGGTGGCCCTCCTCATCTGCCCTCACTCCTAGATGCTTTGTAGATCATGAAATTTCTATAGCCCTTCATTCTGGGGTCAGGGCGTGGGGGTGGGGTCATTACCCAGTCTCTCCCAGACCCAGTGCCAGGGTCACCCATCCCCCCCACTCCTCTTACTTCTACAACTGCTGGAGGGTGTCACGGGAGATGTCCACTGCGTCTAGGCTGTATGCAAGCCTAGAACCGGATCTCCATGCCCTGGCCTCGATGCCTGGGAGGGAGGGGCCAGAGTGTGAAGTGGTCCAGCAGGGGTGGCTGGGGCAGCGATGGGACTGGGTCTGTGGATCAGGGTCAGCTGGGCAGCCCTCCCTCCCTGTGCCCAACGACTCAGGGCGGCCACTCATGGGCGTCGGCCCGTCTGAGAAACTGGCCAGGGCGCCGAGGAGTGTCTGGAGGCGCTGCCCCTCCTGGGCCAGCACACCGGGCTCACAGCCAGTGCAGCCAGTTGGGTTGGGGTCAGCAGTGCCCAGGCAGAGGATGGGGTCAACCCCGGGATTGTGCCCCCTCCATGACTGCCACGTCATATTAGGGGTGGCCTGGGCCCTGGATCCAGCTGTGCACGAGCCCCCTCTTCTCCTCCGAGAAAGCGCTGAAAGCTGCATCCAGGACAGTCACGTGAGGGGGATGGTTGGGTGAGGGCCCAGGAGCGGACAGCCCTCCGGGGCACCAGGGGTTCAGTAGCAGCTCTCACAGGCCCCACTGGGCCTCACAGTCCAGGTCTTGGACAGCAGTGGCTGCAGGCAGGCAGGCGCTCAGACCGGATGGCTGCTTCTGCCCAGCCTGTGTCCACTTCAGGTCCTGGCAGTCCCAGAAGGGCCCAGGCGGGCAGTCCTGGGCGGGCCCACAACCCCCACCTGGGGACCTGGTCTATGTCCCCCACCTTGGGTGAAGCAGTCCCAGCTCTACCTATAGCCCCACACCTGTTGAGGGAATGCACATGGTGTCCAGATGGGAGCAAGGAAATGAACAGGGCAGGGGTCGTGGAAGCCAGGAAGAGGGTCAGTGGCCCTCAGAACCAGCTCCCAAGGTCAGTGATAGCCATAGAGAGGTGGAACCTGACATATGGCAGAGGAGTGTGGCCTCCAGGACCATGGCACAGCCCTCTGGGAGGAGGGGGGAAGGACTGACCTCCCACAGTCGGGATGACTTGGCCAACAATGGAAGGCTTCCTGGAAGAGGCAACCTGGGGCAGCGCTCCAAAGACAGGTCTGTTTCAGGTACCAGGCCACTGGACTCTGGTCTCCTTTTCTATTTTGCTCATGTTGGGGTACAGTTTTTATTTTTTATTGTTTTAGAAACCAGAGCAGGAGCCAATCTACTGAGCTCAGGGCGCATCTCCTGCCCTCTGAGAACATGGCCCTGCCTGGGGAGCTGGCTGGTCCCCCTTGGCCTCATAGGGATGATCACATTAGAGCTAAGTGTGCGCACACCAGCAATAAAATCAGCAAAGCCAGACTTCTTAGACGTGACTGGAGGTATCAGATTTAGCCAGGTGAAAAGAAAAGAAAAAAAGCTTTAAAAAATGTGCAGAGTGCACAACCCCCAAGTTTTGTTCACTCAGAGTGAACAGGCCAACAGTAGCCTAGGGGCAGGTACTAGCAGCCAACCCTGACAGAGTCAGGACAGACAGGGATCCAACGTAAGTGATGACAGGTGTGCAGGAAGCCAGCCGGGAGCCCCAGTGCCTCCTGAAAAGTGCTCAACTGAGACTGGCTGCACTCACATCCCGGCTGCAAAGTTGCGGGAGTGGGAGATGGGAACCAGGGCAAATGTTTTCTTTCCACTGTCCAAACTGTTACTACTTCTTTTTTTTTTTAAAGATTTTATTTACTGATCACTCCACTAGACTTCCACCAAGATGGAGGCATAGGTGGAAACACTGTGCCTTCTCCCACAACAAAGTTTGAATACAACTAAGGTTTGGAGAACAAAGACACAGCCAAAGGACAGAAAATTGAATTATACGGAAGTCCAACTACATCTAACCGTTCAACGGGGATGGTAAGAGGGGCGGAGCCAGCAGCGAGCAGGGTCGGGCAGGACAGACCCCCCCCCCCCCCCGCCCCGACCTAGGCGCCCAGGCAGCCCTGAACCAGTTGGGATGTGGGGCAGACTGACTGTGGTCCCACATTCGTGCACAGTGAGACAGACCACGCAGGTCCTAGGGGGCGAGGGCTGACAGTGGTGGCACACTCGCGTGCAGTGGGATGAAACGCGTAGGCCCGGTGACGGTGGCAGCTGCAGCACCAGTGGGGGCCGCAGCAGCAGGAGGCAGACGGGACCGCCATTGCTCCTCTTTGACCCTGCCCCCACATACGATGTCACAACCCAGCGACTGAGTTGCCCTGCTCTGGTGAAGACCTAGGGCTCCGATCCTGCTATGTAACAGGCACGAACAGCCCAAAAGATGGCGCAAGAAGAACTCAAAGTCCCAGAGCCGATAACTCTCAGCGACCGAGAAATTGCCAGCCTCTCAGAAGCACAATTCAAGACACTGTTTATCAGGATGCTCACAGAACTGGTTGAATTTGGTCACACATTAGAGGAACATATGAAGGCTAAACTAATTGAAATGAAGGGAGATGTCCAGGAAACCAATAGCAATGGAAAGGAAACTGGGACTCAAATCAGTGGAATGGACCAGAAGGAAGAACGAAACATCCAACCAGAAAGGAATGAAGAAATGAGAATTCAAAAAAATGAGGAGAGGCTTAGGAACCTCCAGGACACTTTTAAACGTTCTAACCTCCGGATTATAGGGGTACCAGAAGGGGGAAAGAAACAGCCATGAGTGGAAAACTTATTTGAACAAATAATAAAGGAGAACTTCCCCAATCTGGCAAAGGAAATAGACTTCCAGGAAATCCGAGAAGCTCAGAGAGTCCCAAAGAAGTTGGACCCAAGAAGGAACACACCAAGGCACATCATAATTACATTAGCCAAGACTAAAATGAAGGAGAGAATCCTAGAAGCAGCAAGAGATAAGGGGACAGTCACCTACAAAGGAGTTCCCACCAGACTGTCAGCGGATTTCTCAAAAGAGACCTTACAGGCAAGAAGGGGCTGGAAAGAAGTATTCCAAGTCATGAAATCCAAAGACCTACAGCCAAGATTGCTCTATCCAGCAAAGCTTTCATTTAGAATGGAAGGGCAGATAAAGTGCTTCTCAGATAAGGTCAAGTTCAAGGAGTTAATCATCACCAAGCCCTTATTATATGAAATGCTAAAGGGACTTATATAAGAAAAAGAAGATGAAAAATATGAACAGTGAAAGGACAGCAAACTCACAGTTATTAACAACCACACCTAAAACAAAAGCAAACCAGGAGGACAGCTAGATCAAGAGTGGAACCATAGAAATGAAGAACACATGGAGGGTTAGTAACAGGGGAGTGGAAGGAGGAGAAGGGGGGAGAAGGTACAGAAAATAGCATAGAGGGTAGGTAGAAAATAGATAGGGGGGAGGGCAAGAATAGTAGGGGAAATATAGAATCTAAAGAACTTGAGACAGGTGGTTATAAACTAAGGGGGGGAGAAGGGTGGGGGAGGGAATGTGTGGGTGGAGGGGAATGAAGAGGGGGGAATAGAACAACTGTAATGGTATAATCAATAAAATATATTTAAAAAAGATTTTATTTATTTATTTTCAGAGAGAGTGGAAGGGAGAAAGAGAGAGAGACAAATATCAATGCGTGAGGGAAACATCAGTTGGTTGCCTCTCGCATGCCCCCTACTGGGGACTAACCCACAACACAGGCATGTGCCCTGACTGGGAATTGAACTGGTGACCCTTTGGTTTGCAGGCTGGTGCTCAATCCACTGAGCTATACCAGCCAGGGCAAATTTTTACTACTTCTTTAAAGATTGTCACTCACTTTCACTTATTTTTAAAAAATCTATTATTGGATCCTAAATGGTCAACACCTGTTACTATCTACCTTTCTAATTTTGTAAATACCCTCGTTTGGATCTGAATTTCTGTGATTACTACAAAGGTTGAGCCTGTCTTCATAAACCACTAGCCACTCAGTCTTCTTTTTAAAATATATTTTATCGATTATGCTCTTACAGTTGTCCCATTTTCCCTGTTCAGTCCCTTCCACCCTGCACACCCCCTCCCACCCACATTCCCCCACTTTAGTTCATGTCCATGTGTCACACTTATAAGTTCTTTAGCTTCTACATTTCCCATACTATTCTTACCCTCCCCCTGTCTATTTTCTAACTACTGTCTATGCTATTTATTCTCTGTACCTTTTCCCCCCTCTCTCCTCCTCCCACTCCCCTTCTGCTAACCCTCCATGTGATCTCCATTTCTGTGGTTCTGTTCCTGTTTCAGTTGTTTGCTTAGTTTGCTTTTGTTTTTCTTTTAGGTGTGGTTGTTAATAATTGTGAGTTTGCTGTCATTTTACTGTACATATTTTTTATCTTCTTTTTTTTAGATAAGTCCCTTTAACATTTCATATAATAAGGGCTTGGTGATGATGAACTCCTTGAACTTGACCTTATCCGGGAAGCACTTTATCTGCCCTTCCATTCTAAATGAAAGCTTTGCTGGATGGAGCAATCTTGGATATAGGTCCTTGCTTTTCATGACTTGGAATACTTCTTTCCAGCCCCTTCTTGCCTGCAAGGTCTCTTTTGAGAAATCAGCTGACAGTCTGATGGGAACGCCTTTGTAGGTGACTGTCCCCTTATCTCTTGCTGCTTCTAGGATTCTCTCCTTCATTTTAATCTTGGGTAATGTAATTATGATGTGCCTTGGTGTGTTCCTTCTTGGGTCCAACTTCTTTGGGACTCTCTGAGCTTCCTGGATTTCCTGGAAGTCCATTTCCTTTGCCAGATTGGGGAAATTCTTTTTTATTATTTGTTCAAATAAGTTTTCCACTTGTTGCTCTTCCTCTTTCCCTTCTGGTACCCCTGAACATCTGGTAACATCTGGTTGGGATTTTAGAACGTTTAAAGATGTCCTGGAGGTTCCTAAGCCTCTCCTCATATTTTTGAATTCTTGAATTCTTGTTTCTTCATTCTTTTCTGTTTGGTTATTTCTTTCTTCTTTCTGGTCCACTCCCTTGATTTGAGTCCATTTCCTTCCCATCACTATTGGTTCCCTGTGCATTTTCCTTTATTTCACTTAGCACAGCCTTCATTTTTTCCTCTAATGTGTGACCAAATTCAACCAGTTCTGTGAGCATCCTGATCACCAGTATTTTGAACTGTGCATCTGGTAGGCTGGCTATCTCTTAGTCACTTAGTTGTCTGTTTTCTGGAGGTTTGATCTGTTCTTTTGTTTGGGCCAATTTTTTGTCCTGACGCACCTGTTACTTATGAGGAGTGGAGTCTTAGGTGTTCACAAGGGTGGGGCAACCCAAGGCAGTAGGTTGTGATGCTGTATGTGGGGCAGAGTCCGATAGGAAACAATGGTACTTGCTCCCCTCTCTGCTGGATTTCAGTCTCCTCCGTCGCTTCCCCCAAGCAAACTGAGCCTTTCTGGTGCTGATTGCCGTGTGGGTGGGTTTCTGTAAGTTCTAGGACCCTGTGGGTCTCTCCAATGAACTGTCCTGTGAGGCTGGGAGCTTCTCCTGCTGCTGTCTCCACCCCAACAGGTGTTTTCAATAGGTGTTTTGAGGCTTTATTTCCCTGCGCTGGGACCCTGGGTTGTGTGGCCTGTCTTGCTCTGCAGTTTCGCTGGTTTATCTGCATGCAAATGTGGGATCACCTGGTTCTGCGAGCCCCCTTGCACACTAAGCCGCTCCACAATCCACCACCTTGCTGGGTCTGCCGGCTGCTGCTTTGTGCACCTGGGGTCCTCCAGCCACTGCTTTTTTTTTTTTTTTTTGCCGAGACCCCTCTCTGCTGGCCACCCGACCCTGCCTCCTTACCGGTCTGGATGATGGTGGTTGGACTTCCATACAGTTCAATTTTCTGTCAGTTCTGGTTGTTTTTTTTTTAATTTTTTGTCCTTATTTTGGTTATGCGAGGAGGCACAGTGTGTCTGCCTACGCCTCCATCCTGGCCAGAAGTTCCATTCAGTCTTCTTGTGAGAATTCCTGCTTATTCTTGGCCCCTTTCTGTTGGTTTCCTGTTTCTCTTGTTGATTTGTGGTTCGTTTTCTCCCTTACCAAGTCATGGGTGCTTTTAGGTGTCAGAAATCTCTCCTCTCTGTTAGCTGCCAATTTGTCTGTCGAATAGGGATCTTCAATTCTGATGAAGTCAGCTGCCCCCCCGCCCTTTGCAGTGCAGTCACTGTGTTGGCCTCGTTCTCCATTCCAGCATCTATCCATCTAGCTTCCCCAGTCAGAAGCATGTTTTTAATGCATTTGATATCCAACCTATCCATGACGTCAGCTGGGGGTCTGCTTTATTTTTCTTGACACAGTGCATCGTGTGTGTGTGTGTGTGTGTGTGTGTGTGTTACAAATTCATTTATTTGTTTACTTTTCCATAAGTTTAAATCCTTGAGGGGTATAACGTTACATGAATTCTGTGTCCAATGCCTTAACAGGAAGGCTGCTTCGGAGCCTAGCAAGAGCCAGGCCAGCGTTTCCTTGAGCACGAGTTACCCCTTCCCAGGTGACTCTGGCTTTGTTCAGTCTGCCGCCAGGAGTCATTGTGTTGCTCCCTGCTTTGTACACATTGGCACATGCCTTGCCTAGAGAGAATTCAGTTTCATCTCGAGCCCCTCCAATTGTAAGAAGATGGTAATCCTTCTCATTCCGAGACCCTGCTTGTAGGTGGCAAAGATGGCCACAGCCTTCTGGACACGCTCATCACTGTAGCAGCCCTGCTCCCGGCAGATCTGCTCCTCCCCGTACTCCCTGCCGCTGTTTTCAGACTGCCCTTCTCAGGTACAGAGTCCCCGTGTGGGGTCTCCGTACCCCACATGGGTATTTTCTGCTTAGAGTCTCTGGTCCGTTCCTTTGCCTGTTTCTATCTTACTATGGCTTTGTCTTAATATCTGGGAGTTTGCTGCTGCTTTTGAGATCACAGATATCTATTTTTATTTTTTGCATGAATTTGTTTTGTTCCTGAAAAAGAATCCCCTAGAGTTTTTATTGATATTGCATTGAATTTATAGAGTAATTTCAGGAGTACTAACCTCTTTATCAGGCAGGGCTGTTTCACAGAAAGGTCGTCTGCATTGTCAGGTGGATTTCTAGGACTTTGTGGATTTTGTTGTTATTAGAAATGACATGTTTTCTATTAAATTTGTTATTACTGCTGACACAAAGAAGTGCTATTGATGTTTTATTGTGGTAAAATATAATTTACCATTTTAATCGTTTTTAAGGGTATGATTCAGTTGCATAAGCACATTCCCAGTGTTGTACGGTTATCACCACCACCTGTCTCCAGAACTTTTACATTTTCTCAAACAAAACTCAGCACTCACTGAACGCTTGCCTGCTTTCCCTTGCCTACCCCGGTCCCGGCAGCCCCTATTATATTTTCTGTCTGTGTGGATTTCCCTAACCTGGACCTTTCATGTAAATGAAGTCGCATGATATTTGTCCTTTTGTGTCTTTTTCCAGTGGGCATAATGTTTTCAAGGTTCACCCATATAGTAGCCCATATCAAAACTCCATTCTTAGCCCTGATTGGTGTGGCCCAGTTGGTTAGGTGTCCTTCCGCAAAGCAAAGTCACTGGTTCGATTCCTGGTCAGGGCACATGCCTAGGTAACGGGGTTTGCCCCTGCTATTGGGGTGTGTATGAGAGGCAACTGATCAATATTTCTCCCCTTCTCTTCCTCTCTCCCTTCCCCTCTCTCTTTTTATGGTTGAATAATATTCCATTGTATGTATATACCAAATTTTGTTCATCCACTCACCTGTCGATGGACACTTAGGTTTTTCCACCTTCGGCTCTTGTGAGTAAACACTACTATGAACATGGCTATGCGAGTGTCTGGGTCCCTGCTGTCAGATCTCTCAAATACCTTAAATCGGTGGGTCAAGTAGTCATTCTGCGCTTACATTCTGGAGGGGGCTCCACACTGTTTTCCGGCAGTGGCACCGGCTTGCATTCCCACCAGCAGTGCGCAGGGTTTAGCTTTCTGCAGGGCCTCACCGACAGTTGTTATGCTACTGATTTTTAAATCAGTTTCATTGAGGTTTACTCTAGGTACAGGAAAGACATTCATTTACATAAGACAGTCCAGGAGCATTTAAGGTCTTGCTCCTCAGCACATGTTGTACATTTGGCTCACGTACACTCACAAAAATTCTCTACAGGTTTGGGCATTTCTTAGGGCAAAATTTACTTGGCACAGTGTGGCAGGATTTGGGAGACGCCCACCCAGGACCACCCTGTGGGTCTGGGCCCGCGGCTAGGTAGCAGGGGGTACCTATTGTGCTCCACCGTTGCCCTGCTTTGCATCCAGTGAACTTGGCTGAATCTCTCTTGGAGTTTCAGGCCTCCGTGTTTCAAGTAGCAGGCTATGGGTTTGTTTGAGCTGTTCTTAGAAAATCCTTGGTGGTGGATACGGATTGCTATAACCCAGGGAAAGGAAAAAAAATGGGTTGCTTCTTTTAATTTTGGCTTTTTAATTGGGCTGCTTACCGAGACTTTGAGCAACATCTGCTGGTTAAGTGAGAGACGGACTCTTTTTAGCTCAGAAAGAGAAAGGACACTTGCTTTCTCAGCCTCAGTAGCCAATGGGGTGGTGATAACCGTTCAGACCCCCACTTCAGGAGTGATGGAGGTGGGCGCCAGGAGTTGTTCGGCACAGTAGCACAGATGATTCCGGAGAAGCCCGAGGTAGAAGGGCAGGGTGCCCTGGAATGGATTCACCCTGAGAAAGGGACCTGAGAGAGGGACCCATGCCTTGCAAAGCCTTGTGATTCAAGGAGCAGCTAGTAGGCTCTTGCCGGCCCTTGCTTGGGTATTCTTAGGTGATTAAGAATCTTTGTGGGTTGTCTGAGAAAAGTTCCCACTAGGGTGTAAAGCAGCCCTGTGAGGATATGCACTGCATTCGGCTCATCGGAGACGTGCACATAAGGGCTGGGTTTCCTTAGAAGTTTATTCAGACTCTGCAGATCTCGAAATTAACATGGAAAATCACGCCTCCCAGGCCAACGAGGCCCATGACGGTCAGCCTCCCATTAATACGAAGCTGGCCAAGATAAGAATCCTTCGATATGTTTAAATGAATCTTTTGTGTACACAATTAGAAAAAAGCCAGTTATAAAATTAGGCAGAATGACTGGGAAACAGATTTAATTGATCTCTCAAAGCTTCAGAAAGAGGATTTGGACACAGGGATCAGTCTACGGCCATACCACCCTGAACGCGCCCGATCTCGTCTGATCTCGGAAGCTAAGCAGGGTCGGGCCTGGTTAGTACTTGGATGGGAGACACAGGGATCAAGCCATGGTGTGCTTCAGATGTCAACCCAGTTCTCTGAGGTATCGAATATGGCCGTCCTTATTTTGAAAGGGGAAAGTCACGTGGAACTTGGCTTGCCAAGGACAGATACAAATTGTAAATGCCTCCAAGACAAAATTTGGATCCAGCTGTCCTGTTTGTGTCTGCCTGTGTGTCTGTTAGCGTATGTTGTAAATGCGACAATTTTCTGCTTCTGGATGGTACTGTTAAAATTAATTTTTAAAGGCAAGTACTTGTAAGGGTTGAATATTCTAACATTCTCAGAAATATAGAAACTAACGCAAATGCTTTTCAAGTTCATGTGATCTAGGATTCATCCTTAGTAAATGAAAGCTAGCTTAATTTTATTGATTTAAATAAAACAGACATGTCTTGATTTGCCTGGCTTTTACAAAAATAAGCCAATGTTAATATAACTGACTTTCCTGACTATAGAACATGTTTCTAGAGGTCATAAAATGCCTCCATAAATCTGCCAAGCTAGAGAGTGCTAACTGATTATTTCTCAGTTTTCATTAGACCTTGAGGCTTTAAGGGTTATAATCTCAGTATAGGTAGGAACAACTTCAGTGTTTTGGAAGGGCCCCTGGAACACCTCAAAGGATTCATTCTATAAACATTATAAAATAAGTAGTGGACAACTGCTAGGGTATATGGGGTAGGTACACAGTGGTTGGAAATTAAATAAATAAGTCAAGGCTATAGGAAACTCAGACCTCTGCCTCATTCTTTCTGGCTCCCTGGCATCATTATAGTGCATTAAGCTGGACTTAGATGAAGAACTTAGGAGCGGACATTATTTATTTATTTATTGTTAATCCTCACCCAAGGATATATTTATTGATTTTATTTATTTTTTATTTATTTTTAAAAGATTTTATTTATTTATTTATTTATTAAAAGATTTTATTTATTTATCTTTAGAGTGGAAAGGAAGGAGAGAAGGAGAGAAATATCAATGTATGGTTGCCTCTCATGAGTCCCCTGCTGGGAACTGACCTGCAACCCAGGCACGTGCCCTGACTGGGAATTGAACCACGATCGTGTGGTCCGCAGGCCCGTGCTCAATCCACTGAGCTACACCAGCCAGGGTTATTTATTGATTTTAGAGAGAGGAAGAGAGAAAGAAAAAGAGAGAGAAGCATCAATCTGACAGAGAGATATCGTGTGGTTGCCTTCTGTATGCACCCCGACCTGGAGCAAACCCGCAACCTAGGAATGTGCCCTGACCGGGAACTGAATCCACAGCCTTTCGGTGTACAGGACATTGCTTCAATCAGCTAAACTACCCAGCCAGGGCTAAGCTGACATTATTTAAAGGGGACATTTTACACTATTGCCAAGGTTTGATAGAGTCAGTTGAAGAAAATGCCAAATTGGTAACCACTGCCTTTCACAACAAGCTCCCAGGAGAGAAAGACTTTAAAGATCATTGACTGGCACCTGGTGATTTTAGTTATTGGGAAGAACATCAGATAAAAAACACTCTCCAACATCATTGGAAGGGACCTTATCAGGCACCTAATCTTGAATGGACATCTACCCTGGTCTGTGGAAATCAGACTCCTAGAGGACAAGAAGCTGCTGACGTCAGAGAGACAGCTGTCTCAAGGTGCTGACAAGGCTAGTAGACCTATGGGTTGGTGCTAAACTGAGGGTCCGTTTTGTTTGCTTGTTTTGTCTACTGAAAAGTAATATCAAGTAGGGCTTTTATAACCAAACAGGATTTATTTGGGAAAAAGAAAAAGTTGTGGAACTTCTGGTCAAGATGGCGGCTAGGCAGACATGGACCCAAGAAGGATCCAATAAGTTGGACCCAAGAAGGATCACACCAAGGCACATCATAATTACATTACCCAAGATTAAAATGAAGGAGAGAATCCTAGAAGCAGCAAGAGATAAGGGGACAGTCACCTACAAAGGAGTTCTCATTAGACTGTCAGCTGATTTCTCAAAAGAGACCTTATAGGCAAGAAGGGGCTGGAAAGAAGTATTCAAAGTCATGAAAGGCAAGGACCTACATCCAAGAATACTCTATTCAGCAAAATTATCATTTCAAATGGAAGGGCAGATAAAGTACTTCTCAGACAAGGTCAAGTTACAGGAGTTCATCATCACCAAGCCCTTATTATATGAAATGTTAAAGGGACTTATCTAAGAAAAAGAAGATCAAAACTATGAACAAACTCATAACTATCAACAACTGAACCTAAAAAAGAACACTTTTTTTGGTTCAAATCACTGGTGTTTGGTTTAAGCAAATAACTAAAACAGGAACAGAATCACAGAAATGGAGATCACATGGAGGGTCATCAGTGGGGAGGGGAAGGGGGGAGAGGGGAAAAAGGCACAGGGAATAAGAAGCATAAATGGTAGGTAGAAAATAGGGGGAAGTTAAGAATAGTATAGAAAATGAAGAAACCAAAGAACTTATATGTACGACCCATCGACATGAACTAAGCTGGAGGGGGGAGGTGCTGGTGGGAGTGGGGGTGCAGGGCAGAAGGAAATAAAGGGGAGAAAAAAGCCCTGGCTGGTGTGGCTCAGTGGTTAGTTGCCAGCCTTTGAATCAAAGGGTCTTTGGTTTCACTCTCAGTCTAGGACACATGCCTGGGTTGCGGGCCAGGTCCCCAGTAGGGGGTGCATGAGAGGCAACCACACATTGTTGTTTCTCTCCTCTTTCTCCCTTCCTTCCCCTCTCTAAAAATAAATAAATAAAAAAAATTTTAAAAAAGGGGATAGAAAAAATGGCAGCACTGTGATACCATAAGCAATAAAATACGCTTTACAAGAAAAAAAATAATAAAAGCTTATCATTTGTTACAGCATGGATGGACCTAGAGGCTATTATGCTAAGTGAAATAAGTGAGACAGAGAAAGATTAATACCATGTGGTTTCACTTATATGCGAAAATTTAAGAGCAAAATAAACACACAAAATAGAAACCAACTCACGCCAGAGATCAGACTGGTGGTTGCCACAGAGGAGGGGGCTTAGAGGGTTGGGTGAAAATGTAAAGGGATTAAGACGTACAAATTGGAAGTCCTAAAATAGTCACGGGGCTATGAAGTACAGCATAAGGAATGTAGTCAATAATATTATAATAACTATGTACAGTGCCAGGTGGGTCGTGAGGGGGTACACTTTGTAAAGTGTGTGATTGTCTAACCACTATACTGTACACCTGAAACTAATACAAAATTATATTAACTGTAAACCGTAATTAAAAAAGGACTTCTGCCAAGATGGAGGCGTAGGTGGAAGCACTGTGCCTTCTCCCACAACCAAGTTTAAAGACAACAAAGTTTTAGTAAACAAAAACGCAGCCAAACACAGAAAATTGAACTATATGGAAGTCCGACAACAACTAACCGTTCAACCGGGACTGGTAAGAGGGGCGGAGCCAGCAGCGCAGCAGGGTCGGGCAGGACAGATCCCCAGACCCAGGCGAGCAGGCAGCCGTGGGAAGATCCCAGGTGTGGGGTAGCAATGGGCGGACCCAGGGAGTGCTCAAAGCGGCAGGCTGACCGCGGTCACACATTCGCGCGCAGATAAACCAGTGAAGGAGCAAGCAGTGAGACCAACCCCAGGGGCAGGCCCCAGCAGCTTGTGGGAAGCAGCAGAGGGGACTGCCATTGCCCCTCTTTGACCCCGCACCTACATACAACATCACAACCCAGCGACTGAATTGCCCCGCCCTGGTGAACACCTAGGGCTCTGCTCCTCATAGGTAACAGGCATGAACAGACCAAAACATGGGTCAAGAAGAACTCAAAGTGGCCCTGGCTGGTGTAGCTCAGTGGATTGAGCATGGGCCTGCGAACCACACGATCATGGTTCGATTCCCAGTCAGGGCACATGCCTGGGTTGCAGGCCAGTTCCCAGCAGAGGACTCAAGAGAGAAGCAACCATACATTGATATTTCTCTCCTTCTCTCCTTCCCTTCCCCACATTGATATTTCTCTCCTTCTCTCCTGCCCTTCCCCTCTAAAGATAAGTAAATAAAATCTTACAAAAAAAAAAAGAAGAACTCAAAACCCCCGAGCTGATAACTCTAAGCGACCAAGAAATAGCCAACTTCTCAGATGCACAGTTCAAAATACTGATCAGGATGCTCACAGAACTGGTCGATTTTAGTCACAAATTAGAGGAACAAATGAAGGCTAAACTAATTGAAATTAAGGGAAATGCATAGGAAACCAATAGTGATGGAAGGGAAACTGGAACTCAAATCAAGGGAGTGGAGCAGAAGGAAGAAAAAAAATGACCAAACAGAAAAGAATGAAGAAATGAGAATTCAAAAAAATGAGGAGAGGCTTAGGAACCTCCAGGACATCTTTAAACATTCCAACATCCGAATTATAGGGGTACCAGAAGGGGAAGAGGAACAGCCATGAGTGGAAAACTTATTTGAACAAATAATAAAGGAGAACTTCCCCAGTCTGGCAAAGGAAATAGACTTCCAGGAAATCCAGGAAGCTCAGAGAGTCCCAAAGAAGGTGGACCCAAGAAGGAACACACCAAGGCACATCATAATTACATTACCCAAGATTAAAATGAAGGAGAGAATCCTAGAAGCATCAAGAGATAAGGGGACAGTCACCTACAAAGGAGTTCCCATCAGACTGTCAGCTGATTTCTCAAAAGAGACCTTCCAGGCAAGAAGGGGCTGGAAAGAAGTATTCCAAGTCATGAAGACCTACAACCAAGATTGCTCTATCCAGCAACGCTTTCATTTAGAATGGAAGGGCAGATAAAGTGCTTCTCAGATAAGATGAAATTCAAGGAGTTCATCATCATCAAGCCCTTATTATATGAAATGTTAAAGGGACTTATCTAAGAAAAAAATATGAACAGTGAAAGGACAACAAACTTACAGTTATCAACAACCACACCTAAAACAAAAGCAAACCAGGAGGACAGCTAGATCAGGAGCAGAACCATAGAAATGAAGATCGCATGGAGGGTTAGCAACAGGGGAGTGGGAGGAGGAGAAGAGGAGAGAAGGTACAGAGAATAAGTAGCATAGGTGGTAGGTAGAAAATAGACAGGGGGGAGGGCAAGAATAGTAGGGGAAATATAGAATCTAAAGAACTTGAGACACGTGGTCATAAACTAAAGGGGAACGAATGGTGGGGGAGGGGTGTGCAGGGTGGATGGAAATGAAGGAGGGAATAGAACAACTATAATGGCATAATCCATAAAACATATTTTATATTTTATTTTTTTCACATAAAATGTATTTTAAAAAAAGAAAAAAATGCCAAAGCAATTACATTAATTTGTACCTCCACCAGCTGTGTTTGAGAGTTCCAGTTGTTATACATTCATGCCAACATTTGTCTTTGTCAGTCCTTTTGAATTTAGTCATTCTGATGGGTGTGTAGCATATTTCACCAGGATTTTGATTTGCATTTCCCCAATGAGTAATGATGTTGGGCATATTTTCATGTGCTGATCGGTTATTCACACATCTTCTTTTGTGAAGTGTCTGTTCAGATCATCAACCTGTGTTTTAAAAGCAGCTGACTGAGATACTCACATACCATGCAGCTCATCCATTTAGAGTCCAAGTTGCTCTGGCTGGTGTAGCTCAGTGGATAGAGTGCCAGCCTACGAGTCTGAAGGCCGCAGGTTCAACTCCTCACCTAAGGCACGTGCCTGGGTTGTGGGTCAGGTCTCCAGTAACAGGTGTGTAAGAGGCAACCAGCCAATGTTTCTGTCCTCCTCTTCCCCTATCTCTAAAAATAAATGAATTTCTTTAAAAAAAGTGTACAATTCAACATTTGTCAGTATCTTCACAAAGACCTTCCTTTAATCTGAATTATTGAACACTGAGTATTTTTGGAATTTAACATTTGCTTCAGATTTGATAATGTTTCTTAATGACGACAACCTAAAATCACAAGGGAAAATAGCGCTTACATACAAAACATGTGATGGGTCGCCATCGCGTTGACAACTAATGCTACGTGACTCACGAGTGGCACCCTTCACGCAGGTGTCAGAGTTAAAACAAGGAGTTAAAACAACCACTCTCAGCTGTCAGTGTTAAAACAAGAAGTGAACTCTTCATTCCCACCCACATCTGCAGTGGCTGGAACTTTTGAGCTCAAACTATTGTTCTCGATGCAAACACAAAGGAAATTTCTGCATTTTAAAATCCACTTAACTGTGCAGTTGAGAAGCTCCCACTTAACCCTCAACTGGAAGTGATTAGTCTTGTTATTAAGCCCATCCACTGAATTTTTAAAATTCCAGTGGATGGGCTTGAATCTTCCAGATAGGGTTTGAATCTTTCATTTCTAAAATTTCCTCTTTTGTTCTCTTAAAAAAACTTTTTCTACCTCTCATTCATGAGAGCCTATTTCCCACAACCTCGTTGGATGTGGTCGCAATAGCCAGTTTAAACTCCCTGTCTGATCATTCCAATAGCTGAGTGACTCAGTTTGGCATTGGCCTCAGTTGGTCCTTTTCCCTTAAGGATGGGTCACACTTTCCTGGCTTTTCCTACGCTGCATGTTTTTGGATTTTCTCATGAACATAGCAACAATTGTGTTGTATAGACACTGAATCGTCATATTCCTGTGAACACTGTTTCTTCTTTGGTTTTGGTGGGCCACGAACTTGGTTAGATTATGGCTGTGAATTCTGCCACTCCTGGGGCGGGCAGAGAAATGAGTCTCGGCCCATTTTTCATCTTTGGCTGAGCTGTTTCCAGTCTGCTCTGCACACACTTGACGCAGGGTCTGCAAGAGCGTCAGGCAGAGTCTGAGTGCTGGCACCCCCGCTTCCACACCTCTGGCTGCCTGCAGGGCAAAGCCACACACACACACACACACACACACACACACACACACACATAAAACCACTCCAGGCTGGCATCTTCCCCTGGGTAGCAATTCCCCTCCAAGATCTGACTTTTGTTCACTCCCCAGGGCCTTTGTGGAGTGGGTTTTTCACATTCTGTGCAAAACTTTGCAATTATTGTCTGTTGACAGGGCTTTTTAAAGGCACTTACTTCTCTATCAACTTCCGTAAGTTGACTCTTGTGTCTGGCAGCCTCACTGAATTTCATGCAGGCACACCTTGGAGATGTTGCGGGTTCAGTGCCAGACTGCCACGACAAAGCAGTTCATAATCTTTTTTTGCTGGTAAAGGGTCTTGTCTTCAATTTGTAAAAAAAAAAAAAAAAGCAGCATATGTGAAGCAAAATAAAACAAGGCATGCCTGCTTAATTAGCATTTGGTCTAATTGCATTTGGCATATTACACAGCAGAAAGAAAGAAGGAGCTCCTGCCCTTCATGACAGCATGAATGGAACTGGACAGCATTATGCTAAGTGAAACAAGCCAGGTGGTGAAAAACAAATACCATGTGATCTCATCTCTAAGTGGGACCTAATCAACAAAACAAACAAGCAAGCAAAATGTAACCAGAGAAATGGAAATAAAGAACAAACTGACAATAGCCAAAGGGGAGGGGGGAGAGAGATGATGGGGAAAAGAAGGGAAAGAGTCGTCAAGGAACATCTATAAAGAACCCATGGACAAAGCCAAAGTGGGGAAGGATTGAGGGTGGGAGGTGTGGGTGGGTGGAGCGGGGGAGAGTGGTGGTGGAAAAATGGAGACAACTGTATTCAAACAACAATAAAAAAATGATTTAGCCCTGGCTGGTGTAGCTCAGTGGATTGACCGAGGGCCTGTGAACCAGAGGATCGAGGTTCGATTCCCAGTCAGGGCACATGTCTGGGTTGCAGGCCAGTTCCCAGGAGGGGACTCATGAGAGGCAACCATACATTGATATTTCTCTCCCTCTCTCCTTCCCTTCCCCTCTAAAGATAAATAAATTAAAAATCTTTAAAAAATGATTAAAAAAAAAAGAGAAAACCCAGCCCATAGAAAAAGTTAAAGATGGGGCAGCTGTACACACTCAGCTCTGCAAACACAAACCTCTGCAGGTATAAGATTCACAAGAGTCCCCTCCAGGGAACTCCTGTTCACAAAACCATCAGAGAGGTTATGAGGAAGCGAGGGAGCTTCCAGGGACTTCAGCTTCAAGGTCACACCACAAAAGCTATGGTCTAAAGTTGGAAATTGGTGAGCAGGTGCTGGAGTCCAGCTGCAACAGAGGTGTGTGTTGTCCACACCCAGTGGCCAGCAGCCAGAGCACTGGGGAGGAGGCCTCCTCCTCCTGTCTGGGAGATAGCCAGTGCTGGGGCAGGGGGCCTCCCACTGGCCCCACCGTCATGGAGGGCAGTGCTGTGTGCTCACTGTGGCTAGCTGGGTTGGCTTTTTCTCCCCAACCCCTAGACTGTTGCAGTCCCCCATCTGGCCACTTCACCCCCTGGTGATGTCCACAATATGACGTCCCCTGGCTCACTACTATGAGCCCAGAACTCACTCAAAAGAAACCACGCTGTGGCTGATACTTTGAGTGGCCACCACAGAGAACGGGTTTATGGGGTGGCCTGTGGAGACACTACCAGGGCACAGAGCGTTCGTTTCTCCACCTGAGAAATGAGAGAGTGAGAGCTCAGGAAGGAAGGACTTGGCTCCAACACATGCCTGGTACAGGACGGTCAGCCCGGAACATCTACCCACGCCCACCAAGGGAAGGGCTGAGGCAGCTCTCCACCCTGCACCCCTCCTCCCTGGGCGGCCCCTCTGAGGGGTCCCCACCCATACATTCCTGGAGCATGAGTGGTGCTGCTCTCAGCGGCATCAGAAATGCCTCATTTCTTTCCCTGACAGACCCGAGAGGCTGCTGGCCTCTTGACCACCCACTTACCGATTGAGGAAACCAAGGCAGAGGAGGTTCAGGTTTGGTCCATTACTCTGAAACATCAGAGCCACTGCAAGCAGGGCCCACCTGAACCGTGGGGAGGGACCTGGAGACGCCAGGTTTTTTTCCAGGGGTCTCCCCATACCCAGCTCAGTGTTCAGGCTCACGAGGGGCTGACCACAGCCTCATCCGTGGGGCTTCGGGGGTGGATAGCGGCCCGGTCAGGGTCTGGGTCATGTGCGTGGTCTTGCCCGGGGAGGTGGGGGCCAGGAAAACCCTGTCAGCACCTTCTGGAACTTCTAGCCAAGCAGCTCTGGGTGGGAGCAGGGAGTGGGCTGAGGCTGGTACTGGGACCTACCCAGGAGGGGCCCCTGACCAGCCCCAAACAAGCAAGATGGGGGAGGTGGGGCGGCCATTGCCTCTGCCTCCGTGGATGCCCCCTCCTGAGTGCATTTGGGGAGCAGCAAGGAGCCTACCCCACCTCTCATGCTCTATTCGGAGGTTGGTGCTTTGGGCACCAGCTCTGTCCTAGTACCGGCTGCTCCCAACGTGCTGTGAGCCCCTGGGCTTGCTGCACGGAATGGGTTTGTCTAAGATCTGTCCTAAACCCATAATCTGCTCCCCTGCCCGCCCTCTCCAGAGAGGCCTGCGGTTGGCGGGGAATGTGGTCTGACTTCACACTCCATCACTTGAGGGTCAGACCTTGGGGGCTGAGGTTGGGCTGGGGTGGGAGAGTCTACAGGTGCGTGGGGCAGGGGACAGCCTCTGCCAGTACCCTGCAGCCAAGCACCTGCCAGAGGCCATGAGCTCCGGAGTCTCAGGGTGGGGGAGGAGCTGGCCGTTCCTCCATCACAGGCAGTCACCTTTATCTCGTACTCTCCTCTGAGGAGCTTAGGGTCCACTCAGACCCCAGATGGCTACAGCAGGACCAGGGACAGAAGGGCAAGGGCAGGGCCAGCCCTTCTGTGGCCAGGCCCCACATCCAGGGCCAGAGCCTGAATCTCTTCTACTCCAGCCCCAGCGTCTGAGCAGGGCTTGGCGTGCAGTGGGTGCCAAGTGTGCGTGCAGGTGGCTCATGAGTAACAGCTGACCAGGTGGATGCTGGTCTTGGAGGACTCAGGGTCAGAGAGGGGACCACGCCAGGTCCTATCCTGTCTCGCCCCTGCCGGGACCCACCGCACTGCCTGGGAATTGTTTCCACGGCACACATAACTGCCCAAGCCCTGAACCGGCTGAGATGCCATGACTGGATTGTGGCGCTCTGGCCAGTCTGAAAGCTGCAGCCTTAGAAGAGCTGAGGCGTCTCTGTGGCCCCAACCTGGCCTTGGGTGGGGAGGAAAGGATGCTGGTTCCAGGGCCCATGGTGGCTTGCAGAGGCTCCCGGGGGCCCCACCTGGGGTGCTGGGGGCAACTGGTTACAAGATGCTGGGTGCAGGCTGAGGGGAGACACAGAGGGAGGTGCAGCTCTTGCCTGGTCCCACTCATTGCCTATTTTCTGGTCTGGGGCCTGGTTTACTCCCACCTCCTCTGGGGCCTGGTGGGGGAGGGGAGGGGGAAGGGATTCTCTGGGACCTTGCTGTTCCACCCCCCACATTCCCTGCAGGTTGGTTATTTGCACAGCTGAAAGGGGTTGCTGAAGCATGAATGTGTGGCCCCCGCCCCCCTGCCCCCGCCTTCTGAGCTGGGTGCGGCCAACACAGGCCTGGACAAAGGTTTGGGGGAGAAGTGGCTCTGCCCCACGGGGCCACCTGCGGCCTCCAGCTCTGGGCCCTGGGAGGGGCCCCACCCTACTCTGGGACGACCCTCCCCACCCATCTGCCCACTGTAGAAAGTGCAAGGGGATCTCCCACCCTGCACAGGAATGCCTACCCACTCACTGCCTCACTCCAGGGGCTGCCAAGTGGGAGGCAGCATCGCCCTCTGGCACCCACCCAGGCCTTTGTTTTGAGAGGGACTTCAGAAGGGAAAGCAGAAAGTGGGCCCCACCCAGCTTTGTCCACCTGTCAGGGCCCTGGGTTTGCACAAAGGCCAGCACCTGTGGCTGTGTGTGCGTGTGGAGGGGGCAGATTGCCCTCAACCAGGGGGAAGCCCCAGGTGGAGGGGGGCACCCAGCAGGACTTCCAGCCCTGGACTGCTTAGTTCCCCTGGTGCGAATGGGGAAATTGAGGCCAGCCTGAGCCAAAGGCAGCCCTGCCTCCTTCTGCCCGGCCCTGCCTGGCCAGGAGAGGGGATGGGGCCAGCTGTCTGCCTGCCCACGCCCCTCACAGCTAAGGGCAGAGTTGACTCAGACTCCACAGTCCCGGGCAGGAGGGGCCCTTTCCTGGAAGGGGTAGGCCAGGTGGGCTGTTTGGTCCCCAGAGCAGGGCTACAGGACTGGAGGTGCCAGACATTGCTGTAGGGGTCTGACAAGGTTGGCCCTGGTGCCCTTCTGGGGCTCTGAGACCCCTTCACTGGCTGTGCAAAGGGCCGTGGGTGGGTGAGTGGTGGGAATGACAGAGTGGCTGTTCTCCATAGACCATGGCCTTGCAGAGTCCTCAACCCACCCTGGGGTCCTTCGGAACCCCCACCTGGGGCGGCCTCCTGCTTCTGCTTCTCAGCCTCAGTGAGTAATTGGGAATGGGCTGCGGGAAAGGGTTGGACCACGAGCGCTGGAGGGCAGCCAAGGGTTCTTTGGGGGTGGGGACCTCAGGAGAGGTTCTACCTGCCCCATGCCTCCTCCCAGGTCTGTGAACAGTGCCCCCATCCTTGGGAGGTAGCTCAAGTTCTGACAGGTGTCACAGATCTCAGCGGGTGCCTGAGTTCCAGGCAGGTTGTCAGGCACGTCTCTTCCTGCTCTGCCCTGTAGGGCTGCAGGCTCTACTAGGGCAGCTCTGTGATGGGGGCTCTGGCCAGAGGGAGGGTGTTTGTGGGCTAGGCATCTGACTGCCCTGAGCAGTGGGGTCCTGGGAGAAGGACGAGGGAGGCCTGTGCTCCCTGGTGGGGTGCAGGCCCTAGCCTGGGGTGGGGCGTGGGGAGCTGTGATGATGACAGCGTACAGGGACCCGACCCTCTATTCCACACCTGTGGGGTGTGCACCAGGCTGGGGCCCAGGAGATGCTGGATTTGTCTCCTTCCCCGTGGTAGGGCCTGCAGCAGGCACACCCAGAAGCCCCCAGCCACCCCCTTGAACCTTGTGTTCCTGCCCTGCAGGGTGGACACTACCTTCCATGGCGAAGACTGCAGACACAGGACAGGTAAGGATCCTCTGGGGAGATGGGGGAGGGGTTTCTAGCCCTTGATGGGGGTCCTTGGATGCTGGGCCACACATGGCTCATCTGCAACCCTGTTATGTCCTCAGGGTGTCACAACCTCATGGCTGCAACGCGCTTCCCGGGCTCAGCAGCCTGAGCCGATTGTCGTCCTCCCGAGGGCTCTGCAGGGCACAGAGAGTGAGCACAGGGCCCAGACCCATTGAGTGGGAGACCTGAGGGTGGGGGCTGGCACTTTGGGGTCTCACCCGCTAACGCTGTGGCTTTTTCTGGCTGCTCAGCTCATTCAATTGTGAAAACCTTGGAGATGGGACAGAATCTCCCCATTTTGCCAATGGGTAAACTGAGGCCTGGCGAGGGTCATGATTTGCCCAGGGTCTCAGCATGGTGTGGAAGGAAGAGGAGGTTGACTGGAAGAGCCCCGCCCCCTGACCCCCTGCCTGCCCCTGTAGAGAAGGCCTGCCCCACAGGGAGGGAGGTACACGTGGTGGATGAAGAGCTTGTCTTCTATGAGGAGTGGGAGCTGGAGGCCTGTGTGAGCGGGGCCCTGCTGGCCGAGCAAATGGACCGGGTGAACACAATTCCCTTCGCCCAAGAGCAGCTTGACATTTTAAAGCACAAACTGGACCAGGTAGTTCATGGTTTGGGCTTCCGCCTGCTGAAGATGCCAAAGCCTTCCCCAGCTAACTGGGAAGTGGCTGCGGCCCTCACTGTCCATTTCCTCGCAGTTCTACCCACAGGGATACCCTGAGTCCCTGATCCAGAACCTGAGTTACTTCTTCCTCGAGGTCACCCCTGAGGACATCCACAAATGGAATGTGACATCCCTGGAGACAGTGAAATCTCTGCTTAAAGTCAGTGAAGGGCGAAAAATGGATCCTCAGGTGACCACCAATTGGGAGGGGAGTGCAGGGTGAGAGGCTGTGTGGGCCTTGGGGAAACATCTCTCTGCCCTAGGGTACCTCACTGGGCTCCTCCCACAGGTGGCTGCCCTGATTGCCCGCTATGTGGTGGGAGGGGGCCAGCTGGACAAGGCCACCCTGGACATGCTGGCCAGTTTTCGTCCCACCTACCTCTGCTCCCTCAGTCCCGAGCAGCTGGGCTTTGTGCATGAAGATGTTCTCAGGTGAGTCCCAGAGGTCGGCCCGTGCGGGGCGGGGGGCGGGGGGGGGGCCTGTGCTGCAAGCTCCCTTCCCAACGCCATACTGCCTCTCCAGGGAGGTCAGGCCCCAGGACCTGGATGCATGCCGCCCACTGCAGATGGATGTTCTCTATCACAAGGCCCAGGTCGCTTTCCGGAACATGAGCGGGTCCATGTACTTTGCGAAAATCAAGACCTTCCTGGGTGAGCCAGGAGAACATGGGGTAGCGGGATGCTGGAGGTCCCCATAGGTGCTGCCTTCCCCCCGGTGCTGTGACCAGGGGTTGGGGTGCCCTCCAGCCTTCAGAGGTTGACCGTAGGCTGAGGTCCTGTGAGTTCTGACCCCTGCTCAGGCACTTGACCGCCTCCAGCCTCTCCCGTGACTGGGAGAGTCAGGTGGTTACCAGGCAAACCAGGGCCCGGGAATTCCTTAGGAAAAGGGAATCTCGGTAAAGGTAGCAGGCTTCTCACAGCTTGTGTTCAGAGGGTGAGAGTAGGGGTAGTGTTGTGAGGTCTCAGGCTTAGGGCTCCCTCTTCCTGGCCACAGGTGGGGCCTCCAAGGAGGACTTGCAGGCTCTCATTCCGCAAAATATCAGCATGGACATGGACACATTCAAGAAGTTAAAGAAAGAGGCCTTGCTGGTATGGCCACCAGAGGGGTGGGGCCATTGGAAGGTGCAGCCAAAGGGAGGGAGGGGCCACAGAGAAGGGCTTGTCCATGGGTGGGTGGGGCCACTGAGTGGGCGGGGTCTTGGGAGGAGCCCCCTACTAAACCAGGGCCAGCTCCCAAGTCTGGAGGTGCTGAGGCAGGGTCTGTGGGCTAGGGAACCATGGGGTGGTTTGGACAGGGCAGAGTCCAGCAACCTTCTGGACAGAGGCAGGGAGACCCTGACGGCCGCCTGGGGGCTTTGGCAGCCACTGACCATTGCTGAGGTGCAAAAACTTCTGGGTCCAAACCTGGAGGGCCTGAAGGCAGAGGAGAGAAACAGCCCCGTGCGGGACTGGATCTCCCGACAACAGCAGAACGACCTGGACGGCCTGGGGCTGGGGCTTCGCGGCGGCATCCCCAACGGCTATTTGGTCCTAGACCTCAGCTTTCGAGGTGGGCTGGGGCGGCTGGCTGGGTGGGTCTGGGACAGAGTGAGGTGGAGGGTCTGAGTTACCCCCTCTCTGTGCAGAGGCCCTGGCGGGGGGATCCCACCTCCTTGGACCTGGATCTGTGTTCATGACGATCCCAGCTCTGCTCCTGGCTTTGGTCCTGAACTGAGCAGGGTGCTCTGGATGCTGAACTGGGCCCTGCTGTGGAGACTCCCGCCTGGGGGGTAGGCCTGGATGGTCCCTGCCCCACCCCAGGGGACAGGAGCTCAATAAAAGAGAACATGTTCCTCCTCCAAAGAGGTGACCTGTGGTATTCTGGGGACAGGGTCGGGGTTGGCAGCTCTTGTGTCCTGGGCCCTGATTTGCTGTCGTGTTCTGAGAGGTGGGGGCCTGAGGGCTGTAACGCTGTGGACAGGACTCCCTGACTTGCAGCCCCTCCAGTCTGTACTTGGAAGCAGGGCGGGTGGGGTAGGCAGGGCAGGGACTCTAAGCAGGTGTTGGGGGTGGGCTGCGACCCCCCCCCCCGATGCTCTTCTATTGTTCTCCTCTCTTCTGAGGCAAAGCCGACAAACCCAGGGGGGCCTCGGTGACTCCCCAGGAGGTGGCGGGTGAGAGCCCTGTTCCTGTGGCTGAGAGGGTCTCCGTGCCCTTCCTGGGGCCCAGAGCCAAGGGACACATGCAGGGAAATCACCTGTCCTTTATTAAAATCAGCGAAGTGCCATAACATCCCCTCCCAGCCCCATTTCTTTGTCCTGAAGGAGACCAGAGGGCTGTCTGCCCAGGTCCTAGGAGCTGGATGTGGGTGGGACCCTGCCCTGCAGGCTCCTACGATGTGGGACGTGGCCAGGTTCCCGGGGCCTGGGGCTTGTGCCCCGGCCCAGGCTGGCATCCAGCTGCACAGACCAGCCCCGGGTTTCCTGCATGTGGTGCCAGCACAGTGCTGTCTTTGGAGGCCGCTGTGCAGGTGCCTATGCGCAGTCCCCAAAGGGCCCCTGGCTGCCCCAGTACAGCAGCCACAGGAGGCTGGAGGGCAGGGCCACAGCGAGTAGCAGACCCCTCGGGCGGGCTGGTGGGCTGCCTGTGGGTGGAACATGGGGAGACACCCATCAGTCCTGGCTGGGAGCCACACCAGGGCAGCCCCTCCTGGGCTCCAGGCTCACACCAGCCCTGTGGGTGGGAAAGGCCGTGTGTGGCCACTCCTCTGTGCCCCAACAAAGATCTCGAAGTGTCCCCTTCCCTGGGGTCTGGCCCCTACTTTACGCAGTCAGTGGGTCTGGAGGAGGCAGTTGTGTGCTTCAGTAAGTCAACGGATGATACAGGGTAAAGCATGTCACTCAAATGTCACCCGAGAGGCAAGTGGGAAAAGCTGGCCAACAGAGCATGACATTGGCAGGAGTAGTGGTCTGGGGTCCATAGTGGCCCTGGGCAGACAGGGCCTAGCAGAGGCAGGGGAAGGCCTGTCAAGGGGGAGGCCTGGGTGTGAAGCTGTACCTGAGGAAGGGCCGTCATTCCCAGAGCTGCCTGATGTGGGGGTTGTGTCTCGAGTCCCAGTGGTTGAGGGGACTGGGCCGGTGGGGCTGGCAGGGCTGGCAGGGTCCATGCCCAGCTTGCCCAGGGCCAGCCTGTTCAGGCTGCGGAGCCAGGAGCTGATGGTCGGGTGGCTGCGTGCTTTCTGCAGGTCCCCCACGTTCTGGCCGAGCAGCATCGTCACATGGTCCACACTTAGGCTCTTTGAGGGAAGGGAGGGGCCAGGTGGGAAGGGACAGAGAGCCACGAAGCGGCCTGGCTTTGGGGCCAAGGGAGGACTTGGCAGCGCTCGCCCAAGGAGTGAGCCCAGGGGTGAGGCCCGGTGGAATCGCCCCCGGGAAGTGGCCTGAGGCCCACTCTGGGGTGCCTTCGGACCTGTGGCCTGGGGCTCCCCTCGTTTGGCCAGCCTGCCCCACTCCCCCAAGGGGCAGCCCCTAGGGCCCACCTGCAGCACTTGGGGATTCAGGTTGGTGAAGGTGTGGATGTCCATGGAGACATTGGCCTCGGCCAGGCGCTGCAGATCCTCCAAGGGGGCACCACCTGGGGGCGCAAGTGATGAGGGGGGGGGGGGGGGGGGCTTCTAGAGGAAAGGTGTGTGCGCGCAGGGCGGGGTCTCACCAAGGTAGGGGCGTATGTAGTGGTAGTAGGCGGCTGAGGTCCTGGTGCTGCTGAAGGCCTCTCGGGCCTTGGAGTACAGCACATTCTTCCGGCTCTGCGGGCAGGAGGAGACGTCCAGGGCCCCGGCCAGCCTGGGGAGCAGGTGAGGCTGAGGGCAGGCCGGGAGGGCTGGGGGCCCTGGTTCTCTGGTTGGCTGCATCTGGCCCTCTCTCCCTAAATCACAGCAGTCCTCTTGTCCTCTGTACTGGCCTGATAGCATTTCCCCAAAGTTTATGTTCACCCAAAACCTCAGAATGTGACCTTATTTGGAAATAGGCTCTTTCCTATTTATCGATGTAATCAAAGTAAGATGAGGTCCTACTGAACTAGGGTGGGCCTTAAAATCCAGCAGCTGCTGTCACAGACACAGATACGGGTTGTGGGGGAGATAGCCATGTGGTGGTGATGGAGGCAGAGATGGGGTGATGGGGCCAGAAGCCAAGAGCAGCCAAGGCCTGCCGGCAACACCTGAAGTTGGAAAAGGTGAGAAGAAACCTCTGCTACAAGTTTCAGGGGGAGCCTGGCCCTCTGACACCTTAGTCCCAGACTTCTGGCCTCCGGACTGTGGGAGAATGCGTCTCTATTCTTTTAAAATTCAGTCTGAGGTCCTTTGCTTTGGCAGCTGTAGGAAACTAACGCACCTGCGGTGGCCTGGCCCCAGCCACTCCTGAGCCTCAGTCTCCCCTCTAACTCTCCGTGGGGAACAGTGGAGCTGACCCCGAGGCGCTGGTGGGGCTCACCGGAACTCTGAGGGCCGGATGGCCTGGATCTGCTGGGGGCTCATCCAGCAGAGGCGGGAGCCCCCAATAGCCACAAGCAGTGCACTGGTGATGTTGCCCTTGTGGTCCAGGAACTTCTGCAGGATGGCCTGGGGGCAGGACCGGTGTTGGTGGGGCTGGGGCTGTTGGGCCAGGGTCAGTGGGCCCCCCAACCCCATCCTTGCCACCTGCCCCACCTCTACTGCCCTCACCTCTGTCTGGTTCTCCAGGGCCACGTCTGAGGCCAGCAGGGCCGAGACTGTGTCCCGAGATGTGATGCTCCACTGGCTGATCTCCGCGTGAGTGTAGAGGTAGACCAGCGAGGTAATGAGCCGAAGCTGCTCTTCTGGGACGCTGCCCGGGTAGATCTGCGCGAACAAGGGGGTCAGGTCCACCCCCAGTGCCCACCACCCGCTGGCCTCCACCCAGTGCTCAGTGCACCTGAGCCAGCTTGGCCTTGACGACACGCTGGCACTCGGCGGGTAGCGGGTGCTGCAGCAGGGGGTCCAGGTTGGCCTTGAGCACTTGGCTGCCCAGGCAGGACTCGAGCTGTGAGCAGTCGTAGCGCACCAGGAAGAGGTCATCCCGCAGCGTGGCCGCCGTGATGTTGCCGTGGATGCAGGGTCTCACTGTGGCTGCGGGTGGGGTGGGCTTGACGACCCGGCTGCTCAGCCATGGCCTGAGCTGGCCACTGCCGCCGACTTTGGGCTCTACGTCGCTCCTAACCCTGACCCATCCTTGACTCTGTCCCCGAGCTTGACCGCTAGCCAAGAACCTGGCTCAGAGGAGACTGAGTCAAGCTTGACTTTGACCTCAACTTCTAGCCAGGCCGGGGCCCAGAAGTCCAGCCGCACAGCCTGAGACGGCCTATGCTGGACTCGGATGGCTGGGCCGAGCTCAGGAGGTATGACAGCAGGTGGGCCATGTATTGGGTGCTCCCTCCCCAGAATCAGGAGCACAGACCGGTGTCCCCAGGCCGCTGTGGCCACACTGACCTGTGCCCCTCTTGGGCCGCGAGGACATCGACTTGGCCTTGGCCTCAGCCCCAAGGAAGCTGGTGACAAAGCGCCTGGCGTCACGCTGGCTGAGCCGCCCTGCCCGGCACGCAGCCACCATACTGCTGAAGAAGTCCAGGCCCACAGCCTGGCAGAGGGCGCTGGAGACTCCACACCTTGGAGCCACCTGGTTTCTCCTCCCGCCCCACCGATAAAACCCTGTGACAGGAGCAACTGGGGACACCAGGTGGGCATTGGAGCGGCTGTATGGTGAGCAACCCTCAGGCCTGACCAGGCTGACGAGTGGTCGCCTGGACCCTCCTCCCTACATCCAGGGCTAGTTAGGTTCCCCTCCCTCCCCCCAGGGCACTGTCCTACCTCCTGCACCTGCACCCACAGGCTCGGGCTGATGTAGGTGGCCAGCCGTCCCAGAGCCTGCAGCCCCTGTGGGTTCCAGGAGACGGGGGGCCTGGCGTGGGGAAAGAGGGAGCTGTGTTGGGTCTGGAGCAGTGCCCCGCCCCTGGAGGCCACCTGCCCTTCCCTGAGTGCACAGTTCCCAGGGCTGGACCTGGTGGGACACCATCCCTACCCAGAACAGACTCAGGCTTCAGGGCAGGGGGATTGAGAGGCCCACCCCCAAACCTGTGTGCCCCAAAGGCTGTAAGGTCCGAGAAGGGCTGTGAACTGCATCAGAAGTTGGAGGTCAGCAGGGCTCTGGAACTCGATGAACTCCTGGGCCCGAACCCTAGACCTCCTCTTGTCTCATCTCTAGGAGCAGAGGCCTGGGCAGAGGGGGTGGGGCCCCCACTCACCCAAGCACCGTCCTCCCACTGGCCAACAGTGTGTTGACAGCAGCCTGCTGGGCAGGGGTCAGTCGGGGGCAACGCTGCAGGTTCTGCAGCACGTGGGGGTCCGAGGCCACGATGCTGGACGCATCCATGTCGCACACCAGGACCCCAAGGAGCAGCAGGTCTGAGGCACTAAGCTGTCGGTGGGGCCCTCCCTGCCGAAAAGGAAGGTTAGTGAGAGCCAGGCCCCCTGGCCCTCCCACCCTTCCGGCCCCACGCCAGGGCCTACCAGGCAGGCCAAGGCTGCGTGCTGCAGGGCGGCCCTCTGGTCAGGCAGGTTGGCCAGCAGCTCCGTGTCCCCCTGGGCGGCACGGCGAGTGAAGGCCCGACAGTTGGCTTCCCTCACCTGCTCCAGGCTGCATGCAGGCAGGTGGGGAACTGTTGGGAGGGTGGGGCCAGCGGGGGATCCTCTGGGGTGGCCCTCTGGGGTGGTCCAGGTGCCCCTGAGGAGCTGGGGTTCCCGGGACCCAGAGAGGCATGCTTAGACCGCTGGGTGTTGGGTGGGCCGGCGGGGGGCACTCACTTGTAGAAGAGCAACAGGTCAGGCGGGTGGAGCAAAAAGTCACCCTGGAGGTCGTGCAGGGCAGCCAAGTTGGCCAGGCAGCAGAGCTGGGCAGGTGTGGGGCGCATCACCGCCTTGCCCAGCGCCTCCTCTCTGCCACGTCACTCGCCCTACTCCCCTCCCTGCACCCACCCAGGTTCCCCCTCCCACCTGCCTGTTCCGTGTCACCCGGACTAGTAGTCTTCCTCTGCCTGCCTCGATCTCCACATCAGAATGGCCTCAGAATGGGCCAAGCTCAGCCTGAACGTTACCGCCCCGCCCCCAACTCTATCCCAGGAGGGCATTCAGCCCTCTGCTTACCCCCCAGTCCCACTACACCGTGGAAGCTCATCCCAATGTCACCTGCCCAGACCTCTTGTCCTGCTTAGCCTATGTTGGGGTCATTTAAAATTTATTAGGAGTTCTGCCCTGGCCAAATGGCTCAGTTGGTTAGAGCTTCATCCCATACACCAGAAGGCTGTGGGTTCGATTCCCAGTCAGGGCACATACCTAGCTTATGGTTTCGAGCCCTGGTTGGGGTGCATGTGGGAGGCAACCGATTGATGTTTCTCTCTCCCTTTCTCTTTCTCTCCCTCCTTTCTCTCTGAAATCAATGAAAAACTTATACTTGGGTGAGTATTAAAAAAAGTATTACTAGTGTTTTTTCGTCTTTTTTTCTGTTCTTTTTATGTGTGAGTGTGTTTCTTCCTTTTATTACTAGTTTTTAAAAAATATTTTATTTGTTTATTTTTTAGAGAGAGGGGAAGGAGAAAGAGTGGGAGAGAAACATCAATGTGTGGTTGCCTCTCATGTGTCCCCTACTGGGGACCTGACCTGCAACCCAGGTATGTGCCCAGACTGGGAATCGAACCAGCGACTCTCTGGTTCACCAGCCTGTGCTCAATCCACTGAGCTACACCAGCCAGGGCTCATTACTAGTTTTATACTAACTATATAATGAGACAGAATGCCTGCCTGCCTTCCTTCCAACTCAGGGCAGGCTGTGCGTGGGTCAGCTGTGAGTCTAGGTAAGCTCAGCCGGCCCTTCTCATGGCCCAAGCTGGGGGAAGGCCAGTAGGCTGGAAGATCTACTTTGGTGGCCCAGGACCGAAGGAGGGCATGGCATGGCAGATGGAGGCAGGAAGGGGCTGGCACAGGCCGGGTGGCCAAGCCCTCACTCAACCAACAACAGGAGGCTGAGGTCCTTGGGCAGCTGGCTAAGGAATCCTAGAAATGATCCAAAGAGGGACGTACAGGAAAACCTCCGGAGGGGTGGGCAGGCTCTGTCCCCTCGGAGTCAGCCTGAGAGGCCTCTGAGGTGGCTGTGAAACTGGCAGGTTGGCTTAGAGACAACGGTGTGCAGCGTCTCCAGGATGGCCCTAGTACTCCTGTGAGAATGGCGTGTCTCGGCTAAGTGGTCCTGGCCCCTGCTGGCCTGTGTCTTCTGCTGGGGACACTCCCTTCCTACCCATCTCCAGGCGCCTTTTCTTTGGAGCCTGTTCTTGTCTTCGACACCACAACCCGTTCATGCCAACCAGGGCTTCTTACCTGCCAGGCTTTGAGGAGCACCCTCTGCAGTGTCATCCTCCTGATCAGGGCCGAAAGCTCATCCCGGGACAGCTGGCTGGCTGGCTGGCACCAGAAGCCTTGCAGGAGGGAGGCGCTGGCACTGAGCAGAAGGAAGCAGGTGGTGAGGGGTGGAGGTGGGGGCACAAGGGGCCGTCCCGGCTGCAGCATGCAGGGTGGAGGTCAGACTCCCAACGCGGAAGGAACGAGACACAGGAGGTATGGCAGGCAGGGCCTCGACACGGGCAAGATCCCTGCTTCACCCCCTCCTCCTGTAAGCACTCCGTTCAGGTTCTAAGCTCTGAGCAGGGGCGTCCCCTGCCCAGGTGCTGGGTCTCTCTTCTTCCCCAGCTGGTCCCAGCAATGGCTGAGCATTTGAAGATGTGGCCTGGGCATCTGCTGGGCCACTGCAGCCGGCTGCATCTCCTCGCTGAGCCTTCCTCAGGGGGTGAGTCTAATAAACTTTGTGCATGAGGAGGGGGGTCTCTTGGGACTTTAACATGGGCCCAGCTGTTCCAACTTGGGCACCCAATCTCGGTGGGTCAGTCAACTGATTGATCAATTGATTGATGGCTGATCAGTGACCTCCAACCCCCTGGGGAAGGAGAGGACAGCTGAGCCTAAGCATGAAACCCCTGGAAAGTTCATAGAAACGATGCAGAGTAGTCTGTTCCGGGGCTTGACGGGGTGGCAAAGCCTCAGAGTACAAGGAAGGATGAGAACTCGGGATGGGTGGGAATTGCCTTCCAGGCCGAGCGGGGCAGTGGGAGCACTGGGGGGCTCAGGAGGGACCCTGGACCCAGGCAGCTGTGATGACCTGCTATCAGCCACATGGACATGACCCTGATGCAGGACACCAAACGCTAGGCCATGTCAGGGCAAGGTGGGCCAGGCAGGCCGGCAGGGCCAGGTTCCCCAGGTCAGAGCCAGAAGTCAGCAGTCCTGCCACAGCCACACTTGGACCAACGCATGCGGACCCTGGAGGTGGTCCCTCCTTTTCATCGCCCCCACCCCAGGCCTGCCAGGGAATCAGCTGTGGGAGACACGGTTCGTGGATGCAGAGCCTGCAGGAGGGGCTGGCACTTACTTGGCCCACAGGTTGGCCCTGCTGGCTTCCAGCCCTTCCTGGGAGAAGCCCTTGGCCTGGGGGCGAGAGCAGTAGACAGTGAGCCACACAAAGAGGGTGAGACCCAGGCTCACCCCGGTACCTGGAACAGAATGGGCCGTAAAGAGCCACTAGCCCCTGAGAGGCTGAGCCCTGCCTGTGGGGGAGCATGTGACCGGGGTCCTTGTGTCTCAGGTGGGTCCGTGACTGCCCCAAATGGAGACCTCAAAAGCCATGTGGCTCTGGTCACCTGTGCATAGCAGCCTAGGCCCGAGTAGTGGTGGGTGTGTGTCTGACCAGGAGAATGTGCATGTGACAGTGTGTCTGGCTATATATGTGTCTGCCTGACACTGTATGTGTGTGTGCCTAATAGTGAGCATATGTGATACGCACATATGTGTGGTGGCCTGTACGCACCTGTCGTGGTGTGCTTGCTCAATACAGTACACCTGAGGGTCTGATGGATGGCAGTGTACACATGTGATGATGTGTTCCCACTTGTTGCTGGTGGTGTGTATATTTTTTGTGCGCGGAAGCATGCACACACATATGTGGTAGTGTGTGCCCACCAGGGCCCACACATGTGTGATGCGTACATGTGTGGTGTATAGTGTGTACCTATGCACATGGATCTCCCATCCTCGTGGCTCTGCCCTCACAGTCTGAGCCCCAAGAATGCCAAGCAGAGGGTCTAGGGGTCAACTCCCACCTCCTCCTGAGCCCCTTCTAGCTATGACCTCTCTTGTTCGGGCCTTGTCCCTCCTGGACACCCAGGCCCAGTGCCCGGCCTGCCTTTCTCCTTCCCTTCCTGGACCCCTCAGCCAGCTGCAGGGGGCACCCTGGGGCAGGAGCCCCGACCGCAGGCTCAGGAGGACATGGTGGCCGGAGTGAGGGCACTCCCCACACCTGCTGTCACGCGGCCCGGGAGCCCCGTCTCTGAGGGGAGTCATCACCTGTTCTGGGGCTCATGGCTGCGTGACGTGCACAGGTTGCTCTGGCGGGAGGGTGCCGGGGTCTCGGGCAGCAGGTCCAGAACAAGCTGGAGAGGAGACAAAGTGACAAGGCCGGCCCCACAGTCTTCCCCAACCAGCCTTGGCCGAGGGGCACAGACTAGCAGGGTGCCTCCAGGGGCCTGCAGGGTGGGTGCTTCGCAGGGCAGGCAACCTGAGCTGGGCTACAGCTGCGTCTGCCCGTCTTCGGGGAGGGGCACAACGCCACAAACGACACATCTTTGGAACAAAAGGGAGCTGCCGAGGGGGTTCCCAGACCTTTCTTATCACAGGTTGGGGCTCAGGGGACCATAGGCCGTGGCTTGGAGTGTGGTGTCTCCAATGAACAGATCTCTTGAGTTACAGGGAAGGGGGCAGTGGTTGCAGTGAGTCCCCATAGGCAGCTGCAGGAGAGACTTGGTGGCTACCCAACCTGCCCTGGAGTGGCCCTGGCTTCACCCCCACACCTGGGCTGCCCACGCAGCTCTGTCCCTCCCTGGGGCTGAGACCTGGCCCCAGACACAACCCATGGTGCAGTCCCCTGGGTAGCCCTGGCTGTGGTGGAGACCAAAGCTGTGAGGCTTGGGGATGCAGGTCCTGGAGGTGAGGGGCATCAGGGAACCTGGCCACACTGCCCACTTCCAGACACAGCCTTGCACAGTCTCACAGCTTGGGGTGACTGTGGGCCTCTGGATTCTACTTGGCCCAGGAGAAACACAGAGCATTTACTACCTCATACAGATGTGCAAAATGGAGGCTCAGAGAGGCTCAGCTACCTGCCCAGGGCTGCAGAGACCAGATGAGAAGCCTGACCTTGTGGGTCCAGCTAGGAATAGCCCCCACCCAGACCCCTGGCCCTCACCTGAGTACAAAGACTTCCTGTGGTAGAGGGTGGTGCTCGGGGACCAGGCAGCAGCAGCTGGGTGCAGAGGGCTGTAACCAGGTGCCACACACTTCAGACACTAGCAGTCCCAGCCCACTGAACGTGTCCGTCCCTGCAGCCAAGCCCTGGGGCACAGTGGTGGTGCAGGGCCGGGGCACCAGGATCCCTGCTCATCTCCCTTCTTGTGCAGCCGCCCACTCCTGCAGTGACGTCCACCCAGCCGATACACAGGGCAGGGGTTGAGGCTGTGCCAGGCAACGCTACTATGTCAGCCCCTGGGGCCCGGCACAGCAGGCACCTGTTCCTAGCCCCAGGAGAGCGGGAGTTTGAGCACATGGTTGGCAGCTGCCCAGCATCACCCCTTCCCACTGGGGTGTTGTGCCTAGAGGGTTGTGTGTGCGTCCACACACATGCGCCCCGCCTTCATTGTGTGTGCTGGTGCATGTGCACATGGGGCCTATACACACATGCATGGGAACACACACGTGTGTGCATGGATGTTTCCTGCAGGGGTACTAGGCACATGCAGACTCAAGGTGGTGCCTAGGTTTATTGACGTGTTTTTTTCCTGTGGGTGCTGGAGCAGAGCCAGGCACATGTAGCCATACACCTGTGTACCAGAAGCAGGGAGGGTATGTGGGCACAAGGCAGGCATCCCTGATGGAGAGTGTGCCACACATACCCTGGGGCCAATCCACCAGGCAGGCCTCTGAGGCTCAGCAGGAGGGGGCCTGCAAGAGTGACTTCCCACCTGCCCACACCCAGGTCCAGCTGCTGGATGACTGCCATCTGTACCACATGGTGGTATGTGCCCAACAAGCCAGCCTCATGGCCAAGCAGAGGCACTGACCTGAGCCTGCTTGGTCAAGAGCTGGAGGGACCAATTGCAGATCGCTCCTGAGCCACACACAGGCCCCATCAAAGTCCAGTTTTCGGCTGAGGGCTTGCTAGAGCTGTACACACTGAGGGATTTGGGGGCAGCAGAATGTCACGTGGTAGTGGAGTCTCCACCCATCTCAGGGCTGGAGACTCCCACAGGTCAGAGGAGATAAGAGCACGAAGCAGGCAGTGTGTGTGGGAGGCCACACGCTGGCTTGCCCACTGCAGAGCAGCCCCAGGCCCAGGCGAGAAAAATGACCTCGGCCACAGAGCAATTGCTGGGCTGGAGAGTCGCGTCCTGCCCTGGCTCTTCTATGCAATGCCTCACTGAGTCGGCCTTGGCCCATGGAAGTTTCCATGTCCAGTTCAAAGGTGAGGAAACTCAGGCCCAGAGAGGCTGAGCAACTGCCCTGTGGCCACATAGCAGTGAGTGGGGAACATGATCAGACCCTGTGGCCAGGCTGGGCACCTGCGTGTGGGATGTGACAGGGGCGTGGATGTGAGGACAGGGGCAGAGTGGATAGGGAGAGGTGGGTTGGGTCTCAGCAAGGAGGTGATGTGCCCTAATGGGAAAGAGTGAGAACTGGAAAAAGTAAGGTGTGCCAGGGTGGGGACTGGTGATGCTATCCCGTCACACCCCTGGCCAATCCTGCTGCATATACCACAGGAACCATCTGGGCTGCCAAGATGGGGCATCCCATGGAACCCTCCCAATACAAATGGAACAGAGGTGCAGGGAGCAGGGACTGGGCGCTGGCTCTCTGCAGGGGCCCTATGGTGGCTGCTGCTGGCTCCATCCCAGCTGAGTCCCTGCTTATCCCAGGTAGGTCAGCCCAGGAGCCTCAAAACCAGACCTGTGTCACCCAGCAAGAGGGGTCCAATCCAGCCAGGTACAGGGACATAGTACATGACCTTAGTCTGGCTGGTGGCCCACGACAGTCCTCCCATGGCATTCTGACTGGATATAATAGTGCTCAGGCCAGTGGCTCTGCGAGGGATCCTGGGGAGACTAGATGGAAGCTGCAACGCTTTTGGCTGGGAGGGCCAGGGATGCTCCAGCTTTCCCCCAGCAGGGTAGGCAGGTGCTCACTGAATGGGGGCACAGCAAGGTGGGCAGTCCTGGCTCTTGCAGGGGAGTTTGGGGCAAAGAACTGCCTGGTGCAGGGAAGGGGCAGAAGTCTGGGCTCCCCCCAGACCCCCACATTAGAATTATTCATGGTTGTTCACAAAGTTAGTCACTGAGCTTTTTTATTCTAAGTCCTGGAGCCCAGTCATGGCTGGGGTGACACGGGCATGTTGTGGGGGACAGAGGTAGAGGCTGGGCTGCCCTGGTTTCTAGGCTGTGGTCTAATAACTGGTGGCTGTGTGGGAGGACAACCCCCCCCCCCCACCACCCCGGGTAGCACTACAGCAGGACAGAAGGGACAGACCAGACCCTCCCCCATGTGTGATGATCAGGAAGTGGGTGGAGGCGGGAGGCCTATGGGCAGAGTTTGGCAGAAGCCAAGGCACAAGGCAGGACTGGCCAGGCAGGGGACGAGTCAGGGTGTGAAAGTGGTGGTGGCTCAGCGGAACTGGGGTGATATCACAGAGGATCTGAGCAGAATTGGGGGCAGGGTGCTCTAAGGGTGGACTAGGGGCCCAGGAGGGCCTACCCAGGCAAGGGCTGGCCCCAGTCCTTTTTCAGGGTGACCTTTAGGCAATCTACAAAACAGGTCCTAGGGGTGAAGCTTTGGAGCCAGAAAAGCATTCTGGGAGGACAGATAGGCCGAGGTTTCTCCTGGGGGCTGGTACTACCACCCTGGGCCCTTCCTCTTCCATAATCATGGCTGCTTGGCTCCCCCTGCTGGCCCTGTCTGTTCTTCAGGTTTGACTGCTGCAGTTGGGGTGGAGCCTCAGTCCTCAGTGGCTGGGACACCTGTGCCTTGGGATGGGCTTCAGGTTCTGACCCACAGCCCTCATCCACCTGTAAGTCCCAGCCTGCACCCCAACACCAGGCCCATACTCTCAGTTGTCTGGCTCCAGTGTCCACTCTGACAGCCACTGAAGGCATGAGGCCCGCTGTGCCTCTGTCTCTGGAGGAGCGGCAGGGGGCGGTGGGGGCCGGCCTGGCCCTGGCAGGCACGTGGAGGGGCTGCAGGGCCCAGTGTCCCCTTCTGTGGGCTTAGGGTCGTGGGCAGTCCGCAGGACCTGGACAAGCTGGTCCAGCGGCTGTACCAGGGTGTGGGGGCTCCAGCAGGCGTCGAGGGTGGGCACGAAGGGGTCCGGTGTGCGGGCTTCCACACACTCAGCCTGCGTGGGGATCCGCAGGTAGAAGGCATGCAACATCATGCGGAACGGTTGCTCCTCCCGGCCCGAGGCCTGCCCGTAGGTCAGGTCCCCCACAATAGGGTGGCTGAGGGCACTGCAGTGCACTCGCAGCTGGTGTGTCCGGCCTGTGTGGGAGAGAAGGCCAGTGAAATGGGACTGCCACTCCACGATCACCGCCCACCACCGTTCACTGATCCCAGCTGCCAACTCACTGCCTCAGGCACCGCACGGGGACAGCAACCCTCCCTGCTGCCTGCTACAGACAAGGGTAAAAGCTCGGGATGGGAATCAACTTTTGGGGGTCACCTCTGGTGAGTGCAGAGCCAGGGTGGACTCAGTATACTGGAGAACTCAGGCCAGACTTCTCACTGCTTCACATCCAGACCAGCAAAACCACTTGTAGGACAAGGGCTGCAGGTTGCAGGGTTAAGTGTGCGGGAGAGGATCATCTTTGCTAGCAATGGCTGGGGTGGCCCCAGTTGGGCTACTGTGCCTCTGTGCCTCCCTTTCCTTTCCTGTGTAACAAGGATGCTGCAAGGCACTGCTTGAGAAAATGCCAATACCAGGCACCCACCACGCCAGGGGCAGGGCACGGTCAACAGTGAGCGGCCTGGGGAGCTTCCTGGCCCCAGCTCCTGAACATACCTGTGAGGGGCTGCAGCAGCACTTTGGAGACAGGGTCACCTGCATACAGGCCATGTTCTAGGACCACCAGCTCCGTGAGACTTGGTTTTGGGTTCTCACAGCCTAGGGAGGAGAAAGGGAAGCTGTGAGGGTTGGTTGGGCCAGCCTTGGGGGCCCCAGTCCATGCCAGCACGAGTCTGTTGCCTGGGGCTGGCCCAACTCACCGAAGGTCCCCCTGGGTGAAACATGCCCCGTGGCCCCTGCCCCCTTGCCCACTGTACCCTGGGTGCCCTCGATGCACATGGTGTGGGCCCGACCCTCTGTGTTGTTCCTGCCGATGGCATAGCTGATGGTCATCCGGCTCTCCTGGATGTGCCCTCGAACCTGCAAGGCAGGGGAGGCTCCCTGACACTCAGGGCCTGCCAGAGTGGGCTGAGCACTGGAGTCCCCATGCCCCAGGAGTGGCCAGCCCTTACCAGAGCCAGGTAAGCCTTGGTGACACGTCGCTCTTTGAAGCACTTGTAAGCACTGCCTGCAGCTGCCTTATTTAGGGCCACACAGAGTGCTCCGCTGGTGGAGAAGTCCAGCTGGTGGCAGAACCTGGCATAGAGCAAAGGAACAGAAGTGGCTGGGTTGTGGGTGGCCACTTCCCTCCAGTGGAAGCTGCCCTGAGCTGCCTGTGCTGCAGTCCTACATACCTGAAGCCATAGTAGGTGTCTGGGTCGGCCAGCTCAGGGAAGTGGTGCCGCAGCTGCTTCTGGAGGGTCAACGTTTCCCTCCACGTCTTGCTATCGATGCGCACGTCCCAGTGCTTGTTCACCACCAGGAAGTCACGGCTCTGGTACAGGATGGACAAGTTCTCCATGCTGCCTGGCTCCATGGCAGGGGCCTGCAATGCAAGGCAAGCATGTGAAGTGGTGGTTCATGGGGTGACCAGCCCATGTCAGGGTTCTGCCCCATTGGGATGGACAATTCAGCCTTGGGTCTGAAGCCACAGAGTCTGTGTCAGGCAAGCCTATGCACCTCCCCCGTGCCTGCATTCACTGGGCTCCTTACTACTTTCACCCCTGAACCAAGTAGGAGAATCAGATACGATGAGAGTGTGGCCAAGGTGAGGGGAGCCGGTGCTGCTCTGACTATGGGGCAGTCCCGCAGTCCCGCCCAGACCCAGGCCTTGGGAGAAAGTCTTGCTCTTCAGCCCGCTCCCACAGACCCTTCCCAACAGATCAGGAATGCGCGATTGGGAACTTTTTCTGAGTGGCGATAGAGTCGTAGAGAGAGGCTACTCCGCCCTCCCCCCCGCCTCCCCCCCCCCCGACATCCGGGGGCGGCACAGGTCAGCAAGGTGCAAGGGTGGAGGGCGCTGGAGGCAATCTACCTTCGTCCACTTACATCGCACTACGCAGGCACTCATCCCCCACCCCTTACCCGCTCTCCACGGAAGCCCCAACCTCCTGCGTGTGTGGGTACAAGCCGAGGGGTTCTGGATGGACCCTGACTGCAAGCTCCTCCCACGACTCCACCCACTCTGGAATCGACCTGCAGCCTGGCCGTGCCATCTGGGCCCTGGATGCCGCTGACCTGCTCTGGATCCTGCCCCCGCGTCCCCGCGCCTTACGACTAAAGGCCCGCGGACCTATAGTTCGGGCCTCAAAGCCGCGTTTCTCCGGCCTGTGCAGCCCCGCCCACGCTTCCAGACCGGAGGCCGTGAGGGCCAATGGTGAGGTCCCGAGACCTGCCGGGGCGAGTCTAAGCATTAACACGGCCCCAGTCGACCTGCGCGCGCAGCCATGCCAGCGCCCCGATCAGCCCTCTGACCAATGACAAGCACTGCCGGACACGCCAGGCCGTTGATTGGCGGCGCTGGGACGCTGCAGGCGGGAGCTGCGCGCGGCGCTGTCGCGGGAGGTTTGGAGTGAATGGTGAGCTTAGTGGGATCCGCGGGTCGGCGTGGCCATGGAGGACTACGAGCGGGAGCTGCACGTCGAGGACGACTTCCACAGACAGTTCGCTGCGGAGCTCGAGGTGCTGGCCGAGCTGGAAGGTGGGCGCAGGTTCCGCCACGGTCTCGTCCTGTATAGCTCAACAGGGTCCTGGTCTGTCCCCAGGAGTCGGGGACCGGTACTCGGAGGAGGGCAGGAGAGCGAAGGCTGCAGGCAGCGGTGACCTGGGGCGGGGGGGCTCATCGGAGAGAGAAGGGCCTTCCAGCGTCAGGGCAGCTCTCTGTGGCTGCCCTGAGGTGGTTGCTGTGAATCTTCTCTCCCAGCAGGGACAGCGGCCCTATCACCATCCAGGGGCCGGCGTCGGCAAATGTTTGAGGAGGCCATAGCTGGAGGGGACGCTGCAGCTCTCGGCTCTCCAGTTGGACCTTCAGGGAACCGCAAATGTGCCAGCAAGAGGCAGCTGGCCATCGACGTAGAGAGGGACAGATCCCTGCCCCTCAGTATGTCTGTAGTCCCCACAGGGTGGGGTGTGATGCAGGGGTGGGGTGCCTCTGTTCCTTCCCAGAGTGTGTGTGTCTCCCCAGCTCCCAGAGTCAAGCGGCCCAGGCTGGAGGCGGTCAAGAGGTTGAACTTCGGTCAGGACGAGATGGAAGAGCTACTGCTTCCTGACTCTCCTCCTCAGGACATCACCCCCCCACTGAGTCCTGAGGTCCCGGCGGAGCTGTGGGGCAAGGGGTGTGTCGCTTGGGCACAGGTGTCCCAGGTCATAGGAGGGTCTCATTCCTCAGACAAGTTCCCAAGCCTGGGGTTGGAGGCCTGTGGGAGGACTTGGTAGCAGAGGGTGGATCTGGGCCCCTGGCCTGAGGGTAACAGGAGGCAAGAGTCCCAAGACAGCCCTGTTTTGTCTCAGAACCATGGATGCTGGTGCTGACATGGGTCTCATACCAGCCTCACTAGCCATTCGTAACCCAGTCCTGAGGCGACCCCCTGTTTTGGAGGACTACATCAATGTGACCTCCACGGGTGGTGACCGGGCCTTTCTGGTGCTGCGGGCTGACCCAGTGGGCACTGGGGTGCAGGTGGGTGCTGTTTGGCCATGGGGCTTGGCTAGGCTGGCCACAGCCTTCCCAAGGGATTGGCAGGCTTGATGCTGCCCAGGAAAGGGCCCTGGGCAGCATAGCCACACTGGGACCCTGGGGACTGCTCAGGGAGTTCACTTGACTTAGGGAACTTTTTCCCCTCCTTTTCCCCCTTCTCTTTCTCCTCCACTTTTCTTCACCTCCCTCAAGCTACCTCCTGCCTCCCCCCCTCCTGCCCCCACCAGTAGTAGCTTTTCCTCTTTGAGTCCCTGGTTAGAGAGGGAGCTTTTCCATCTCTAGGTTGATGCTAAGGAATGCTGTTGGGCCCTGAGCATTGTTGGGAGGGGTTCGTGAGTAGCCCTGCGACCTGCCTAGGAGGGTGTCCAGAGGTGACTGCTGCTCTCCCTCCCTCAGAGCCCTTTCTTGGACATCCAGTGGCGTGGACATGGCCAGCTGGATCTGCTAGGTGTGCCCTTCACCTCTCTGAAGGAACAGGTTGACAGTGAGGTGGGGTCTACTGGGTTTGCTAGGAGGGGTGACGGAGCTCTGGGGTGACTATGGCTGTCTGAGCCATCCTGATCGCAACCCCTACTGTGCACAGCGACGGCAGCGGTCACTTGAAGAGGCCCAGCGGCTCTCAGATACACTGCACAGGTGATTCACTTTTGCTCCTGGGACCCTCATCAGCTCTTGAACTGTTGACTGCCAGCCTGAATTCTGGGTGGGGGGTAATCCCTGCTGGAGTTGAGGCAGGGCAGCTCAGGGCGCGGTGTTCTTCAGCCTCAGGACAGAGGAGGGGGAGCAGGAGGCCCCTGAGGAGATGCCAGCCGACAGCCAAGATGACTCCCAGCACTACCTCTGGGTGGATGAGTTTGCGCCCCGGCACTACACTGAGCTGCTCAGTGATGATGTGAGGCTTCGTACTTGCTTAAGTGTGACTAGTTTTCTTGTTGCTGAGAGGGGGGAATTCAGAGTCCAGCCAAATAACATACTGTCAGCCCACAGGGCTGTCAGAAGGGAGGGCAGTGCTCTGGTCTGCCTTGCTGAGTGGTAGGTGGGGAAACTGAACCCAGTACAGGGTCAGCTTTCTGTGGGTCACCTATGACATGCTCTGGGGATCCAGAGCACCCCATGCCTGGAACTTCTGCTTTCTTTCCTCTCAGTAGCTGATGTCCCTGGGTGGGATGCCCCTGGGTATGGAGGGGGCTCCTGGAGGGGTCAGGACCAGGACTATGGGGATGGAGGCCTCCTGGTGAACCCCACTTTGTCACTCACCAGCAGGATTAGTGGGTGTCAGTCATTTGCTGTTCAGCCTCAGCTTCCATTTGTGTGTCCTTGGGCTTAAGAGGGACAGATGTGGCGGGCCCTTGGCTCTGGTGGTCCCCTCAGGCAACGCCTCCTTTCCCACAGTTCACCAACCGCTGTCTCCTCAAATGGCTGAAGCTGTGGGATGTGGTGGTGTTTGGCCAAGAGAGGCCAGCCCGGAAGCCCAGGCCCAGTGTGGAGCCAGCCCGGGTTGGCAAGGAGGCCACAACTACCAGCAAGTGGAAGAGCCACGAGCAGGTGTTGGAGGAGATGCTGGAGGCTGAGCTGGACCAGAGCCGGCGGCCCCGGCAGAAAGTGAGCCCTTCCTGCCTGCACTGTATACACCCCAGGGGCTGTACTCACTGGCTGGTGCCTTTGTACCTCTGGGGGCCACTGCACATGCACGCTTACTGCCTCCATGTCTGTGGGTGTGATGGCGTGTTGGTGTGGGGTGTCAGGGATGTGAGTGGGACTTAAGTTCTTTTAATGAGTTAGGTAAAGTCAGTGTCTCCTGAAGGGCCCTGCACCTCCCAAAGTGTGATTGTGATGGACAGTGGGTGGTTTTGGGGGTCAGTCACATCAGTAACAGATGTGTTCCTGAACAGATGTGTTCAGGCCTCCCCATCACTGGTTTTATTTGGGGCATTCTCATTCTGAAGTGCTGCTTCTGAGCCGTAACATGCTGGGCCCTCACCTGGTGACAGGTGAGGTAGGGAGGACATTCCTCAGCACCAAGCCTCACAGGATAGGATTATTAGCCTTGGTGGTGGGGCTGCGAAGACCCAAGCGTGGTACAGGTTACAGCTTGTCTTTGTGTCTCGGCTGCAGGTGGCGCTGCTGTGTGGACCCCCAGGGTTGGGCAAGACCACCCTGGCCCATGTAATAGCAAAGCACGCTGGGTACTGTGTGGTGGAAATGAATGCAAGGTGAGTGGAAGGGAAGGCCCGCCCTATGGGGCTCCTGTCTGTCCTCATGTGTCTCGTTGAGTCTGGGAGACCAGTGGGTTAGAGGTGGGGCTGGGGTCCTTGGGTCACTAGGATTTGGAGTGGCCGTGTTGCGGGGTCTCCTCTTGCAGTAGCTTCAAGGGGTAAGTATGGCAGCTGGGCCCTTGGAGATCATCCCTGCCAGGGCCACTGGCTGCTGCCCTGGCCCAGGCCACAGCTGCCCTCCTGGCTCTTCCCCTGCTTCATGGTTCCAGTGACGACCGCAGCCCTGAGGCCTTTCGCACACACATTGAGGCAGCGACGCAGATGGAGTCGGTGCTGGGTGCTGGTGGGAAGCCCAACTGCCTGGTCATTGATGAGATCGATGGGGCCTCCACGGTGGGCCTGGGTACCTGACTGGTGGGTGGGTGGGTAGGCAGTGGGGACCGTGGCTTATTACAGCCTCTGCACCTTGCCCCAGGCTGCCATCAGTGTACTTCTCAGCATCATTGAGCGCAAGGGCCCGAAGGAGGCAAAGCCAGGGAGCCTGGCTGTGCTGGCTGGTGAGGGGCGGCGGCTGCGGCCAGAGGCGGGTGTCTTGATGAGACCGGTCATCTGTATCTGTAACGACCAGTGAGTAGTTGGGGCAGGGGTATGGGTGGGGCCTGAGGGTGTTTCACTGGGTGGGGCTTCCACAGGGGGTGGAGGACCCCAGTGGATCTGAGGCTGGGATTTGGCAGGGTGGTTTCCCCCCACACTCTGTGCCCGTCCCACAGGTTCGCACCCTCTCTGCGACAGCTAAAGCAACAGGCTCTGCTGCTTCACTTTCCACCTACGGTACCCGCTCGGCTCATGCAGCGGCTGCAGGAGGTCCGTGGAGGTGGAGTGGGGTACAGAGCCCAGGCCACCTGCCTCATGACGGGGTGGGGGAACGTGGCCTTCCCCATCTCTTCCCTCTTGCATCCAGGGCCCCATCCCCTTTGCTGCTGTCACTGCTATTACCCCCTACCCCCACTGGCCCAGGTCCTCAGGGTGAGGGGTGACTGTATCACTTTGGTCTCTGGTGTGAGTGGTCCCTAGCAGGGAGCAAGACCAGTTCATGGGGCATTGCAGCCTTTGTCTCCTCTCGGACGAGAGCAGCTACTCACCTGTTTCCGGGGAGGACGTGGCCATAAGGTGGGGCTTGGGGGGCATGTGGATACCCATGCTCTTGCCTCCTGCAGATCTCCCTACGGCAGGGCCTGCAGGCTGACCCAGGTGCCTTGGCAGCCCTCTGCGAAAAGACGGACAATGATATTCGCGCTTGCATCAATACCCTGCAGGTGAGCAGGCTGACGCTGGCTGTGATGGGATGGGGCAGGGGTCCACGACCTCTCACCTCCCACACCCTCTGTTCAGTTCCTGCATGGGCGGGGCCAGCGGGAGCTGAGTGTCCGGGCCGTGCAGACCACACGAGTCGGCCTCAAGGACCAGCGAAAGGGGCTGTTCTCCGTGTGGCAGGAGGTCTTCCAGCTGCCCCGGGCCCAGAGGTAGATGAGGGGACAGAATGAGTGGGTGGACCAGCCTCCCCCTGGACATCTGTGGTGCCCTGGCCCCAGACACCAAATGCTGCACGTGCAGTCTGGCCCTGCTTTGCCAACAGAGGGCCAGGCCCGCCTGGGCCCTGCTTTCAAGGCTCCCCCACTGCCCCTTCTTCGGGCCATCTCGGATTGGGAGGGTGCTCCCAAGAGGAAGAAGGTGGATGGGGGCCCCACTCCAGCCTCAGCACCCCCTCTGCAGGAGACGTGTGGGCCAGGACCCCACTCTGCCTCCCCACATGCTCCTGCTGGGCGACGGGCTCACGGGCTCAGGGCATGAGGCTGCCAAGGCACCCCTGACCATGGCTGCACAGCGGTTCTACCACATCCTACATGTGGCCACCTCCACGGGCGAGCACGAGAAGGTAGTCCAGGTAACCACATTCTACCCAAACCTTCCTTTCAGGGCGTGGGGTGGGGGGTGTTCCTTTGTTCCCAGTGAATAGGAGACGGTTCAGGTAATGCCAAGCTCCAGAAGAAGCAGGCGGGGTGGGAGTGAGGTGGGGCGGAAACAGCATCAGGGAGACCCCCGCGGGGACTGTGAGCAGGGCAGGGGGTTGGAGGAGGGGCTGGCTAGTGCTGGTAGGGGAGTGGCCACCAGCATGGGCCAGGAGGGGGAGGCGTGGGGGTGGGCGTGTGGGGGCATTGATTGATGCGATCACTGGCTGCCAGTTGGGAACCAACAGGAGAGACAGCAGCAACAGCTGGGCAACCCGATCCAGTGACTGGGAGGGGCTTGATTCTGCACAGGAGCTGCAGGAACGGGGACGGGGACGTGTGGACTAGAGGGCAGGGAGGGAGTTTGGCCTACCTGAGCAGGTGGCAGATGTGCCCCTCTACCCCCAAAGCCCGGCTTAAGCTATTTGTCTAAGCTGCTCTGGGTTAGTGGTCAGGGATCCATGCAAATCCAGAAATCCGTGGTGAGGGGGGCAGAGCTGTAGCAGGAGTGGGCGGGACTTCCTCATGGAAGGAGAGTGGGGGCTCGTCCCTCAGTTCTGGTGGACAGAACGCCCTATGTGTGGGGGTGAGGGTGGGGCTTCTTTTCCGTACATCCCAGGTCTTGGTGAAACCAGAGTGGGGCAGCGGGTGGGCCCTGCTGGTCCCCCACTCGGCGATCTGTGGCCACTCACTGGCGTTGCGGCTGTCCCGAGACCCCAGACTCAGCAGGGCAGATGGGCAGTGCAGGGCCCGGTGAGAAGCACCTGTGCTGTGGGGGAGCCATGGTGCCGAACGGGCTCAGGGACGTACCGCCCACAGGGCCTGTTCGACAACTTCCTGCGCCTGCGCCTGCGGGACTCCAGCCTGGGCACCGTGTGTGTGGCCCTCGACTGGCTGGCCTTTGAGGACCTGCTGGGCCAGGCCGCCTACCACAGCCAGAGCTTCCAGTTGCTGCGCTATCGGCCCTTCCTGCCTGTGGCCTTCCACCTGCTGTTCGCCTCCAGCCACGTGCCGAGGATTGCCTTCCCCAGCAGCCAGCAGGAGGTGTGTCCTGTACCCTGCCCCTGTCGGAGCTGGGCCCGGCATCTGGGGGTGTCCTGGCTGATCTGGTTCTGGTTTGTCCTTCGCCCCAGGCCCAGAACCGGATAGGTCAGATGCAGAACCTGATCCAGACGCTGGTGTCAGGTATTGCACCAGCCACCCGAAGCCGAATGGCCCCCCAGACCCTTGTCCTGGACACCTTCTGCCTGCTCCTGGACATCCTTATGCCTAAGCTTCGCCCTGTGAGTGCCTCACCCAAAAGGGGAAGGTGTGGCTTCCAGCAGAACTGGGCTCTTGGGTGTGTTTGGCATTCCTGCCTGTTGTGTACTTGCCCACAGGTGAGCACACAGCTGTACAGTGCCCGCGAGAAGCTGCAGCTGGCTAGCCTGGTGGGCACCATGCTTGCCTACAGCCTAACTTACCGCCAGGAGCGCACACCTGATGGGCAGTATGTCTACAGGCTGGAGCCGTGAGTCTGTGTACCACCCGGAATGGGGGTACCGGGGGGCTGGGCTGGGAGTCCGAAAGCGTCACCTTGGTGAGGTGTGTGTCTCAGTGTCTGCATTTGCGAGAGGTTGGGGATTGGGGTCCCTGCCCTGCTCTTGCCCTCACGTTGATTGTGAAGTGGGCCCTGAGGCTGGGCAGAGCCCCAGGACCTGAGGTTTACTGCAGAACCTCTCACCGCCCAGGTGCTCCCCGGGAGCTTCCCTAGAGGACCCTCATGCTCCCAAGAGCATCGTTTCCTTGAGACGGTTGTGGGGATGGAGCTCTGCCCTGGGGTCCTGCTGCTCCGCAGGCCCCCAATGCTTCTGGGATGCAGGGGCTCCTCCGGGTCGGTGGTGAGGAGGCAGTAATGGTGGTTCCTGAGCGCCAGCCCAGCCTTGCCATGTTGTCTCGTTCCCTCCCTGGGGAAGTAGGAGGTCCCCTCTCAGGTCCACACACAGTTGAGGAAACTGATGTTCAGGGATAATCTGTTTGCTGGCCTGGAGCTGGGGCACAGCAAAGCCCCACCCTGTGGCTTTTGAATTCCGGCATCTGGTGGTGGTGTGAGTTGCCCCCGCCCCTGTCACCGCTGAGTGGGTGCCTGGGTGTCCTGCCCTGCCCACCCTGAGCAGGAACTTGGAGGAGGTCTGCCGCTTTCCTGAGCTGCCTGCCCGGAAGCCCCTCACCTACCAGGCAAAACAGCTTATTGCCCGTGAGATTGAAATGGAAAAGATGCGGCGGGCGGAGGCCTTGGTCAGAGATGGGGGCAGCCCCCAGGTGAGCCCACCTCCGGTTTGGGGCAGAGCAGGGCCTGGTAGGGCGATGCCCTGCGAGTGGACGTTGCCCTTGGACTGGCCCTGCCCGTCATCTCTCATTGTATCCATTTCTGCAGGCGGATGAGAGTTCCCCCAGGGCCAAAGGTCCACCAGGGGATGCTGAGGGGAAAGGGACACAGTTACCCACTCCACGCAGCCATGAGCAACGGCTGGAGCGCATCCTGAAGAGAGCTGCCCTGGAGGACCAGGTTGGGGCCCGGAAGGTGGCCATGCGGGTGGGGCTGTGCGGCCTTGGTGCAGGCCGGTTCTAAGCCTTGAGGGGCCCACGTAGAGGTGCAGCTCCCTGCTGCTCAGCAGGGCAGGGTTTCACCTGGGCTTAGTTTCCCACCTGGGCAGGAGGGTGGGTCCTGCCGGCACCTCCTGCCTGGCCTTGATGGAGCTGGTAGCTGTGAGGGTGGTGAGGGACAGGGGAGACTTGCTGAGCAGATCGGCACAGAATGAAGGGAAGGAAGGGGCTGGGAGAGGTGTCTACTCCCCAATCCTGGGCCACTGTTCAGAGGTGCTGTGAGACCCATTCTCCCTGGGAGAGCTCTCCCCTGTGGCAGGGTGTCCTCTGTCTGTGCCCATGAGCCTGACCACCCCCCTCTTCAGACCGAGAGGGACTTCTTCGGCCGTGTGGTCGTCAAGAGAGCAGCAGCCCAGAGCGCAGGTGTGTGTGGGGCGGGAGCTGTGGAGGGAGGGGCCGGGTCGGGCAGAAGACTAACCCCGTGGCCCCACAGAGGACGCAGCCCCGGAGACGGACGCAGTGGAGCGGCGCATGGGCACCGCAGTGGGCAGGAGCGACGTCTGGTTCCGCTTCAAAGAGGGCGTCTCCAACGCTGTGCGACGCAGCCTGCATATCAGGGACCTGCTGTAGCTGAGTCACACCACACACCCTGGGCCACTCTACTCCCCAGGGTCACGCCTGGTGCTGTGGTGCACGTGGACACCCAGATCCATGCCGTTGTCCTGATTTACACTGGATGCCCAAGCGTCCCCTCAGATAATCTGAGATCTGCGTCTGACCCCAGATCTACACCAGACGCCCAGCATTGCTTTCTCCGTTAGGAAATGTACAAAGCACAGATACCCCCAGAAGTCTTTATAAAAGTCACACCTTTACAGAGTTGTTCTTTTCACAGAGGCACGAGCCTGGGACTGTGGGATTCTCACAGGATGGCACACTTGCCCTTCTCCACCCACGGGTTGTTCTTCATGAGATCAGGGTTCAGGAAGGGGTCCTTGGGGATCCCATCCTCAATCCACTTGAGAAGCCTGTGGGTGGGGAGATTGGGTTGAGCAGGTGGGCACCAGGCCCCGAGGGGAGCTGCCCAGTGGCTGTGTGTGCGGGTTACATCTGGACTTATGCAGATGAGTGCAGGGCAGGGAATATGCAAATCAGCAGCTGGCCCTGGGTGGGGTAGGGCTGAGGCTCGGGTCCTGGGGACTCACTCAGGGATGGTCTTGGATGACATCTCCCTTTTGAAGGCCAGCTGATACTTGAGGCTCTCAACCTCCTTCTTCATCTGGGGCACATCCCACTCCTCCATGGCGTCGGGGGCTTCAGAAGTAGCCAGCCTGGGGTGGGAGGACACGAGAAGTGACAGAACCCCAGGGTTGTCAGCCTTTAATCACCCCCATGTGTTCCCTCCCCACCGGTGAGACCCCCACACAAAAGGAGGGAGGGGCTCCAGCCTTGCACGCTAACACCCAAACCACTGTCTGGGGGTGTCCCTGGGGGCTACACCAGCAGCTCCACACGGGCAGTACGGGGTGCAGGGCCTGGATGTGAGGCCTCACTAACGAGGCCCCGTGCGTCTGGACCACCCTGCCCCAGAGGCCTAATTAACTGCAGTGGGAACTTTCTACCCTCAGAGCTGCGTCCCCATCTGATCAAAACCTTACCAAGGCTGGGCCTCTGGGTTGCAGAGGTTTGGGGCACTGTCCCTGCTGGGGAGGTCGCAGGACTGGCACACAGCACAAACAGGTTTACAGGAAGCTATACCAGGCCCCCCACCTTCCAACTGTGAGGCCCACTCCCAACTCCTGGTTGCAGAGGTGGAATGCAGACTATCATATAAGGGGTGGGACCCTGCCTGGCCCCTCTGAGCCTCCCATACTTTGCATGGGCAAAGCCCCCACTGAATGCAAGTTAATTCCCGACTAGGAGATTTGACTGCACTTTGCATCTCTGGCTGGGAGTCGGGGATGCTGGGGATCTTGGGGGGTCAGTAGATCTGGACTTGGAGTAGCTATGTCTCCTGTTGCCCAGTGTCTCCCCTGGAACTTCACAAACTGTGTGGGCTACTTTGTGAACCAGCTTGGTAAAGCCACATGAGTCCTCGGGAGATCAGCCAGTTTGGGACATGTAAGGGCAAGTCACTTGTTGCCTCCTCACCCCAGCCCACTCCGGGGACCCAGGGCATCTCATCCACACCCCCACACCCCCCACCCCCGTCCCTGAGGCTGGGAGCCAGGGGACTGGCTTTCTTGGCTTTGGGAGGGTGGGCAGGGAGGCCACAGGCTGACAGGAGCAGGACCCTGCCTGCTGCAGACAGTGGATGGTCTCCATGGGGGGTGGGGGGGAGGCTGGTCTTTGTGGTGTTTGGGTAAAGTGGCCAGACTGGGAGAGGCTGTGGGACAGACAGCCAGGAGGGAGGGTGAGAGCCCAGGGAGGCAGGGCGGCTCTGATGGGCATCTAAGAGGTGGGTGCAGTGGCTTCTCTTCCGGAGACCCCAAGTCCCAACCCCCAGAGCAGGCTCTCGTGGACAACTATGTGTGTTTGGGGGGGGGCGGGTCATCATCGTCTGGAGGTGGCAGTGGCCCTGTTTACAACCCCCTTTGCTGCCGCCTGGCCCTACCTGTGTGCAGTGGAGCCCCGCTTTCCAGCCCCACGCACCCTGACTGCCCCTCAACCTGCACCACCCCCACACGGTATTTGGCAGGCACTGCAGGGGCGAACTCGGCTCCCCCTCCTGTGGGCTGCCCCACCCCACCCCACCCCACCCCACCCCACCCACAGACAGGGGGGGTCCTCCTCAGCATCTGGCCTGTTCCCCCCGGGATACTCAGGGCGGCTGCCCTGGGCTGAAAGACACACAGCTAGGGGAGTCTCGTCTTGGGTTAGGTCTGTCTGGTCAGCCCAGTAAGACCAGGGCAAGTCTCGGAACCCCGGGCCTCAGTTCCCCTCTCAGCCTAAGGGACCACCTGTTCATCAGACCTACCTTGGGCAGTGATGGTGAGGGAGAAGTGGTGACAAGGGCCAAGTGATGGCAAAGTGACGGCCAGTGCGAAGTGATGGGTAAGTGAGGCTGGCACACACGCAAAGCCCAGCAGGTGCCGCCCACTCCCGCCCCCGGGGCCCAGCCCTGGCCCCGCCCCCCCTCCACCCGCCCTCCTCAGGGCTGAGCTGACCCTGGGGACTTGGCCTGGCCCGGCTACTCTCCGAGAGTGGGAGATGCAGTGTGAGGTCAGCTCTGGCTCTGAGAAGTGGGCCCTCCTGCTTGGCCCGCCAGCTCTCACTACAGATGCTGCCTGGACCAGAACTGTACCCTCTTCTCAGATGGTGTCCTTGGTGTGCCCAGCAGGCCTGCTCCCGGGCCTCACTCTAAGGGGAGCTGTGCCCCCAGGGCCATTGGGTGACGCAGGTGCCAGGCTGTATCCTGAGCAGGCTCCCAGGTCCCTAAGGAGGCTGGACCGGAGGCTCCCCGGTTGGGGTGGGGGAGCCCTGGGCCAGGTCCTTAGCAGGTGCTCCTGGGGTCTCCCCTGGGCTGAGGGTCTGTGACCAGCCACTCTGCCCCATCTGGCAGGCAGGAGGGGTGCCCCCCGCCCCTTCAGACACCGAGGTCCTTCCTGTTGTGATTCTGTAAAAGGGGTCAGTGATGCCTCCCGGCCTCTAGAGTGTGTGCGCGATGGCAGATCAGGAGCTCTGGAACGGGCGTTTCAGGGAAAGTGGGGATTACTTTATGGATTTGGTGGGGGGTGAGGGCTTAGACCCAAGGGTGTCCTTGTTCTCAGGGCAGATGGCCACAGTGCTGGCTTCCCTCCACTCCATCCGTCCCCATCCCCCAACCCCCTGGGGCCTGCTCTTGCCTGCCTGCCTGGCTCCTCTGGTGCCTCGACTGGGCTGCCTGGGCCTCTCCTGGGACTGGGGGCCCTGCTCACATGGGTAGGAGGCTGAGGACAGGGGTTCTTGTCAGTCCCCAAGACTGGCTCAAAGTTTGGACTGAGACCCAGGCTGGGTAGATTCCTCTACCTCGTCACTCGTCACACCGTCCCCTTGGAGGGCAGGGTAGACGGGCATCCAGAACCAGGCTGTGGCCCGACAGTATCCCAAGAAATCCCCCGAAAGAGAAACCCTGGTGTGATCTCTCCAGGTGCGGACCACTGTGCTTGGCTCCAGGGGCCTGCTTTGCAGGTGCCACTTGGAATGAGAAAGTTCTATGTGGTCACAGTGCCAGAGTTCTCCAGGATGTCCTTGTCTCAGCATAGGTGGGCCTGCAGGGGACAGCTGTGTGGGGGCGCAGTCTCTGGGCGCTGCTGTGGACACACCTGGGATTCGGAAGTGGTCATCATGCCGACTCAGGCAGACCCATGCGATGAAGGCCACAACTGTTTGGTGGCCAAGCTGGAGAATGTCTGCTTGTGTGGGCTTAGGAAGCCACCCCCTGGTGAGAGTTGGGGAGCCCTGTGACTCCTGTTTCTCACCCTCCTGGGAGGCGCACTTGTGGCCCCGAACACATCCAGGTCCAGGGCCCCTCTTGCTGGAGCTGCCTGTGGGGTCTGGGCGGGTGCAGAGTGCTCAGAGGCCCCGGGATTCATTGTGGGAGGGGGAGGCTCAAAGAAGCAGGGCCAGCTTGTCCTCCAGCTGAGTGCCAACACGCAGACTCCCAGAGTGGGTCCGGGGAGACGACCGCCTTTCTGAAATTAGCTCCAGTAAGTGGGCTGCTGGTGAGAGCCAGCAGAGCTCTCGCTGGCCTAGAAACGGCTGCTCCAAGCCCCAGGCTTGCAGAGGCCCCTCATGGGAAGGGTGATTCAGGCCAGGCCTCCCAGGGGGCGTGGCAAACATAGGGGGCAGGGCCAGTGGGGCTCTGTGGCAGTGGGGCTCTTTGGCAGTGGTGCTTTCTGTGTTCAGGAAGAATCAAACCGTGTGCATGGGTTGCTTTGATGCCTTCTGGGCAGGGTCCTGAGGAGAGCTCAGAGAGGAAGAGCAGGAAATTCCCCAACCAGACAGGACCCACACAAGGGTGCTGTCCCTACCTGTTCCCCAGGTGGCTCTGACCTTCAGCCTGTCTCTTACCAGGTCACCTCTGAGCCACCCAGTGCCACACCCAGCCACTGTCAGCTGCAGCTCCATGTGGGGGGCACAGTGCCACTTGGTATCTCCAAAGCCTGGGGCTCTCCTCTGCATGGTTCCCCAGGGAGAGAAGGCAGGTGGCCCCGGGCAGAGGTGTGAGGCCCTTGGTAAGAGAGTCGCTGCCGTCGCCGGTGTCCGAGGTTGTGCTTCAGAGACCGCTGGGTCGGGGATGTATTTAGGCCCACACACAACCCTCCCGGGTCACAGACATGGCCTCAGGTGGGGAAGCCAAAAGACAGGTGGGCCTCGTGGCAGGACCCTGACCGACGGGGCACAGTGGGGGCCCTGCCCTACTGCCCTCTGTCCCCGGGAGGGCACAGGAGCCCTGGGGTTACAGCTACCCTCCCAAGGCACAGTGACAATGGTTCTGGTGGTTTCAGGGGGACATGCTGACTTGCTTTCCCTTTGGAAACCAAATCGGGACAGGCAAACATGGGGATTAGAGAAACACCAAAGAAACCTGTTATTTTGCCTTAAACAGAGCTCATACAACACTGTAGACAGTTTTTACATAATCTTTGGTGGTTTAAAAATATTCTGCAAAAATAATTTAAGCTCGCCCTGGCTGGTGTAGCTCAGTGGATTGAGTGCGGGTCTGTGAACCACAGGATTGCGGTTCAATTCCCAGTCAGGGCACATGCCTGGATTGCAGGCCAGTTCCCAGCAGGGGACTCACAAGAGGCAACCATACATTGATACTTCTCTTCTTCTCTCCTTCCCTTCCCCTCTAAAGATAAATAAATAAAATAAAAAAAAAAGACTCGTCATTAAAAAAAAATAATTTAAGCTCTTAGATCCATGAGTGCAAATGTACAACAAATGATTCCATGGAAATCGAAGGTGGGCAGCTGGCTCTGACTGGCACATCCTCTTGAGTGACAAAGCCTCGGGGAAGCGACTTTGGCTAACTCAGAGCGTCCCGACAGTTCTGTGGTCTAGGCAGAGGGCACGGCCACAGATCCCACAGGCTGGCTCTCCACGGGAATTCTGGAAGTGGCCGAGTTCTCGGCACCTCTGGGTCATACACAGCAAAGCAGCTTCTCTCTCTGACAGCATTGACTAAAAAAGCCACAATTTTTCTAATAACAACAAAAATCTGCTCAGAGGCAGGTGGTTTGTGGTCTTGAGCTATGCCCTTGGAAAGTTTGTGGAGGGAGCGGGAAGCCCGGGACACGCTGAGGGAGCAGGTGAGGTCTGAGGCATCACTGGCTCCCGCCAGGCGGTAGCTCGCACAGACCCAGGCTGCTAACTAACCTCTCCACACACCCCACCAACCCCAACGGGACCCTTTGGCCACAGGACCTGCCTCCCCTGCCATGTGGGCAGACACTTACTTTGAAATGACAAAAGCTGAGCAACTTCCAAGGGACACCTGAGGAATAAAGATGGCATCAGGGCACCAGGGCACGGGCCCCACACTGTGTGCCGGGCTGGCAGCTGGCCTGTGGGTGGGAGGGTCCAACCCAGGGGTGGGGGTAGGAGGAGATGACGACAAAACTATCATCTGGGTGAGTCCTGCTGTGTCGAAAGAGCCACCACGAGTGTTTTGTCCCGGCTAGGAGACAGGACCCCAAGGTGGGTGGCACTTACTGGCTCCGGTTTCAGGCCACCACACAGGATGGGAAGATGGTGATGGACTGTGTTTCTGGACTCTGGAGGCTCGGGGACAGCACAGCACACCACACACATAGTTGGGGCCCAGGGTGCACGGCTCACACAGGCACAGAGCACTCTGGCACGTGGCAGGCCCTGGTCTTGCTACGTGTGTCTGCACAGAGTGTGGGGCTCCCTTGGTGGACCCAGTGTCTACCTATGTGTGCCCTTAAAGGCACACAGGCCACACAAGATGAGTGAGCAGAGCAGACATGCACTGGGCCACCAGGCTGGAGCTGTGGCCCTGGGGGTCTGCCTGGCAGGTGCAGAAGCAGGTCTTTGCCTGAACTCTGGGCCTCCTCTGAGTGGCCACCATTCAATCATTCACTCCTAACATGAAGTGGCGCGCCCAGTTCTATGCAGTGACTGCTCAGAATTCTACCCAGGCACTGGCGGCAGCACCATGTAGGGTGGGTGCAGGTATGCATGCAGGTATGCACGCAGGGCTGGGATGTGCAGAGGGCTGTAGTGGCCTTCATGGCTGACCGTGCCTGCACGGTCCTCTGTGAGATGGAGCAAGGCAGCTGGGGGCACCTCGGCCAGCTGTTTGATGTTCTGGGGGCAGCTCACCCTCTGCTGCTTTACAAAGGACACAGGTGCAGACATGCCTGCTGAGCCCACCGGGGCTGTGAGCACGGGAGCCAGGCCCTTGCTATGACCAGACGCTTATGTCTTTGGCAGGGCTTGTCTCTGGCAACTTAGGTCCTACATGGTCACCTCCACCATGTTGATGAGGACAGTGGTTCCATGTGTGAGACCTTCTAGAAGCAGCTTCAGGGCCTAAAAGGTTTTCTTCAAGAGCAAATGAAGGGGAGGCCTTTCAGGAGGCGATGCTTCATCCTGCACCCAGACACCAGCCTCAACCCGAAGGCCAGGACAATGTCCAGCTGTGACATCAGCCAGGGCAGCTCTGTGAGCAGGCCGTGGAGGGCAACCCAGACACGGAGCAGCAGGCAGGCCTTGAGGCCCAGCTGTGGGTGGACAGGAGTCTTTTGGGGGCCCAGGCACGAGCCTCCCTACGAGCCCTGAGCCACGCCTGTGTAAAGAGAAAGGAGGGGGACTTCCGGCCAAGATGGAGGCGTAGGTGGAAACACTGTGCCTCCTCGCACAACCAAGTTTAAAGACAACAAAGTTTTAGTAACAAAAACGCAACCAAAACACAGACAATTGAACTATATAGAAACCCGACAACGATGAACCGTTTGGCCAGACCAGTAAGAGGGGTGGAGCCAGCAGTGGAGAGGGTTGGGCAGGAAAGATCTGCCAGACCCTCCCAGGTGCTCAGGCAGCTGTTGGTGGATCCCAGGTGTGGGGTGGCAAAGGGCAGACCCAGTGAGGGCGTAAGGCAGCAGGCTGACCACAGTCACACATTCGTGTACAGATAAACCAGGTAAAGGAGCGAGCAGTGAGACAGACTGCCCAGGCCCCAGCAGCGGGAAGCAGCAGAGGAGACGGCCATTGCCCCTCTTTGACCCCGCCCCCGCATACAGCGTCACAACCCAGCGACTGAGTTGCCCTGCTCTGGTGCACATCTAGGGCTCTGCCCCTCATACAGAACAGGTGTGAACAGACCAAGGCATTATGGCTCAAGAAGAACTCAAAGCCCCAGAGCCAATAACTCTAAGTGACCAAGAAATAGCCAACCTATCAGATGCACAGTTCAAAACACTAGTGATCAGGATGCTCACAGAACTGGTTGATTCTAGTCACAAATTAGAGGAACAAATGAAGGTTAAACTAATTGAAATGAAGGGAAATTCACAGGGAACCAATAGTGGTGGAAAGGAAACTGGGACTCAAATCAAGGGAGTGGACCAGAAAAAAGAAAAAAATGACCAAAAAGAAAAGTATGAAGAAACAAGAATTCAACAAAATGAGGAGAGGCTTAGGAACCTCCAGGACATCTTTAAACATTCCAACATCTCAATTATAGGGATACCAGAAGGGGAAGAGGAAGAGCCACGAGTAGAAATATTTGAACAAATAATAAAGGAGAACTTCCCCAGTCTGGCAAAGGAAATAGACTTCCAGGAAATCCAGGAAGCTCAGAGAGTCCCAAAGAAGTTGGACCCAAGGAGGAACACACCAAGGCACATCAGAATTACATTAGCCAAGATGAAAATGAAGGAGAGAATCCTAGAAGCAGCAAGAGATAAGGGGACAGTCACCTACAAAGGCATTCCCATCAGACTGTCAGCTGATTTCTCAAAAGAGACCGTACAGGCAAGAAGGGGCTGGAAAGAAGTATTCCAAGTCATGAAATCCAAAGACCTACAGCCAAGATTGCTCTATCCAGCGAAGCTTTCATTTAGAATGGAAGAACAGATAAAGTGCTTCTCAGATAAGGTCAAATCCAAGGAGTTCATCATCACCAAGCCCTTATTATATGAAATGCTAGAGGGACTTATATAAGAAAATGAAGATGAAAAATATGAACAGTGAAAGGACAGCTAACTCAGTTATTAACAACCACACCTAAAACAAAAGCAAACTAAGAGGACAGCTAGATCAGGAGTGGAACCATAGAAATGGAGATCACATGGAAAGTTAGCAACAGGGGAGTGGGAGGAAGAGAAGAGGGGAGAGGGTACAGAGAATAAGTAGCATAGACAGTAGGTAGAAAATAGACAGGGGGAGGGCAAGGATACTATGGGAAATATAGAATCTAAAGAACCTGAGATACATGGGCATAAACTAAAGGGGGGGATGGTGGGGGAGGGGTGTGCAGGGTGGAGAGGAATGAAGGGGGGGACTACGACAACTGTAATGACATACTCAATGAAATATATTTAAAAAAAGAGAAAGGAGGGAGTGAGGGCGGACCTCACGCTTCAGGGAGACGGGAGGATGGAGCAGGAGGAGGTAGGAGATATGCCAGGTGCAGACTCACCGCATTATAGAAGGGGTTCAAGGGCAGGGAGGGCCATTCATGCACTCTCGGCTACTGCGGGGTACCGTTGGCCACAGACAGCACAGTCTGCACTGAAGCACACTGTGTGTGAGCTGTGCAGAGACGAGCTGGGCCCACACGGTAGGGCTGCAGCCTGGACAAGTGGCTACTGTGGGGCTGTGCCTAGCGAGGGGTGGTCACAGGTCGGGACAGGGGGCCAGTCACATCTGAGGCTGTGTGGCTGGGAGTCTGGGAGAGGTGGGGGTGCTCCACCAGGCCCAGGGTGTGTGAATGTGCACAGCTCACAGTCAAGTCCCCGTGAGTGCAGGAGGGTGTAGGGTGCAGGGTGGGTGCTGAGCCAAGCTCTGGAGTTGGGGTGGGTGAGGAACCTCAGGAGGGGGTGAGCCAGCACAGGCACCTCATGCTCTTGTTGGGAGGGCCTTAGGGATGTAGGAGTAACTCAGGAGGCCTGAGGGCAGATGGTCCACCAACCCCAGGGGTGCAGGGCCTGGGTGCCTCCAAGTGCAGGCACCATGTTTGCTGTAACTGGACAATGCTCCCCAGGCTGGAGGAGAAGCTTGCCATCTGGAAGTAGGGCCAGGGTACCTGCAGGGCCAGTGAGGTCAGGGGCCCATGCTGTTTCTGGGTGGGGCTGCTGCCCCAGAAGGGGAGCAGGAAGCCCTGTAACACAGGTGATCAGTGGGTGCAGCCTGCGGGGGCCCTGCTGGGCTTCCGAGGGGATGTGTGGGCCACATCTGCCTGGTGATGCAGGAGGGTGTGTAGGACGAGCACTGTCTCTGTACAGGGAGAGGTTCCTGTAGCATACCCTCAGGGCCTACTTCAGCATGGCCCAGGGCTTTACTGGGGGCCTTGGGACAGGGAGCTGGAGTCCTGCTCAGCAGGAAGGGCCAGCGGGCTCCCCTTCTGTGGGCACTGATAGGACAGGCACACACAGTCAGAAACCGGGGTGCCATTCTGGGCAGCTTGTCACCCACTTGGACCACCCGCCTTGTCGCGGCCGTAGAGGTGGTTCCCCATGGGGATGCTGCTTGGCTCGAGTATCTTCAGGTAGTTCTGGAAGTAGGCGGGTGTGGGCCGGCAGGTGGCGCAGCAGGCTGGCGTGCTCTAGGACGCCTGGGGCTTGCAGCCGCTCTGGCGGAGTCCCTGCACCTCGCAAGTAGAAGGGGCTTCTGCAGCCTCGGGTGGAGGGAGGAAGGGTCTCCGAGGAGGGGCGCACACCTCCCTGCACAAGCCACTTGGGATTCGTTGTGACAACTATCATTTGGACTCAAAGGCCATGTAGACTTGAGAAGAAAGGGGACATGTGCAGAGCAAAATCAGCTCTTTTTGCACCCAATGGCATCTTCACACCTCACAGCTTTCGAGCAACAGAGGAGTTCTTTGTACCTAAACTGAGGCAGGAAGACGTAACCCTGTCACCAAGACACCCCTGAGGACCCTCGCGGCTACTGAGTGGGCTTTGGTGGCTGTCATCCCCAGTGCGTAGGACAGTGAGTGGGAGGAGACCCTCTGGGAGACACCAGCCTCTCGCCCTGAGCAGGTGCAGGCTGGAGCCCCAGACTTCAAATAAAGTTGGGGCCACGCAGGATTTAAATTGCGTGGGAAAGCTTTGTATGAAAACACAGCAAGTTGTTCTTGATGATGTCGCAGCAGGGAAGGCCTTTCTAAGAAGGGCCTAGAAACGGGAGTAGGAAGAGAAGACAACACTAAACAATTCTGTGGAGAAATAAAGAGTATGTACCGGGAAAAATGGCGGACAGTAAAGGTACGAGGTGTTTGCTGCCTTCACAAACCAGTGTGACAGAGGTGACCACGGGAAAGCCGGCAAAACTCCCGGATGCCAGGACCCACCCCACCCTCCCCGGGTCTGGAAGCCCAAGAGCACCCCAGGGTGGGTGTGTGGGAGCTCAGGCACACCATATGCACTAGGTCACATGGGGGAGGGGGCTGGGAGGGGAGCTTCTTTAGAGCTTGGTGCCAACTTCAGGGCTCTGAACAGCAGAGTGGGCAGGAGTGAAGAGTTGGCCCACCTAAGCCTTGCCGGGGGCCACGAATTTTCTTGAAGGCTAGTTTTATAACTGACAGTATGCAGAGCTCTTGGCAGTGCATGAACCCCAGCTCAGGAGATGCATAACCACCCTGACCATGAGGGGTCCAGACTGCTCAGAACAGCCCCTGGGCGAAGGTCCTCCAGCAGGGGACTCCAGGACACCATAGCCGGAGACTGCACGGACTGCTGCTGCCTTGTGCTGGCAGGCACTGGTCAGGGGCCGGCAGGTGCTGACCAGTGCTGGCAGGAGGCAGAACAGGCAGAGCTGCCCCCGTGGTGTCCCCACAGAGCCTCCCTTTGGGGTGAGTTTGAGAACTTACTGCCCCATACTTTCCAACTGATTCTGCTTGGCTCCGCCGACAGTGAGAACTTTTCAGAGAAACTCCTGGCTTCCATTCTTTTTCAGATGTCTAGTAATGATTTGGCCTTTTAAAACTGTGGTCAGCAGCCTGTGGCCCCACAGCACAATGTTCACACTGAAAGGTGGACAGATGCAAGAGGTCATGGGAACGAGTCCTTACCTTCTTGCTCAGGGGTGAGCAGCACCCAGGCCCCTGCCTTCAGCTCCACTGCTGGCCGCTCCGCAGGCTTAGAGAATGCAGGCAGTGGGTCTGCCAGAGCATCAGCCCAGAGTCAGCAGGGAAGCCCAGCTGCCCACCCACCTGGGGAATGGGCTCAAAGAGTGAGCAGAGGCCACGGCAGGGCCCACTTACCCAGAGAGCTGGGTGCACAGTCAGCCAAGCACCCTGCCAGTCAGGGTCAGCATGCATGTGGAGCAGACAGACAGAACTGATGGGACAGACCACCGCAGCCCTCAGAGTTTTAAGAAGTGCCCCCCCCCCCAACTCCCTCACCGGTTTGTGAAGCTGAAGCAGTGTGAGGGGACAGTGAGGGGTTTGGGGAAGAGAAGTTGGGAAGGGAGACTGACTAAAAGAAGCAGGTGAGCTTCTCACTCGGGATTTGGGGGAAGTCACTGAGCACCACTGTGGGCTGGGGGTGTCCTGTAATCCTGTGCAAGTGAGGGGGTGCTGGCGCTGGGCTTGGCCACAGTGACCATCTCCTGTGCAGACCATGAGCAAGAGTGAGACAGAACCTTGGTGAAGAGGGGCTCAGGGACCTGCCACTTGAACAGTCAAGAGGTGCCCCCTCTGCTAGTGAAGGCCAGGACCTTCCTCCTGCTGCTTCCTTGGACCACTGAATTCCAGAGTGTGACTCAGCTCCAGAGGGTGGGGAAGTGACTATGTGAGCCTGCAAGGGCTGTTCCACTTCACATGAGTCACACACATGCACACCTCACAGGCACATTCACACACATGCCTCCCATGTGCACATGCCTAAAACATGTATACTGTGGTGCCTTAAACACACATACTATGCATGCATGACTCACATGCATCTCACACTTATGCATTCACATATGCTTTGAGTATGTGCATGCACACCTCAAATGCACACTTACAGTAAGCACACATGGCTTGTATGTGTGTGTACACACACACGTGCATCCTGCAGCACAAGAGCAGAGAGAGATTCTACCACCCAGAATGACTGTGTGTGAACTGAAGTGTGGGCACTGGCCGTCCTACAGAACGCCTGGATGCATCTCAAGGCCAGAAGGGAAGTCTGGAAAGTTCCCCCACTCACAACTGCAGAAGGCCACCTGCCCAAGAGTCTGTAGTTGGCCCTTGAGGCTTGGCCTGTGGCCACAGTGCTGGCCAGAGCTGCCTGGGCGGACAGCAGGAGCGGCAAAGCCATCTCAGACTCCTGGACTTACTTGGCCATGAGCACAGGCACTGCCAACGTGAGACCTGGGGCTCCTCGCGTTCTGCGGAGGCTCCGTGAAAGGACACAGTGGGGGCCACCTGTGCACGTAAGCGTCTTGGCACCCGGCCAGGGCCGAGGCATACAGGGGAGCAGCACAGGGACTGCTTACAGGGAAGGGTCCTGGCGTGGTGCGGTTTTCTTAAGGGCGCCCAACAGCATGATGGCAGACGCCTTGCGGTGCTCTTGCTGTGCCTGGCTTCCAGCGAAGACACCACCGAAAAAAACCAACCAACCAACCAACCAACCAACCAACATAACCAACCCAACCCCAGAGAACCAAGAGTTAAAAAGTGTCCAATTCCTTTATATGGGGTGTAACTGAAAACTGTAAGTTTACATTTACTCAGTTTCCAACTTAAGGAGGCATTACTGATAGACAAGCAGGGGCACCACTCAGCACCCCAATTTCTGGATGCTAAATGTCAAAGGACGGCTGTCAGGACTGCTCAGAGCTTGTCCTTGATCCCCATCCATGAGGCCACAGTGGGTACCTGCAGGGGAGCACTCCCCACCAGCCAGCGGAGGGAGTACCGCTTTCTGCTCTGGAGCTCAGGGCCACAGTCCGTGTCCATGTACCTACTGGTCTGATACCTGGACGCTTGGCAGCTATTCCCTGGGTACACAGGGGCCTGGGGCTGCTGGTGGAGAGGGCACCATCTTGAGTGTGGCCATGACCGACACATGCAGGCCTGTGAGTCCTGTGGTGCTGCTCCGTGGAGGTGATGTGGGTACAGCATGGCAGGCTGCACAAACTACAGCAGACGCTTTCCTGAAAGGGGCAGGGTGGGGCCAGCTGCCAGCACCCTCAGACACCTGGGGCCCACGCTCGGTTGCTCAACCCCACACCTCAGGTCTCTGTCAATCTCTAAGAGCTCTGAGTTGAAGGTAACAGGGATGCTGCCAGTGACAGGCTGCGCTGCTCCAGCCAGACCCTCCTCTTGTGGGCATTGTAGTATTACAGGGCTGATGGTGTCTAAAACTGGCACTGAGGGGTGGTGGTGGGAGCCCTAGATAGATCCCCATCACAAACACTGAGCTCAGACAGGGCTACGCTTTGATCTGAACTCATGATGCCTGGGAACTTTCCTACGATACACACAGAAGCCACTTTAGTCTATGTGAAGAATGTCTCGTGCTGGTGAAGATAACATACGTATAAAACACCATTTCTTGTGACCTCCAAGGAGATGGGGGGACAGAAGCCAAGTCAAGCCTCCAGGGAGGTGTACACGTGCAACCCCTTGACACCTTGATCTTTACTCTGGGCCACTCCGCAGTCTGAGGCCGCACTCCTGCCCCCGCCTGGGGTAGACTGTTACATCAGCCCAGGAGACGAAGGCAGCGCTCCGTCCTGTTGCTCCTCTGTGACATCTGCATTCCTTGCTTCTTGGGTGCCAACTCTCGTCCTCTCTGGAGACACCCTGGGGGCCTTTTCTTTTCTTTTGTGTCTTTCACATTGGTGGCTTTCCTCAAACATCTGGACACCTGGTTGTCTATTTTCTTTTCATCAGAAGCTGCTGGGAAGCTTCAGTGACCCCACAGCCCAAGCGGTCGAATGGGGACCCTCAACTATCACCAAAATCTCTTTTCCCAGACAGGACTCCTGGGTGACAGGAGTTCCTTTGGGGACTGTGGACTTTCACCCCCCACCCCAGCCTGGGTTCAGTGTGGGGTTCCCTCTGCCTGCCCAGGTCCTGTCTGCTGCTTCCTGGATGCAGCCTGTACAGAGCATGTCCTTTTTGCTGGTCAGGGTGGGGAACTTGGTCCCAGAGGCAGACACTAGATTTACAGGAATCTGGACATCCCCATTTCCAATTAAATCTCCCAGGGAGGGTCTGTCTGACATAGGAGAGAATGAAGTTGACCAGAGAGCCTGCAAGGAGCAGACTCAGGCCTGTGGCTTCATTCAGACTTTGCCCCAGACAGCAGGGCTTGTCTGGGCGGGGAGACAGCTGGCCTTCCCCAAGTTCATGGTCCTAAGGTATGCCAAGCTTACTCCACAGGTTCACCTAAAACTAACCTGTTACACTTTGGAAATGTCACCCCAGCTTCATGAGGACCTGGGGAACAGTACCAAAGGGAGCCCCTGGTCCTGTGAGGAATGCTAATCTGAACCAGGAACGGCATCCCACTGGAAATGAACCCATTGCACAGGTAAGGCCCTCCCAGTCAAGGCCCACTGCGCCTGAACTGCAGATCCAGAGACCCTGATCTGGCTCCGCCCACACCTGCCTTGAAGGCGGGCCTGTCGCAGATGCAGCAGTGGCACAGGCTGCACGTGTCCAAGTTCTGGCCAATGGGAAGGGCCGTTGCACTCTCAGTCTGCCTGAAACACAGGGAACTGGAGAACTCATGGGCCACATACAAGGTGCAGCCAGCACCCTTGGGTTATTCTTACAAATTTTCCTTCAGGCAGGAATTTTGACAGAAAATCCCAATGCAATAAATGTCTTTTTTCATTTTTAAAAATGATATTTTTATCTCATAAAATTTCTGTACATTTACTAATTATGTTTTTATTTATTGACTTTATGGGGTGACAGTGATTAATACAATTATGTAGGTCTCAGGTGTACAATTCTGTAACGCCTCATCTGTAACAAATGTCATTGTTAAAAGGTGTCTGTTAGACAAAGGGTTTCTAGGACAGAGGCTGACAGTCCATTTTCTCAGAGAACTTAGAGCCAAATAACGGTTTCTGCACCCTTTGTAATGACTTTTAATGTAACAGTGCTCACCATAAAGTATTTTTTGTTTAGAAAAGTCTAAACACATGCGGCCCCAGTGGAAACCACACGGAGAAGTCACACACGGAGCTGGAGTGATGACCTATAAAATTTACAGATGAAGGGGTGGCTCGGTGAGAAACGGCCCCCAACCAGGTTGCAGGCCCCTCAGCAGGTCTGGCCACGGCAGATGCCCTCCATCCGATGTGTATCTCCAGTGGGGTATCACATTCCACCTCCTGCAGAAAGTCGCTGTGAGCTCACATTCCTGGTCCAAAAGCTCCTCAGGTGGCCTCTCTTCTAGGACCACATCAGCTGGAAAGGAGACAGGGAATGTGCCATGGCCCCAACTGTCTAACTGCCAGACATACCAGGGCCGTCGGAGGACACCCTGGGGTGGGGGGGAGTCCCAGACATGGTGCTGGGCCCTTTTTCACCCTGTCCGGGCTCCGCAGTCGGCCCCGCTGGGCTGTGCTGCCTGAGTAAGCGGTGAGTGTGCCCCCAGTGTCCTAAGTGAGCCTCTTGTAGCACTGCTGTATGAACATGCGCTGGGCGTTTCTGGGAGGTTCCCCAAAGGGCTGTTTGGCCCCTTGGATACACTCAGCTCACCGGCCTGGCAGAGGCAGCTACAGGTCACCCACAGCACCTCATCCAGGCTGAAACCGCCCTGGCCTGCACCACATACCAAAAGGCTCCACCAGAAGGGTGGGGTTTCCAAAGCTGTGTCCACACTGTCTCATCAACACTGACCCAAATCACTTGGGTCACACTTGTCAAGGACGGTGTCTGCTGGGCCCCAAGGCACCTGCCGTCAGAGCCCCAGCACCTATCAGTGTCTGGCCAGATGGCAAATGCCTTCTGTTGGAAAACCAGGCTGACTTGCCCTTATACAAATAGCGGGGACAGTCACCAAGGACAGCCCAGACCAGCAGTGGCAGAGAGACCACCTACCCCAGAGAGCACTTGCTAGGGCACTGTGTCCTGGGACCCTTGCCTCCTTCCAACCTCAAACCCACCAGGCACAGACCTTGAGGACAGACGGCTGTGCTCTGCTCACCTTTCCCAAGCTCTAGGATAGAAAATAGCCCAACTCAGCCAGGGCAAGGGCAGAAGCTGCTCTGTGGCAGCTGCAGAACAGACTGGTCGTTGGCAATAATTCAATGCCAACAGGAACCCCCAAGCTGAGGTGTGGTGAAGGAAACTTTATTCAGTGCAAAACGGCTCACTTGTGATAAAGCACAGCTGTGAGGAGGCTCAGGGGCCAGGCTCCTCTCTGGCTCTGCTCTGTGCTGGTCTGCTCCGCCCTGGAGTTGTCTGCTCCTCTCTGCTCTAGCGTACTCCATTCTGTGCCAGTCTGCTTTGGTGACACACTTCAGCTCCAGCAAGAGAAACCACACTCCTCAACTTTGGGAGGAAAAAGGTGCTCCACAGTTAGAATGGAACTTAATAGACAGAAGTCCTCAACCCTGGTCCCTGATTGGCCCATCCTTATGTGAATGAGACCTCCAAGTACTTACAGTTTGATTGATCCAAAAGGCACCATTCTGATTGGCCAGAATGAAGCAGCTCTGATTGGTTGGTGAAGAAGGCAAAGGGGAAAGGGCACCCCCCCCCCAAGGGAGAAATAGCTGTGCAGCTCCCCATTGGACGAGGAAGGCCTCGGTCCTACTGGTTGAAATAGGAATCCAGGAACTCCTTTATAAAGGCAGGCTCAGATGGCGAAACTCCATGTAGGCAGGCAGTTCAATGCCCTGACCAGCAGTTTGCATGAGAGGCTCCTGCGTAGAAATGGCTGCTAGGCTTTTTAAAAAAAAAAAAATCATTGTTAGCTCAAAGGTCTTACTAAAACAGGCCCAGTACCCGCTCCAGCTAGAGACTATTCAGAAAAGAAGGGACAGAAGCTGGGGAAGAGGGAGGTAAAGGGTCTGTGTGGCTCTGCCCACGCTACAGGGAGGCTGGACTGAGCACCGGCTGCCTGTGTGTCTGTCCTCATCCTTAAAAAAAATAGCAGACACACCTGACAGCTCAAATTAGAGACAAATTGTGGGACCTCCGCCTCCTCAGGATCCGCCCATAAAAGCTAGCCAGCCCTAGCTTCACGTTATCCCTCCGCGCCACTTTGTCGGGTCACCCCACTGAGCACACATCGCGCCTGCGGAGGCATCCTCCAGGTAGTTGTGGGATCTCTCCCGACCATGGCCCGACTCTCCTGTAGTTTCCCCGGCTAGTCTCTGGCCCGGCTCTGCCCCAACCAGGCGAATCCCTAGGGTCCACTGCAGCCTCTCCTCAGTGCTGTCCTGCTATTTCAATTGCCCTCTGAGCCTTGCTCACTCCTTCTGCCTTGGGAGATCACTTCCGGGTCAAAGCCAAAAGGGGCACAGTTGCGGTGGGGCAGCCATTTTGGAGCCTGGCAGCAAAGTCAGCGGGGCCGGAAGGGTGTGGTGGTGGGAAGGCCACGTTGACGTCTACGTGGAATTTGTTGGATTCGCGATTTTCCGGACTTGTGTTAAATTTTGACGAAGGGCCTTGGAGGGAGTCAGGCACTTCTGCCAGTGGCCCTAGTGAACAGTCGGCTGAGACTCCGTGTGAAGTGGAGCAGCATTGGAGAAAGATGACGGAGCCCGGCAAGGCCACACCCAGGTCTCCCACTCAGGTGTCCCCACCCCATGTCTTCGCACCCAGGTCCCCACACCAGTGTCTCTCCATGCAGATTTCCCCACCCCAGGTTCTTACCCCAAGTCTTCTCACCGAGGTCTCCTAACTCTTGTTTTTCACCCAGGTCTGCTCATCCCTGTTCCCCACACTCAGGTTTCCTCACTCACGTCTCCCCCCCGCCCCAGGTCCCCATACGAGGTCTTGCCATCCCAGGGCTCCCCACTTGGGTCTCTCCACTCAGGTCTCTTCACCCATAGTGCCTCTTTGGTGGCAAAGCAGTGGACACCCTTCTTTTCTCCTCAAGGGCTATTCTAGAAACCTGACTGGGCTACATAGTTATTGCTCACAATTAATTTTTGGAAGGTCTTCCTCAGAGACATCAGGCACTCGAGTGTGCAAAACTTACATGCTGGACAGGTGGGTGACAGTAGGCAAAGCTTGTTCTCCAACGTTACTCAATCCACGGACTTCAGGTGATGTCCCTGAGGGTCTGGTGGCTCTGGACACTGAGGATGCAGGTTGTGAGGGCAAGTTTGCTGGCAAATGGGGAGGGTGGCGTGGGGAAAGAATAGCCTAGTCAGACACAAGAAAAGGAGCTGTGGCATTTGTACCCTGCAAAGCCTGCTCTCCCCATGACCTGCATCCCATTCTGCCCCAGCACCATCCGCGCCATGGTGCAGATGGTGATCTGGTCTGTCTGGTCTATTGGGGATCCTGGGCCAAGTCTGGGTGCATTTCTGCTCCTCACGACTGGAGTGCTACTGGCATCTAGTGGCTGGAGGCTGGCGTGCAACTCAACACCCACATACCGGAGGAGGCTTCAACACTGTCCTATCCTGACCGATCCCAAGTCCCTCTATGTCCTCACTGCCTCTCGGTATGTACTCACACATGCCTTTCTTCCTTCCTTGGCCTCTGGCCAGCCTCTAGGCGAGGTCAGGGATGTGCACATCACAAAGTCCCACCTTCTGGGGTTCCCTATCTAACAACAGTGCATTGTGAAAAATGCTCTCCACAGTATCTGTAGGACCCTGAGCAAGGCCTCAGGCCAAGGTATGCATGGCTGGATCTTGGAGGAGGGTCCCAGCGGCCCTGTCCAGATGCAGTTTGAAAACAGGAGCCTCTTGAGGTGGTGTGACAGATAGATAGTGTCTGTGGTCAACAGTGTCCCCAGCTGCCTGGCTCTTGCCTCTAGGTGGAGCCGCAGGCCCACGTCGACTCCACTCCTGATTCGAATGGCTGTCGGCCCACTGGCAGTCAAACTCGGGACCCCATAACGCTCCTACGCATTTCAAGCTTCTGTTTTGTGGTCATCTCTAGGGGTATTTTACTGTGTTAGAAATGAAAATGGAGAAATCTGTTATATTTCTACTTTACACTTAAAACCATCAATAATAAATCCGCTGTATGTGAATATTGCATTTTAATGACAAACAGCTATATTTTTCCTTAACAAATTGAGAGGCATCGTTTTACATTTATGTAGATCTCTTAAAGGAAGAGCTGAATTCTCTGCTCTGTTCTGCCCTCCGGCTGTGGTGACCTTGTGGCCTGGGAGCACAGTCCCCTGAAAAGCCTCTTGGCTTCGCCGACCTTGCTCCCGTACATCCACCTTGAGAACCAGGTATGGCCATCTCATTCCCTTTTTTGATGTTCTGTCCACATTGATTTTATGCTGTTTGATTCCTTTTGTTGAAGACAAGGAGGGTCAGACATAAAATTACATATTTCATGTATTTTTACATATTACACATTTCATGTAATTTTATGGGGGGAAATGACCTTGCAGAAGTTGGATTCATAATCGGGATTACTCTGGGCATTAAGAAGCTGCCCCCTCAGACTTGCTGAGATGGGGCCAGACACCCTCAAACTCCTGGTGGGAGTACCTAATGAATGAATTTGGCTAGAAACACCTGGTGGGAGAATCTGGTGGGAGGATCTACTAAGAGCACCTGGCTGGAAGCACCTCTTGGGAATACCTTGCAGGAACTCCTGGCAGGGACCACCTGGAGGGACCACCTGGAGGGGACCCTGCAGCCCCTCCCGGCACATGGGGCCTCATTTCAGAAGGAGCAGAGGCTCTGCTTTGGCAAGGGGCTGTCCAATCCCTGGTGGCCAGGCTCAGCCCAGGGAGCACAGTCCGCCAGGCCTCAGCCCCTCAGCCCCCAGGATCCAACGGGTCCTGCCTAGCCAGCCTGGCTTTCTAGGGGCTTCACTCTGGCTGTAGGGGTTTCTCAGGGCCTTGAGGTGCTGCTTCATCCCTCAGGACTCAGGTGAGGGTTGAGGACCCTGATCCTGCTGGTGCAGGGGAACTGGCAGAGGGCAGCTGTTCTCGTAGCCTGCTGCTGGTCATGGGTGACCGGTTCCTGCTGAGGCGGGTTCTGCAGGAGCAGGCAGGAGGGAAGAGGGGAGATTGTGTGTGCGCAGGGACGAGGTGACACTCAGGGCTGAGTGGCTTGAGTTGGACTTGGAGGTAGGGAAGGTGCTAGGAGACCTGAAACTTTTGGAACCCACCTCCAGGCCCTCCTCTTCCCTGCCCTGCACTTGGGTGGGAGCAGCCTGGAACCCCATGGCCATCTGGGCCTCGTACCTCGCTGTTCCTGGTGCAGCCGGTTTGTGGAAAAGCCCATTTCCTTCCCAGAAAAAGTGCATTGGGTTCCACTCTGGGCTGACACAACCCTCGCTGAGTGATGGTGGAGGTTTCTGGCTTTTAACAGACGTTCTTACTGAGCCTGTATTTCTCGTTGTCCCTCAGACATTTGCTGATGGACGGTTTTACACCCCTGTTTCCAGGACCTGCAGCTGCGGTGCCTTCGTGCGCCTGGCGGAATGTGACCAAAGCGGTTCTCGCTGCATTTCGTGAGAACATGTCTTGACCCTTCATTTCTGTCAAGTCGCAGCTTGTTCCAGACTCTCTACCTTTCTGCGCCCCTTGCCCTGTGGCCTCCCAGCTGACGTTTCCTCAAGCATTTAAAGCAGAAACAGCCCCGCTCCCCAGAAATTGGACTTCTGTGGTCTGTCTTCGGAAAAGCAAACCAAGTGTTGAGTCGGGCTCCTGTGGATAGCTTTATCTATGGGGGAATAGGTAGATCTTCCCATTTCTAAGAGCACACACACCTCCTTTCTTTCTTCCTGTGGGGACAGGGAGCTTTTCTGTACATGACACAGGCCACCATTTCGCCACCCGTGAGCTCTGAGCTCTCTGTGAGACACAGGGAGAGGAAGGGACAGGGAAGCGGGATGGCCCCGCTCACCGTGCACCCACGTGCCTCCTGTGCCTGGGAGCTAGGCTCACAAGTGGCCTGGTGTTTCAGGGATAGGCCTGTATTGTTTGGAAGGGGAGGGGAATTTATTCCCCTTCTACCAAGTGGAAGAAACTCCAGGCTGTCAGGACAGAAATCTTGAGCTTTGTAATAGTCACGATAATTTATCAGGCGCCTTAAACACAGCCACGGTTTTACTGAAAGAGTGAACCCAGGGGAGACTGGGCACTGGGGGCGGATGGACAGGCAGCTGACATCGGCACGTGTTTGGCATACGGGTGTGACTGGGGCTCCAGGAAGCCATCAGCTGAACAGTTTCAGTCAGGGGACGTTCTTGCAATTGTTACTGACCTCTGCGTGGCTCTGCTAGGGCCTGTTCTTAGAGGAAAGGGCAGAGTGAGCCCACCCAACAGTGGCTCCTGTTGGCCCAGGAGGACTTGGTCACAGCGCTGGGCGGTGGGGCAAATATGTCATTAGGATTTGCCACCCTAAAGTATATCGCTTTGCCACGAGGATTATTTTGAGGAGAAGGCAATTGAGAATCAACAGACACAGAAAGAAACCTTTTGGGAGCTTCCCTTGTCAGACTAAAAGCAGCAACTTCTGGGAAATAAGGCTGCTGTAAATTTCTCCTTCACAGCTGTCTGCTCCCCCTGGGGAGACCTGAAAAAGCCTGTGGCAAATCCCTTCTCTGGGGGAGTCCTAGGGCCCTGAAGGAGACAGGGAGACCCCTTGTACCTGCATCAGCAAACAGTAGCTCGAACTTGCTTATGTCCCTATTGTTCTAAAACTTCATTGGTCTTTCCTAAGGAAACCCATTTGTTCTTTTCATAGGAGCTTTTTCCTCCCCCTCCCTTACCCGTACTAATGTGTATACGCATCTAATTGAAACCATTTACTCAGCCAGCTACTTTTGTTAGCTACCTTGTGCATATGAATAAACTTTCTTCTTCCGTTAATCTGTTGTTTGTCTGTTTAATCCCCAGGCCCCAGTCACTGACCTCAGAGGGTAAAGGAAAAGGTTTTTCTTTCCCTACAGCCTCTTTCACCACCGAGGCCTGACCTGGCCGGAAATGGGGGTGGGGAGACGAGGGAGTGAGGGCGGGTGCTGGTACTGAGGACCTCCTCACCCCCCATCTGTCCCTCCTCCCCTTACGTGTGATATCATGCTCATCAAACTTCGAGTGGAAAGATCAAGATTGCTCATGATCCCGTTAGCAGACAAATGACAACTTTTCGTCAGGAAAAAAAGCAGTATCCTGTTGTGGAGCTGAGAAAAGACGTCCCAGTGAAGGAGAGAGGGGCCCCGTGGAGCAGGGACAGGATGCGTACTTCCGTGGGGCAGGGGCCTCATTGTGGTTTTGCGTAGCTACAGACATTGGAAACTTTTTAACTGCTGTTTTCTTCATTTATTGTATTAATTGAATTGAAAATGTCCTGCATAGGAAATAAAAGAGGGATTTGCTGTGGGCCACCACTGTGTCCAGACTTGTCAAGTTCTTGTTACTCAGGGAGAACCACGAGTCCATCGGCTCCGATGCCTGGGCCCCCAGGAACAGCAAGGGTCTGCAGTGGCAGGCCCTGGCAGTGACCCTGCACCCAGCAGCCCGGTCTTGCTGGACGGAGCCACGCTGAAATGACTTACAGCGCTTATCACTAGAGACTTTATTTTTAGATTACCAGTGTGAGGGACCATGCCTGTATTTTCATGTAGATGCCGAAAAATGTGGTTTCTGAATTTTGGGTAGCTCCTTTTAAATCAGGCCGGCTTTTCAGGGAGACACACTGCAGATTTGAAATGCAAAGTGTTCGACGTGGCTCTTTCACATCTCATGTGCTTGGAGCACATCTGTTGAGAATTACGTGGGCCCTGCTTTTGTGGAAATGAGTCCAAATTGCCTGTTTATCATGGGCAGAAAAATTAAAGAAATAGTGAGCCTGCTGTGCAGGGAACAGACTTGGTGTCTCAACTTTGAAATCATAGAAGACATCTTCTGCATTTGACTTTTGTCACTCTTTTAAGTTTACTGGTGCATCTAGTATGGCTCCGTATTGTTTGGTATTTGGCGTAGGTGTAACATTTTCTCCTCAAGAAATGGGGAAATGCAAAATGGTGAGCTTGCATTTTGATGGTTTGGAAGCACTGGTGGCTGCTTTACTGATTGAAAGTGTCAACCTAGCCTCTGGGTCATGGTTCCTTATGCTCTGTGATGATTGGGACCCTTTCCTTCCTGGGAAAAAATATCATATACTGGATAATATCCTATGATCAAATATGCTCAGCGTGGGAATGCCTAGGAGAATGTGAAAAGGCTGAGATCACCTCTCCCACCTGTTTTCAAACACTGACCCCCAGGTGGCTGCCCCTCCCTCCACCAGCCTGCAGTACTCTAGGGGGCGGGCTGTGGCTGGGGGCCCTGCAAGCCTCTCACTGAACCCTGGGGGTCCCACTCATATCTGGACCCTGGGAGGGTCTTGCCCAGAGCCTCTATGTCACAGGGCTTAAGACAGATGAGTGGAAACAACAAAAAGACAAACACCCCCAACCAAAAAGTGCACCATGGTCTTGAACAGACATTACCCCAGAGGAGGCGGGCAGATGGCCAACAGGCACCTGAAAAGTAGCTCAGCAAATGCAAATCAAAACCGCCACGAGCTACTGCTTCACACCCATGATGGTGGTTACAACACAAAATGCAAAGTAGCAAATGCTGGTGAGGACATGGAGAAATGAACCTTTGTTCACCGCTGGTGGGAATGTAAACGAGAGCAGCCACTTCTGGAAAACAGCCTGGCAGTTCCTCAAAAGTGAAGCACAGAATTACCGTATGATCCAGCAATTCTAAGCTTTTAGGTGTACCCATGAGAGAATCGAAAACAGGGACTTGAAGTGCCCATTTCAGCATTGTTGACAGTGATCCACCCAGAGGTCCACAGGAGGAGGCGTGGTTTAGCAAAAGGGGGCTTGTCCAAGCAGTGGAATATTATTCGGCTGTGAAAAGAGTAAAGCGCCGGCACGCCGTGTGGATGGACCTTAGAGCAGTGACCCAGACACAAGGGGCCACGGATTAGTGTGACTCCACTTACATGAAATGTCCCAACAGGAAAATCTGTGGAGGTAAAAGGTGTTAGTGATTTCCAGAGGCTGGGGGAGGAAAATAGTAATGGGTACAGGGTTTCATTTTGGGGTGGTGGAAATGTTTGGAACTAGATTGAGGTAGTGGTTGAATAGAAGGGGTATTTACACATCAGAGAAGAGCAAAGCTCCTTCCCTATCTTCGTCTGACTGAGGGTGGTGACGGGGGTGGTGTCAAGGGTGACAGTGTATGGCTTTGATGGATGAGCCAAGATTGGCCTCTCTCTGTCCCCCACCCCCGGTTTCACAGATGGAGAATTGTAAACTGAGATCTTGGAGGAGACACCTCATCCTCCCCAGGCCAGAGGGAGGCTGGAGTCGTAAAAGAAATGCATCTTGGCCTGCTCTTTGGGGGTATTTCTTGCGATGCCCAGGGACGCAGAGGTCCAGTGCCACGTTTCAGCCCCACGGCTTTGCATGCAGCCCAGCTCTCGGCAGGTTCGGCTGCAGTGAGTTTTGCGAGGCTGCTAGACGTCTTCCCAGCAGAATCCCCAGAGAGTTCTAAATTTCAGTCACACTCTCTAAATTTTCATTAAGAGCCTTCACCCGGAGAAAATGATGGATTAGATTTTATTGTTGGAAAGGAGCCAGATAAAATTAGATGCCTCTTAGTCCCCACCACCCACCCCTCACTCCTCTGCTCTGTTCTAAGGCCTTCACTTCTTTCTCAGTTCCCGGCAAGCAGGCGCCCGAGGGTGTTTATTCATTAAAGTCGGTGATGTGCCTGTGTCTCCTTTAAGCCTCTCTGCTTTTATTGCACGTGTGATTTTGCTTTTGCTCCAACTTTCAAGTTAGGACAGCTTTGGGCCCTGGGCTCTGCATCGGGTGTGTGTGTGTGGTTTTTCTTTTCTTTCTGAAGCTTGTTAGAATTTTCCAGTGGTAAGCTGGTAGAACTCTGTGTTGCACAAGAGAAATTAATCTGATTCCTTGTCTGTCTCTCCTTGTCTCTCTCAAGTTCTCGCTCTTCTTGGCAAAGTTAACTGGCTGTCCCTTCCCTCTAAATAAGAATTAAGAGTTTACCCCAGCCAGCCATTTTTAGCAAAGCCAGGTGCTGATAGGCGGCTATCTCCTGTCACCGTGTGTAGATGATGAATTTTAAAAACAGCTGTTATTTCTTACTGCATCAGGACAAGAAAGGAAGGATTACTGTGCGTGGAAACTGGGGCTTAGATCTGTTGGAGGAGTCGGCTAAGGCGGTCATTGGCTGCGGAGGGTGTGAGGGCTGCTGATGTCTGTGTTCTTTATGTGAGGGCTGGCAGTATCTTTAAATTAAATTCTGTGTGGAATTCAGCAGAGACCTTGAGCAAATTTCAGACAGCCTCACCCCGAGGTGTCACAGCATCTTAAATTCATCCCGTTTGAAGATCCGCGTTACAGAGGCAGGAGGGGCTGCTTGCAGCAAAGGAGACTGTGTGCCGCATTCAGACAGCGGGCGGCTTCTCCGGCACATCTGAAGTGCATGCTCCCCTGAGTTGAGAGGAATGTGCGGTCAGGGGCGCGCTGTGGTCAGATGACCTGGTCGTAAACGAGCTGACTTTCCCAGGGATAGAAATCTTCTCGATTTTCTCCACGCTGTTTTCTTCCCGCGGCACATCTTGGCAGTCGCTGTAGGCACATAGACACCCACTGAGAAGGCGTTCCTTCCACCCACTCCCTGAATTTTACTGTAGTCCCAAAGGGTGTCCCTTGGCAGCTGAAGGAGAGCTTAATGGGCAGTTTCATTGGTTTCTTGGTGCCATTGCCCAAATACCTTGGAAATTTTGGGAGCCGGGGACACGAGTGAAGCCCCAGAGGCAGAGGCCCTGGACTGAGGAACTCGGAAAATGCCCTGTGGTCTGCCCGCCTGCCCCGTGGGCTTGGGCTGAGACACTGGAGCCCGTCTGGTTATGATGGACATTCCTCTTTTCCTTTTGACTTTAAAGAGAAGTAAGTTTTTATTTCCTTGTTTCACAATAAAGCTGGCTGAGCTGGTTCGCTTTTTGGGGATTGGTCAAAGAGACTAAATCGCATGTCCTTGTCTGACTCTTCCTTTGCTTCAGCCCTGGCTGGGCTGAGGCAGCAGGGGCAGCAGCCACAGGTGCAGATGGATCAGCCAAGAAGGCCTTGACCTTTCCCACAAGTGGGAAGGTGTCATAGGTCTCCACGGTCAAAGCCAGGACTCACTTGTATCCATTGATGGTAGAATGGGGTGCTGATGCAACAGCTGGGTGACCCACCAATCTGCAGACATGTGCCGGCAACACTTCAGGCACCCTCCAGGAAGCAGGAACACAGAGTTTCCACCATGATGTCAAGGGCTCCCAGGTTGCAGATGCTGCCATTGTCAAGTACCTGCTGGATGAGCAGCCTGAAGGAGAGTGGAGAGATGCTCAGCAGTGTGGCTTCGCTGCCTCCCGTCTTCATCAGCTGCACATCACTCAGGATTTCAGTGGTGCCCTGGAGATCTTAGTGGTGATGCGTAGAGACTGGGAGAAGGAGATCTTCTTGGGCCCCAGGCCAGTGTTCTGGGCTGGCACAATGACCTCACATGGGGCAATGGCACCTGCATGGGCGGCAGCTGGCACCTTATTGGCCAGCAGCATGTCCCTGATCTCAGTGTGGTTCCCATTGGTGAACACAAAGCCCACATCCTCCCAGATATGAGACAACAGTCTCTCCAGAGGTTGGAGAGACTGCTGAGCTGTTTTCCAGATTCCCTGGATGGCTTTGTGCATCGTGGTATTCCTGCCCATCAGCCCCACAGCCTTCTCAGGAGGGACAGGCATGTCTGCTGCCTCTGCTTGGAGCCCACAGCACCTGCTCCCACAGTGCAGCATTCTGGTCATCTAGAAGTTGGATGATTTTAAGGAAGTAGTTGGACTCCCAGGTTGCCCTATCTTCCCTGGAAATCTTGGCGGGGATGCATCAGGGATTGACACGCAGGGTTTAGGGCTGAGTCACATGCATGAGGTGCCCGGCGAGAGCCGTGGTGGCCATTGCGACAGTTCCCTGACATCCGCTCCGTCACTACCTGCGGGGCCAGTGGTGGCCATGTGCTGCCTTGTTTGGTTGTTGGTTGACTTGCTCCCCATCCACTGTCCCGCGTGGCAGGCACATTAGGAGGAGCCTGGCACAAAGCAGTGAGCAGGGACTACCTGCCTCCCGGAGTCACACTGCCGGCATGGTGCCACTGTGCCCCGGAAATGCAGCTGATCTGGACTGAGGCACTGAGTCTGAGACATACACTCGGTGACAAGACTCAGCACAAAAAATGATAAATTAATAAACTTTTTATTCACGTGGTGGAATGGTAATGTTTTAGATGTCAGTTGAAATGAAATGTATTATTAAGATGAATTTCATCTGTTTCCTTTTCCTTTTAGAATGTGCGTAGCTAGTAGAAAATTTAAAATTAAATCTGTGGTTCACATGATCACACAACATGAGCACACACATGTGTGCACACACACACGAGCACGTGCTCACACAGCCACACACGTGCGCACACAGGTGCAGCCTTGCGCCGACCCCGGGCCCAGGGCCCCCAGGGCCCAAGCCTTCCTTCTTCACATGCCTTTTAGGGGCCTTGCTTGGCCCACAGTCAGGACGGGCTGGCTTCCAGCTGATGCCTGGGCGGCGGAGGCCTCCCATCTCCAGGAAGGGCAGGGAAGTGGCAGGTTTGCAGCCTCACAGGAAAAATGAACCTGTCCCCTGTCCCGATGGTCGGAGTCCGTCACGGGTCCTGAGAACCCTGCCCTCCGAGTGTTGAGCCGGTGTGGGAACCAGCGCACACCTTCCTGCTCGGGAGCCTCCTCTTTCGGGTGGTGACCACGGAAAGGGTGCGAGTCACGCCAGCCCCTCTCCACCTCCGACCCCTCTGCTGCCACTTTCCCACGAATCGGAACAAGTGGGCTTTTACCAGGCTCTTTTCCTTTTTGAAACTGAGGTGAGGTGCACATACCATAGAATTAACCATTTTAAATTCAGCAAGTCGGTGGCATTTGGCACATTTACAGTGCTATTCAACCACCTCCAGCATCCGATTCCAAAATATTTTCATCATTCCAAAAAGAAACTGCATACCCCTTCGCGTCGGTCCCCCTCCCCCCACTCCCCACTGCCGCCATTCTCTTTCTCTCTGTGGAGTTGACTGTTCTCGGCAGTTCGTGTAAGTGGAGCCAGCGGCGCGCTGCGTGGTCTCGTGTGTCTGGCTTCTCTCACTCAGCAGCGTGTGTTCAGGGTTCGCTGTGTTGTAGCAGGTGTCTGTGCTTCACTTCCTTTTAAAAAATTCTCGTCCCCCTCTTCCCCTTTGGCAAACATCAGTTTGTTTTCTGGATCTATGTGTCCGTTTCCATTTTATTTTGTTTTTTTAGATTCCACATATAAGTGAAACCAAATGGTGTCTGTCTTTCTCTTAGCATGTCACTGTATGTCACTTAGCATAATACTCTTCAGGTCCACCCGTGTTGTCACAAATGATAAGATGGCATTCTTTTTTGTTGCTGAATAATGTTCCAGTGTGTGTGTGTGTGTGTGTGTGTGTGTACCATATCTTCTCTACCCATTCATCTACGGATGGACATCTATCGTGCTTCCATACCTTGGCTGTAATTAGTTATGCTGTAATGAACATAGGGGTGCATATATTGAATTAGTGTTTTTGTTTTCTTTGGATACTCAGAAGTGGGGTTGCTGGGTCATATGGTAGTTCTATTTTTAACTTTTTGAGGATTCTCCATACTGTTTTCCATAGTGGCCGCACCAGTCTGCAATCACCAACAGAGTAAGTTTTCTCCACATCCTTGTCAACACTTGTTTGTTGATTTTTTGATAGCCTTTCTGACAGGTGTGAGGCACTATCTCATTGTGGTCTTCTTTTTTTCATGCAAGGAATTTTATGTATCGTGCAAAGAGAGGGTTATCTGGCTCCCCAGAAGCTTCTGGGCTTCATTAAGACTGTTCATTCCACAACTGTAGTTCTGGTTCTTTTTTTTCTTTTTTATAATCTTTATTGATTTAGAGAGAGGGAGGGAGGGAGGAAAGGAGAGAAAGAGAGAGGAGGAGAGAGAGAGGCATTGATTTTTGCTGTTTCACTTATTTACACTTTCATTGGTTACTTATTGTATGTGCCCTGACTGGGGATTGAACCCCCAACCTTGGCTTTAGTGGGACAATGTTCTAACCAACTGAGCTATCTGGCCAGAGATCCAGTTCTTTTTAGAGATTAACGGGTTCAAAGGCCCACGATTATGGGCACGGAGGAGGGCTACACACCTTTTGGCTCCAGTTAAATCCCTGGTGTCTGAGGTGTGTGAGGACTGTGGCTGTTGGCTTCCTGGTCCTGCCACAGCCCTGAAGTAACTGGTTTAGGTGTGTAAGGTGTCTGTCTCTGTGAGTCAGGGGCAGGGGGAGACAGCTCCGTTCCCTGGGGTCTTAATTTGCATTTCCCTGATGACAAGTGATGTTGAGCATCTTTTCATATGTTATTTGTATGTCCTTTTTGGAAAAATGTCTATTCAGGTCTTCTGCTTATTTTTAAATGGAATAGTTTGGGTTTTTAGAAAAATGTTACCCACTCCTTTTTATGGCTTAATAACTCTCCAGTGTGCAGATGAGCACATTTTATTCACCAGTTCTGTTCGTCAGGGACACTGGTCGCCTCTGCCTTTGGGGGGCCATGCCGCTGTGACGGGGGGAATGAGATATTATCGAAATACCTGCCTTCACTTCTTTAAGGTCTGTGCCCAGGAGTGGGAGACCAGCTTCTTTTTCCTTCAAGAGGGACCCTGACTCTTCTACAATTCCCCTTTAGTCCTTTCCAGGGAGCCTCGATTTTTGCCTCCAGACCCTACCACACTGGACCCCACCTGGGCTGCCAACGTTCCAGTGCAGCGTTTCAGAGCTGTCCCCAGGCCAGGTGCATTAATGTGATATGAGTGACATGCCTAGGGCTCAGGGGACAGAAACCAAGTCTTCTTCAAGTGCAGAATTAGTCATTTGCCCCCAAGAGGACTTTATAAAGGTAGATTTACATGTCCAAGACTTTCATGATCAGATGGATTTAGAATTCACTTTTCAGGCCCCAGGCTGAGAGCAGGGAGAGGACCTGTGTGGGGCCTGGTGCATGAGGCCTGATCTTCCACCTGAAAGAGGTTGGTGCTCGGTATCCTGGGGGCGGGGCCAGGCCCATCCTTATAGGGTGTCAATTGGGGTGTGCAGTGTGGGGATAGGGGAGTGGGGGTGGGGGGAGGGTAAGAGAACAAGCAGAGAAACAGAAGGGCTTGCATGAGACACAGTGTGAGAGGGGAAGGTCTTGGAGGGGTCGGATGCGGGAGGCCTGGCAGGGATGCGCAGGCTGAGGGGGGGCCCTCTGTCTCTCTCTGGGCCACGGCTGCCTGGCGTCCAACCGCAGCAGCACTTAGTACATTCACCATGAGCTTTTTGGCCTATTCATTTACTTTTGTATTTTTATTGAATTGACTGGGGTGACATTGGCTAGTACAATTATGCAGGTTTCAGATGTACACTTCTATAAGACATCACCTGCATAGTACATTCACAGTTTGTGCAGCCACCACTGACATCTACTTCCAGAACATTTCATCCTCCAAATGAAACCCCACATTCCTTAGCACTCACTCCCCATTCCCTGTCCCCCCACCCCAGTCACCTCTAATCCACTTCCTGTCACTGTGGAGTTGCCTGCTCCAGGGGCCTCACATAAGAGGAACCATGTAGGATTTGTCCTTGTGTGTCTGGCTTATTTTTCTGAGCCCAATGTCCTCCAGGTTCATCTATGCCTCAGCCTGAGTAGGAGTTTCCTTCCTTTTTACAGCTGAATAATATTCCCCTGTCTGGCCGGCCGCACTGTGTTTATCTGGGCACTTGGGGGGTTTCCGCCTCTGGCTATTGTGATGCGGTTCCTGCTGCAGGAACTTTGTGTAAGAGTCTCATGTGGACATGAGTTTGCGTGTTCCCCGGGTGTCCCCAGGAGCAGAGGTGCTGGGCCATGTGGCGATTCCGTGTTTAACTTTCCAAGGAGCCCCTTCTGTGAATGCGGGCGACCTGTCCTTGGGATACAAAGAGGCCTCACCACGTGGTGCGTGTCTCCAGTTGCCCGCTTCAGGGGGTGGGGCTTCAGGGGGTGGGGCGGCGGCGCTCAGAGGGCAATTCCAGGCAGAGCGTCTGCAGGAAGGACCGCAGGCGGAGTTGCACAATCGCGCGCAGTCTGGGGCGGGGGCGTCACGTTATCCACCTGTGGATTAAAACAGTGTTCATGGACCTTGACAGAAGATGACTGTGGAATGATAAAATACATATATCTGGGTTTTGACCCAGTTCCTAACTGGCACCCACTCCTAACACCCTGGGCATCGCGTGGTGATGACTATCTCTTGTGAGCCAATGAGATGGAGGGGGCAGAGCTCCTAGGCTTGGTTTGTGGGGGGGCGGGGAGCTTGATGGCCAGAAAGACCAAGGTGTGATTGGAGGGTTGGGATTTTCAGCCCCACCCTCGACCCTCCCAAATCCCATGAGGGACTGGAGACAGAGCTAATCACCAGTGACTTAATCAGCCTGTGTAACGGAACCTCCATAAAAACCCTAAGTGAAGGGCTGGGGAGACTTAGGACCGGTGAGCACATGAGGTGCTGGGAGGCAGCGCTCCCAGAGAGGACACGGCACTCCCACCCTTCCCACACCTTCCCACACCTTCCCCCTGCACCTGCGGTCTGCTGTTCCCCCCGTGTGTCCTTATGATAGGTCAGTAAGCGGAAGTGAAGCGTTTCCCCTTCTAGCACATCATGGGACCAGAGGAGAGGTTGTAGGGACCCTGTTTTATAGCTGGCCCGTCAGAAGCACAGGCGATTTGACTGGGGCCTGAGGTGGGGGCGGCCTTGGCTCAGCCCTCAGCTTGTGGGGTCTGGTTAATGTCGGGCAATTAATGTCAGAACTGAGTTAAAATACCAGGACACCCAGCTGGTATCTAGAGAGTTGGGAATTGGTTGGTGTCCAGAGAAAACCCACACGTTCAGTATCAGGAGGGCTGTGAGTAAACTCAGCTCACTGCCTTCCCTTTTCTGACTCAGTGAGGTTCTAGGTGGGGAGGCGAGGAAGGCCCAGAGACTGGAACGTAGATCAGGCGGAGGAATGTGAGCCCAGCGTGGAGTCACAGGCGAGGCCTGCCCTTCCTATGTGGGCCTCCCAGTGTCCGCTTCAGGGGTGTGTTTCCCTCTGCTGAGGCGGGACAATGGGAGGACGTTTTATTAGGAAGAATTTTTAGCGGGAAGGAGAATTCTGCCTAGCTGCCTGTGGTCCGGCTTGTGCTCTGTCTGTGGCCTTCAGGCCTGGCCGCATCTGGAGGCTGAGGCCCGGGAACCATCGCTGCTGACTCGGCGCATTTCAGATAAGCAGGAAGTTCCTGAGAGGAAAGCCACAAGCTTTATTTTTATTTAATTCCAGCCATTCTGTGGTTTTTGGAGATGGCCTTTAAAGATTTGGTTTTGATTTTTATCTCAAAGAGAATGCAGAAAAGCCTATGGGTCGGGCTCCAGAGAAAATACAGACAAAGAAGAGAAGAAGTAAGTTTGTATCACACCAGGCAGCTGCCTGGGGCCAGGCAACAGGCTGAGCCTGGGGAACCAGGGGCTCATTCCCTCAGGAGGAGCTGAGCTTGGCCTGCCGGCACTTGCCCAGGACCTTGCTACCAGAATCCAACCTGGCCACTGCAGGGATAGTTCTCAGGGGCAGTCAGGCTGCACTGGTGGTCAGGTGTTAGGGGTGGATCCTTTTGTTGGCACCGTGGGCCGTGAAAGCACCGAGTCCTCATCCCTGCTCTGGCCCCAGGGAGGTGATGGTGTCTCAGGGGTGCTGTTCAATACCATGGAGAGTCAGCTGGAATACGGAGAAACCGCTTCCTAGAAAACACTGTGAGAAGCACCCGTGTTGGCCAAGTGGGGTGGCTGGGGAGAGAGGGAGGTCATTCTGGGCAAGAGAGTGGATAGTTCCACCCCCCCCCCCCCCCAGCCCCCTGGTTCTCTGTCCTCTGGGAGTGGGTTACTTGCCCTGACTGCAGACAAGCACTGACCTTGGCTTGACCGTCCAGCCACCGATTCTCTGTGTGCAGACTAGTCACCCAGGGGTCTTTCCTCTGGGTCAGGATGCCTGACTGGATTCTGAGGTGAATTTCCATGCCAAGGGGAGGCGTCACTAAAACTTGTGGGAGAAACCAAAGTAAAGCCAGTATAGAAGTTAGTCTGTGTTAGCCCTGGCTAGTGTAGCTCAGTGGATTGAGCGTGGGCCTGCGAACCACACAATCACAGTTCGATTCCCAGTCAGGGCACATGCCTGGGTTGCAGGCCAGTTCCTAGTTCCTGGCAGGGGACGCATAAGAGGCAACCATACATCGATATTTCTCTCCCTCTGTCCTTCCCTTCCCCTCTAAAGATAAATAAATAAAATCTTTAAAAAAATAAGAAGTTAGTATGTGTTGTAGGGTCTCTGGTGGAGGAGCGAAGCTGTGGCAAGTCAGCAAGTCAGCACTCCCTGAGCCCACCGAGTGGGCACTCGGGCATGTCTGCTGTGTGTCACAGGCTCTGGGGGAACGGGCCAACCTGGTGGGCCTGTTCCCTTCCCTCTGGGCCAGCTCCCTAAATGCAGGGGGTTCTCTCACAACCAGAGTGCAATGGACGTTAACACTGATTCAGTTCTATACAGGCTCCAATCTGCACTTCATCACCTTTGAATTTCTGTCTCTGTCCCAATTATGACACACTTCCTGTCAGCTTTATTCCCAAGTATTTTATCTTCTGATTTCCATTGTTGACGGCGGATTCTCTACCATTCCACCCTCCCACTACTTATTTTGTATTGATGTCAAGGCTCTTGAGTTCTGTGTTAATTTTGTACAGTTTGCTTATTGTGTCTCTTTCCCTCCACCGATTCTGTGGGGTTGTGCTTGCTGTCTAACACGGCAGTCATGTGTGGCCCCTCACCTTTATGTGTACGTAAAAGAAACAGGAATGAATCCAAGCACTTGATTCCTCAGTCACATTAGTCCCATTTTTGTGTTTTAAAATTGGTTTCTTTATGTCTTTTACTAACCCATATGCAATGACTTGTCTTCTGGTTCGTTGAGGCAACAGGTAAGGCAGCATTCGCCACAATCCTGCCCGTCAAAGTGGCCGTGAACTCTCCGGCACCGCATTCGTCTGAAGGGCGGTCCCGACGAAGGCGACGGGTTTGCCCTCGCACCCACCGTGTAGTATTTCAGGACAGCCAGCCTAACCTTCCACTTAACGCTGTTCTTCGCTTATGCTCACACCACTGTGGCGAGTGGTGTGAGACTCCTTTTCTTAGCGCCACCAAGAAGTCTCACCGTGAGGTGAAGAGTGGGCTCCTTTTGAATGTTGTAGTTGGACACGTGCCCATCTGCCTGCGGCTGGCCAGCAGAGATCAGTCTTAGCTGACCGGGGGATTCCTTCCTCATCTCGGTCTTGGCCTTTACATGTTTCTGTTGTAGCCGAGGGTTCAGCCTTGAGAGTGATGGTCTTCCCCATAAGGGTGGTCATGAAAATTGCATCTTGGTGGTGGTTCCACCACAGATGGCAGATCGGAAAAGCACATAAGCCCACTTTTAATGCTCAGCAGCTGCATGTGACTGGCGGGGACATGGAGGATATGGGATGTCTCCATCGTCAGGAGTTTAACAGGACAGCGTTTTTGTAGAGGTCCCAGGGGCAGCGTGTAGCCTCTGCACGTAGACAGTTTCACTCCTTTTCTGGTCTGATGATTTCCGGTCTGATTCAGTGGCCGATGCCTCTGGACAGTGAGGGGTGGCAGTGGGGGCAGCAGGTGGGCTTGCCTTGCTCTTGGTGTTAGGGGAGATGACACCACAGCTCCTCGTTCAGTGGGTATGGGTTTAGGAAATGCACATATATTTTATTATGTTGAGACTATATCTATCAACTCCTATTTTCCTTACTTTTAATATGCTTATCAGAAATGGACATTAGACTTTTGTCAAAGGCTTTTTCTGCAACAATGGAGAGAAACCATACGATTTTTCTCCTTTGATCTGTTCATATACTGAATTTTATTAACGGATTTCCTAATAGCAAAGCAACCTTGGAATCTTGTGTCTTGTTTTCCCTCTATGGGGAGAGGCTTTGGTAGGAACTGGGAGGGCTGGGGCAGGGGACTGCGGTCAAGTGTGTGTGTGTGTTGGGGGGATAGAGGGTGTGTGGGTTAGACATGAGGGGCGGGAGGACACAGGTGGGGGCTTGCAGATGAGCCTCCCCAGCTCTGAGAGGGTTGTTGCTGCTTCTGGGCCCCAAGAGCCACCAGGGCTTGGGGGTGCCCCTGAGCTGGGCAGGCACCAGGGGGCGCTGCAGCCCGCAGGTTGGGTGGGGCCTGGGCTGTAATTAGTAGGTGCACGTCCTCTGGAACCCCATCCTGTACCCCTTCCCAGCCTGTCCTCCCACCACCCTAAACAGCACCAGAGCCAGGTGCTGCTCAGGTGGGGTCGGCACAGTCCTGGCAGCAGTGTGCCCCAGTTGTTGCAGGTGAGAAGTTCACCCAGGGAACACCTGTGCAGTGCTGTGAGGTTGCGGGCTTGTTTCAGACCTGGTTGTGCACTCCCGTGGGTTTCTGCAGCTATTTATTTCCAAGCGGCAGACACAGGCTTCCTGACTTGCTTCAGTGTCTCCTGAATTGAGGAGAAACTGAGTGAACACGGGCGTGAATTCAAGGAACTCCATGCTAACAGATGTAGGGAAAGTCTCCCCCAAAAGATGACAGGCTGAGTAAGGGGTCCTTGGGCAAGGTCAGTGTGAGCAGGGAGCTTTGGGCAGAGGCCTGATAGGGAATGAGGTAAATGTTGTTGGGGTGCCACAAGGAGGTGGGGGAACAAGGTGAGGCAAGGCTGGAGTCCCTCTAAATGGCCCTGGGGACCACAGGGCTGGCAGGGCAGCAGCAGCTGAGGTTGGGGATGTGCTTTGTGGTGGGGTCGGTGGCAACTGCTGGGGACGGTGGTGGGGCGAGGGAGGTACTGGAGAAGCAGAGGTGTCAGGTGTTTGGATATGAGGCGGAGGGGTCACTGAGCAGTTGGATGTGCCCAGCAGGGTGGGAGCTGCCTGGGGGTGCTTTGGCCGGCTATTCCCCCAGCGCACATGGGCTCAGCCTGGCTTGGCCATCTGGGAGGCTGGTTCAGAACCCAGCTAGGTTCTAGGTACATAGGTTCCCCTATTGTGACACTCTTTGGGTGGGTGCTGTGTTCTTCCACCCAGAAGGTTGCTGCTGCAGACCCCAGGCATCTGCGGGAGCCGAGTGGGGGGGCCCTGACTTGATTGTCAGAGGACTGCCAAGTGGAGCATGGATTCACCCCCTGGGGGGCCTGTGGGGCCCCAACCTTCATCAGTCTGTACCCCCAGGGAGCCATCAACTGCTTCTTCCCAGTGGTGACCACACAGCAGCTGTTGGGCCGACACCAGCCACCCTCCTGTTTTGGAGGCGTCCTGATAGGACAGAGACCGCAGACAGGCATCTCTGAGCAGAAAACCAGCTCTGGAGAGGGCTCAGCAAGGCCCTTGCGGCAGAGTCCTCCTCCCACATCCATCTGGGACAACGTCATCTAGGAGAGAGGATGTTTGAGTCCCAGTCAGAAACAGCCAGGAAGGAGGCAGCTTCCTTTTCTGCATGTGTACGCCAGACCAGAAGACGCTGAAGGAAGACTCGCATCTGTGTGGTTTTTGTTATCTTTATCTTTGTCTTTTCTTGCTGTCAAAAGCTCACTTTACCTTGAAGATGCAATGAGTGGTCCCACCTGTGCAGGTTTGCCAGGGGCAACAGCACCCGCACCCTCCTTCCCCTGAGCTCTCTCCACCCAGAACCCCATGGTTCCTGCTCCCTTTGTCCTGAGGCCCAGGTCGGATCTGCTCCCGTGAAGGTGGTGTGGGCTGCCCCTCTAAACTTGAAACGAATGTCTGCCACTTTCTTTCTGATCTCATCTGTTGCTTCAGTGCCAGGCTCAGATGTAATTGCTCTTAATTTCCTGTTTTTTCCAACTTCTCCATGCTATCGATACTGCCTTGATAATTAAAAAAATCATAATACAATAGAATTCAGAAAATGAATAAATATATTCACAGCAACGCCTAGGGCAAGATGGCTCGGTTGGTAGGTGCAAAGCATGTTGAGGGTAGGAGGTGCAGTCTGGAAGGGGAGACACAGTCTGTGCTGCCTGCAGTGCCTTAGGAATATGACAGAATGACCCAGCTGGAACTACTGGCTCATGTGCCTGTCCTGCCCCACTCTGGCAGGTTACCACTGGGGACAAGGTGAGATGGACAGCAGAGTGGAAATATCCCTGGGGACTTGAACATGTCCCTCTAAGAAGTTGAGAGAACAGACAGAACAAAGTAAGCAAAGATAGAAAATCAGGATGTCATTCTTAATAAACTGAATTTTATTTATATTTATAAATATTTATAATTTAGAAATGTAAGTTTATAAACATGCATATCATTGTTTAATAGGTTGTTATTCCAGAGATTCAACAATACCATTTCATATCAAAAACTGATCAGTACAGACTTCTGGTCAAGAGGGTGGTGTAGGTAAACGTGGTACTTACCTCCTCCCACATCCACATCCAAATTACAACTCTAGAACAAGTATCATTCAGAACCACCTGAAATTGGGCTGAATGGAAGTCCTACAACTAGGGAACTAAAGAAGAAGCCTCATCGAGACTGGTAGGAGGGGCAGAGAATGGGCTGGTCCCACATCCATGCGTGGCAGATAAAAGTTGGGAGGGTTTTCTTGGCTGCTGAGATACCCTGAGAAGTGAGGAGAAAGGGGCCTCAGCTCTATACCAGGCCCCACAGCCCAGGATCCAGGGCTAGGAAGAGAAGTCCTCATAACTTCTGGCCATAAAAACCAGTGGTGATTGAGGCTGAGGGAGACAGAGGGTTTCTGAAGTCCCAGGTAGCTCCTCTTCAAGGGCCCATGCATAGACTTACTCGGACTCATTCCCCATGAACTCCAGCACTGGGATAGTGGCTTGAAGGGCAGCAGGGACATATGGGGAGGAGCTGAATTGTTTGGCATCAAGGTGAGAGCTGGTGGGCAGCTCCCAGACAGAAGTGCTGGCAGAGGTCATTGTTCTTTTGATGAGTCCTCTCCCCACAGAGCTGGCAGGTGGGCACCGTACCTGAGACTTCATCAATCTGACTAACATTGTTTACCTTGCCCTGGTGATTCCCTAAGGCTCTGCCCCACCCAACTTTCAGACCACCCAAACTGTTTGCAGTGGCTTTTCCATACAAACGGCCTGTTTTGGACCATGCTTCCGATTTTTCTAAAATGTCTCAAATAAGCACCATCTGGCCTCTACATGCCCTGTACCCCTCACTAAGTGGTTCCAGGTTGGGCACTAGCAGCAGCTGGCTGTGGTTCATAGTTGGCCTTGCCTGGGCACCTCCAAGCCCAGCGCTAGTAGCAGCCATCTGAGGATTGCTTTGTCGCTCATGCCAGGTGGCCCTGGGCAAAACACAGGCAGCGGCTGACCTTAGCCTGCACCTTCTGGAAGGCCCCAGAGCCAGCACACCCAGCGAACAGCTTCAGACCACATAGAAGCACCTCTGCCCAACCACCTCCACAAGTGACACACTCCTCAAGGGGCACTCTCAGTGAACACCAGAACCTGGATGAATTAAGTCCTGCTCTGTGGGGTGGACCCCACACAGCTGATCCTCCACAGTGGTCAGAGGTTGGTGGTTGGTAGCTGCAACCAGTTCTTCCAGCTGATTGCTCTGGGGGCAAATACCGCCCACTGACACGCCAACAGCAATCAAGGCTCAAGTAGAAGAGGGAGTGTACACAGCCCAGATAGGGTTGGAATGGTGCATCTTGAGTGTCCAGCTTGGAAGATTGGGGAGGCTGTGTTACTGGACTCTACAGAACACCTACTATAATACATTAGGCCACTGTACCAAGCCTGGCAGACAGCAGCTCTACCTAATATATAGAAACAAACACAGAGAGGCTGCCAAGATGAGACAACAAACATGTCCCAAATGAAAGAACAGAACAAAACTCAAGAAGAAGAACTAAACAAATTAGAGACAAGTAACCTAATAGATGCAGAGTTCAAATCACCAGTTATAAGGATGCTCAATAAACTTAATGGGAACTTCAACAGCATAAAAAAGGACCAGTCAGAAATGAAGGATACACCAACAGAAATGAAGAGTAATTTGCAGGGAATCAACAGTAGAGTAAATTGCCTGGCTGGTGTAGCTCAGTGGATTGAGTGCGGGCCTATGAAGCAAAGGATCACGGTTCGATTCCCAGTCAGGGCACATGCCTAGGTTGCAGGCCAGTTCCCAGTGGGGGACACATGAGAGGCAACCACACATTGATATTTCCCTCCATCCTTCCCTTTCCCTCTCTCTGAAAATAAATAAATAAAATATTTTAAAAAACCAGTAGAGTAAATTAAGCCTAGAATCAAACGAGTGATTTGGAATATAAGGCAGCAGACAAGCATTGAATCAGAATAGCAAAAAAAAAAAAAAAAAAAAAAGAATCCAAAAAATAGTGTAAGCAGCCTCTGGGATAACTTCAAGTGTAACAATGTTCATATCATGGTGGCACTGGAAGGTGAGGGGAGAGAGCAAGAGATTAAAAACCTAAAAAAATAAAAATAAAAATAAAAAAAAACCTACTTGACAACTTCCAGCCAAATGGAGGGTAGGTAGACACACTGTACCTCCTTGCACAACCAAAATCAAGGACAACAAAAATTTAGAAACAAAAAAACAACCAGAACTGACAGAAAACTGAACTGTATGGAAGTCTGACAACCATTCATTCAGACCGGTAAGAGGGGTGGAGTCGGTGGCTGGTGGAGAGGGGTCACAGTAGGAAAAAGAGGTGGCTGGTGGACCCAGGTGCACAGGTTGTGGTTGGAAGACCCCAGGCATGAGGAGGAAACAAGCAGACCCAGTGAGGCGCACAAGGTGGCCAGCAGACCTTGGTCACACATTTGCATGAAGATAAACCAGGTGAAAATGGGCAGTGAGACAGACCGCACAACCCAGGGCCCCAGCGCCAGAAAATAAAGCCTAAAAGCACTGACTGAAAACACCTGTGGGGGTTGAGGTGCTGGCAGAGACTCCCAGCCTCACAGGAGTTTGTTGGAGAGACCCACAGGTCCTAGAATGTACACAAACCCACCCACCCAGCAACCAGCCCCAGAAGGGCCCAATTTGCTTGTGGGAAGCAGCAGAAGTAACTGATATCTGGCAGAGAGGGGAGCAAGCACCACTGTTCCCTCTGGGACCCCACCCCCACATACAGTGTTACAACCCAGCAACATGGGTTGCCTCGCCCTGGTGAACACCCAAGGCTCTATCCCTCTGTATGTAACAGGTGCGACCAGACCAAAAAAAAAATGGCTTAAATGGAAGAACAGATCAAAGCCCCAGAGCCAATACATCTAAGTGACTAAGAGACAGCCAACCTATCAGATGCACAGTTCAAAGCACTGGTAGATCAGAATGCTCACAAAATTGGTTGAATTTGGTTGTAAATTAGATGAAAAAATGAAGGCTACAGTAAGTGAAATGAAGAAAAATGCGCAGTGAACCAATAGTGATGGAAAGAAAACTGGGATTCAAATCAATGGAGTGGACCAGAAAGAAGAAAGAAACAACCAAACAGAAAAGAAGAAAGAAACAAAAATTCAAAAAATGAAGAGAGGCTTAGGAACACCCAGGACACCTTAAGAGTTTCAACATCTGAATTATAGGGGTACCAGAGGGGAAGAGGAAAAGCAACAAGTGGAACAGTTATTTGAATAAATAATGAAGGAGAACTTTCCCAAACTGGCTAAGGAAATAGACTTTCAGGAAGCTGAGGAAGCTCAGAGAGTCCCAAAGAAGTTGGACCCTAGGAGGAACACACCAAGGCACATCATAATTACATTACCCAAGATTAAAATGAAGGAGAGAATTCTAGAAGCAGCAAGAGATAAGGGGACAGTCACCTACAAAGGCGTTCCCATCAGACTGTCAGCAGATTTCTCAAAAGAGACGTTACAGGCAAGAAGGGGCTGGAAAGAAGTATTCCAAGTCATGAAAGACAAGGATCTACATCCAAGGTTGCTCTATCCAGCAAAGCTTTCATTTAGAATGGAAGGGCAGATAAAGTGCTTCTCAGATAAGGTCAAATGAAAGGAGTTCATCATCACCAAGCTCTTATTATATGAAATGTTAAAGGGACTTATCTAAGAAAAAGAAGATAAAAAATATGAACCATGAAAGGACAACAAACTCACAGTTATTAACAACCACACCTAAAACAAAAGCAAACTAAGTGGACAGCTAGATCAGGAGTAGAGCCATAGAAATGGAGATTACATGGAGGGTTAGCAACAGGGGAGTGGGAGGAGGAGAAGGGGGGGAAAAAGTATAGAGAATAAGTAGCATAGATGGTAGGTAGAAAATAGGGGGAGGGTAAGAATAGTATGGGAAATGTAGGAGCTAAAGAACTTATGACACATGGACATGAACTAAAGGGGGGAATGTGGATGGGAGGGGGTGTGCAGGGTGGAGGGGAATGAAGGGGGAAAATAGGACAACTGAAATGGCATAATCAATAAAATATTTTAATTTTTTTATTTTTTTAAAATATTTTTATTCATTCATTTTTAGAGAGAAGGGAGGGGAAGGAGAAAGAGTGGGAGAGAAACATCAATGTGTGGTTGCCTCTCATGTGTCCCCCACTGGGGACCTGGCCTGCAACCCAGGCATGTGCCCTGACTTGGAATCGAACTAGCGACCCTTTGCTTCACAGGCCTGTGCCCAATCCAATGAGCTATACCAGCCAGGGCTAAAATATACTTTTAAAAAAGAAAAGAAAAAAAAAACCTATTTGAAAAAATAATGACAGGAAACTTCCCTACATTGGTGAAGAAAAGTCATCCAAATCCAGAAGAACAAAGAGTCCCAAACAAGGTGAATCCAAAGAGACCCACACCAAGACACCTCAGAATTAAGGGGCCAAATGTTAAAGACAATCTTTTTAATTATTATTTTAAAATATATTCTGCCCTGGCTGGTGTAGCTCAGTGGATTGAGCACGGGCCTTCAAACCACACGGTTGCAGTTTGATTCCCAGTCAGGGCACATGCCTGGCTTACGGGCTGGTTCCCAGCGGGAGACTCATGGGAGGCAACCATACATTGATACTTCTCTCACTCTCTCCTTCCCTTCCCCTCTAAAGATAAATAAAAATTAAAAAAATATATATATTCTATTGGTTATGCTATTACAATTGTCCTTTTTTTCCCTTTTATTCCCCTCCACCCTGCATCCCTCCTCCCACCAGCATTCCTCCCACCTTATTTCATGTCTATGGGTTGTACATATAAGTTCTTTGGCTTCTCCATTTCCTATAATATTCTTAATCCTCCCCTGTCTATTTTGTCCCTACCATTCATTCTTCTTATTCCCTGTACTTTTTCCCATTCTCTCCCCACCCTCTCCTCCACTGATAACCCTCCATGTGATCTGCATTTCCATGACTGTGTTTCTGCTCTGGTTGTTTGCTTAGTGTGTTTTTATTTTAGGTTCAGTTGTTGATAGTTGTGAGTTTGTTGTCATTTTACTGTTCCTAGTTTTGACCATATTCTTTTTCTTAGATAAGTCCCTTTATCGTTTTATATAATAAGGGCTTGGTGATGATGAACTCCTTTAACTTGATCTTATCTGAGAAGCACTTTATCTGTCCATTCTAAATGATAGTTTTGCTGGGCAGAGTATCTTGGATTAGGGCCTTTTATGACTTGGAATACTTCTTTCCAGTCCCTTCTTGCCTGTAAGTTTTTTTTTTTGAGAAATCAGCTGACAGTCTGTTGGGAACTCCCTTATAGGTAACTGTCCCCTTATTTCTTGCTGCTTCTAAGATTCTCTCCTTATTATTAATCTTGGGTAATGTAATTATGATGTGCCTTGCTGTGTGCTTCCTTGGGTCCCACTTTTTTGGACTCTCTGAGCTTCCTGGACTTCCTGGAAGTCTATTTCTTTTGCCAGATTGGGGAAGTTCTCCTTCATTATTATTTCAGATAAGTTTTCCATTTCTTGCTACTCCTTATCTTCTGCTGGCACCCCTATGATTCAGACATTGTAATGTTTAAAGATGTCCTGGAGGTTCCTAAGCCTGTCCTCATTTTTTTGAATTCTTGATTCTTCAGTCTGTTCTGGTTGAATGTTTATTTCTTCCTTCTGGCCCAAACCATTGATTTGAGTCCTGCATTCCTTCTCCTGACTGTTGATTCCCTGTACAGTTTTCTTTATTTCACTTTGTATAGCCTTCACTTCTTCGTCTATTTTGTGATCATACGCAACCATTTCTGTGAGCATCCTGATTACCAGTGTTTTGAATTCAGCATCTGATAGATTGGCTATCTTTGAATTGCTTAGTTTTATTTTCTGAGCTTTGATCTGTTCTTTCATTTGGGCCATATTTTTTCTCAGCACACCTGCTATGTAGTAAGGGATAGCTTTAGGTGTTCCCCAGGGTGGGGCAACTCACATCGCTGGGTTGCAGCACTGTACGTGGGGGAGCGGTCTGAGAGGGAACAATGCCATTTGCTCAGCTCTCCTTGGCTTTCAGTCACTTCCTCCACTACCCACAAGCAAATTGGGCCCTTCTGGGGCTGATTCCTGGGTGGGTGGGTTTGTGTATGTTCTATGACCCTATGGGTCTCTCCAGTGAATCCTCCTATGAGGCTGAAAGTTTCTCCCTCTGCCACAACCCCCACAGATTTTTTCAGTCGGAGGTTTTGAGGCTTTATGTCCCTGCACTGGAACCTTGGGTTGCATGGTCTATCTTTCTCCCCAGTTGTTCCTCCGGGTTTATCTGCATGCAGATGTGGGACCACCGGGTCCACCAGCTGCTGCCTCACCCACTGTGGTCCTCCAGCTGCCACCTTGCTGCACTTTCTCTCCACTTGGCTGCTCATCTCCGCCCCTCCTACAAATCTGGATGAATGTTTCTTCTTTAACTGCTTGGTTGTAGGACTTCCATACAGTTCAATTTTCTGTCAGTTCTGGTTATTTTTTGTTTTTAAATTTGTTGTTGTATTTCTTTTGGTTGTGTGAGGAAGAAAAGTATATCTATGCATGCCTACATCTTGGCTGGAAGTCATACAGAGAGAATCTTAAAAGCGGCAAGAAAAAAAAGCAGTTAGTTACCTACAAGGGAGCTCCAATAAGACTGTCAGCTGATTTCTCAAAAGAAACCTTGCAGGCAAGAAGGGAATGGCAAGAAACATTCAAAGGGATGAAAAGCAAGAACCTAAAACCAAGATTACTCTATTCAGCAAAACTATAATTTAGATTGAAGGATGGAAAAAGAGCTTCAGAAAACAAAAAGGTAAAGCAGTTCATCATCACCAAACCAGTACTATATGAAATGTTAAAGAGTCTTATTTAAGAAGAAAAAAGAAGCCCTGGCTGGTGTAGCTCAGTGGATTGAGTGTGGGTCTGCGAACCACACAATTGCGGTTCGATTCCCAGTCAGGGCACATGCCTGGGTTGCAGGCCAGTTACCAGCAGGGGACTCACGAGAGGCAACCATACATTGATATTTCTCTCCTTCTCTCCTTCCCTTCCCCTCTAAAGATAAATAAATAAAATCTTTAAAAAAAAAGAAGAAAAAGGGAAAAAAGACCAAAAATATGAATGATAAAATGGCAATAAATACATATACATCAATAATTGAATCTAAAAGACAAAATGAACGAACAAGCAGAACAGAAACAGACTCATGGATACAGAGACGATCTTGACAGTTGCCAGATGGGAGGGGATTGGAGGGGTGGGTGAAAAAGGTGAAGGGATTAAGAAGTACAAATTTGTTGTTACAAAATAGTCATGGGGAATTAAAGTAGAGCATAGGAAATGTAGTCAGTACTATTCTAACAACTGTGTATGGTGTCAGATGGGTGCAAGATGTATTGGGATGGTAAATTAGTAAGTTATGTAACATCTAATCGCTGGGGTATACACCTGAAACTAATATAATAATGCGTGTTAACTGTCATTGAAAAATAAAGAAAGGATTAAAAAAAGAAAAATTAGTCAGTGAAGTTTATTTATGAGCCCATGCCAAAAAAGTATTTTATAACGGTCAGAACCATATGGCCCTGCTGGTGTAGCTCAGTGGATTGAGCATGGTCTGTGAACTAAAGGGTTGCTGGTTCAATTCCCAGTCAGGGCACATGCAGGCCAGGTCCTCAGTGTGAGAGACAACCACACGTTGATATGTCTCTCCCTGCCTTTCTTCTCCTCTTCCCTGTCTCTAAAAATAAAGAAACAAAATCTTTTCAAAATGATGCATAAATTAAAAAATAATTTATGATAAAAATGCTTAGAGAATTGGGAATGGCATGTCACTAACTTGAAGTAGGCGTGTCAAAAAAATTGACCTCCTGACGTCACAGGCAATGGTGGAAACTGAGCTCGCTTTGCTGCAAGACTAAGAACAGGCCAGGCGCTGACTCTCATGGTTTCTGTGAATGTCGTCTTGGAGGCTGTCAGCCCTACTTTGCTGCCACTCTTATACATCAACAGGCCTCACAAGGGACACAGTGAAAACCACAGGTCAACAAAGTAGATAACAGATAAAATGGGTAATTTCCACAGAGACACAAATGACCAAAACTGACTTGAGAGGAAACAGACAATGTGAATAGACCTGTAAGGAATAAAGAGATTAAATTAGTAATTTAGAAATTTAACACAGAGGAAAGCCCAGGACCAGGAAGCTTCACTGTGATTCTGTTAAAGGCTTGAGGAATGTCAGGCCATGAGCTGGGACAGCGGCTCCTTTGGGCAGGGGAGAGGGTGCTCCAGGAAAAGCTCTGTCCCCGAGTGCTGCCCTTGGGGGCGGGGTGGTAGTCCCTGGTGAGGCCATGGTCTGACCCTGGTCATGGGCCTTCTGGCTGAGGCTCCAGGGGACATCCTGCATGAAGCACAGGCCTGGTCAAGGTCTTGCTTTCACAAGGACTAAAATATTTGCAAAAATGTCAAAATGTTGGAATGATGATGAAGAGGCAGCCTGGCCAGATCCCTTCAGCCTAAACCAGCCAGTCAAGTGGGCTCTGGGATCTGGCACCAGCCTCTCTCGCCTCTCGCTGTCATGGGTGATGGTCCCCTTAAATCATGCCGACACAGTGATGCCCCTCTGAGGGTCTCCCAAACCAAGAGCCCTTACTCGGAATGAGCCTGGATCTGGGGAGACCACTCTGGGGACTGCAGCCTCTTCTCACCTGGCCTCTGAGGCCCCAGGGGGTGGGGAGTTGTCATCTGCAGGCCCTACTCAGTAGTAGACCAAGGGACGCAGGGGGCTGTTCCTCGGCCATGGGCCACTGTGCCCTGGGGGGTGGTGGCCCTCATGTGACACTCTGGGACGTGGCGCTCACCTGCCATTCTCTTCCACCTGGGGTGATGGCCACCCTGGTATTCCTGGACTGTTCCCTCCTGCCCCTACCCCAGTTCCCCAGAACAAAGGGGCCAGTTCCCAGCCCACTGCTGTGTGGCCAAATGATACTACCATCCTCCCAGTCACCTGGATGTGCACCTGTGAGTTTGAAAGGCCACTCAGGTGGTTGCATGCACCTCAGACCCATGGGTGGGAAACCCCGGCTGGGGATGCCTATCGGGATGACCTTGCGAATACAAGGGAAGACGGTGGATGGGGAAAGTTTGGAGTCAGAGGCCCCTTTGCTGGACATGCTGTGTGGGTGGTCCCAAAATGGACATAATGGGGGGAGCAGGGTTTGGGGGATAGGCCCGGGGTGTGTCTGTGTGCTCACAGGTCGTGTGTGCCCATGCAGGGTTGGGCATTGCCTCCACATGGGCAGCCGGGCACATCAGAGGGGCCCCAGTCTCATGGACCCTCTGGGCTCACAGGTTGCATGGGCTGCATGGTGCCCCAAAGGATACATCCCTCAGAACCTGTGCACAGGACCTTGTTTGGAAATATGGTCTTTGCGGATGGAATTAAGTTAAGGGTGAGGGGTTGGGTATGGACTGGGACCCTCAAGGCCTTAGCACTCACCTGGCTGTGCCCTCCTGTCCTGATGAGGAAACAGACCCACAGGGGACCAGAGACATGCGGAGGCTTCTCTCTATTCCCTCCTCAAAATAATCAAGGTGTCTTGCTCACCACGAAACACAAGTGTCTTCCGCTGAGTTTGGTGGGATTTGACAAATCCATCGCTAACGATCCCCTGCACCTGTCCCGTCACCCTGAAGGTTCCGCCTGTGCCACCAGCGAGCCCTGCGAGCCACCATAGGTTACACCTGCCAGTTCTGAAACCGTGTGAAAATGGGGCCAGGCAGTCTGTCTCCTTCACTGCGTGTGATGCCCTTGCACCCCATCCACGCTACCCAGATGCTCTTGTCTCACCCCATTGCTCTGGCAAGGGCCCGCCTCGTGCTGAACAGCAGCAGCGAGAGCGGAGGGCCCCGTCCCACTCCTGGTCTCCGGGGAAGCAGTCAGCCTTCCCCCCTCAGGTGTGATGACAGCTGTGGGGTTTTGTGGGCGCCCTTTGTTGGGTTAGGGAAGTTCCCTTCCATTCCTAGTTTACAGAGAGGGCTTCTTTAAAAATTATAAATTGGTGTTGAATTTTGTCTGTGTTTTCTGTATCTATTGATATGATCACATGGCTTTTCTTATTTAGTCCTTTAATTGGTTTTGAAACTTTGAACTAGCCTTGCATTCCTGGGTGAAGCTCACTTGGTTGTGATGTATACTTATTTGTATATGTTGCTGATTCATTTACTAAGGTTCTGTTGAGGATTTTTTTTTGTCTGTGCTCATGAGAGATGTCATCTACTTGTGCTGTTTTTCCTGGCTGCAGCCTTGGGCCAGTGCTGGCTGGACAAAATGGGTTGGGAAGTGCGCCCTCCTTTTCTCCTCTCTGGAAGCCTTTGGGTAGAATTGGTGCGATTTTTTCTTTACATGTTCGATAGCACCAGTAAAACCGCCTGGGCCTGGACATCTCTGTTACATTTTTAGCGGCAGATTCAATATCTTTAATAGTTCTGGGACTACTCAGTATCTACGACAATTTAGGTGAGTGTGGCTGTTTGCGGTTTTTGAGGAATGGCTCCATTTCCTCTAAGTTATCAAAGGTGCCCTGAGAGGCCAGCCAGCACGGAGCTGGCTCCGGTGCAAGAGAGAGTCTTGACGGGGCTGCGAGGAGCAGCTGAACCTCCAGGGATGGCAGGAGGAGTCACAGGAGGCCTGGGGAGGTGGGGGCGCTCCCATTAGGCCCACACCATGGTGGGGGAGTGGGTGTCCTGTGACCACCATCGCACACTGGCACAAACCGGGTAGCCCAAACCAGCAGTGACTAGTTTTCTCCCAGTTCGGAGCCAGAAGTCTGAGATCAAGAAGCCCAGGGCTGTGCTCCCTCCACAGGCGCTAAGGGAGGCCCCATCTGGACTCTCCCAGCTTCTAGCAGCTTCAGGCATCTTTGGGCTGTGGCTGCGTCACTCCAAACCCTGCCCCTGTCTTCAGGTGGCTTCTTCTCTGGGTCTGTGTCTCTCTTCTTTGGTCTCTTCTAAAGACACATGTCGTTGGATTTAGGACCTGTCCTGGTAAGCCAGGATAATTTTTTTTTGAGGTGGGAGAAAAATGTTTTATTAAAATTAGGTTCCACTAATTGATTTCAATTTGGGTTCTTTTTAAATAAAAATTTCCATCACTACATACAAAGTAAAAAAAGAATTATTGACATTTTTAAATTTAGGAAGCGTTATTTTGAGTCTTTTTAAAAAATCTATTTTATTGATTATGCCATTACAGTTGTCCCGTTTTCCCCCTTCACTCCCCTCCACCCTGCACACCCCCTCCCATCCACATTCCCCCCTTTAGTTCATGTCCATGTGTCATAAGTTCTTTAGCTCCTACATTTCCCATACTATTCTTACCCTCCCCCTATTTTCTACCTACCATCTATGCTACTTATTCTCTATACTTTTTCCCTCCTTCTCCTCCTCCCACTCCCCTGTTGCTAACCCTCCATGTGATCTCCATTTCTATGGCCCTGCTCCTGATCTAGCTGTCCACTTAGTTTGCTTTTGTTTTAGGTGTGGTTGTTAATAACTGTGAGTTTGAAGTCCTTTCACTGTTCATATTTTTCATCTTCTTGTTCTTATATAAGTCCCTTTAGCATTTCATATAATAAGGGCTTGGTGATGATGAACTCCTTGAACTTGACCTTATCTGGGAAGCACTTAATCTGTCCTTCCATTCTAAATGAAAGTTTTGCTGGATAAAGCAATCTTGGCTGTAGGTCTTTGGATTTCATGACTTGGAATACTTCTTTCCAGCCCCTTCTTGCCTGTAAGGTCTCTTTTGAGAAATCCGCTGACAGTCTGATGGGTACTCCTTTGTAGGTGACTGTCCCCTTATCCCTTGATGCTTCTAGGATTCTCTCCTTCATTTTGGTCTTGGCTAATGTAATTATGATGTGCCTTGGTGTGTTCCTTCTTGGGTCCAACTTCTTTGGCACTCTCTGAGCTTCCTGGATTTCCTGGAAGTCTATTTCCTTTGCCAGACTGGAGAAGTTCTCCTTTATTATTTGTTCAAATAGGTTTTCCACTCATGGCTCTTCCTCTTCCCCTTCTGGTACCCCTATAATTTGGATGTTGGAATGTTTAAAGATGTCCTGGAGGTTCCTAAGCCTCTCCTCATTTTTTTGAATTCTTGTTTCTTCATTCTCTTCTGTTTGGTTGTTTCTTTCTTCTTTTTGGTCCACTCCCTTGATTTGAGTCTCAGTTTCTTTTCCAACACTATTGGTTTCCTGTGCATTTCTCTTCATTTCAATTAGGTTAGCCTTCATTTGTTCCTTTAATTTGTGACTAAAATTAAGTTCTGTGAGCATCCTGATCACTAGTGTTTTGAAGTGTGCATCTGATAGGTTGGCTATCTCTTGGTTACTTAGAACTACTGACTCTGGGGCTTTGAGCTGTTCTTCTTGAGCCATAATGTTTTTGTCTGTTCACACCTGTTACGTATGAGGGAGGAGCCCCAGGTGTTCACCAGGGCCGGGCAACCCAGTTGCTGGGTTGTGACACTGTATGTGGGGGCGGGGTCAGAGAGGGGCAATGGTGTTTGGTCCACTCTCTCTCGAATTTTGGTCCCCTCTGCTGCTTCCCGCAAGCAAACTGGCCCCCTCTGGTGCCGGCTCCTGGGTGTGTTGGCCTGTGCACCCTCCAGGACCCTGTGGGTCTCTCCAACAAACTCTCTGTGAGCCTGGGAGCTTCTCCTGGCACCTTGAGTCTGAAAGTTTTTCCAGTTGGTGCTTTTAGGCTTTAATTCCTGTCACTGGGGCCCTAGCCTGTGCGGTCTGTCTCACTGCTCGCTCCTTTGCCTGGTTTATCTGAGTGTGAATGTGTGACTGTGGTCAGTCAGACGCCTTGCGCGCTCACTGGATTCGCCTGTTGCCACCCCACGTCCGGGATCTGCCAACCGCCGGCCTACGCACCTTGGTCGTCTGGCTGCTTTTTTCTGCGCAACCCCTCTCCACCAGCCGCTGACTCCGCCCCTTACCGGTCTGGATGAATGGTTCATTGTTGTCGGACTTCCGTACAGTCCAATTTTCCATGTTTTGGTTGTGTTTTTGTTACTAAAACTTTGTTGTCTTTAAACTTAGTTGAGCGAGGAGGCACAGTGTTTCCACCTATGCCTCCATCTTGGCCGGAAGTCAACCCAAGATGATTTTGTCTCGAGATCCTTAATTTAATTAAAATACAAAGACCCCTTTTCCGAATAAGGTCACATCCACAGATTTCAGGAGTCACGATATGTACATGTCTTTTGGGGTACACTATTGAGCCCACCTTGATGGGTCTCTGGCCGCGGCCTTGATGGCTGCTCTTTGGTGCACCCCAGCGTGGGGTGCACACGGCTAACATTGGAGTGGGGCTGCCTCCCCTTCCTGGCTCCAGTTTGGACCCACAGGCCCTGAAAAGGCAGAGCTGGCAGCTCTCTGAGTCTTTGGGGCAACTCACTGGTTCTGGCTGCAGGATCGTCAGGCAAGCAAGTCATTCCACAACGTTCCTAGGCTTCCAGCACCATCTGGGAGGGGGGCTCAGGCCTCCACCTCACAGGCTGGTGAGGACCAGCTTGGTCCTGACCTGTGCGCGTCTGTCCATCTGCCGTCATCACGCTTCTTTCCCTGTTTTCAATGGAGTGGCAAAGGCTGTGCTTGGCCTCATGGTGGGGTCTTCAGGAGCCTCTCAGGAAAGGGCAGGTCTGTGACACCGCATGCTGTCCACAGGGACCTGGGTTCAGAGCCCCCACCTTGTGTGGGGACCCATCTGTGCTCCTGGTGTCTGCCCTGGCCCAGAGTGGGCACTGCCAGCCCGTGCAGCCCTGGAGGCCTTCCTTCAGCTCTTGCCAGCTGCGTGTGGCACCGATTGGAATTCCAAGCACAGCATGGGCACTTTGTTTTCCTGGATCGGAGTCTGGGCTCTTGCTGTCGGCACAGCTGTGGTGCCTGAGCCCTGACAGGTGATGGGCCAGCTGTCTCCTGGTCCTGGGGTGGGGCGTCATCCCTCTCGCGGTGGCGTTTAACACTTGCCTGCTGGACTCGCCCTGGACAGAAGGGCAGCTTTGTGCCAGGTGTCCTTGCTCTCCCACCCCCTTGCCAACCTGCTTGCAGAAGACAAGTTCTGTTTACATCTTACTCCTTCAGGACTGAGGTGGATTCCACTGAGTCCCGGGGCCATGGCATCTTCTGTTAGTCCAGGAGGAGGAGGTACCCCACAGTCCGAGTGGCCAACACCTTCTTTCCTGGCAGCTCTGCCCCTGTGGCCTGGAGGGCCCAGCAGGGCCGGGGAGAGCTGACCCAGGAAGGCTCAGAGTCCCTCCAAGGCACCTTCTGCCAGCTGTGGGGGCATGAGAAGGGGAACACTAAAGTGGTGTGTCTCAGTAGGTGAGCTGTCTTGAGGCCTCCAGGGCCGCTGTCTCCACTTGGAGGTCTTCTAGGCTTTGCCACCATTCCAGCCCCAGCTCTCCAGGACAACAGAGGGGCCCTGCCTCGGTAACTGTATCCCACCAGCCAAGACCCTGTGACACCAGCAAATGTGGCATGAGCCAGGGGGTTGCCTGTCATGGGGGCCTTGGGCTCCAGCCTGGGATCATCGCTGCCACAGCTGCCCTGGGTGGACCAGTGGTTGAAGGCCCAGATGGGCTGCGGCTCTTGCAGGACCTGCCACAGCTGTGAGCAGGGGACTTGGGACCCTGAAGCCAGATGGTGAACTCCTGGTGCTGTCTTGGCTCCCGAGAAGGGCTGGTGGCTACAGAGCGGCCAGGCATCTTTGGGGAGGACGTGGGGACAAGGCAGCGAAACTGTGGAGACAGGTGCCGGATGGCTGAGGGCACCCCTGTATTTGAACCTGGTGAGTGATTTTTGTCCTCAGGTGCTCTGCACCTGTGCCGTCTGGGAGCGGGGTTCGTGAAGTCCTCTCTCTAGACCTGCCCTCTGTTGGTGGCTCCGAGTACAGCACCTGGGCAGGGAGGCGCTGGGGCCTGGGACCCTGTCCCTCCCCAGGGAGAAGCTGGTCCCTGGGGTCTCCACAGTGTCCACCCTCCTCGAGGGACTTGTTATGGCAGGAACCCATGTGGACCCAGACTCCTCAGTCCCGTGAGTGGCGAGGGTCCAGACAATGCTTGGGGGTTCCCGGTGGGCTGACGGGGGTCCTGCTGCTTTGCACCACTCCTGATCCTCTCGGGAGGCACCCAGTGAGGAGGGCGGTGGCAGGTGCACACTCTCACAGGCCTCCCAAGGCCAGGACCGCGGACCCTCTGCTGTGCGGTGAGTGGGTCAGGCAGCCGTGGTAGTGTGGGCGGCAGCCTAGGTGCTGAGAACAGCAGCAATGCGTCCTCTCACCAGTGTGGGGGCTGGAGGCCTGAGACCAAGGTGTCTGAGGGTCGAGCTCCATTGGAGGCCTCAGGGGGAGCGCCCTCTCTGTCTCTTCCAGCTCCCGGAGGCTCTGCATCTCTTGGGCTGTGGCAGTACCAGCCCAGTCCCTCCTGCTGTCCTGTGACTTCCCTGGTGCCTCTGTGTCTCCTCTTACAGTAAGGACACCAGACTTTGAATTTAGGGCCCACACTGTCCAGCACGATCTCAACTAATCACAACTGCAAAGACCCTATTTCCAAAGGTCATGTGCTGAGGTTCTGGGTGGGTGTGAATTTGGGGGGATACTGTTCAACCCACTACAACTGACCACAGACCCTCCTGGTAGATGGAGCCGATGCCTTCATGAGGGGGTGGGGATAGTTGGAAGCAGCAGGCCACAGTGACACCGCCCAGAGAAGCGCAGAGGAGGGATGGCTGGGGAAGGCCTCTCAGTGAGCCGAGACCCCGAGGTGAGAGGAGCCGCCAGGGCTTGTGGTCAGTGAGTGGAGGGCTCTCTGCATGGGTAGCCCGACTTGACTGACAAGAACCACCTGTCCTTCCTGGTGGCCGGCCTGTGACAGGTTGGGGGAGGATTGGGACCCCTGGGGGCTGTGCAGCCACCCAGGAGGGACAGCAGTGATGGGGCCTGTGACTCCCTGAGTGGGGGTGGGGTGGGGGTGTGGGCTGGGGCGTGTCCCCTCCGGCCTCGGCACAAGCTCTGAACGTGGCACCCACTTCCGTCTGACAGCTCGGTCAAAGGGCACGGGGCCCACGGGGCCCAATGGCGGTGGGCGGACAGAGGGACGGAGCCCAGCCCAGTGGCTGCTCAGCGCCAGCCCTGCAGCTGCGTGGTGGCCACAATGGACTGAGGGGCATTGATGGGGACACACAGTTGGTCCCTGATAACTTGCTAATGGCGCTTCATATTTTTTTCATCTAGAAGAATTGTGTGAGTGTGAAAACCGAGTGAGGGGATGAGGCCACTTGATGAAGAGCCCAGAGTCCACCTCTTAAAGGAACAAGGCATGTTTTTTCCCCCTTTTTTTCCATGTGGCTCAGACAGCTGGCTCCTTAAATATTAATCAGGGGTTATTGAGATGCAAATGCAGGCCCACCACTGAAAGGCCTGCAGCTGCAGGGCTGGCACTTTTGCCCTGGAGGCCCAGGTGCAGCTCATCCCGCACCCCCACCCCCCAGCCAGTGCAAGGAGGTGACTTGTGGACGACCCTCCCTGAAGATGGATGGAGTCGGTTTACCCCTTGACAGGAGAGAAGGCGAGATGAGAGGCATCATCTTGTCTTGCCGATTCTGACAGGCACAGCTTTCGTGGTTTTTAGCCTTAGAATGTAAGGTGTGGGTGGCCTCCGGCCCTTCTCCATCGAGTGGGGCTTTGCCAGGCTTGCTCACGTTGCTGGGTTGGACCGACTTTAGAGAGTTACATGCACAGGAGAAACTAATGGCAACATGACAAGATACCCCAGGAGGGGGCTCCTGGGGTTTCCAGGTCTCTGCCTGAGTCCCCCCTGGGCTACAGCAGGTTGGACTGTGACTTAAAAACTTAAGGAACAGAAAATATTTCTAAAGACTGAAAAGGGAGGGTGGGGAGAGGTGGCAACGAGCAAAGGAAAAATGCAGTCAGTAGAAACATAAAATAAGTTGGGTGGAACTTGGGTCACATCGAGGGTCACAGTGGACACGGCCTGTTAAGAGACCGACACCCAGCCCTGTGCTCTCTGTGACAAGCACACCGGGAATGAAGCAGGGCCTAACACTCCACAGCGAAACACACACAAAATGTCCACAAACTCTGTGAGCTCAGAAAATGTTCGCAAACTGAATGCCAGCGTAACCACCACCGGGTCAAGAACTTGAACCTCATGGCCCCTTGGGTGTCCCCAACAGGGCAATGACCCTGGGCTGTAGGTCTGCACTAGGTGATGGATGGCATCCCACAGCACGCACTTTGCTGGGCTGCACACGTGGGACCTTCACCCCATTTTTCACGTGGTTGTAGACTGGTGATTCCCTTGGCTCTAAGGTATTCCACCAAATAAGAACGCGAACAACATTTGTCTATCCTACTTCTTACTTTTTACCCTCACCTGAGGAGGGTAATTTTTTCATTGCTTAAGAGAGTGAGGGAGAAAGGAAGGGAGAGAGACACATTAATTCAAGGAAGAAGCATCGATTGGTTGCCTCCTAATGCTCCCAGACTGGGGACTGAACCTGCAACCTCTTAGCTACGGGAGGGCGTTCCAACTAACCAAGTCACACTGGCCCAGGCTGTCTATCCCACTCTTGATGAAGCTGGAGTTGTGTGCAGTCTTTTGTCTCTTAGGAACAGGCTGCTGTGAACTTCAGCGGACACCTCCTGGGGACCTCTGTCTGGCACACATTGTGCACACACCCAGGGGTGAGTGGCCAGGTCCTGGGCACTTCCAGCTTCGGCAGATGCTGCCAATTTAGACTTTGACCTCCACTGCCCTCTGCACCACCAATACTAGCGCTGCCAGTTTTACTTATTTCACCTGGGGAAGTGATATTTCAGGGTTTTTCTTTTGTTTTCAAAATCAACTAGATTATGCTGTAAGTGGTGGGAGCTGGTGCCGGTGTGCTGGTGCCTGGAATCAGGCTCAGTGCGGGTACTTCTGTCACAGAAACTACAAAAACACACTACAAATAGGGGTTTTCTCTGGATCCAGCTGAATTTACATAAAATAAAAATTTTATTTTTAGCTGTATATACACCTATTTTAAATGTACATACAGCTTGGTGGTTTTGGTACCTACCATGCAATGGAGATACGGAACATTTCCATCCCCTAACTATTTCCTTGTTCTGCATCCCAGCCAATTCCTCCCCAGCCTGGTCCCAGGTAACCACGGACCTGTTTTCTGTCACCATAGTGGAGATGTTTCCCTCCCTAGAGTCCTGTATAAACAGAATCACATGGTGTGTAGACTTTTGTCTCTGGATTCACTAGCTAAGCATGTTTTCGAGGTTCGAGTGTCTTGTTGTGTGTGTGTCAGTCATTTGATCTCTTTATGGCTAAGGATTAGCAACACAACGGAATCGTCCACTCTCCTGCTGATGGACTCCTGGACTGTTCTGTTTTCTAGCTCTTATGAGTAAATCTGCTACTAACACTACTTACAGGACTCTCTGCTTTCATTTCTCTTGAGTAGACATCGAGGGGAGAAATGGCTGGGTCAACAGGTGGTAAACGTGTAATGCTTTCGAAATGCCAAACTGTTTTCTAGTGTTGTCTCTTTTCCATTCTGACCAGTAGTGTGTGCGGCTTCCTCCTTCATTATCTGAAAGTTTGCATACTTTTCTCCATTAAGTGATAATTTCTCCATTAAATTTTGGTTAGAATTCACCAATCAAGCTATGTTGGCCTACAAATTTGTGAAGTTCGAAAGAATTCAATTTATTTAATTGTTATGGAGCTATTTGGATTTTCTCTCTCTTCATGAGTCAGCTTTGGTAACTTGTGTCTTTCACGATTTTTTTTCCATTTCAACTAGGGCGTCCAACCTATTAGAATAGTTGTTTACAATAGTCTTTCAGTGTTGATAGGGTCTGTAGTGCTGTTCCCTTTTCCCTTCTTGATGCTGATAATTCATGTCTTCTCTCCTTTTTGCTTGATCATTGTCACCAGAGGTTTACCAATTTTATTGATGTATTCAAAGAAGCAGATTGAGTTTCCTTGGGTTTGTTCTCTAATGTTTTGGCCCAGAAAGGGTACTAGTTTCATGCAAAGGTCCTCATGATGTGGGATGAGTTCCCACATCATCAGGACAAGGTGCCTCTTCCCTTCAGCCTGGGGCGCACCATTCTGGCCTTCAGCTTCTTTTTTTGCATCAGATTATTCCTTCTGTGCTATTATCCCCTTCCTTTTTCAGAAATTGACCTTCAAAATAAATGAACCATTTAAAAGTGAGTAGTCATTTAGTACATCACCGTGTTGTACAAGAATCACCTCTCTCCAGTTTCGAGATACTTCATCACCTCCAAAGACGACCCTGTGCCCATCAGCAGTCGTTCCCCGTTCTCCCCTCCCTCCAGCCTCTGGTAACCACTAATCTGCTTTCCAGCTCTATGGACCCAGCTATTCTAGATATTTCATGTAAATGAAGTCATATAATTGGTGACCTTTCATGTCTGGGGACATTTTCGAGGTTTACCCACATTGTAGCATGTGCCGATACTTCATCCCTTTTTGTGCCTCAATGATATTCCATTGTATGGGTAGATCACACTTTGCTTATGCATTCACCTGTCAGTGGACATATGGGTCGTTTTCAACTCTTAGTTATTTATGAATAATGTTGCTGTGAACTAGTATCTGCTTGTGTACATTTTCCATTTTTTAAAATATATACCCTGAAGTGGAATTGCTGGATGATATGGTGATTTTGTGTTTAACTTTCTGAGGAACTGCCAGACTGTTTTCCACTGTGGATACACTGTTTTCCATTTCCATCTGCAATATACAAAGGTTCTAAATTCTCCATGTTCTTGCCAGCATATTTTCATATGCGTCTCCCTAAGGATGTTCAGCATCTTTTCATGTGCTTTTTGGCCATTCGTATGTCTTCCTTGGAGAAATGTTTATTCAAGTCCCTAGGAATTGGGGTGTTTGTCTTTTTGTTGCTTAGTTGTAAGAGCTCCTTATATATTGTGAACACTAGACTCTTCTCAGATACATAACTTCCAAATATATTTTTTTCATTCTTTTGGTTGTCTTTTCACTTTCTTTACAATGTTCTTAGATGCACAAAGGTGTTTAATTTTGATGAAACCCAATTTTTCTGTTGCTGATCATGCCTTTGGTGTCCTATTTAAGAATCCATTGCTAATCTAAGGTCATGAAGATTACCTGTGTTTTCTTCTAAGTGTTTTAATAGCATTAGGTCTTAAGTTTAGGTCTTACATATCCATTTTGAAGGAATTTGTTTTTTTTTCCTTTTATTGATTCAAGAGAGAGGGTAAGGGAGGGAGAAAAATGGGGAGAGGAACATCGGTGTGCAAGAGACGCACATCAATCTGTTGTCTCTCACACTCACCCCAACTGGGGATTGAAGCTGCAACCCAGTCACAGGCCTTGACTGGGAATCAAACCCACGACCTTTCAGTCAAGAGGGACGATGTCCAACTGATCCACACTGACTGGGGCGTGAACTGACTTTTTAATGTGGTGTGAATGAAGTTTTAAACACTTCATTCTTTAGTGTTTAGATCCATTTTCCCCAGCACCATTTCATGAAGACTCCTTCCCCCATTGAATTGTCTCGGCACCCTTGTCAAAAGTCATTTGGCCATATGTGTGAGGGTTTATTTCCAGGTTCTCCATTCTATTCCATTGGTCTATGTGTCTATCCTTGTGCCAGTACCACACTGTTTTGGTCACCATAGCTTTGCTGGTTTTACATCAGGAAGTACGAATCCTTCAACTTTCTTTTTTTCAAGATTATTTTCATTACTTGAGGCCCTTGCAATTCCATATGAATTTTCAGATTGGCTTTCTGTTTCTATGCGAAAAGACCATTGGAATTTTGATAGAGATTTTATTGACTTTGTAGACCACTTTGAGTAGTGTTGTCATCTTAGTATTATGAAGTCACCCAATCCACGGACATAGATACCTTTCATTCATTTAGGTCATTTTAAATTTCTTTTTGCAATGTTTTGTAGTTTTTAGTGTACAAGTCTTTCTCTTTCACCCCTTTGGTTAGCTTTATTCCTAGGTGTTCTATTCTTTTGGATGTTATTGCAAATGGAATTGTTTCATTAGTTTCTTTCTCCAGTTGTTCATTGTTAGTGTGTAGAAACACATCTGGTTTTTGTGTGCTGATCTCATGCCCTGAAATTTTGCTGAATCAATTTATTAACTACAGTGGTGGTTTTATGCATCACTGGAGTTTTCTGCATAATCATGCACGATGCGACACTTCAGTTGACGACGGGCCACATATACAACGGTGGCCTCAAAACTTCATGATGGAGCTGAAAAGTTCCTGTCAGCTGGTGATGTCACAGCACAGTGAGGTCCTGTGTCAGTGGTGATGCTGGTGCAAACAAACCCATGATGACAGGCATGTAGAAGTATGGCAGATACAATGATATTAAGTACATAATTCTTTGTAATAATGACTATGTGATTGGCTTATGTATTTGTTATGCTATATATTTTATCATTATTTTAGAGGTTTTCTTCAACTTACAAAATAAAAAGTTGGCTGGAAAACAGTATGCCGTGTCACACCGGTGGCAGTAGCCCCTCACATCCTGGGTTTGCGGGTGTCTCGATTGCACTGTGTTCTCGAGCTTGATTTCCCTCCTGGTTGTTTCATATAGCGACATGTGACCCATCTGTAGCCGAGCAGCAGCAGGTCCTGCCGTGGGGCCTAGATGTGTAGCCAGCGATGCCATGTGGGTGTGTGTCCATGTAACAACAAACAAAATTGCCCAGCGACTTGTTTCTCAGAGTATCCCCATTGTCAAGCAGTCCATCCCTGTACACAGTGTCACGTCCTCTGTGAATGGAGATAGTTCTACTTGGGGTGAATAGCAGGGGTCAGAGCAGGTACCCTGGTCTTGGTCCTGAGCGTGTTAGCTGTGGATTTCTCATGAACGCCTTTTATTATGTGGAAGAGTGTTGGATTTTGTTAAAAGCTTTTTCTGTCAGTGGAGGTGGTCATGCTGGTCTGTGTTGTTAATGTGGTGCGGGAACCTTGCAGCCTGTTGTTGGTTTGCTTTGCTAGTCCTTGTGTTGAGGATTTTTTGCATCTGTAGTCATAAAGGATGTTGGTGTCTTTGATGGATTTAACAGGGCAACACAAGCCTCATAGAATGAGTTGGGAAGTGTTTTTGAAAGAGTTTGGAAAGGATTGTGTTAATTCTTTAAATTCTTGCTAAAATTCAGTAACGAAGCCTTCTGGCCCAGTATTTTTCTGTGCTGGGAGGTTTTTGATTTGACTCAATCTCTTTATTTGTTATAGACCTTTTCAAATTTTTTACTTGTTCCCAAGTCATGTAGATGATCTGATTTGCATATAATTGATTGTAGTACTCTATTTTTATTTCTGTAAGGTTGATAGTAATGCCATACTTTCTACAATTATTATTTGCTATGACAGGTGTGGCTTGGTTGGGCATGGTAACACAAAGCAAAAGGTCTCCAGTTTGGTTCCTGGTCAGGGCCCGTGCCTAGGTTGCGGGCCTGGTCTCTGGTTGGAGTGCCTGCGAGAGGCAACTGATCGATGTTTCTCTCACACATTTTTTTTCTCTCTCCCTTCCTTCCCCTTTCTCTAAAAGTAAGTAAAATCTTAAAAAAAATTTAGTTGTTTGCATCTTCTCTATCAGTCAAGCTGAAGGTTTGCCAATTTCATTGATTGGGAGTTTTGAAGGTTGATTTGCTGATACACTGAGATCCACTTTCCCTAGTGGCTTTGGAACTGAACCCCCGAGGATGACTGTGTCCTGAGCGGGGCTGAGGGGAGCACATTCATGACCCAGCAGGTGCCAAAATGTACTTCATGTCTTTGAGTGAGTGAAAAACCATCGTGGCAACTAAGACGCTGTGAGCCCCTTTGGTGTGGCGAAGGCTCGCGGACACCTTGCCTCGTGCAGCGTGAGTCCTCCCTGGGCCAGGCCCCGGGCTAAGCCTGCTGCTCCAGTGGGGCCAGCAGCCAGGCCCTGTGGGCCACGCAGGCACAGCCACGGTCTGATGGAGGGCGCCTCGGTGTCCAGGGTCCCAAGTCTTATGTTCCTGGGAGAAGGCAGTGGCGCAGGTGGTCCAACACGGGCATGTCCACCTGAGTTCGGTGCACATTCAGTTTCCAACAGACTCAGTGCTTCCTGTCAGGCAGGGCAGAAAGGGAGGGGAGAATGTACCCTCCTTCTCCCGGACTCAGCTGTTGGAAGGAAGGTGAGGTAACAACCCCCGCTTCATTGAATCAGAACACCCCCTCTGCTCTAGAAGTTTCTCTAGGGCTGACCAAGAATCAGCACATTCTCATGAGGCTGGAGGGAAGGCAACTCAGGAGGGGCAGATGTGAACAGCGTTTGGGCCTTCTTCTGTCATTGGGTGGATGGTTTATCCAGCAAACCTGAATTGGGTGCCACTTGGCACTGGGGGGCCAGGCCAAGATCCCCACCAGTCCAGAGCATGCCTAGGAGCAGCCGGGGTCCAGTGAGGGTAGGTGTGGCAGCCCTGAAGGGTGCAGCCCCCGAGGCCTGATCCGCTTGCGGCTACGAGGAATGGGGAGGATGCAGGGTGCAGCTGAGCTAAGGGGCAGTGATCCCAGCATCACGCCGAGGGGGGTGGTGCTGTGGGAAGCTCCTGAGGGGAGGTAGGGTTCAGGGTGGGTTTGATGGGAGGGTGTGGCCTCAGGAGAGGCTCCAAAAGCTGCTGACAGATTGGTGGGTGTGGGGGGACACCTGAGCCTCTGGAAGGAAAAGCTGCGGGAGAAGCAGGTCTGCTGGCTCCTCCTATGTTGGAAGGTGGAGCCTCACTCTGGCCACTGTGCCCTCCTCACAAGCTGGCCCTGGAGTGGCCTGTGATACCCAGGTAGATGGATGTTTGTTCTGTCCCAAGAGGGGGATGGGGCGGTTTGGCTCCTGAGGCTCCTGAGCCCAGGGGCTGCCTATGACACTGCTGCTGGCTCCAGCCCTGTCCACTGGCCTAACCACCCCCTCCTGTGAGCATCTTGGGGGCCCTGGAGGGTTGGGGACAGGATGGATGGAGACCCACAGTTCAGTCAATGATGCTGAGTCACAGGTGGCAGTGAGCCCATGGGCAGAGTGAGAGGACGGCGGGGGGGCATCATGGCTGCGGGCAGGGAGGCACCCAAGGTTCTGGGCAGGGGTGTGGACACCCACTGGAGCCAAGGTGCAGGGTCTCTTCAGGCCCTCTGGCGTCCCCACCCACTGGCAGAACCCCCAGGATGGGCTGTCCAGGCGGTGGCTGGTGGCTGGCAGCCACGGGCAGCCCCGCTGGCTCCAGGCTCTGTGTCTGCGGCCTGGCCTGCCCCGCTGCAGACACAGGGCGCCTGTTCCCCTCGAGCAGGGACACCGCCTCTCTGTTGGTGCCTGGGCCCCCCGCGGGAGGGGGTCTGTTCTACACAGACTTGCATTTGTGCCCACCTCTCTGGAGCCCTCCGCAGTATGGCCAGGTTCCCTGGGCCAGCAGGGCTGGGGCGGGAGGAAGGGTGGGTGGCCATCCCCACTGGCACTTGCCAGGCTAGAGGAGCAGGGAGGGCTGACTGGCACCCCTGACCTGCTGTCCCCTGGGCGGGGCTGGACCCAGCCCCTGGGGGCCCCTCAGCCCGGCTGACCGGGGTTAGAGCAGTGCCGTGGGTGCCTGGCTTGTCTGGCAGGGCACCAACCACTGACTGACAACTCCCGCCAGGCAGTGAGGATTCAGGCTGCACCCCGGATCTCACTGCAGTGGGGGCCCAGGCTCGCCAAGCAAAAAGTAATGCAGCTTAGCTTCTGATAAGTGGGCCTCAGAACTGCCACCGTGGGGACCCTGCCACCCTGGCCCAGGCTGAGGCGGAGCACTCTGCTGCCTCCTCACTCAACAGGCCAGGGAGCAGGAAGCCCCGCAGTGTGTGACGGGGGGACCTGGCCACAAAGGAGCATGGGGGGCACTTTGCTCAGGGTCCAGTAAGGGTAGCCCACCCAGGGGGGCACAAATGGCGTCTGGACACTGGTCACTGGAAGAGAAAGCAGGGCCCAGGGCAGCCTGGGGGTGTGTGTGTGGCGTTTGTGGGGGTTCCGAGGAGGGAGTGGGCATCAGTGGGGACTGGGAGCCTTGGCTTCTCCCAGGCTCAGTGCCCATCCTGGACGTGCGGTGGAGAGGCAGGGACTGAGGTTTTCTTCGGGGCCACACCAGGCACACAGCAGGGGCGTGCTGCTGAGGGGTATGGGCCTGGCTGTGGATGCCGAGGGGACCCCCGTCCCCAGCCAGGCCAAGGCCAAGGCCAATGGGAGGAACTGCTGAGGCTCTGCGTAATGAGTACTGGTGGTCCCAGATCAACCAGAGCTCTCTTGGGACACCCTGGTCCCATCTAGGGGGGCCTGGTGACAAGGGAGATGACTAGGGGTGTGGTGGGGCAGGGAGCTTTCTGACTTGCCTGGGACCAATTGTGGGAGACAAGAAAACATGCCCCAGCTGGTGCGGCTCAGTGGATTGAGCGTTGGCCTGCAAACCAGAGTTGCTAGTTTGATTCCCAGTCAGGGCACATGCCTGGGTTGTGGACCAGGCCCTCAGTAGGGAGTGAGAGGCAACCACACACTGCTGTTTCTCTCCCTCTCTCCCTCCCTTCCCCTCTCTAAAAAATAAATAAATAAAATCTTAAAAAATAAAGCAGATGACCACTCAGGATCTCAGCAGACCCCCAACTCCACCCTGCCTGCTGGTTTGCTTTCCTGGACGTCAGAGTGCAGGCAGTTGTGCTGCGGTGCCAATGTCTTCCCACTTTATTGCTCAGGGCACAGGGCCTAGGCCCCTCTATTCCAGTTCTGGGTACGGCCAGTCCCGTGATCTAAAGTAGTCCTTCAGGTCCCGGAGGCGGAGCGGAGGGAAGTAGGGGCCGATCCTCTTCCGGATCCACCACTTGCCACCTGCAGCGTGCAGGCCCCCGGGGCGGCTGAACTTGTACTTGTAGTGTTCTCCCCTGACCCACCTGCAGGGAAGGTGGGCATCAGCCTGTGGCCCCTGCCCAGAGCAGCAGCCTCTGCCTGCTGAGGCCTGACTTCTCAGAGGGCTCCAGGCTCAGGGTCCCAGGGTTGCACTCCAGGAGGGGCTGTGTGTCTGTCTAGGCACTTCTGGAGGTGGGGCGGAGGGAGGCTGCTCAGGGAAGCCAGAGGGGCCCATGAGGAGGCCCCATCACAACCAGGCCCTGGACCAGGTGACGCGGGGCAGCAGGACTCCAGAAAAGGAGACTGTGGTTTCTACGTCAAGGAAGGCCGCGTGCTCAGTGGCTGACTCCCAGAGCCCAGCAGGTCGAAGGCCAGGACTTCCTGTAGGCGGCCCACCCCTCCCCTGGGAGCCAGGGTCCTTTCAGCCAGTGAGCGATGCTGGTGAAAGGGGGTCACCTGAGGGCCCGTGGACCTTTGCACCCCTGCAGGTTTCCAGGAGAGGGGGCCTGGCCCCCAGAGCACGTTCTGCATTTGGGGAAGCAGCCCCGAGAGGCAGCTGAGGCCACAGTTGGTGGGTCCCACGTGGGAGAAGAATCTTACCTGGGGGGGGCCCTGTCCGCAAAGGGGTTAAGGGCCAGCAGGGACAGAGCCTCGGCATCGTTGGCCAGGAGCTTGCCCGCCAGGTGGATGACCCACTCGTGGTGCTCGTAGGTCTGGGGGCAAGAAGAGGAGGGATGCTTGGGCCACGGCCCCTGGGTTGGCGTTGGGCACCCTCAGGATGAGGCCACAAGGCTGAGCCCTGTTGTGGGCAGAAGCTGTCAAGGTGTGGCCCCCAAGGGCCAGTAGGAGAGGGTCTGCTCTCTGCTCCCTCCAGAGGGCGCTGCTGCGCCACTCCCTACTGCAGTCGGTCATCTGTGGTTGTGGGACTGAAGCGTGGTCAGTGGACTGCCCTGGGTGCCCATGCCCCACTGCTTTGGTTTAGATTCCCCTCCAGAGGGGCTACCAGCTTCCATTCTCATCTGTCGGCCAGATGTCCACAGGAACCGTTCATTCATGTGCCTGGGCTCCTGCCCCACTGCCCTGTCCTTGGGTAGCTCGCATGAAGCAGGCACAGGGCCCAGCCATGCCAGCTCACCTCTTGGCTTTGTTACCTGGCAGCCCTGGGCTCTCAGGCAGGTGACGGAGCCTTCCTGAGGCTGTCAGAGTGGGTGAGATGAGTCGGGGAGAGGCACCTCCAGGCTCTCTCTGGCCCAGGCTGCCGCTCCACGAATGTCAGCTACCCTGGCATTGGTCCTGCCTGGCCTTGTCATTTCTGGTAGAGGGCCTTCGGGAGGCTGACTGTGGTACCTGGTCCCCCGCAAGGGTATCTGAGGGCGGCCCTGTGGACCCGTGCCTGAGGGGCCTGCTGCTGTCCAGAGGCAGAGCCTGTGTGTATAGTGGAGCACAGGGCAAGACCTGGAAGAAAGCCTGGCCTCGGAACCCCCTGCCCTAGCCAGGCATTTGCCCAGGTCTAGGCTGTTCCAGGAGTGAGACCTGGCCCCTGGGAGGCTGGGACCCTGGGAGTGCGGTCACACACTGCTGCCTGGCCCTGGATCTTGGGGGCATGTTCTGGTGTGTTTCTCAGGGGCTCAGCGGTGAAGTGAGTTCTGCCTTGAGGGCTGGGCCCTGGAGCTGCCTCGCAGCTGATACCCACCAGCCCGACCTCCTGTCCTTGAGGGCCCGGGCGTGTTGTGTGAGGCCGGTCACCGTGGGGGCTGCTGCAGCCCCCATGGCTGAGTGCTGTGTAGGCTGCAATGTTGTTTCCAGTGGGGGCTGATCTTACCTCCCACCTGCCTCTCCCGCTGGCCCTGTAACAGGTGTTTCCAGGGTGTGCCTCCCGAGGGTGCCACAGCCTTGGGGAATGCCAGAGTGAAGGGAGCCTGACCTGCCGTGAGCACCTGGATATGCGGGGTTGGGGGGATGGTGGGGCAGGAGGAGGAGAGGGCCCTCACCTGGAAGGCCGCAAACCACATGAGCCAGTCGAGGCGGTGGTGGTAGGGGGAGATGAGGCATGGCCGTCTCTTTAGGTCGCCTGGCTTGCACTTGAACTCATAGTCCTCCCACACGGTGTCTGGTGCGCTGGCATTGGGGCTGGCCGTGCCCTGCAAGATGACCTCTGTCCGCTCCCTGGTGATGCTGTCGAGGAGACGGAGTCACCGTGGGCCGGGCCCTGGGCAACTCCAGGCGGGGCGGCAGCACTCCTCCACCGGCTCCCCGCCCTGGTCAGACAAGGGTGAGGCTGGAGCTGCGGCCGTGGGTGGAGCAGGAGCAGGTGGGGGCTGGCCCTGGGGGTGGACCAGCCCACCTGGCTCGTCAGGGCCGGGTCTCCCGCTTGGTGAACAGGGAGAGACCGCATCCAGGCTGGAGTCAGCCAAGATGGGAACCCCCAGGGGAATGAAGACTACCTTCCGAAGGCTCCATATGTGTTGACGATTCTGAGGGGGTTGAAGGAGCTGTTCATGACCTGCTTGGGGCTCAGCAAGTTGAGGACCACGGGGATGCTGAGCCAGGCGACCAGGATGCCCAATGCTAGGTTGGCCGTCCGTCGCACCATACAGCCTGGGCCCAGAAAGAGAGAGCCGGTTGGTAAGCTTCTGCCCCCCGGGCCCAGACCCCAACCATGGGGGAAAGCTGAGGCCGCCCCCACCCCTCAGCTGGCCCCCCAGACCTTGGTCTCTGTCTGGCCCCTCTGGGCTTGCAGAAGCGGAGGGCAGTCCACTGGCTCCCTGCTTAGGATTCTGGGAAGGGGCCTTTGCCCCTTTTATAACCTCCATTTTCCCCAGCTAAGGACACCCCCTGAGGCCAATGTTGAAACTGAATCATGGGAACTGTGCCCGTGGGGTGGGCCTGGTTGTCACTAAATAAGAATGGCCCAGCACCTCTAGGGACCAGCTGCCTTGAGTTTGGGAATAAAGGCCTTGCGTTCACATCCCCAGGTGTCCACCTACTGAACGTTAGCGTAGGCCGGGCCTCCCGGGCTTCCTCCTTCTGCATCTTCAGGACTCGGTCCTTGAGGCTGCCAGGCCCAGAGGGAAATAGGAATCCTATGGCGGCATCATCGAAGCAGGCGACACTGGGAACAATGGTCAGCCAGTTCAGGAAGCTCAGGTTCCCGCTAACAATGAGGACCACCTGAGGGACGGAGCAGAGGATAGCTGCCCCACCCCAAACTCAGAGCTTGGGGTGCTCCTGCAGGTGGCAGCCTGGCTGTCCCCTCTAGCTGCCTGTGCTCTGCCCGCTGCATCACCATATAGCAACTCAGCGGTGACTCACAGACCTGGCGCGCAGAGCTGACGGGGCTGCGGGTTCCCAGATTCTCCCTGGGAGCACACGTGGGTGCCTGTGCTGTTGCCTGAGGGATTGGGGTGGCAGGAGGCCATGGCCCAGGCTGCACGCCTGTCTTTCTAGATGTCTGTCCCAAGGACATGCCCCAAAGAATCTTGAAGGCAGACTCTTTCCAGAGCCCCCAGTGAGGCCCCACCTGCTGACACCTTAATTCAAGCCTCTGAGAGTCTGCTTGAGACCGCAGCCAAGGCCACCCAGGCTGCTGCTCCCCCTAGGTGCCCATCAAGGGCAGGAAGATGGGGTGCACTTGCCTGTCTGTTTTCTGCCCTATCCCCCACACCCTGGTGCCCACCCATGAGGCTGCCCCTGGTCTGGGCATCCACTGGGATGGGTGCGGCAGGTTTCTGGCAACTTGTATGTATGGAGCTATGCTTGGATGTGGCTCAGATAGAGCCCACCTCTTTGTACTTTTATAGGGGCCACAGGGACAGGACCAGTCCAGGGCTGTCTGCTGGGCAGCTCTCTGGGAGGCTGGTCACTGCCGCTCCTCAGAGGCCTCGAACTGCCCCAGATGCTTCCGGGGTAGGGTTGGATGACACAAGGCCCAGGAAGCCCAAATGTGCCTGGTGAGAAACTGGCATGTCCCAGAAATCCCACTAAAAATGGTGACCAGGGAGGTGAAGCTAGGACCCACGGGTCCACCTCTGTGGCACCGGTGCTAACATGGCCATCCGGAGAGGTTTCCAATGAGGATCGCCCCCAAAGGGACCAAGGCTCCTGGCCATCGGCACCGAGGCCACGAGTGGGTGTGAGGCTGGCAGCACGGGGCTCTCCCACACAGCGCGCACAGCGCCTGTCTCCGAGGACTGCGTGCTGGAGCTGCCTCCCAGCCAGAAGACTGGGAAGTTCTTTCTGGCAGGGCACATTTTGTAAATTGCCTTAGAGACTCGAGGATGGCACTTCTGGCCTGACTATGCCCTGCTGCTGGGTGGTGGGAAACAGGGAGTGAATGGTCCTCCCATGAGGGGAGGGGCGGCCTCTGGGTTCACAGCTGATCCACATGCTCCGGGCACAGGGTTCTGTTCTCCAAGCCCCCAGGGACCCCAGGGCCTGCTGCGCAGAGAGCTTCCTTAGTGAGGAGGACTCCAAATGACCACAGTGGATGACAGGCTGGGAGGTGGGGAGGCCTCAGGCACCACTGGCCTGTGTGTTCAGGTGCGGCCTGGGACACAACCCCATACCTCTGGGAAGCCCAACCTTTGAGAGTGGCAGCCTGGTAAGAGCAGGTCTGACTGTGGTGGCAAGAGGTCCTGGCCCACCAGGGATGCCCCAGGCCAGGCTGATACCCCTGGAACGTGAGCTCCCTGGGGACTATGGGTGTCCTGGAATGCAGGGTAGCAGGGCAGATGGTGGTGGCCGGAGGTGGGGAGGAGCGACATGACCACAGCACACACTTTCATGGTGCAAACGGGACGCTGCAGATGCCGCAGGGACAGGAGCCAGAGGGACCAACGTGACATGGGCATGGGCGTGGCCCTCTTCCCTTTTAAGTCAATTTTATTGATATGAATGATACAATGCACCCATTTTTAGCATATATAGTTCAATGGCTTTTGACACCTTTACTTCTGTGTACATCACCACAGAGGCCAGAACTTCTACCCCCAAAAGCCTCCTGGTGCCTGTTTGTGTCACCCTCTCCCGCACCCCGAAGTCTCTGAACTGACTTCTGTCTGTCTGTTGCTCTGCCTGCTCCAGAACTCGGTTCCTGGGCTCGGTTCCTCGGTTCCGGGCCCTGAGACCTGCACTCCCCGGCCTCGGGGCCCCCACCCCCCACAGAGGGACACAGGCAGGGGTCCCCCTGCCCTCTGGTGAGTATTGGGGACCCCCAGGACTTGACTACCATGAGTCAAGTTTCCACACACAGAGGTGTTGACTAGCGTTGGGTCATGTGGCCATCTGGACCCCCTTGGCCTTCGTCTGGGACTGTGAGCAGAAGCTCAGTGATTTTAGCTGGGGCTCCCCATGAGCAGCAACCTTGAGGGGTCTCTTCCTGTGCTGAACTTCGTGTGTTCTCTGAGAAGCACCTGTTCAATCTTCTTCCCATTAAAAATAACCAAACCCACTGATTCTTTTTTTTTTCAAACCCACTGATTCCTTGGGCTGAGAGTTCTTTGTCTGACATGCACATACTGTGATTATTTCCTGCCCACTGGTGGCCTGCTCTTTTGTTTTTGTTATGCTATCTTTGGAAAAGATGAAGTTTAAGTTTTTTGTGAAGTCCAAGTTATCAATGTTTTTCAAATCTAAGAAGCCTTTGCCTACCCCAAGGTCACAAAGATCTTGTGAAAGGCCACAGAAGGAGCGCTGGTCCGTCTGGGTGTGTCCGAGGGGCAGCCTGAGGTGAGGCTGAGAACTCCTCTCTCCTTGTGGACTCGGCAGGCAGTCCCCGGGGCCCAGGAGCCAGCTCAGGAGCAGAGAAAGGTGCGAGGGTGAACGGGGCCAGGCCCAAGGAGCCCCAAGTGCTGGGAAGAGCAGACCCGCGGTCACGGCTTCCAGGAGCAGCGGAGGAGCTGGTGCAAGCGGGCGGGGTCAGAATCAGGGTCTGGGATGACGGGGCTACTGAGGGAAGGGGTGGGTCCACGGGGGCTGAGGTTAAAGGGTTTGCAGGGAGTGAGCTGCCCTGAGCCCTGGCCTCTAAAAAAGAGAAGACTCCGAGCCACAGAAGAGCCACAGAAGAGCCCAGTAGGCCAGGGACCCACACATGAAACAAAATGAACGAGGGAAAGACAGACAGGTGCGGAACTGGAGAAGTGTGGGCGTCCGTCACACGAGGAGAACAGCCAGAAGGGCACTGTCTAGAAAGAACTTTGAGGAAAAGGTGGAACAAGGGCAAGTGAACAGAACCCACAGTGAAAATGGTCAACTCACCACAGAAACAAGAGGGATAAAAAGGGAATTTCATGAAGTTCACATGTAAATACATCTCACTCCTAACCGCGCGCACACATTTCTGAAAGAAACGAGACTGTAACCAGCCAACAGCCGCTGCGCAGGCAGAGCCTCGCCCCCCTCCCCCGCCCCCCCAGCCGCCCAGGCGGCCTGGGCTGGTACTGTCACTGCAGAAACCCATGGAGGCTGGAGCTGCCAGGGAAGGAGGCGAGGTGACAGGTGCAGCGGGGAGGGGCCGCCCTCCCTCCACCAGGGGTGTGTCCTCTTTGGATGGTGGGCAGGCAGGGATGTGCCATCTCCGTGTGGCCCAGCACTTCACCTCCGCTTTTCTCCAAGGCTGAGCAAAACTCAGCTGATGCCCCAGACCCTTCACTGCTGAATTTTAATTAAAGCTGGTCTTGATCCTGGCAGTCAGCGGTCGGGGGCAACGCAAGGTCACAGACGCCAGCCTAATGAGGGTCTGTGGAGGAGCCGGCCTGTCGGTGGGTCAGGCCAGCTTTACAGATCGTGACGGAGTTTTATGATGTATGACAAGAGAGGCTGTGGGTTCACGGCTCTCACTGGATTAACTTGGAAAACTAGTTTTCTTGGCTATGAGCCCAAAAATAATGATTTCTTCCTCTTCTCTATGATGTTAACAAATGCATGCCAAACAGCCTGGCCAGTACTGCTCTGGGCCAGCAGTCTCTCCTGCCAGCCCCTCTGGGCCTGTCAGGGTCCCCACGCCTCAGGTCTGGGTTAAAAGGGCGACTGTGGGCAGACGGGCTTCTTCCTAAAGTCCGTGGACGCCACTGGCCCCTGACGGCCTGGGCACGGGGCACCAGGGCTGTGTGGCTGTGGCAGGAGCTGGGGTGCTGACAGGTGGGGCGGGTCAGATCCCCGCTGCCCAGACCCCTCTTCCACCACAGGGAGGGTGTGGGGCTGGCGACTGAGCCCTTGGGGTGCCGTGGCAGGGTGCCCAGAGTCCTGCGGCCACTCCGGCCCCAGCCTCTTTCACATTCCCTTTGCGGTGGGTCTGGGCCAAACCCGACGGGACGGGAGTATCTGATTCCTGCTCCCCTCCTGTGGGTCTGATCTCTGGTTTTCATCTCCACTGACCTCCGCACCAGCTCAGCTCAGTCTCTTAGCTGCAACTTGTGGGGATGATGTCACCGAAGCTCAGCTGCTCTGCTGCGCTGCCTCTGGGATCCTGGCTGCTGACATGCTGGCTCGCAGTGGCTCTGTGCCTTCTGGTAAATGCTTTGCACCGTGTCTGGCATGGCTCAGTGGACAGCTGGGCTGCTGCATCCAGAGCCCCTCTCTGTGGCTCCACCAGGCAGCTAAGGCCCACTGTGCAGTGGAGATCAGGACAAGGACCAGCCACTATCCTGAGGGGCTGCTGTCTGGGGCCACGAGGTGAGAAAGCACCACTGGCCCTCGCTGCCCAGTTCACAGCTGAGATGGCCACCAAGGCCAAGGAGACCCAGAGCGTGGCAGCCCTTCCATTAAAAATGCGACACAGCCGCCCGTCAGGGCTCCAGTGAAGACAGAGCAAGAGTAGGATGGAGGGAGGACAACCAGCCCCTTCCCAAGGTCCACGGACCTCAGAGAGGCACGCTGCCAGACAGCCCCTCCGGCTGGGCCAGGACTCTCTCCTCCTGGGCTGGGAGGGTGAACGGGGTGCATGAGCTGTGGGGAACAGTCCACCTCAGCCTCAGAGCAGGCCCTGGAGGAGGCTGGTGGCACCAGGCAGCCGCCCTCTCTTCACTGTTCTCCACCTGCAGAGCCCTCTTGCCCTGTGACACCCTGTGACACCCTGTGACACCATCCTCTGCAGCTGCCAGCCTTTGCGAGGAGCACCAGATCCCACCTGTACTCCTGAGAGATCTGTCTGGGCCACACTCTCTCCATCAATGCTCGTACCACCAGCAGACGTGGTGACCATGACCTGCCAGGCTGAGCAGGGTGGCCTGCTGGCTCACTGGGGATGCTGACCTGTCCAGGGAGCCCGCCTGCAATGGGCCTGCCTGCCTGAGCCCTCCCGCCCTGTCCTACCTGCACACGCAGAGCCCAGCCTCACCTCTGGCCTTTCACGGCTCCTGTGAGGCCACAGAAGGCCTGGTGCAAGGAGAGGCATCCAGAGAAACCCAGGCCAAAACGCCACTAATTTGAAAGAAGCCTAACCAATAAATAGCATTTATTCATCTATACCCTCACATACCAGGGAGCACAATGTGAAAAACCGTGAAAAGCAGAATGGAGACTGCTGAGATCGGACTTAGCGGTTTAGAAACTGACGAGAAATCCTGCTTGAACGTGGTGCAGAAACGGGAGAACTGATGACAGAAATGATGCAGGTTCAGCAAAGTCAACGGCTTCGCGATCAACTTCCCAGGGAAAGAATGATGTGAAAAGACGGAGCTCGAGCACCCCTGGGGCCTCGGGGCTGAAGGACAGGTCCCGGGAGTGAGACGCGGCCTGTACGTGCTCTGGAAGTTTCTCGCTTCCAGGATGAAGTGGAAGAAAGAACATGAGCATTTAGGCTGAAAATGTAAAAAAGGAGTGAAAAAGCAAAGAAGGAAACAAGGAAAAGGCAGTCCAAGGGGTGTTGCGTCTCTGGGCTGAACACCAGAATGCGTGGCCTGGGCAGCATCCTGGCCAGGCTCGGGGAGGACGCCAGCCTGTTCACGGTCTGCAGCTGCGGGTTGTGGGGGAGGGCAAAGGCCCACTGCCTCTTGTGACAGGCAGGCTGGGCGTGGTCCACGCCTGTGCAGTTGAGGGGTTTCTTGGCAGTGGGGGAGGTTTAAAAGGATAATCAGGACAGAGCCACTGAGTCTGGCTCCCAGCTGAGGACTGGCCTGAAACGAGGCTTGGCGTCTGTCCTGCTCCATCTTCAAACACACACGACTGGGACGAGGACTGAGAGGAGAGTCCCAGAGACACAGGGGCCCGCGCCTTCCCCGCACCTCCACCCGCCTGCTTCCTGAAACCACTGGGATTACGCTCCCAGGCCTGCACTTCCTTCTACTGTGGGGAGCAGAGCTGGCTGGAAATGGACTCGGGGTGTCCCAGAGCTGCGCCCAGAGGAGTGACAGCTGTGCATACCACCTCCACCCTCCTTGTCGCCCCCAGAAGCAGGGCCCAAGTCTCTGCCATCCTCCTCTGCCTCCTCACTCTGACTTCATGTTCCAGGGATGATGGAGGTAGTGCTGGAGCCGCTGTTGCCAACACAAACAGCTGGACCCTGAACAAATCAGACGAAGAAGCGACTGTGTGTGACGCGGCTGCGGGCCCCACAGGACTCCTGACTCAAGGCAGACGGGAAACAAACAGATCTGCTAACGGCCCTTGGTGGGTGTGCAGGGAGGGGCCCTCAGAGGGCCGAGCCTGGAGGTGGGCAGGTCAAGGGACTGGTGCCACCACGCAGGAGGCAGCTGCAGGGACCCTGCGAGTCCCGGGAGGCTGTGCCCAGACCTGCACTCAGAGGCTCACGGGAGCCTCCACAGGCCAGGGAGAGAGCACCACCAGGGGGCCTGGCAGTGACCCCTACTCACACCAGTCTGGGTGACTTTCAAGCCCTGACAAACCCCTTGTGGAAGCCAGGTGGGCAGCAGAGATCCCTGGGCGGTCCTACAGGCTGGCCTGAACAGCTGAGAGCCTCAGCGAGGGCTGTTTCAGATCCACTCGGAGGATCTGAAGACAAAGGCCAAGATGATCAAACTGAACTGCAAGTAAATCAGCAGCTTTTCAGGAGAGAATTGGGCCCCACGACACAATGGCCGGTATCCAATCAATAGTTCGGGCAAACCAGCAGCAGCCTGAGGACCGCAGCTGGGAGAAAAGGACGGGCTCATAGAAACGGAACCAGACATGGTGGTGACCAGGGGCAGGCCGGTGAGAATGTTGAAACAGGTGGCGTCAGTAAATTAACGGATCTAAAAGAAAACACTGTCATGACTAAGATAAATAGGAAAATGATAAAGAAGAACAAAGAGGTAATTTGAGATTTTAAAAGGTGATATAAAAAATGGAAAATTTACTGGAGAGGCTTTGGATAAAACTGACACAGGAGAAAAGTCAGCGGCTGAGTGAGAACTTTCTCAACTGAAGCCGAGTGGCCAGAGCCCAGCAGCCCCTCCAGGGCTGGGGACCACGCACTCTGGTCTGAAGCACGTGTTGGTTATGTCCCAGAAGGGAAGGCTGGCAGGAACAATAGTTAAGAAACCACATCTGAACATCCTCCCATTTGGATGAAAACTATACATGCACAGATCAAGTAAGCCTAACGAATCATAAGCAGGACAAACGCAAAGTTCACACCACAGTACATCAAGTCAAACTGCTGAAAACCAGTGACAAAGAGAAAGACATAGAAGCAGCCAGAGGGGAAGAAAGGAAATGAAAATGATACAAATAAATTAAAGCATATACTGTGTTCATGGATAGGAACGACTAATGTCATTAAAATTTCCACAGCACCCAAAGCGCTCTATCTACAGATTCAGTGTAGTCCCTACCGAACTACCAATGGCAATTTTCACAGAACTAAAACAAATAAACCAAAAATTTACGTGGAACCACAAAAGTCCCCAAACAGCCACAATAATCTTGAGAAAGAAGAACAAAGTTGGAGGCATTATGTTAACTGATACCAAACTATATTACAAGGCTATAGTAATCAAAGCAGTATGGTACTAAGGTAGAAACTGACATACAGATCAAGGGAACAGAACAGAGAGCCCAGAATTCCACGCTTACATGGATAATATGACAACAGATACAAGAATATATAATGGGGGCAAAGGTGGTCTCTTCAATGAATGTTGTTAGAACAACTGGACAGACATATGCCAAAAAATAATAAAACTCTACCTTTTTCTTATACAAAAATGAATTCAAAATGGATTAAAGACTTAAATGTAATACCTGAAGCCATAAAACTCTTTGAGGAAAACTTCGGCGTAAACCCTTTGGCACTCCCCTTAGTATTGTTTTTTTGGACCGTCCCACCTCAGGCAAGGGAAATTCAAAAAAAAAAGCAGGACTACATCAAACTAAGAAATTTTTACAAAGCAAAGGAAACCAGCAACAAAATGAAAAGACAACCTATCGAATGGGAGAAGATATTGGCCAATGATACATTTGATAAGGGGTTAATATCCAAAATCTGTAAAGAACTCATATAACTTAACATCAAAAAAACAAGTAATCCTATTTTTAAAATGGACCTGAATATACATTTCTCTAAAGAGAGCATACTGATGGCCAGCAGACATATGAAAAGATGTCACTAATCATCAGAGAAATACAAATTAAGACAGTGAGATAACACCTCACACCTGTCAGAACAGCCATCATCAATAAATCAACCAGCAACAGTTTTGGTGAAGGTGTGGAGAAAAGGGAGCCCCATGCACTGTTGGGGTTGCAAATTGCTGCAGCCACTGTGGAGAACAGTGTGGAGAGTCCTCAAAAAATTAGAAATGAAGTTGCCTTATAACCCAGTGATTACACTTCTGGGTATTTATACAAAGAAATCTAAACACTGATCCGGAAAGATACATGAATCCCTATGCTCACGGCAGCATTAGTTACAACAGCCAAGACAGGAAGCCACCTACAGATCCATCAAAAGAATGAATAAAGATGTGACACACACACACACACACACACACACACACACACAAGAATATGACTCGTCACAGAAAAGAGCGCAGTCTTACCATCTGCATCAGCATGAAAGGACCTAGAGGGAATCATGCTAAGTAATACAAGTCACACAGACAGTGTATGGTTGCACCACACATGGAATCTAAAAACAAAACAAAACAAAAACAAAAAACCAAAGCAAATGAAAAAACAAAAAGAGAAAAACAGACTCACAGACACAGAAAACTAACTGAGGGTTGGGAGACAGGGTGAAAAAGGCAAAGGGACTGAGAGGTACAGGTTGGCAGTTACAAGAGCCCAGCACCAGGAACACAGTCAGTGACACTGTGGTCACTGCGTATGGAGCCAGGTGGGCACCAGACTTACTGTGGAGGCCCTTCATAAAGTATAAAAATGTCTAACTGCTACGCCGCACACCTGAAACCAATGTAAAATAATACTGAATGACAACTGTAACAGGAAAAACGAAACCCAACACAGGACTATCAGCGGGCACACTATGGGTCTTCTTCCCTTTTACTTTTCCAAATCAGTAATTTTCCATTTATAACAAGAAAAAGTGCCATCGGGAGGATTCTTGGTGCCTTTGGGGGTCCTCTGGCCACTCCAGACACATGAAGGCCATGCCCCAGTGGCGTGAAGATGCCCCTGGGCTGTCACCAGCCCCTGCAGGCATGTGCTGCAGAGTCTCCAGGGGCCTCCCGCACCTTTGATCTGGGACTTCTTCATCTTGCGAGCTGCAACCTGGGCCTTCCTGGGGGCAGCCGGCTCAAGCTGTCCTTGGTGATCCACAGTGCCACCCACGGTGAATTGGGGGTCTGGCGGTGATCAATACTTGGCAGACCTGAGCAGGGTCCTTTGAATGAGGGGCCCCCAGAGAAAGGGGTCCAGCTGCTTGGCACAGGCAGGAATGGGACCCACGTGGGGTCTTCCTCAGCCTTTGAAAAGAGAATTGGAAAAAACAAAGAGCCACCCCAGGGCGGCTCCAGAGAGCACCAGAGAGAGGTCTGCACCCCTGCAGCCCAGGCACTTCCAAGCCTGGCCCTGCCTGATACTATGGCAGACACAAGCCTGGGCCCACGTGAGCGAGGCCACAGCCCAGGCAGGGGGGAGGGAGTTAGGCCTTCTCCCTGAGGTTCTAGGTGGCATTGCTGTCCATTTGGCACCATTATCATGATGGACAATAGCTCTGAGTCAACGCCTGGGGACACCATCCTGCTTCCCAATGAGGCCATGTGAGCTCAGCCTCTGTGAGCTCTGCTGCAGACATGGGTGCAGGGGCTGTGGGCCAGTCATCTCTCTGCACAGCTGCAGAAGCATCTGCCCCACCTGATGCCTGATCCAAATGACTGTGACCCAGATTGCTCAGGTGCCAACAGGATCTCCAAAGCCTGACAGTTAGCTGGATGAGAACTCGGGAGCACATATCAAAAGGCATGGCCACGTGGCCCTGAGTGACCCCTGAGCAATGCCCGGTCCTCCCTGGGCTCCGGTCATAGTGGGTCTGGGTGGGGCAGCCCCGGCACCAGCAGGTTTCCTAAGAACACCTCAGGTCATTCTTACCTGAGCCCTGCTGGGTGGCTCTGATCTCCTGGAGAACTCAGTTCAACAAGGCACAGTTTAGGGATGAAATCCTACTTCTAAAAATACAGCAGAAACCACAGGGACGTCACTTGGTCACGCACAGAGCCCTTGTCAGGCACATGTATGTCCCCACCTGGCCTACTCCCCTTTATCTGCCCCATCCATCTGGATGGCCATGTTTTTAATAGAAATGGGGTGCACGGCCCCTGTGTGCCGAGGGGTCTGTGATCTTTCTTGGTATTGCTGCAGCGTCTCCGCTGAGGGAAAGGAATTGATCACACGGTGCATCTGCATATACACCAGCCGACAGAGGCTTAATTACACCCTTGGTGCACAACGCGGCCTGCAGGAGACCTGGATGGTGCAGTGGCCCGAGGCCTGTGACGGGGCAGCTGCAGCTGGACGATGTGCAGTGAGTGCCGACTCTGGAGCCCAGGAGACGCTGCAGCAGATGTTCTAAGACGAAGCAACAGGATTCCAAAGAGGGATGGGGTGGGTTCTGGAACCAGCTGCTGGGCTCTCAGCTTGCACTGCCTTGCCAAGGACACGTGCTTATTCGCGGGAGGCTTTCTGCAGCCCGGAATCCAGGGGCAGGCACCCAGAACTCAGGGCTGGGGGAGGCAGCTCTCTGTGCCCATGGCCATGGGGATGGCCCCACTGGACCATGTCCTCAGTACTCTGGCCAAAGTTGCAGAGATTAGAAAGAGCAGGATGTGGTGGGAGGTGAAGGGGAACCTGGTCTGGGACCCAAGATAAGTCTGCACTGACCAGGAGCCCGCTGCCTGGCGAATGCCCGTCCTGTGCTAGGATGGGACGCCTGTCCAGTTCCATGGCGGAAGCCAACAACTGCCCCCTCCGGGGTCTTCCCCTCAGGCTTGGTATTAGAGCAGGGGTCTGAGGCTGGGGTGGTGCACTTCTTCACGGAGACAATGGCCTTGCAGAACCCTCTGGAGCAGCTGTGTAAACTCGGTGTGGGAGGAGGTAAGGCGTTCACATCCTCAATCCTTTCCCAAGGGGGTGGACGGAAACAAACAAAACCAGAGCCGCCTCTTGGGGTCTCAGGCACAGAGACAGGTGCTCGGCCCCCAATGCAGCACCTCGCAGACCCACAGGGCACACCCAGCAGGAGCCACTCCCCAGAGTGACTGATGTGCCCAGGGCAGCAGCCCGACGGAGAGCTTAACATCTGCTGTGAGTCAGCATCCTGTGGCCCCCCAACCCTGAGACCCCACACTGCCTGCCAGGGGCTGGACATGCTGCAGCTGGACCAGCTGGCCATTGGTCCTCTCTGCTCTGGACAGCTGAGGCCTGACCCCTGAGGGCAACACACCAGGCCTTGGAGAAGAGCTCTGTGGTCCTCCTGCTTTGTCCTAGGCATGGTGTGGGGCTGGAGCGGACAAAGCTGGGGACATGCCTGACCAGGGGCTCCCAGGGCCTTCAGGGAATGGAAGGCAAATGTGTGTGGCTCTTCTGGGATAACGTTCAGAGCTGCAGGATGGCAGTAAGGTCCTTTGAGGTGCAGCCCAGGCCCTCCCCTGCCCAGGGCTTCTGTGCCACCACCATCCACCACTGCCCACCCAGGCAGCAGGCCCCAGAACTGGGTCTGGACCTAGCCATCTGGCCTGAGGCTGCTGGGAGCCATCTACCCCTGAGCCCTGAGGCCACCACCCCCACCCCTCCCTGCCTAGGTGTCAGGTGCCCTGGCTGGGACAGGATTCAGATCTACCGCCAGACCGAGTCCAGAGAACCGGTCCTCGTCCCAGTGGACCAGGAGACTCGAGCCAAGCCAGCTGTGAATAATCAAGGGTAGCTCGAGGCCACTGGTCACAGGGTCCGTTTGGATTCTTTTCGAATCTGATTTTCCACATGCACTGGTGACCAACTTTCCTTCAGTTATCTTTTTTTTAAGGTAATACAACAACTCGCTTTTCATTAGTGCTTGTCAAAGTCGGCTTCATATTACTCAAACAGAAAGCCGGTCTTATAGCTTGGCGGAATTGGGGGGTCCTCAAAGGCCTTGTTGAGTGTGCAGTCCGGAGTGGGTTCCACGGACTCACTGCAGCAAAAGCAGTGACTAACTAATGCCCTGCTGCCCCAGTGTGGGTCCCGGTCACCTTGGTGGCCATGAAGTCAGAGCAGACCTCATTCCTCCCGAGGCTGGGAGCCACTGGCTGGGAATCCCCAGACAACAGGGGAAGGTCCCGCATAAGGTGGCGCCCTTGCTGCTGGGCGCTCAAGCCTCCGCCTGGAGCTTTCTCCCACTGGCTTGAGACCACAGGGCCATGCGGCCTAATGGGGTGCAGAGTGGGCATAGTACCGATGCCCAGGCTGCTGCAGGGGCACTGGGTAGCCAGGGCTCTGTATCCAACTACCAACTCTGGTAGTTTATAGGTGAACTGTGGTCCATCCAGACAGTGCAATATTGTTCAGCAACGAAAAGGAAAGAGCTCTCAAGCCAGAAGAGGGCAAGAGGAACCTCAAATGCATTTTACTTCACACACGAGTCAGCCCAAAAAGCTCCATCCTGGATGATTCCAGCTGCATAACACTTGGGAAAAGGCGAAACTACGCAGACAGTGAATGAATGGATCAGCGGTCGCCAGGGGCTGGGGAGCAGGGGGAGGATTGTTAGGGCAGTGACGTCACCCTTCATATGATGCTAAATGGTGGTTACATGACATTGAACATCTGTCCAAACCCACAGAAAGTACACCACCCAGAGTGAATGGCAGCCTGACCTGTGAACTCCAGTTAGTAACAAAGTACCAGTGCCGGCTCCTCAGCTGTAACGAATGTATTGGAAGATGTTACTACGGGGACACTGCGGGCGGGGACGGGGGGCCGAGGAAATCATCCACACTGTGCTTAGTTTTCTGTAAAGCTAAAACTGTCCTAAAAATAGTCTGGCGACTAAAAAATAAACAAACAGAAAGCTAAAATACCGGGGCAGTGAAAGCAGGTGAGTAGGGAGGGGCAGGGATGGTTAAAGTACCTTAGGGCTTTAGGGCCATCACAGGGGCAAAGAGGGGGTTAAATTTAGACTTTCTGGTAGTTAACTGAGCACGTACTCACTTGAAAGAAACAGAGTGTATAACTTACTAGTTAGGAGAGAAAAATAATGGAATGAGAAAAACCTCAAAGGAAAGCTAAAAGGGACAAAAAGAAAATAACAAGTGTAGAAATAAAGACACCAGAGAATGCACGTCAGCTGCAGTTTGGAGAGAACCCTGCTCGCGCCGTTATGAGGGCCACACGGGTCAAAAGGACACAGGCTGAAACGAGAAGGTAACAAATCCAGACTCTGCAAATATAAGAATATTATGACTTTTTTTGGCTAACAAATTTGAAAACATATGACATGGACAAATTCCCAGGAAAATGTTTGCTCTAAAGCTGCCTTCAGAAAAAAAAAGGAAACCCTGCATGTCTGACAGCCACCAAAGGCACTAGTCAGTGCCCAGACGCCCGGGAGGCTGGGTGGCTCGCACGGGGTGCTGTCTCTGTCCTCGCGGACGCACGCAGAGAAGGGGCGAGCCCTCCGTGAGCTCGGTGAGCTAGATGGGAGAGCCCGAGCGTGGTCAGGCCCGTGCGAGATGGAAAGTCACAGACAAGTCTCACTCACTGACAACCACGCAAACTCCAAAACACAATGCTAGCATACACGCCCAGTCACATCACCACACACAGCATGATTAACATGTTGGGTTTATACGAGGAAGGTAACATTGGCTCAACATCAGCAGTATTGATGCAACTCACCACCTTAACAGATTGAAGGGGGAGAAAAGTGACCTCACAGGTGGTGGGAAAAAAACATTTGTTAAAGTTAAACATCCATTCATTTTGGGACTAAAAATACCCAAAGCAAGATCACAAAACAAGACTTCCTACTAAAGCAGAAACAGAGGAGAACTTGATAAAGGCAACCACAGAAACCAACCAACTGAACCACCTCTGGTCACATCTCGCTGGGTCAGGGAGCCCTCCTTTGGCGCCAGGCGGCCCCGGTCCTGCTGCCTGTTGCGCCTGCCACCCGCCACGGTGCACAGACCCCGGACACCACAGGGAAAAAACCAGGAGCGGGACTAGAGAAGTCACAAGGGCACCGCCATTGTGGCATGTATTGTGGTTACGCATGATAAAAACAAACAATAAGCAGGACACAGCACTTTAAACCCAGACAGTGTTTTCCCTGGGAACTGACACACTCGTACTCACAGGGGTCTGCGGTGACTCACCTGGAACAGGCTCTGCAGGGCGCCATGCAGGATGCACATCCGCCGTCCCAGGAAGATGAAGAAGGGCACCACGAGCTCCAGGAAGTGGTTGCTAAGTGTCTCAAAGCGATGGACCCACCATGGGGACTGGTGCAGGAAGTAGGCCATGGGGTTGGGCACCGGCTGCGTCTGTGGAATAGGAGGCGGCCTGTGAGCTATGCCCTAAGCCCCACCTCACAGGGGCCCCCGGCTGGCCTGTACTGCCCACTGGCCGGTTTAGAAAGGAGAGGGGGCTTTTGGGGGAAGACAGATCTGGGTCCATCTGGTTAGAAAAGGTATGGGGGAGGCTGGTGCCATGGCCTTTCCTCCAGAAGCTCACCTGCTGCCAAGACACAGATTGCCAGGACAGGGGTGATGGGAGCACGTGTCTAGGTCTTTCTGAGGTGCACATCAGAGGCCCCTCCCCTGCACAGTTTCCTGTAATTCTCACACAGACCCATTCAGGGGCCTCGAAGGTCTTGGTCACACCGGAGCTCAGATGCTGGGGAAGAGCCTGCAGTCAGAGCCCTGAGTGGCATCAGGCACTGGGGGGCCCCGTTCAGAGGACGGGGTGCTGTGGGAGAAACCGTGGGCCTGTCTCAGGCGAATGCTTACACGTGAGTGATGTGTGCCTGAAGGACGAGCGGGCTGGGGAACAGGCCCCGGCCCTGAGTGTGTGCCCTTGGGAATGCATATGTTTGAAGTGGGCAAGCACAGTGCATCCCAGGAGGCCTGAGTGTTGATTCCGCTACGGTGCTGGCCACCCCAGGGCCCAGCTGACAGGCCCTGCACCTTGGACCACAAGGCCCTGTGTGCCCCCAGACCCCATCCGGTAGCTGAGGCTAGGAGCAGGCCATGAAACAGGTCACATGGCCACCAATGCTCAGGTGGGCCGACTGCAGATGCCGTGTGGGACTGGGTACGCCCCTAACCACGAGGCTGGAAACAGGCCTTGACTAGGCTCGCTGCCCTGTCGAGGAGGTCCCAGTGTGACACTCAGCTACTGGTGAAGGGCGTGGGTCTCGCAGTGCACAGGGGCACTCCACGCTGACAGGATACCAGGCACTGGGGCTCCAGGCCCAGGTGGCCCGGCCGTGCCGCCTCTCACATGAGCTGCTCCCCTTCCTGTATGCGGAGGGCATGGTGATTCCGACGGGGGTGGGGGTCTGCTGTGCCCACACCCATCCCTGCCCGGGCAGCCTCCACATGCTCTGGAACACTCACGGGCATCTTTCTCCCTCCTGGGGACTTATGTTCTCTGTGCATGCACACACACACACAGACACAAAGGCTGCTGTGCAGGCAACCATGGCCACTGTCAGGGCAAGGCTGGGCTAGAGACACAAGTGGGTGATTGCTGGTGCGCCAGCACGGCTCCAGTAATATACACACTTGACCTTGTCACACATGGTTTAGATCCCAGAGGAAAAGTGCTTCTTGCAGTAGCCACAGGAGTGCTGGCCCCAGCCCCTTGTGACCTGCTCCCCAGCCAGTTTCTCCCTCACCTGCTCCTTTGCCACGTGGCCCCCTGGCCCCAGTACTGAGCCTGGCTGCAGCCTGGCTCTTACCTCTGCTCTGAGCATGCTTCCTCTCAGATTTGCTGAGGGCCCAAGGAAGTGCCTGTCCTGCTGGTATCCTACTGTGTGATGGGCATAGAGAGGTGACTGCTGACCATGAGGACACACTTGTCGAAGTGCAACGGCCTGGGCACCCTGAACAGTGCGGGCCTTCTCTCTGACACTCAGTGTGAGCGAGCGGCCGTGGTGAGAAGCCCCCAAATGCCAGAGCTCCTGGCTGCCGGGCCGCCCCTCGGCTTGGAATTAGGATGGCAGCCGTGGAAGGGTCGCTGACCCACCTGGGAAGGTGTTTTCCTGTTAACTTTTCACTTCATTTGGACACAGTTCCTGACTAAAGCTACAAGAACAATACAGAAAATCCCTGATGTTCCTGTGTTACCTCCCCTTCCTCCTTTTCCCGCCACAGGGGTGTCTCCCTGAACCATCTGTGAGTCGGCAGGAACACGACACGCGGTGCCCTGAGCACTTTGGGACGGGGGTCCCAGAGGGCGCTCTCTCGTGCACACAGCAGCAGACACAGCCCAGGCCTCTGGCTAGTTGCCGGCTGACACCTTCCACAGGAGAAGTGCCAGGTCGCACACTGCCTTTCGCCCCACGTCTCTCCGGCCCTGAGCACTAGGCACTGACTTTCTGGAGCACACACCTCCAGGACACGCCTCAGTGTGGGTGACAGGCGCCCTTCCTCGGGGCCCAGGGTGTCGACGCGTCTTAGCACAGGCGGCCCCACCTGGATGCCTTGTCCCCTGCAGAGCTGATGTTCTCCCATCGCAGTGCGAGGCCCTGACAATGCCCGTCACGCCCAACCTCCCCGCACCGTACCTTCGATGGTCTGGCTGGAGTCAGTCGTCCCAGGGCCACTGGGACAGTGAGTCCTGGGCTCGTCACCCCGTCTGCATGGCGCTCCTTCTGCTGTAAGGAGAGGCTGTGCCACTTCTCCAGGTATTTACTGTTGCCAGTGTGGACACGCGGGCTATTTTAGTCAGTGGGTTATAATCATGGATCGTGGGTTTTGGTGGTATATACCACTTTCTGAACATTTTCCTAATTTCTGGCACTAAACCTGCTCTAGGGTCACTGGAACCACTGCTTGCCCCGCCCTGGGCACAGCTGTCTTTCTTAGTAACCCCGGTCGTTCGGACTGAGGCTGGACCCACCTGGCCTGGGCATTGCTGTCTCCGGGCTGATCGGCAGGCAGGGCTGGGGACTAGACACATGATGACATCTCACCTGACCCTGCATCCGCACCACGTAGCTCATTAGTCTCTTTGTTCATCTGCATTCTGAGTGGGTGTCTGCAGCTGTGGGGAACACGCAGCAGGCCTCTCCCAGTCTGCCCCAGGGGCTCCCAGCAGCTCTGCTTATTTCCATTTGTGAATGTGGAGGGAGAGCCAGGTGGAGGGGCAGGCCCTTTTCTGGAAGGGGGTACAGGACTGTGGGGGCAGGGAGACGCAGAAGTGGTGGGCAAGCAGGCCTGTCTGGGGCGTTTCTGTTCACAGGCCTCTGCTCTGTGACCACAGGTTCACCACGTGCCAGGTAATGCCTGAGGAGAGCAAAATCCCCACGGTCCTCAAGTTGCAGATATTCTGGTGGTTAACAGCAATTTCATTCAACAACAGAAAGGCATCAAATCAGTTCCAAATGTTTCAGCTTTTTAAAAAAACTAGCGGAGCTGCCCTGTCCAGTATGGCTCAGTTGGTTGGAACATCATCCCATAACTGAAGGATTGTGGGTTTGATTCCCAGTCGGGGCACATACCTAGGTTGTGAGTTTGGTCCCCAGTCTGGGCACGTGGGATCCCCGGTTGGGATGTGTATGGGAGGCAACCAATCATTGCTTCCCTCTCACATCAATGTTTCTCTCTCCCTTCCTCTCTCTCTAAAAAGCAATGAAAAAAATGTCCTCAGGTGAGGATAAAAAAATGTATAAGTAAAGAAAAACAGCAGAACTTTCTGGAGGCAGTATGTGTGCATGTGTGTATACAAGTGTGCATACAAGTGTGTGGGTGTGCAAGCCCATCCCCATGGTGCCTGTGGCCCCTGGACAGAAATGTGCGCCAGGTGCTCAGCACCAGGCTGGGGCCGTGTCAAGGGGGCCAGAGCGACCACCAGGGAGAGGAGGCCCTCTCCTGGCACACAGGCGTGTTCGCTGCTGGCGGCGCCAGGAAGGATGTCAGACAGACAGATGGTGACGGGACAACCACTCCTCGTCTCCCCCAAGTCAGGACGAGCCCCTAGTCACATTTCAGGGCCCAGTTTCAGAAAGGGGTACGTTCTTGGTGGTACATGCAGGTAGGGTGGCAGGCTGCTCGGCCCTGTTTTTGGCTGAGGGACAGCAGGCCCTGTGTACTTCACTTCTTTGTTGGTAAAAGGCCCTGCTCTCTCCTATAGTCCCAGCTAGCCAAAAAAAAAGCAAGTTTTGACCAGATGGCCATGTCCTCTCCACGGCGAGGGGAGGCTGAAGCGGGAGCCCCACGTCCACTCCAGCTGCCCCTTGGGCTCCTGGCACCAACACAGCCTCTTCGGCCCACAGCCCCCAGACACCTGGAGAAGGGGGAGGCCCAGGGCCTCTGTGCCCCTGACCCCACACCATAGCAAAGGCAGGCGCTACTAAAGCAGGCTGATGGCATGACAATGCATTCACAGCTACGTTAGTATCACTGCTGGCTCCAGGCCATGCTGGCCCTCACCAGCTTGTCTGGGCGGAGTGGACACCCCGAGTCCCACCATGGGGATGTGGCCAGCCCAGGTCTCAGGCAGCACAGAGGACCTTGGGTCTGAGGACCTTCTCTTCTCAACCCTCAGGCCCCTTGTTGAAAAGTGTACCATGTTCCTAGGCTAGAGAAACTGAATTTTATAAATCCAGCTCAGGACTGGCCAGAGAGCAGGCACCCCCCACCAAAGAGCCGTGGGCTTTGCTGGCTTGGGGACGGGGGCCACACAACAAGGATGGGGGTACCTAGGGCTGCGCAGCCCCAGCTGCCAGCCAGCAGGGAAACAAAGACATCGTGCAGAGATGTCCCTGCCAGTCCTGCTGGCCTCCCTAGTCCTGGAGACACCTGGGGGACAGCCGTGGACAGGCTGAAATCTGTGTACCATCCAACTCTGTGCTTGGCCCAGGGGTGGTGGCTGGCTGTGCACAGGGCTTGAGGTCTTTGCTCTGCTCAGCTCCCCAACCCAGCACCAGGCGTGGCTGATATTCGGGTGAGCTGGAAGGCGAAGGTCCTCTCCTAGAGGTGGCAGGCACACAGGCAGGGCTCCCTGGCCGGCACCTGCTCGGGGAAAAGTGAGCACAGTGCATGTCCCCTGGACCCCTGGACACAGTGTCCACGTTCACTGTCACCTGGCTCTGACTGCCCGGGGCGGACCAACAAGCACAGAGGCTCTGCACCAGCTGTGCAGAGAGGTCTGGAGGCCTCATCTGGAAAGCCCTGAGGAGAGGGCCCATGTCGGGGTGGCCTCACCCTCTGTTCCCAGCCAGTGACAGGGTGCTGCCTTGAGAACAAATAAGAGAAGCATCTGTAAGGAAAACAAGCCAATGACACGGGGAAGAACGTGTTTCTACATGACTCTGGAGCAGCTCCATCTGCGCATGCTGAAGCACCGCCCCCCTCCAGGAGGCAGGGGCCTCTGAGTCCTGCGGGGGGTCCTCATGGAGCCCACGTGGCAGGCAGGCCCAGGTGCGCCCCCGTGCTGGGCAACCCTGCTACTTGTAGGGCATGTATGAAAAGGAGAAAGACTGTAAACGGAGTTTGTTTCTACTCGCTCGGAGCTGGGGAAGGAAGCCAGCCCCTTTACTGGGTGATGCTGGGGGGAGGCGTCTGCACGTCGCAGTTTTGGGAGGGAACAGTAGCAGAGAAGTGGGGTGCTGGCTGCAGAGGTCAGTCTAACGACTTCCCTAAGAGTTTCCAAAAGAAACAAACGGACTGAGTCCAAGAAGAGGAAATTGCTGAGCGGCACCCACAAACAGAGCCCGACGCAGGCGAAGCACTGCTGCCTGCTCCCGCAGCCACCGCGGCCACCTCCTGACAGTGCTCCTGAGGCTCAACGGCCCATTTCCACTGAGGCTCAAGGGCCCATCCTGTCACTCAGGAGCAGGGCCTCCCTGTCAGGGCTTTGGCATTTTTCGTTCCTGAGCATAAATGCATGTTTCCGTGGTTGGTGCTGACTTCTAGGAAGCACATCACAGGGACGGGATGTTCCCCAGGACATATGAGTCATTTTGCATCCTCATGGAAGCCCCGACGAGATGAGGCTCCTCAGGACAGGCAGGGCCAGGAACTTGGATGCTGGCTAAGGGGCACATCAGGTTTGAAAAGGGAAAGGACCCAACCCACATTTAAAGAGCTGAGCCAGCTGCTGCGAATTCGTGTTACTTCCGATTTGTGTGACGCTTCTTGACTGCCCCAGGTGAGGTGTTGTGAAGGACAACACACGCAATGGAGGCACCAGGCCGGTGATGCGTGTGTGCAGCGGGGGTAGCTGGAAGGCCGGTCACTCCCCACTCCCAGGGAGATGCGGAGCCGATTCTGCAGGTGGGAGCCCCACGGTAGGTTCTGTGCCCTCAGCTCACGTGGGGCTTCACTGTACCACATAAACGAGGACAAATATGGTGACTGTGACATTAATGGTCCCTGATAACACGAACTCCCTGAAATGAAGAATCTATCTTTTGAGGGCCCTGTTCCCTGGGGCGCACCACATCTCAGCTTCTCCTGTGGATTTACGACCTGCCAGGAGAGGGTGTGTGCCGGGTGGGGCCTGCTCTTCATGCTGATCCCTAAAAACACTGAACCCACCAGGAGGGTGTCGAGGCCTCCCTTCTCCTGCAGACCAGGACGGTTTTATTTCTGCTTGCACTGAGCTGGAAAAAACCCCATGTTGTAAAATCTGGCTGTAAACCGTGGAAGCGGTGACTAGAGCATCGCACCCCATAAAGCACAGGGGGAGTGGCTGGCTGCCTGCGACGGCTGCGGGGCCACGAGCGCTACGTGGCCGAGTGCCCGGAGCACGGCCCAGCCCAGATGTGGCAGCCCAGACATGCGGTGTTCCACAAGAGGTCCCCTAAAAAGAGACAGTTTTAAATAAGGAAAACATGACGAACATACAAAGAGCGATGAAAACTGTTTAGGGATGTAGAAGGTAACAGATCTTCAGGGAGCAGTGTCACTTCCTGGGGGGCACACAAGCACTCTCCTCTGACGCCCCCTCCTACCCTGCAGCAAAAAGCCCAAGAACAGAAGTGGTTTTCCAGCCAGTGTCTCAGGAACTATGGGTTTTGTGTGGGGCTTTAGTGAGAAAGGGAGCACATGTGACTTTGCCTGAAGCGTTCAACTCTCAGGTCCCAGTCGCCCCATCTAACAGGAAACCCTGGGGTGCGACAGCCCCAGCCCCGCTGGTCCAGGGCTCCTGTTCTTTGCGGAGCCGGGAGAGGAGGTTTTGGGGTGGGGAACCTCTCCCTACGCCAGAGGGACTGACACGTGTCCTAAGGACACACAGGTGCCCACGGGGAAACACCATCCACCCATCAAGTGAGAGTCTTAGGGTAGAACAGTAAGGCTGACTGTGGGTTCTCACACACAGCTGGGGGCCCCCGACGGGCAGGGCCCGATGCTGCAGCCAAAGGCTCCTCCCCATGAGACCACAGCCGATGTGGGGGTGTCTTCATGGTGTTCACTTTGTGAACACGAACCGCCATGGCTACTCCCCACCTCCCACCACGTGACTGGGAATGGAAAGAAGAAAAGCGAGTTACAAAGGTGGGGCTCACCCACAGCCCACACAGGCCCAGGACGAGTGAAGCACCGCAGGGGATGGCTGGCCACGCGCTGTCGGGACCACTTGCTGTGGTGGCCCGTGAGGGCTGCCATCCACGTGCCCCGTGCACATGGCCTGCCTCTCTTGGGTGGCCTGGGTCCCAGCGAGGTGGCAGCGGAGCAGCGCCCCTAACGCACTCGACTAAACCCGTTCAGCTAGCATTCTGCATCTGCCAGAAACCTCTTTCCAAACCAAAGGGGAAGGAGAGGCTGTTTCCGACAGAAGAGCCAGAAGGGTTCCTTTACACTGGAGGATGCCGTCGGGTGAGAGACCCGGGTCTGCACCCGGGGCACAGAAGCCCGGGAGCGGTGAGCGTGCGGGCGGACGTGCACGACTATCTTCCCAGTTTCATGGGGTGTCTTTGAAGGGCGATTTGACTGTTTGCACAGAATGATGAAGGAGCACATGGCCTGTGCACAGCAAGCGCAGGACAGCGCCAGCACAGGGCCCGCGGGGAGGCGGGGTGTCGCTGTCCAGTCCTGGACCGTTTATGGAGTAAGTAGACGTGTCACTTGGAGGCGAGCTGTGATGAATTAAAGATTCGTCCTGCAAACACTAAAACAACCACAAAAGTAACGCAACTAAGAGTTCTAGCTAATAAGCCAAAAAGAGAAATAAAAAGGAATCATAAAAAACATTCAACTAATTCAAAAGAAGCAGAAAAAGATGAAAAATAAAGACAGAAACTTAACCTATCAAAGATTACATTCAATGCCAATAATCTAAATACACAATTAAAAGGCTGAATTTGTCAGACTGAATAAAAAACAAGACCCAAGTACGTGCTGCCCATGGGAGACACACTTCAAATATGAAGACACATGGAGGTTAAAAGTTAAAGCTTGGAAAAATGCATACCAGGAAAACACCAGTCAAAAGAAACCCACAGTTAATATACTAACATCAGACAAAGAAACTTCAGAGCGAACGCTAGCAGGAATAAAAGGTCACTCCACAACGCTGGAGAGAAGCTGTTTCATCGGCGGGTCACATGCTCAGACACCTGGGCACCTGTAACGGAACTTCAAAACACACATGCAATCGCAAGGAGACAGACAAACCCGCAGTCCCAGTCAGAGGTGTTACCCCCCTCTCGGCACCTGATGTCGCGAACGGACAGAAAGCTAAGTAGGGACACAGAAGACTTGAAACGCACCCCTGACCTACTGGGATTATGAACATTATGGAACACAGCACACACACACCTTGTTAGGCTCAGACAGGACATTCACTAAGACCATATTCTGGGCCACAAAACAAGTCTGAATAAATTTGAAAAGATTTCAATCACATACTGCATATTATCTGACAATAAAGGAATTAAATTAGACACCAGTAACAGAAAGATGGCTGGAAAATTCTCACACTGGAAACTCAGTTGCACACTCGCTGTAGAGTTTACTTTCCAATGTGTGGTATATCACCTAATTCACACGACACCCCTGGAGTTGTCATCATTTTAAAGTTGGGAAAACAGAATTTTAACAGTTAGATAACTTTCTCAGGATCAGACAGGCCTGAAGTGTGCTGAGACCTGTGCTGAGAGGGCAGGGAGCACAGGTCTGCATAAAGACATTGAACCTGGGTTCAAGTTCGGACGCTACCATTCTGGAGCTCTCCCCTGTAACAGATGGACACTGCTGACCCTGAGGCTGCACCCTCACCTGTCGCGGTCTTGGCCTTGGTCTGGTGGGGCTAGTCCTTCTGGGTGACCCCAGGGCATGGGCCCCACTAAAGCCACGCTGTGGTCAGCCACTGACATTCCCTAGGCCCAGCACCAACCCCCTCTCCAGTCCCCAGCACATACATAAAACACTCTCTTCTCACAAAATCAATAAAACTGCCAGTGGACAAAGCTAGTATGCCGCAATTCCCAACCTACTGGAGGTAACTCGGTCACAGTTTCTACCAAGTTAACATGTACAGCTTTCACGGGAATGTCAACCTTGAATCCAATTATTTCCAGACCAGTAAACCCCTGTATCTAAGAGTGCTTGGTGACCCCTATCCAATTATGGTACAAAACAGCTGGTAGCCTGGGTCCCCGGGTGGCAATTAAAAGTAGGATCTGCTGGCCCGAGACACAAAGAGAAGCCACCCGCACTGGGGGTGGGTCTGGAATGGGAGGAAGAGGGCCCTGCCACGCTTGTGCACGGGGTTGGCAAGGCAGCCAACTGTGCCTGTGCACAGCTGTGCCCAGGGCCCAGGCACCGTGAAACACACTGGCTACAGGTGGCCGGGCCACACCAGTGTTCGCAGGTGGATTACTGCAGTTCACCCAGAGGCTTAGCCAGCATTTAGTGAGCAGACTTCCTTGACAGCTCCCATTACCAGGAGGGCAACTGGCTGTTGGGGAGGTGGGGAGGGCCCTGGAAAGGGGCGGGAGGCTTCCACTGGCACTGCTGTCCTGGGCAGCAGGGCACGTCCATGGGGCTCAGCCCAACCTGGATGCGCCCAGGAGCACCTTGGTGCAGCTGCCGAGGTCCCTGGCACCTGGACCCTGGGGTCGGTGTGCTGACAATGACCACAGCCTGCAGAGGGATGAACAGTGTCCAGGAACAGGTGGCCACAGTACCCCTGTTGTGAGTTGAGACACTGGAACGAGGGACCGTTTTCCACCCTGACATGTGGAGATGTGTCCTAGATAGGCAGTGGCCTTCCTGACCCCAAGAGAAAAAGAAAAAGCTTCTCCTAGGAATGACAGCGGGAGCTGCCTTCACACTCATGCCACGAGAGAGCACAGTGATGGGAAGCGTGTCCCGAGCACCTTGGACGTGCTCGGCTGACCCTGAGGGGAGCACATGGCAGCGCCTTGCATGGACCGCCTCATGTGCCTCTGGGGGGTGGTGGGCAGAGAGCACACCTAGTGACAGGCTCCTGTCGAGTTGCACAGGAAGGTTCTGCTCCAACAGCAAGGCCCTGTGGTGAATCCTGGAGGTGCCCTGTGAGTCAGCCGCTCCTACCGTGGGCTTGAAACTCTAGCTTAAAACCTCCACCAACACAACACAAAGGCCTCTTTTATGTGCTGTGAGGCTGTGGGACTTTACAAATAATAGGAGTGGAAAGTGATTTATATCCAGGATTAAAGGTCAGCTCTGCATGCCGGACTCTGGAGTACGACAACAGTGTAAACTTGTTTGAACTCATTCATGCACCCCTGGGGGTAGGGGAGAATTAGAGAAAAGCCGTTCAGGCATGGAGTGGCTCCAGAGGGGCTCCAGGCAGGACCCGCCGTGGGCAGAGGAACCCAGCGAGCCCAGGACACCTCTGACACTTAGCAACCAAAACACACAGTCTTTTTAACAGTGAGTCACTGACTTGTGCAGTGACGGCTGTTTTATGTGAGTGATGTGTCTGACACAAAGCAATTTAAGGAATAAATTTGTGTAATCAAAGTACACCAAAGTTAAAAAGTCCACATTTGATTCATCTGTGTTGTGGACACTGAGAAAGAAGATACCTACTAAGAAGGGCTCCTGGTGGCTCACTGGGCTCAAATAAAAGCAAAACAAAACAAAAGAGCCTAGCAGCCTTTCTACACAGGGGCCTCTCACACAAATTGCACTTCAGGGAGCCGCAGGCACGGAACTGCCTGCCTGCCCCAGGTTTCTGCCCTCTGAGCCAGCCCTTGTAAAGGAGTCCCGGGAATCCTATTTCAGCCAATAGGACTGAGCCTTTCCCAATCCAACTGGAGATGCATAGCTCTGACCAACCAGAGCAGCTCTTCTGGACCAATCAAACTTAGAAGACTTGGAGTCCTCATTTGCATGAGGACAGACCAATTAGGGATCCGGGTGGGGACTTCCATCCATAGAAGCCAGCTCCCCTGGGGGGCGTGTCTAGGAACACACTTTCCCGTTCCACCCAAGACTGAAGACTGCATTTCCCTGGCTGAGCTGAAATCAGAGCTGTCTCGGCAGAGCAGAGTAGACCAGTACAGGCCAGAGCAGAGGGGAGCAGTCAGTAGCAGAGCTATCTAGTCGAAGACGAGGAGCCCGGCCCCAGGGCTGCGTCACAGCCATGCTGTGTTCATAGCTATGATGTACCACACTCAACTGTTTCCTTCTTCAGCACATCCCGAACTGTGGATTCCTGCTGGTGTTGAACAGGCAGCAATGGCTGCAGGTTGACAGTATAGAGTGGTCCACAAAGAAACACCAGTTTGCCATTAAGAGGGTGTTCTTAGTGTTCTAAGTGGAACACTGCATATTTTAAAGGTAACTGGACAAAACATAAAACTGCTATGAGGTAAGCTATATTCATTTCCCTCCCTTTCCTTTATGTCTGACAGCTGAGGCGTGCCTGTGGGCATTTCTTGTGGGTGTTCACTGAGCGTGGGAGCAGAGCAGGCTGATTTTCAGACAGAGGCTTTCAGAGCATTTTTCTGCCTTGAATGTGTAGGGACACTGGCTTTGTGTGGCTGCAGGTCCCACTGTCGTCAAATCTGCAGAACTGCGCTTGATGGTGGAGCATTACGCAGAGGCCACCTGCCCTTTCTTTTGCTGTGAATGACGATCTGTGTTCGAAAGACACTTGCTCAGTGTTTCTCTGACTTGATTGACTGAGCTCACCACCAACCACCTCTTAGTTGCGAGTAGATGGAAAGGCAAGCGGCTGCGTGGGTGCATGGGCCCTTCAGGCTGAGGCCAACTGGCAGAGCCGGCCTCTCCTACCCAACGGTGTGTGGGCTCCTGGACCTGTGCGGTGAATCGCAATGGCAATGCTGCTCATCTCGCTCTCTGTGCTGCTAAAGACATCACGGAGGAGTGTCAGCAGGCTCCTACCATGTGCTCTAGGTCTCCAAACACAACGGGCAGGGACAGTATATCTCCGACCTGATGCCTTGTCCAAATGGTGAGGATGCAGAAAGACAGCACGAGGGCCTCAGGCCTCACACAGCAACCACGTCACGAGGACGTGGGCTGCGTTCAAGTGACAGGAGGGTGGGCTGACGCCAGTTCCACCAGCGCTCCACCCACGGCTGGGTCTGGGTGAGTGGGGCTCAGCTGCCATTGCCTCGCAGGGTGAGGATGCTTGGGAGAACTCACACAACCTCGACCACCAGATGTGCCAGGGCTCAGCTCTGTGATCTCCTGATGTCCTAGGCTTTCACCAGGCCTGGCCATGGTAACCCCATGCAAAAGGGCATCCCCAGTAACAGCCAAGTTCAAGGTGAATCAGAGGCAATAATGAGAGGGAAGAGGAGCCTGAGCTCTTGTCTCACTGGGAGCCTCTCCCTGCGGCCCAGGATGTTCCCAACACCCCCACCAGCCTGGCCACCTCCCACAGTGGGTCCCTCTCATGAGGCCTCCACCAGCGAAGCCATGCCAGTGAATGAGGCACCCTCTATTTTCACACAGGCTCCACCATTACCTGGAGGCTCCACTGCCGCTGGCCATGGACTAGGAGTCCAAGTCACAGAGGACAGGCCATGAGGTCCACCCATCCTTGCCCCAGGGGTACAGACCACTTCAAAGGGATGAATCGAATAGTTTGCAGTCAGCAAACAGCATGGCCTGGCCCCTAAGGAGACAGCAGTCAGTGCCCTCACTCCAAACCAGCTTATGAAGTGGGTATTGAAACAAGACCCCGCTGAGGAAAGGCCCTGCTGAGGAAAGGCTTCTGCGGCTACAGCGCATTAGGAGGTTGGGTCCCTTTGAAGGGCCTGACTCGGAAGCTGCGGCCCACACTCTCTGTGACAGCAGCACTGAGCACGCAGGGCCTCGAGCGCCACTCCATTCGGCCTGGACCCAACGCAAGTGGCAGCCATCACGTTCCCAGTGCTCAACGAGCCATGGCTTGGCCTGTCCTAGAACGTCGATTTTGAGTGGTCTGAGCTCACATACACCAATGTCACGGTCTGCAGGCTGTCCCCAAGACTTGGTTCACAAACCAGAGCTATGGTAGCCACATTCCACGGCCTGCCCAGTCCCAGGCAAGCCTGTGGGGAAGAAAAGCTCTGTCTCGGTGTGTGCCAACTCCATTCCTTCCTATGGACACTCACCCAGCCCTGTCCTCTGCTGCCCTAGGCCCCTTCCAGTGTCCTAATACAGAAGTCCTGAAGCTGCCTCCACCTTGGCCAGAGGGCCGCATGCGCAGAGAGCATGGGTATTTGCACCCTGGGGACTGACAGGCGCAGCCTGTTCGCCAGGCTCTGATGCCCTTCAAGGGGTCAAGGGGACACACACGGTCTCTACACTTTGGGTCAGTGTTGACAGGGTGGCTGAGGGTGCTAGCAGGCAGGCCCGGGACAGAGAAAGGGCCCTTGGCCCAGACCACGGGGACCCACTCTCCTGCCCAGCCGGAACATTTCCTCTCAGGCACTTTTTGAAAGGTCAGCTCCAGGACCGGGGCTGGGCCACACTCGTCCTGGGGTAGGAGGAGAGGCCACTCTGAGGCACACTAGGTGAGATGTGGGGTGATCTCCACACCCTGAAATAAAGTCTCATCTCCTAAATGCAGCACATAGCGGGCACCTCCATCCCGGGCTGCTTAACAGATGACACAACCTGGGACAACACAGTCACAGCAGGAAGCGGGAGGTACCCCGGACTCAGGCAACATCCAGGACTGAACCCACTTGGGACTGAGAGCAGCAGAAGGCATAAGATTGTCTGCAAGCCGTCTTTCAGAGAAGAGCAGATAAAAACCACTTTCCTGTATTTGGGCCATAAGCAACGAGCAGGGAACATGAGAAAACATTCTGTCTGATGGGCGGGGGCTCTAGACACTTCAAGGTTTTCGCTGCCAACAAGAGAGACATGAGCCCAGTGTGAGAATGGACACCTGACAGGCATGTACTCTGTACTCGATGAGCCAACACTACTGAGAAGATGAATGACATTTCAATGCCAAGTGCCCTCAAATTAATTCCTAAGGAAAAATGACCCTAGCCTCCCATGTGGAGGCCAGCAGTCAGCCGAGACAGGAGTGTCTAGAGGGGCTGCACCAGGGCCTGGGCCCTGTGGTGGGTGTAGTGTGTCCAAAACTCCGGGGTCAAGGTGGGGAGGGGCCTGGGGGTCTGAACACAGTATGACTAGGGCCTGTCCTCCAAGAAGCTGAGACATGCCTGTACCCACATTCACGGAGGCTGGAGGCTGGGCATAGGGCCAAAAGGGCTAGCTCAGACTCCAGGAGGGAGGGGGCCTGGCCTGGCGTCCAAGGTCTGCGGGACTGGGGACAGCAGTAGAGGGATGCGGCGCCCACACCCAGGTGACCCGCACCCACAACCATGGTGGCCAAAAGGCCCCATGCTATCGGCCTCAGCTAGCGGGACACTGCCTCTTAGAAAAAGGAGGCAGGAAGGAGTGTCCAGTGGGCTGAAATCTGTGTCAACATATCATCGTTCCTCACCTCGTAGTGGAAGTCCATGCAGGTGAGGTCTCGCCAGCACCGGTCCCCCCGGACCTTGATCAGACCCTGCCAAGGCAAGGAGAAGAAGCAACGTGAACCAAATCCCCAGAACGGCAAGGATCCCTGGGGACAGGAGAACTGCTACTGGGGGAGAAACTAAGCTAAAAGGAACTCTAAGGGGGCAACAAATTTTATCTTATACCCAAAGTGACGTAAAGGATAAGATTTAAAGAAAGCTTCACAAAGGCTGTAATGATGAGAAGCCAGCAAATGCTATAGAGAGAGAGGACGCCAGTGTTCTGTTGCAGCCGGTTCCTCCTGTGCTTTCTTTATGACTCGGTTTGCAGACTGTGAGCATCAGCAGTGTCAGGGAAGCAACTGGAAGGCTTTAAAAATGGACAAGTTTGCAAAGCTACATACACCCAACCTTAGTCACATTTCTACAGACAGACGCCAAGGAGGATGTCAAAGGGACAATGTGGCAATTGCTGTGATGACACACTATTCAGTAGCTCAGGTGGGCTGGACCAATACGTCCACCCAGCTCCCCAAAGGGTCACTACTACTTCATGGCCCCCGGGACCCCTGGTGCTCAGGCCCGGGAGTTCCTCCAGGTGGCTACTTTGCTGCCTGGTCCACCGGGAGAGTGGCTGCCGGGAGAAGGGACTCTGCTAACAGCCTGTGGGCGAGCTTCGGGGTGCCGGCCAGCCACCCCAGCACCATCAGCTCCCCTGCACCCTGCGCAGCTTCCAGGACGCCATGCAACGTGCACATCACAGCCGGCCTGCAGTGCGGGGAGGGCAGTCAGCTCACACGCCCGCCCCTTCCCCACTAACAATCCTCTTTCTCTCCACACGATTCCTTCCTAAGTCAGAAACCAACTGTTCTTCTACCAGGAATAGAAACATTGCTTGAGATACAGAGATTCAGTTCCAATTTTGGTCTCTTATGTAATAGCTGGATTAGAAAGTGAGAAAGAAACTGTGCTGATAAAGACACAACCCTGGAATGCAACTCAGCTTTCTCCTGTGATGGTGGCTTCTGCAGCTGTGACTGCCTCAGTTTCACCCTCCCTCCCTCCCTCCCTCCCTCCATGCATCCACGTGCCACCCAGGCTGCCCAGGACAGTATTCCGCACTAAAGTCGACTGACCCTAAACATGAACCACGTCTGTGAAACACCCTCGCTGCGGCGCCGAGATCAGTGCTTGACTGCACAACTGGGGGCAGTGGACGAGACCGGCTGGTGCAGAGAACTGACCTTCACACATGGGAAAACTCTGGGGCAGCTGAGGACTCTGAGCCAGAGACCAGAGTGTGAGCCAATGGGTCCTCTGGTGGCCACGCGCCCAGCAAGGCAGAATGACGGTTTGGGAGGTGGGACATATCTGATTCTGGACACGTCTAAAACATGGAGGATGGAGGACAGGCAGAGGGACTGGAGCTGGTGTGGGTGGAGAGCAGTCCAGACCCCTGGCCTGGGCCCCTGGTGGGTGGTTGGACTCAGGGACCCCCAGAGGGCTAGGGAGGAGAAACGTGGAGGGGCTTGTGGGGGCCACATGGGCCTCACACCTCAGTGGGGCTGAACCCACCTGGCCTTCAGCTGCACCTGCTGCCGCCAACGTCACGGAGCCGTGGTGCCAACGTGACGCTGTGCTCCAAGAATAAAGATGAATGAACCACTTTGCAAAGCAGAGAGTCACATCTTTTTGGAAACTGGGTTTGCTTACGTCACAAAGTGCCAGAGACAACCTCCAGTCTGAATTTGGCCATGTACAGTCACGTCTGCGTGCAAACGGAGCTTTGGAAAGTCAAAAGTGCCAATGACCCAGACCTCAGCCAGCCCGCCCTGCGTGTGGCAGAGTTGCTGGTTTCCGATGAAAACCCCTCGTTTCCGATGATGCCCCTCGTTCTGCAGACAACCTTGGCCACGAGGTCACGCAAGGCTCCCTCGTGAGCACAGCTCCACTCCCTGCATCCCCTCAGAATCTGAGAACGGTACTCTTTGGAGATTCAACCCAGGCGAAGAAGAAAAAAAACAAAATAATTAAAATGTCATTCAAACTCTAAGCTGATATAAGACACTTAAAAATCCGAGACATTCTTTCAGGAGCGGAGGATAATTATATTCCTCCCCATCTACTGATTTCTCCCTACAATGCAGATGTCAGATTTTCCACAGAATTTTTTTCTTCCAGAGTAAGTGTCAAAGGAACAAAGCCTTCTTTGAGACTTTTTTCAGCCCAAAATTAATTCTGAAAGAAAAAAAACCCCGGCACAGATAAGTCACTAAAATGCAGACCCAAAAAGAGCTGAGTGACCCACAGCTGTCCATACAACCCCTGCTCTCCGCCTGGGACTGGGAACACCAGGATGCTGGAACTTTCCACGGCGGCAGAGGCCTTACAGGCAGTGGGTGGGAGGTGGGAGCATAAAGGCAGGAGTCTGAGGGTTGCAGATGGGCTCCTCTCTGAAGCTCGGGGTGTGAGAACACTCATCTTAAAAACTCCCATTCAGAAATGGGAAATTCCAAGGCCTCACACCACAGAACATCCAATTCTGTAAGGTTGCACGAGACCCCTCACACCTGATGGGGGCGCAGGGGGCACTACCAAGCCTGCAGAAAGGCCTGGAGCAACAGCACAGGGAAGCAGCCCCCTTTCGTCACGAGCACCTGCGCACCACGGGCAGCTCTGCCCGCAGAGTCTTGGTTTGAACATACACCTGTTCTATCACCGCCGGGGTCCCTGCTTACTCCTTTTCCACAGAGGAGACGCCTTGTGGACCCTGGAGCCCTGAGCCTAATGAGCAGCTCACAAGCGTAGAGGGACAGGTCATTGCTCCCATAAGCAGGAGCGGTGTCTGGTATGCTTCTCAAGGGTGATGGGAAGGCTGTGCCAGTGGGGGCAAAGACACCCTGGATTCTGCCCTGACCCAAGTAGCATGCTGCTTCTCTCTGTGGGGGCTGAGCTGGGCCCACAGGGCCCCATGTTCACCTTTAATAGGTGAGGGTAGTACCCTGCATGCTCTGTGAGGGGGACCCCATGTCTCAGGGCATGTGGTGACTGCTGCATTTGACTGCTACTGCTTAGTGTGCCGTATGTTATGTTATATTATGTTAGCAATCACAGTGACTGACCTGTCTCTGTATCTGAAGGGCCCCCGCCAACTCAGTGTCACCACCTGGCCCCACTTCTTACTCTCTGGCATCAGTTTGGTGGTGTCGGTGCAATAAGATAAAACACCCACGACGGCAAGGGTACGTGCATGCAGTTAAGAACCAACCAGCCAGACATCGCTCTGACTGCAACGTGTGGTGGTCAGGGAGTCATACTTCATGTTTTATTCTGCCTTCTCTCAAATCCTGGAGCCCCTCTGAAAATTGCCTTCGTGACACCTGCTTGTGACAGACAGACTGTGAAGCAGAGCTGCATGGAGTGGGTGGAAGGAATTGTTGCAGGCCCTTGGAAGCGCTTAGGACTGGGCAACTTTCTAGACCACCAGAAGCTGAGCGGCTGCCTTCCTCCTGAAGGTGGTCCTGAGACAAGTGGCTGGAAATGGAGACACAAGACGGTGCCGAGGAGCTAAGCCTGGAGCCTGTGGGGGTGGGGGTGGGGGCCGGTGCTGCAGCTGGGGGCCATAGGTCAGAACGCTGCAGACATCACTTCCCAGAAATTCCCGTGCTGCCCCCAGGCTGGAGTCCGAGGTCTGGTCTCCCGAGTGCTCCCGCAGGAAGGAAGAAAGCGCCTTTCTTCAGCTCTGCCCACACTAATGCAATAAAACAAATTGAGATAATTGCTTTCCCTGGGGAGTGGGGATCCCAGGACGGCTCAGGCTGGCCAAGGAAATAACAATGACATCCGCTTGATTTGGGTCTTCATGGGGCATGTTGCATTCTGACACTTACTTCATGACATGTAATACAATTTTACTGGAGGTAATATGACTCCAAGAAAGAGCTCCTGATTTCAAACTTAGTTTTTCTTTAGTGACTTAGCTCCTTATTTTCTTCACTAAACCTTCAGTGCCCCCTGTGTCTGGAGCATCTCTGGGACACACACAGCGGGGCAATCGAATGAGCCAAGAGCTGAAGATCACTCTGGGTCACCGGTTCCAATCAGCCCCCGGCCTCCATGGGGAAGAGCAGAAATCCAAGTGCCGACTCGTTGAGCTTCTGGGTCAAAGCGCCATCTCAGCTGGAAAACTTCCTTCTCATCAGATAGATGCTGGAACCTCAGGGTGGGAGATGTGCAACTGACGGCCAGCCTGAGATCCAGGTGGGGCTTGGACACTGGAGCAGCAAGCAGCTACGGCCCCAAGCAGACACGGGTGAGCACGCACTCACTGCCACTCTGCCAGAAGGGATCAGAGCCTCCCCTAGTCCCAGCAAACACCTGTACAAGGTTGTCTCCTGACTGCGTCCCAAACATGACCCCTGTCAAAGAGAATGTCAGCGGCCTGTGCAACTGCCCTTCTCTCCAGTGCTGGGGTGCTCAAAGGCTGGGGTGCCCACAAGGCTCTCCTAACATCAGTACAACCAAGTCCCTCGTTATCCCCACGGTGTGGGGAGTTTATGGGGCTGCACCTCACAGTGATCGTTCCATGTGAAAAACAAACTCATGCTAGTCTCTGAAGTCTGAGGGTTGAGCTTCAATTTACACAAAAGAAAACGCAAATCTTTAAGTACTCAGTTCAGTGTGTTCTGGCTACCATATACAACCAGATGTCTAGTACCTTAAGCAAGATACAGACTTCAGTCCCATAGAATGTTCTCTGGATCCCCCTTCCAGGCAATTCCACGCCCTACTGGTCAGAAAGCTGTGCAACCAGGCCCAGCCCTGCCTGCTCTGGGATCCCACACAGACCGACTCGGGCCAAGGTGCTCTTGCCCTGGGTTCCGACCAGTCACGCTGAGCATGCCTCACGGTTCGTCTGTGTTGCTACATCAGAAGTTGGTTCCTTTCTACAGTGGTCCATAGTGTGCACATATCACAATTTATCCTTCCTGCTGATGGACATCTGGTTGCTTCCCAGGTCTGGCAGTTACGAATAGGGCCACCACGGATGTGTGTGGCCGGTGTAGACATAGTTTTTCATTTCTCGTGGGTGAATTCCCAGGAGCGGAAGGCTGGTTCACAGAGCAGGCCCAGGGGTCACCCTATAGGAGGCTGCCAACTGTTCTTTAGTGTGACTGAACCATCTTACAGCCCACTGGTGACGAGCCCCACTAGGAATTCCAGCCCCCTGCACGCTCACCAGCATGGGGTGCCGACAGGGTTTTCAATTCGGCCCTTCTTGTGGGTTGAAGGCTGTCTCAGAGGTCTCATGCACTGACTCCACTCTTGTATCTTCACTGTCTTCAGGTCCTACATTATCATCTGTGATCTTGTATGTTCAGGATGTTAATTTTGGGTTGAACTATGCACTGCTAATATTCTTCACAGTCTCTGACTTACCTATTCATTTCCTTAATTGTGTCTTTTGATGGTAGAAAATTTTAATATCGCCAAAGTACAATTTATCAATTATTTTCTTAAACGATTAGCGCTCTTTTTTTGTGTCCTATCCAAGAAATTTTTGTCTGCCTCAAAGTAATGATCTATGTTATCTTTGAAAAGTATTCTGATTCTGGCTTTTATGTTTATAAAAAAATTACCTTCCTTGCCCTAATGATTTGACTTAGTGCCTTTGTTGAAAATCAATTGGGTGTATCTGTATGAAGATGTTTCCGGGAGATATTCTTTTATGTTTTCTTCTAAGAACTTCATGGTTTTGCTTTTACATTCAGGTCCGTGATGTATCTCGAATTAGAGTTTAGTGTAGATGAAAGCACAGTGAAGGCTCACTTTATTTTTCTACGCAGACATCCAATGATTTCAGCACTGTGTACAAAAAACGACCTCCCTTTACCCACTGATTCGACACCTTAGTTTCGCCCCCATCAACAGCCGGGGTGGGTCTGTTCTGGACTCCATTCTCTTCTGCTGACCTGGTTTCCCACCTCAGATCAATACTGAACTTCAGTTTTAAATTAAGCTGTAAAATCAGGAAGTATAAGTCCTCCAACTTTGTTCTTTTTCAAGATTCTCTGTATTTCCATGTAAATTTTAGAGTTGGCACGTCCATTTCTCCAAAAAAGCCCCCTGGGAGTTTGATAGGAACTGCTTTTTAAAAAGTAAATACTGTGAATTTTATTGTTGTTCAAGTTGTTTTCTGCCCTTCCCCCCAACACTCTCCCCGACCCCAGCCACTGGGATTGCCTAGAGTCTACATATAAATTGGGGTAAAACAGACACCTTAACAACACTGAGTCTTCTGACCCACAAACATGGTGCATCTCTCCAATTACGGAGGCCTTTTAAATTCCTACCAGCAATGTTCTGCTGTTTTAATGTACATGTCTTAGACGTCCTTAGTCAGATTTATTATAAGGTATTTGGGGGCTTTTAATACAACCGTAGACTGTATTCTCATTTTACTTTCTAGTGATTTCTTGATAGTATATGAAGTACAGTTATTTTTCCATCGACCTTGTGAAATTCAGGTACTCATTTGTTTTATATTCCCCTGGATTTTTCAAGCAAATCATGTCTATGAATAACAGTTTCATTTCTTTTTCTTGTCTTATTGCACTAAGGCTTCTGGTTCGGTGTTGAAGAGCAGAATGAGGAACAGACATCCGGGCCTGGTTCCTCACCATGTGTCAAAGCTTCATCCTCTCCCTGAAGACCTGGTGTGAGCTGGGGCGTCACAGATGCCTCTGTCAGGTTGAGGACGTTCTGTCTAAGACTGTTACAAATGGGTGCTGACACTATCGTGTGCTCTTTCTTTTTTTGCATTTGAGATGATAAAATGGTTCTTCATCTATATTCTGTTAGTATAGAATTGCATTAATTGATTTTCAAATGTTAAAACCACCTTGCTTTCCTGAGATAAACAATACTTTTTAATTGCCAGATGTGGTTTGCTGGTATTTTGCAGAGGGTTTCTGTGCCTTTGCTCATGAAGGGTATTAGTCCCTGTTTTTCTTATTCTGATGTCCTCATCAGGTTTTGGTATTGCTGTTAATACTGGTCACAAAAAACAATTCAGAAAGTGTTCCCTCCTCTGCTATTTTCCAAAAGAGTTTGTGTCGGACTGCTATTATTTCCTCCTTAAACATTTGATAGATTTCACTGGTGAAGCCATCTGGCCCTACGCTTTTCTTTTTGGAATGGTTTTTGATTACAAATTCAATTTATTTAACAGGTATGGAGCCACTTAGATTCCTGTTTCCTTTTGTCTCAGTTTTGGTAAGCTGCACTTGTCCATTTCATCTAAATTGTTGAATTTATTGGCCCAAAGCTTTCATAATATCCCAGGTGACTCTTTATGGCAGGATCTCGGACACAATTACCAGTTATTCGAGGAAAGCGTTCTCTCACGGTGCCCTTCAATCACAGCCTGGCTGCAGCTCCCAGCTCTGCTGAATTCTGACCTGAAAACTATAGTTCCTCTGGGCCCGTATTTTCTCCATTTCAGTTATGGCTTTCTGTGTCTCGTGTTAACAAGACAGGAGGACAGTCTGCACACAAGGAGCTTCGCAAGGTCCCACTGAGGGTGCCGAGCCAGGTGTGAGCACGGAGCCGTGAGCAGCACAGGTGTTTAGCAGTCAAGCCTCTGCCGATTGATGCTGGGGACTTCGAGCTGCCTGCGTGGAAAATGTACCAGCATCTTGCACTGCTTTCTGCAGCCTGTAGGTTCCTCGGGGGTCACTGAAATGCATGGACAGAACCGCTGAGTCTCACATCAGCTTCTGAGAGGTGTCAGAGGCTCTTGCTCATGCCTGAATTCGCCATGTCTTGATTCTTTGTTCCTCCTTTTAAGTTGTGTGGGGAAAACAAAACAAAACAAAACAAAACACACCCCGTCCCCGATTCTATGGAAAGTAACCATCAGGATGGTTACTTATGATCTGATCATAAATTCTTAACTGGGCAGGTCACAATGGGTAGTCAAGTCCCAGGCACACAACTTTTTTTCAGTAAAAGGCCTACCTTTGCCCTAAGCCCTGTCCATTGTTTCTGAGCATCTAGGTTAACACACCTTTGAAGTAAATACAACCACCCTCAAAAGAGCACATCATCTTCTTCGCCCTCCTGCGACCTAATCCTGCCTTGCCTTCTCCTACCCGCACGCCATCTCCCTGGATTTCAAATGCATATTTGAGGTCATGACACTGTCACTCTCTGGAGCATTTGAGATCTTGCTCACTGGCACAGGTCAGCTTGGCTCAAATAAACTCTTATAGAAATTCTCTACAGGTTTAAATGTTTCTTGTTTAAATGTTGACAGTCGTATCCCTCCACTTACTTCATATAAAAATGACCTGTTCTGGCATGGCAAATATGCAACTTGAATGAAAAGTGCTCATTTTAGCTGTGGTATTGCTCAATAAGAATTGAGGGCACTTAGGTCTGCCACTCTTAAAATGTAAATCAACAATAAAAACAATTTACTATCAGGAGGACTGCAGGAAAGTACGTTGGAAGGACTGCAGACAGAACATGCAGGAAAATGGAAGCCACGCTAACATGTGCGGTGCAGGCAGAAGCAGCTGTGTTGAGGAGCCGTTACCCCACAAGCGCACATATCAGCAGTCGGTTTCATGATGTCGACTCCCCTTACTACCGACTCTGAGGAGTGTTTGGGCATCATAGTTTTTCACTTGCCCTCGTTCAGGTTTGCACGTTCTCTGCAAGGTAATGCTTATGCCAAAGCATGTTCCTACGGAGAGAGGGAGATGGCAGCAAAGAGCTCTGCATATCTGCTGCTGCCAAACCTGCCGGCCATACACACGCCCCCAGACGGAAGCCAGGCAGAGGGGCAGAGAGCCGGAAAGAGGGAGGTGCAGAAGAGCTGGGCTTCACTTTCTCGGGGTGGGGCAAAGTTACACAGCGCGGCCTCCCTTCGGTCCTGTCCAGGTCTGAGAACTCCCAGCAACAAGAGCACTGGCTCAATTCCCAGAATTTTAGCGATTGAAAGCTCTGAACCCTCAGAGCACACAGTGCATCAGCCTACACAGCATGACATAATCAAGGGCAGCTTCAGCTCCGAAAGCACCGCGTGGAAAATCCATTGTCCGCTCCTGCACGAGCAGCACAGCGGCTCAGAAGCAAAGGCTCTGGGCTCGGCCACAGGTCTCTGACATGCTCTGGGGTAAAAACTTCAGCTGGTATGAACTCAGTCATACACACACATATTCTGTCTTTACAAAAATTGAGATTAAAAAGTGAAAACTTTTTTAAAGCATAGAGACAACCTATTACTTTAAATATGGTGATTCAGACACGCTTGCCCTTTCCCATGTCTGCAAGTGAAAGAGATTCTGTATTCTAATATGACTGAAATCTATGCATTTAAAGCAGAAAATTGAGCCTAAAATCGGAGAAATATTCCAGAGCTCTCTCCCCAAAGAAGTCTAGTGTGTGTTTGCCCCGTTCCAGTGGAAAGGCACAGGTATGTGCCCTGAGCAGACCTGTGTCTTTGTTCTGAGGAAGGAGGCTGGATGGGGTCACCTGGGCCTACAAAGCCGCTCTGCGCCGCCATCCCAGCAGCTTGAGGTAGGAGGACAGGGTCACCGGAGCTTCTCCACCTCCTCGATGTGGTGACTCCACACTGCGTAGTCTGGCTTCAGGATGCAAATTCACAAAGCCCCGACTGTGGAGGGGGCCAAGGGGGCACTCTGGTGCTGTGTGAACGCCAGCTCCAATCTCATCATGTCACCAGTGGGTGACCACCTTGCCTCCACCAGCACCATGTGGTGAGAGTTTGGAGCTGTCATGGCACCCATACATTGGTGCCATGGCACCAAAAACTAGAGGAGTGGAAAGAGGACACGCAACCTCACACAGCCCAGGCCCACAGCTGGCACGGGGAGCCAGGCAGGAAGTTGCGTCCTGTGGGCCTGTTTCAAGCTGCAGCCTCTGGCCAAGCAGATGGTCTTTCCAGGCCGTGAGGCCACGTGATTTTTACCTGGCATTCAAAGGAAGGACTTGGAGGGAAATCTGGCTCTGGATGGGTCTGTTGCTCTCCAGTTCTGCCCACAAAGAGATGTCTCTGCTCCCCTGAAGCCCCCTGCTGCTGACCTCTTATTAGATTTCAAAAACAATTTGTCCTGCCCTAAAGCGTGTGGCTGAGCTTTGCGGATGTGCATGCTTGTGGGACCCTCGCCCATCAGCACACAGGACGTTTTCATCACCCTGCCAGTTCTCACACGTCTCCTGTACCCCAATCACTCCCACCCAGCATCCCAGAAGCAACTGCTTCCCTGCCTCTCCCAGCTCTAGAACCTCCTACACAAGGGCTCGTGTGGTGCACAAGCCGTCTGTCTTCTCCCACTCAGCACGACGCCTGGGAGGTCATCCAGGTCTGTCACACAGTGAGGAGTATTTGCTCCTCTTCATTGCTGAATGGTTGCCTTTTGGGGGCGGGGTTGGCGTGGGGTGTCCGCTTTTCCTCTTGTTGATAGACTGTGATTGGTTTCCAGGGCTTGGTGCACGTGGATGCTGCTGCTGTGAGCATGTGCATAAAAGATCTTTTGAGCACATGCTTTCATTTCTCTTGGGTGAATATTGAGCAGTAGAAATACTGGGTGGCAGAGTGAGAGTAAGGTTACTTTTGTAAGTAACTGCTAAACTGTTTCCCCAAAACGCTGGTGCGGTACTACACACCCATAGGAGGGCAAGGCAGAACTCTGCTTGTTCACAACCTTGCTGTTACAGACTTAGTGTTCCTGACCCCCGCCCCCCCCTCAGTGTGGCTATATTTGAACTAATTAAGGTTAGATGAAGTCATAAGGGTGGGGACCTGATCCAAAAGGATTTGCACACTTATTAGAAGAGACACCAGAGCTTCTCTCTGCGCCAGCTGAGGACGCAGCAAGAGGGTGGCCATCTGCAGTTCAGGAAGAGTCCTCATGGGGGAATCAGCCAGAACACTGATCTTCGACTTCCAGCCTCCAGAACTATGAGAAGATGAATGCTAAGCTGCCTAGTCGGTGGAATTTTGTTCGAGCAGCCCTAGCAAACTAAGACACACTCCAATACTTGCTTTGGTCAGCCTTTAATTTTAGCTGAGTCTTGTGGGCAGGCAATGGTACCTCACTGTAGACTTATCCACATCTCCCTAACAGCCACTGAAGCTGAGCAGTTTTTCAAGTGCTTATAACAGCTATGTGTGCCTCTTCCTTTGTGAAGTGCTGCACTGCCTTTATTACTGAGTTTTTTGGGTTCTTTATGCATCCCAGGTAGAGGTTTTTAGCCAGATACAATGGTACTGTGAATATTTTCTCCCAATATGTGCCTTGCCATTATCAGTGGTGTCTTTTGAAGAATAGACTTTAATTTTGATGAAGTCCAATTGATTCATTTTTTAATTTTACAGTGAATGTTCTCACACTGTATTGTAAGAAATCTTTGCCTATCCCACGACTGTAAAAACATTTCTTTATGTTACCTTCAAGAAGTGTTATATGCGGTTCTTCCGCCAAGATGGAGGCATAGGTAGAAACACTGTGCCTTCTCCCACAACCAAGTTTGAATACAACAAAGGTTTGGAGAAACAAAGACACAACCAAAGGACAGAAAATGGAATTATATGGAAGTCCGACTACATCTAACCGTTCAACGGGGACGGTAAGAGGGGCGGAGCCAGCAGCGGAGCAGGGTCGGGCAGGACAGATCCCCCGACCCAGGTGTGCAGGCTGCCCGGAACCAGTCGGGGTGCGGGGCAGACTGACCGCGGTCGCACATTTGAGCACAGTGAGACGGACCACGCAGGCCCCAGGGGGCAAGGGCTGACGGCGGTGGCACACTCGCATGCAGTGGGACGAAACGCGTGGGCCCCGTGACGGTGGCAGCTGCAGCACCAGTGGGGGCCGCAACGGCAGGCGGCAGACAGGACGCCATTGCTCCTCTTTGACTCCACCCCCACATACAACGTCACAACCCAGCGACTTAGTTGCTCTGCGCTAGTGAACACCTTAGGGCTCCGATCCTGCTATAGAACAGGCACGAACAGCCCAAAAGATGGCGCAAGAAGAACTCAAAGTCCCAGAGCCAATAACTATCAGTGACCGAGAAATTGCCAGCCTCTCAGAAGCACAATTCAAAACACTGTTTATCAGGATGCTAACAGAACTGGTTGATTATAGCCACAAATTAGAGGAACATAAGAAGGCTAAACTAATTGAAATGAAGGGAGATGTCCAGGAATCCAATAGCGATGGAAAGGAAATTGGGACTCAAATCAATGGAATGGACCAGAAGGAAGAGAGAAACATCCAACCAGAAAGGAATGAAGAAGAATTCAAAAAAATGAGGAGAGGCTTAGGAACCTCCAGGACACCTTTAAACGTTCCAACATCTGGATTATAGGGGTACCAGAAGGGGGAAAGAAACAGCCACGAGTGGAAAACTTATTTGAACAAATAATAAAGGAGAACTTCCCCAGTCTGGCAAAGGAAATAGACTTCCAGGAAATCCAGGAAGCTCAGAGAGTGCCAAAGAAGTTGGACCCAAGAAGGAACACACCAAGGCACATCATAATTACATTAGCCAAGACTAAAATGAAGGAGAGAATCCTAGAAGCAGCAAGGGATAAGGGGACAGTCACCTACAAAGGAGTACCCATCAGACTGTCAGCGGATTTCTCAAAAGAGACCTTACAGGCAAGAAGGGGCTGGAAAGAAGTATTCCAAGTCATGAAATCCAAAGACCTACAGCCAAGATTGCTCTATCCAGCAAAACTTTCATTTAGAATGGAAGGACAGATAAAGTGCTTCTCAGATAAGGTCAAGTTCAAGGAGTTCATCATCACCAAGCCCTTATTATATGAAATGCTAAAGGGACTTATATAAGAAAAAGAAGATGAAAAATATGAACAGTGAAAGGACAGCAAACTCACAGTTATTAACAACCACACCTAGAACAAAAGCAAACCAAGAGGACAGCTAGATCAGGAGTGGAACCATAGAAATGAAGAACACATGGAGGGTTAGCAACAGGGGAGTAGGAGGAGGAAAAGGGGGGAGAAGGTACGGAAAACAGCATAGACAGTAGGTAGAAAATAGATAGGGGGGAGGGCAAGAATAGTGGGGGAAATATAGAATCTAAAGAACTTGAGACACGTGGTTATAAACTAAGGGGGGAGAATGGTGGGGGAGGGAGTGTGCGGGTGGAGGGGAATGAAGGGGGGGAATAGAACAACTGTAATGGTATAATCAATAAAATATATTTAAAAAAATAAAATAAAAAAATAAAAAGACACATTGTGCATTATTTAAAAAAAAGAAGTGTTATATGCAACAGTTTTGTATTTATTGTGCATCTCCAACTAATCGTGTCAGGTGTGGGTTGGGGTTTGTCCAACCCTGTGCAGATATCTAGGCAACCCAGCACAAACTGTTGGAAAGATTGTTCCTTCTCAGTTAAACTGATTTTGTGCCTTGTCCAAAAATAATCTGACGGTGATTTCAATGTGGGACTATTTCTAGACTCCTAACCACTTCACTGACAAGCTGCCACCCGGTGCCTACACTGCGCTGTCTCGATGACTAATGTCTTCCGGAAAGTCTCGAACAAGCAGTGTTACCCCTGCCGCTTGACTCTTACTCAGAACTGTCCTGGCTATCCTAGGTCCTTGGCTGTTCCTCAATTTCTAAGAAGAAAATCATTCTAGGATTATGTTTGGGGTTGCGCAAACTCTTCAGATCAATTTGGGGACAACTGACAGTGGAGCAATGTTGAGACTTCCAATTCATAAACGTGGTCTATCCGTCTAAGTCTCTTTAAGTTCTCTCAGCCGTGTTTGGGAGCCTTTGGGTACAAGTGTTATACTTCTTGTCAGAGTTTCCCAAGTAGCCCTGATTGGTGTGACTCAGTGGGTCGGGCGAAGCCCCACAAACCAAAAGGCTGAGGCTCCGGGGTTGGAGGCCAGGTGCCTGGTTGGAGGTATGCAATCGATGGAACCAATAGATGTTTTTCTTGTACACTGATGTTTCTCTCCTTTTCTTTCTCCCTCCCTTCCCCTCTCTCTAAAAATAAATACATTTTAAAAAATTTCCGCCCTGGCTGGTGTAGCTCAGTGGATTCAGCGCAGGGCCTGTGAACCAGAGGATCGCGGTTCGATTCCCAGTCAGGGCACATGCCTGGGTTGCAGGCTGGTTCCCTGCAGGCCAACTCCCAGCAGGGGACGCACGAAAGGCAACCATACATTGATGTTTCTCTCCCTCTCCTTCCCCTCTAAAGATAAATAAATAAATGAAATCTTTAAAAAAAAATTTCCTAAGTAATTTATCATTTGGGATATTATAATTTTTGCTATATTTTATAATTTCATTTTCCAAAATTTTGCTAGCATGTAGAAATATTATTTTGAATACTGACTTCGCATCTTGCACTTTGGTTAAATTCATTCACTAGTTATAAGGACCCTTTGATCCCCACATACACGACCTTTCGTCTGTGAATACAGACTGCTGTCCCTCTTCCATTCCAGTCTTCATGGTTTCTATTTTTTTTTTCTTGCTCTGTTGCACAAGCTAAGATCTTCAATACGCTGTCAAATCGATGTGATGAAAGTGGACAACGCTGCCTTGTTCCCAGTCCTACGGGGAAACGTGCAGTCTTTCACCATCAAGCGCAGTGTTAGCCGTAGGCAGTTCATATACTAACCTTTTATCAGGTTGAGGACATTTCCTTCCATTCTTAGTTTGCCAAGATTTTTAAAAATTAATTTAATTGTGTCTAATACTTTTCCTACATTGAGATGACCATATCATTTTATCTTTTTCTCCCTTGATCTTGTATTTGGTGAGTTACACTAATTCATTCATGTCCGGCCAGGCTTGTGTTCTGGGGAAAATCCCATGTGGTCTTGATGCCTTTCATGCACTGCTGGGTTCACTCACCGATAACTCCTTAAGAATTTCATGTCTGTGTTCTTGAAGAGTTTGTTCCCTAATTTCCTTTTCTTTGCCAGTCTCAGAAAAGTGAGTTAGGAAGGGTTCCCTCTCCTTTACTTTCTGAATGAGCGTGTATAGGATTCATATAGTGCCTTCCTTAAATATTTTATAGAACTCATAAGGAAAGGCTTCTGGGCCTGGACTTTTCTTGGTGGGTAGGTATTTTTGCTTTCTCTGTGTAAATGATTTCAATTTATAGAACTACTCACATTCCTGTCTCTTCCTCTGTCAGTGCTGGTAAACTATGTCTTTTAAGGAACACAACCATTTCCTTGAATTACCTGCTCTATGTGCATAAAGTTGTCATATTATTTCTCTTTAACTTTTTATTTTGAAACACTATTAGACTTTAGAAACCTTGGAAAAATAGTCTGGAGTTTCTGTATACCAGTTGCTATTAATTCAATACTATTAAACTATCAACCTTACTTGGATTTCACCAGTTTTTCCATTATTGTCCTTTTTGTAACAGAGGCAATGCAGGGTGCCTCATTAACTGTCACATCCCCTGGGTCTGACAGTTCCTCAGTCTTTAATTGCATCACATGACTTTGGTAGTTAAAAATCTGGTCAGTGAGACTTCATGGCTCCCCTTCTCACACAACCACATCAAAATTACAACTAAAATATAAAACAACCATCACTCAGAACTGTCAGAAGTCAAGTAGAATGGGAGTCTGACAACTACGGATTTAAGAAACCAGACAGGTAGGAGGGGCAGAGATGCGGAATGGGCTGGTCTCACATCCATGTGTGGTGGATAAAAAATCTAGGAGTGACATCTCAGGAGCAAGGAGTCCCAACCACACACCAGATCCCCCAGCCCAGGGAGATAAGTGCCAGAAAGATAAGTTCCCCCCAACTTCTAGCTGCACAAACCAGCAAGGATTAAGTTGGTGGAAGAAAATTCCAGAGTCCCAAACAGTTCCTCTAAAGAACTAAAGAACTACTTCTGCCAAGATGGAGGCATAGGTGGAAACAGTGTGCCTTCTCCCACAACCAAGTTTGAATACAACAAAGGTTTGGAGAAACAAAGACACAACCAAAGGACAGAAAATTGAATTATACGGAAGTCCGACTACATCTAACCGTTCAACGGGGACGGTAAGCGGGGCGGAGCCAGCAGCGAGCAGGGTCGGGCAGGACAGGTCCCCCGACCCAGGCGCACAGGCAGATGGGAACCAGCTGGGGTGCGGGACAGACTGACCGCGGTCGCACATTCGAGCACAGTGAGACAGACCACGCAGGCCCCAGGGGGCAAGGGCTGACGGCGGTGGCACACTCGCATGCAGTGGGACAAAACGCGTGGGCCCGGTGACGGCAGCAACTGCGGCACCGGTGAGAGCCCTGGCGGAAGGCGGCGGACAGGACGCCATAGTCCCTCTTTGACCCTGCCCCCACATACAGCGTCACAACCCAGCGACTTAGTTGCCCTGTTCTAGTGAACACTTTAGGGCTCTGATCCTGCTATGGAACAGGCACGAAAAACCCAAAAGATGGCGCAAGAAGAACTCAAAGTCCCAGAGCCAATAACTCTAAGAGACCAAGAAATTGCCAGCCTCTCAGAAGCACAATTCAGGACACTATTTATCAGGATGCTCACAGAACTGGTAGATTATAGTCACAAATTAGAGGAACAAAGTCACAAATTAGAGGAACTTATGAAGGCTAAACTAATTGAAATGAAGGGAGATGCACAGGAAACCAATAGTGATGGAAAGGAAACTGGGACTCAAATCAATGGAATGGACCAGAAGGAAGAACAAAACATCCCACCAGAAAGGAAGGAAGAAATGAGAATTCAAAAAAATGAGGAGAGGCTTAGGAACCTCCAGGACATCTTGAAATGTTCCAACATCCGAATTATAGGGGTACCAGAAGGGGGAAAGAAACAGCCACGAGTGGAAAACGTATTTGAACAAATAATAAAGGAGAACTTCCCCAGTCTGGCAAAGGAAATAGACTTCCAGGAAATCCAGGAAGCTCAGAGAGTGCCAAAGAAGTTGGACCCAAGAAGGAAAACACCAAGGCACATCAGAATTACATTAGCCAAGATTAAAATGAAGGAGAGAATCCTAGAAGCATCAAGGGATAAGGGGACAGTCACCTACAAAGGAGTACCCATCAGACTGTCAGCGGATTTCTCAAAAGAGACCTTACAGGCAAGAAGGGGCTGGAAAGAAGTATTCCAAGTCATGAAATCCAAAGACCTACAGCCAAGATTGCTTTATCCAGCAAAACTTTCATTTAGAATGGAAGGACAGATAAAGTGCTTCTCAGATAAGGTCAAGTTCAAGGAGTTCATCATCACCAAGCCCTTATTATATGAAATGCTAAAGGGACTTATATAAGAAAAAGAAGATGAAAAATATGAACAGTGAAAGGACAGCAAACTCACAGTTATTAACAACCACACCTAGAACAAAAGCAAACCAAGAGGACAGCTAGATCAGGAGTAGAACCATAGAAATGAAGAACACATGGAGGGTTAGCAACAGGGGAGTAGGAGGAGGAGAAGGGGGAGAAGGTACAGAAAATAGCATAGATGGTAGGTAGAAAATAGATAGGGGGGAGGGCGAGAATAGTGGGGGAAATATAGAATCCAAAGAACTTGAGACACGTGGTTATAAACTAAGGGGGGGAGAATGGTGGGGGAGGGAGGGTGCGGGTGGAGGGGAATGAAGGGGGGGAATAGAAGAACTGTAATGGTATAATCAATAAAATATATTAAAAAAAAAATAAAGAACTAAAGAACTCACATGCACACTTACTCCAACTCACTCCCTCTGTGCTCCGGCACATGGTAGCAGCTTGAAAGGCACCAGGGGCATACGAGGAGGAACAGAAGTGTTTGGCATCAAGGCGAGAGCTGGGGGACAGCTTTCCTCCAGACAGAAAGGCAGGCAGAGGCCATCGTTCCTTTTCTGAGCCCTCCCCTGACAGACCACAGGGGTACAGAGAAAGCAGGCAGGTGCCATATCTGAGACTCCATCAACCTGGCTGACACTGTTTGCCCTGCTCTGGAGATCCCTTTAGACTCCATCCCATCCAATCTATGGGCCCACCCAACCTGTTAACCATGACTTTTCCATATGAATGGCTGCTCTTGGCTGATGCTTCACAACTTCCTAAATCCTATCAAACAAACCATAGCTGGCCTCAGTGAGCCCCAAGACCCTGCACCTCTTGCTAAGTGGCCCCAGGCCCAGCACTAGCAGAAGCCAGCTGAGATTCACAGCTTGGCTTCACCTTGGAATCTTCAAGCCAGGCACATGTAGCAGTCATCATAGATTGCTTTACAGCTCATGTATGGTGGCTGTGGGCAGAACCCAGGTGGGGGCTGCACCACCCGGGAAACACCAGGGCCCGTGCACCCAGTGGAAGGCTACAGACCACCTTGGAGCACCACCACCCTGCCCCTGCACAGCCGATCCTCCTTGGAGGATGGGGATTGGTGGTCAGTGGTCACAGCCAGTCCTTGTGTGGGAGGGTGTAGCCAGGAGGCCCCCGAAAGAAGGATTTTTAATGGGGTCCAGAACTCAGGGTGTCCAGGAAATATTAAAAATATGGGATGTCCTCACCCCTACAAGCCTGAGCTGAGGAGTGGGATACATGGAGCAGGGCCATTGAGTTGTTTTGCATAGCAACAGTTGTGCAGATAACCTCTAGAATGGTCATTTAACACATCTATAACCTTTAACTGGTTTCACAGATATGCTAAATAGCTGTGGCCATACTTTGAGCAAGGGAGAAGGGAATGACTTCAGCCAAGATGTAGCGGGAGGCAACTCCCCCTGGTTACAGCGCCTGTGTGAGAGCTTGGAGATGACTGGCTCCACACCACGGGGCCACGTCTGCCCAGACTCACTATGGCAGCCCAGTAAAGCTGGGAGGGTATGGGAGTGCTGGCGGGTGTAGCTGATTGTGGAAGGAGTAGGAAATGGGACTGCAAAGGAAGATTGGTGCGGGGATTTAAATGCAGACACAGCAGCCATTGAAGAGAGAACAGAACCACACGCTTTTGCCAGAATGGGGACTCCCATAGCCATGTGAGAGAGAATCACCATGCCGCTTTAGCAGAGAGAACTTTTGGCAGAGTGGGGACTCCCACAGCCTTGGTAAAGGAGAGACTCACAGTTTTGGCCAGAGTTAGGACCCCCGCAGCCATGGGAAGAATTACCATTCAGCTTTGGCAGAGAACCACCACGTGGGTTTCTATTTCTTTTCCTGAGATACGGTACCCGAGACAGCGCAGTGTAGGCACCAGGTGGCAGCTTGTCAGTGAAGTGGTTAGGAGTCTAGAAATAGTCCCACATTGAAATCACCGTCAGATTATTTTTGGACAAGAAACAAAATCAGTTTAACTGAGAAGGAACAATCTTTTCAACAGTTTGTGCTGGGTTGCCTAGATATCTACACAGAGGTGGACAAACCCCAACCCTTCCATCACACTTGGCACGATTAGTAGGAGATGCACCATAAATACAAAGAAAGGACTGTGTGTGTTTGTCGGTGTTTTAAGGGACTTTGGGATTTTGATGAAGACATTAAGTCATTACTCTTAAGTCTGTATAACTTGAATAAATAATTCCTTTCCTTTTCACCAATCTCTAACATGGAGAGCTCTAATTCTCTGGCGAAGGGAAAGGCAAACCTAGCACAGGGGACCCCAGGAGAAGGGGGGGTCAACTAGGTAACATTGTGGGACCCCCTTCCCTGGTGGCCAATCAGGGAAAATCATGGGAGACCACATGTGCAGTAGCTTTAAAGCAATACAGCTACTTGCACATGCGCAGTAAAAGCCTGCCTAAACTAGCCAGGAAGGATCTGCCCTATAAGAATAGAGTCCCTCCAGCCCATGAGGTCAATCTCTGCTTGGAGTTGGCGTGCTCCCATGTTCTCTGTTACAAACTCTGGGTGTTCAGTTTAAATCTTTGTCCCAGTCACCAAGAACCTGGTTACCTGTGCCCACCTGTGACACTTGTAGCCAACTGGCCTGGATAAATCCCTCCCATTGACCTGCCAACAGCAACCAGGCCCGACGACAGGAGGAGAGTGTACTTAGACCACATTAAGGGCGGACCTTGAGTACCCAGCTTGGGTGATAGGGAAAGGCTGTATCACTGGACCCTATAGGACACCTACTACATTTGGCCACAATACTGAGACATGGAGTCAAAGCAGCTCTACTTAATATATAGGAAAAACAAAGGGAGGCTGCCAAAATAGGGAGACAAAGAAACGTTGCCCAAACGAAAGAACAGATCAAAACTCCAGAAAAAGAATGAAATGTAGATCAGCAATCTGTCAGACGCAGAGTTCAAAACACCTGGTAGTAAGAATGCTCAACGAACTTAGTGAGGACCTCAACAACACAGAAAAGATCCAGTCAGAAATGAAAGCTACACTAATTGAAATAGAGAACAATTTACAGTGAAACAATAGTAGAGTGGATGAAGCTAAGAATCAAATCAATGATTTGGAACATAAGGGAGCAAAAGACAACCAACAAAACAACAAGGAGAAAAAAAGAATCCAAATAAACAAGAATAGTGTAAGCAGCCTCTGGGACAACTTCAAGCATTCCAACATTCTCATCATAGGGGTGCCAGAAGGAGAAGAGAAAGAGCAAGACATTGGAAATCTATTGGAAAAAATAATGAAAGATTTGGTGAAGGAAACAGACATGCAAGTTCAGGAAGCACAAGAGTCCCAAACAAGATGGATGCAAAGTGGCCACTCTAAGATATATCATAATTAAAATGCCAAAGTTTAAAGATAAAGAGAGAATCTTAAAAGCAGCAAGAGAAAAGCAGTTGGTTACCTACAGGGGAGTTTCCAGAAGACTGTCAGCTGATTTCTCAAAGAAACTTTGCAGGCCAGATGGGATTACCAAGAGATATTCAAAGTCATGAAAAGCAGGGACCTACAGCCAAGATTGCTCTACACAGCAAAGCTATTATTTGGAATCAAAAGGCAAATAAAAAGCTTCCCAGACAAGAAAAAGACTAAAGGAGTTCATCACCACCAAGCCATTATTATATGAAATACTAAAGGAACTTGTTTATGAGAAAGATCAAAACTATGAACAGTAAAATGGCAATAAGCCCTGGCTGGTGTAGCTCAGTGGATTGAGCGCGGGCCTGCGAACCACACGATCGCGGTTTAATTCCCAGTCAGGCACATGCCTGGGTTGCAGGCCAGTTCCCAGCAGGGGACTCACGAGAGGCAACCACACATTGAGGTTTCTCTCCTCCCCTTTCCTTCCCCTCTAAAGATAAATAAATAAAATATTAAAAAAATAAAATGGCAATAAATACATATCTATCAACAACTGAATCTAAAAAACAAACTCAGCAAACAAGAAGACAGAAACAGACTCATGGATATGGAAAGTGTTTCAATGATTGCCAGATGGAACAAAGGTGTAGGAAAGAATGGGTGAAGAGGTGAGGGGATTGTGAAGTACAAATTGGTAGGTACGGAATAGCCATGGGGATGTAAATTCCAGTACAGGAAATGGAGTAGCCAAAGGACGCACACACTTGACCCATGGACATGAACAGTGGTGTGGGGATTGCCTGAGGGAGTGGAGGGTGCTGGGTGGAGGGGGTGGGGGAAATTGAGACAACTGTAATAGCATAATCAATAAAAAAATCTGCCAAAAAATTTCTGGTCAGTAATTCTGAAGAATTACTATTATGCTCTGTTGGGTTTTGTCTGATGTTTTCTCATGATTAAATCAGCACAATGCATTCTTATAAGACTGCTATGTAAGTGATGTGTCCTTGGAGCTTCTGTGCACACAGTCCCCTTCTCTGTACACTGCTGGGAATTCCAGGAGGATTACGAGGTGAGAAAAGCCCCACTGCCTTCCACCATCCTCCACTCCCAACAGTTGGCAAGGTCGCCCTGTTCCGCCTGCTCTCCGGTCCCTTACCTCCCGTGTGTCCCCTCTCTGCCTGCCCCTGCCTTCCTACAGAGAGCCAGGTAGTCCAGAGGCTCACTTCGTGTGTTTCCCTCTGGACCCCCATCCCACACTGTGTGCTGTACAACATGAGAACAGCTGCATCGTGCACTGTGTCCAGTGTCCAGTTGTTTCCAGACAACAGGGTGGCCTGGGTCATCTCTCCACCGATATTCCCCACCCCTGCAGGGGGTCATAAGGGCTGAGTACATAGAAGCCTTAAGGACAAGAGCTGTACAAACACTATCTCAGGCTCCCTGGAAGAGCGAACAGCCTTTCTGTAGGCACAGAGGCCGTATGGTTTCCTCTCATTCTGCTCGGCACCTTTACCTGTATGGCCCTGGGGTTCCCTCTGAGACTGAGCTCTGCAAGAGCCCGTCTGTCTTTTGAACCACTGCCAGATGATAGAAACCACAGTCACTTCTGAATGTTGAGAACAGGCACCAGTTTTGACCCAGTAGCAGAAGCACAGGGGCTTCATCCACAGCCATTTTAATACCACAGGTCCCCTGTGGTTTCTCTCCCCAGAGAGAAACACACGCTTTGCCGCGGCACTCTTTTTTGTCAAGTCAACTCTACTTTCTGCTCTCCACTGAAGGAAGATTAATAATATCCAAGGTGCAGACTAAATCAAGTAATTATACCTTTTAGTGCACCTGATAATTTCTTACCCAGCTGGTGCTAACAGTCAATCAAAATGCCATAAAAGGTGTTTTAGAACGTGCTAATGATCCACTGCACTCTGTCAGGCATGGAGGGGACTTGCTCAACTCTTGACATCACAAACCTTGCACAAAACAGCCTGACAGACCCACCACCCAGAGCTCCACACCGGGGTGCCCGCCCCTGGGCGCCCCTCACTTTACATGTCCCACATGACAGAGCTGCCGTATTCTGCTGGGTCCCCAATAAAGTCCTTTGAAACATTTCATACATCTTTATCCTTTTTAAAGCCAGCTAAGGAGAGAATCCAAAATCAAGTCCTAGATGGACAAGAAATCGCAGACAACTAATATTTCAATATTTCGTTAAAAGCAACCGTTAAATGGGAAAATAAACTTAGAGAAAGCATCGCATCTGGATTGTGTGCGATCCAGACCCATAATCACCCCAATGCAGCTTTTTCCAGTATCTGTAGCTACTTGCAACTGCCCACGTCAAGAACCCTACCAACCATGCCTGCTCCAAACAGGGTGCTCTCCAGGCTTCTGCACACCCGTCTGCCTTTCTGGCTGGCGCGGCCACAGCCCCTGGGGGCCTGCTTGTCATCCCGAAAGTGGGCATGGTCAGTCCACCGGGCCCTGGCCCCAGGCCTGCTGCCCAGGCGGAGCTGTCCCTCTGCATCCAGCTGCTTCCAGTGCCGTGAGGCCCCGACAATTACCCAAACCGGACAGCCCTTGTGCCCTGACGAAAGCTATCAGAGAGGGAATCTGAAGCACGTGTGAGTAGGCTCCTGATGGTAACAGAGAGAATGGGGAGGTGCGTGCCTTCAGGACGCCAGTTCCGTGCAACGAGCAGCATGCCATCCCTCCACAGAGCCAGGGTCCGTCAGCGACGGTGCAGAGCTCACACTACTCCATTCCTATGCAGGGATATGAAAGTCAGATGAGAAGAAGGCTGGCAGGAAGAAATTCATTCATGTGAACTATGTTTTTGGAGGAGAGTTTTATGGATACCCTGGACCAGCAGAAAGATGAACAGGTGGCTCCTAGAGCCAACTAAGCCTGAAACCTTGCTGGAGGCAGAAACGGTACAGCTAAAGCTGCCCTACTTCAGGCAGGGCTGTCTTAAGACAGTAGCACCAGGGAAAAGCGAAGGCAGTAGGGGGAGAGGAAAACTGAATACGAGTAGACCAGCCCCACAGAGGAGCCCATGGGCATGAGTGCACAGGGGCTGAGCAGGGCTGCAGAGGACAGGGCAGTGGGGACGTCACTCATTCAGAGGGTAGCCAGGAGTGTGAGCCCACCAGGGGGCAAGTGACAACAACCATTGGCCAGGATTCCAGGGTGATGAGCACAAAGCAGGGAATGAGGGCATCACGTCAACGACAGCCACAGAGAGCTGAGCGCCGTGCTGAGCAGAGGGCACAGGGAGCGCACGTGCACGAGTGTGCGTCGCTCAAGAGAGTGTTGGTGCACGACTCAAAGGAACAGCAGTGAGGATGGGAGTGCCACGCTGTTTTATGGGACCTCACCACAAGGCACTGACTATTCACGCTGTGAAGAAAGTGATTCTGAGAGAGGACCAGCTGGGCCTGCCGGAGTCAGGGGGGCAAAGGGACACTGCCTCCCTTATTGATTATGCAGGGCCTCAGGCTGGTCGGGAGCAGGACAGACAGCCGTAGTGCTGGGTCACGGAGCAGGGGGCATGGAGGACCACCTGGACTGGACGGGACGGGACACGGGGCGCTGACCCTGTGGAAGGAGCAGCTTATTCTCAGACGGGTCAGGAGCAAGTTCTCTGCCCCACCCCCCAACAACGCTATGTGTTTGTGACTGTCCCCCAAAGAAAAACTTAAAGCAAACAGACACCTAACATATCTGTGAGACAAGGTTTCCAATGTAAAAGAATTCAGGATTTTATAATATTTTAATTAACAACCGAGATCTTATTTACAAAGGGTAGGAAACAGAAGAGAGTAAAAAGGAAAACTGACAAATTCTCTGTCTGTAGTTGGAAGTTAGAAGGAACTGCATCGCTCCTGATTTTAAGGCTCGGAAACGTTTCTGAAACACTGTAAGGCAACTGCTAGTGAGACTAAAGGCAGGACGTGCACTTTCAAAGGCTCTGCAGATGACAGAAGCTAAGGAGCCATAGTTTGCAGGGCTGAGCACAAGAGCATGAGAAGGAGAACACAGGCAACAGCACTGCGCTGCGCACAGCTGGCACCGCTGGGCCCCCGTGGAGGAAAGGGAACAGCTGAACACGTACCCCAAACCCAGTGAGCATGGCTCCGAAAGAACAGACTAATGGGTGGAGAGAGAGAGGGAAGCCAGCGCGGCTTTCTGTGGTTGCGAATTAAAGATGACATGGTGTCGCTCTTTACCGACTTGAGAGTGGTATGAAATGCTCCAGACACTCCAGAGACCCCGGGGAAGGGTGGTGAGGAAGGAGCACTGAGAGGCTCCACCCCAGGGGTCTCTGTGTGAAACAGGCCAGTCATGGTTGTTCCGCACAGAAACTGGCCCCGTGAAGGATCCGTGAAGCCAAGAGTTTCCAGGGCTCAAAAAGAGGTTACTGGACATCACAGAAGGGGGCAGAACCAGCTCAGCTGGCCCAGCCTGGCCGGTGTGAGGACAGTGAGGTGACTCATTTTTAGCACATTTCCCCCAAAATACTGCAAGTAAAAGTTCTACTTACCGCTCCCAACATGATTCTGAAAATCAGCCACCGAAAGCCCCACAGAACAATCCGGGATGGAGGGGTCTTCCTGGGCAGTCGGGACAGGGTCCAAAGAGGGCACAGAAAAATCCCCAGGAACCCTGTTTCCAGAAGCTGAGACTCCCATCCTGAGTGGCGACAACAAGAGAACAAAAGGCCATGTTAACCACAGCTGGACACTGTCCACAGAAATAGCCTCACCAAACTCAGGACAGAGTGGCTAAGGGGGCGTCTCAGCCCATGGTCCAGGCACGCCTCGGGGGCAGCCACGGGACTGTGCCACCCCAGCCAAGCCCTCTGTTTTCAGGCCACTGCCTCTGGTCCTTCTCAGGGCACTAAGATGTGACACGGGCTCCTGTTGAGCACACACTGCGCATGGTGTTGGGGAGGCCTCATCCATTCAATAGGCTTGCGTCTGCAGTCATGGCGGTATGTGTTCTTCCCTGAGGGGCATTCACCGGGATGGGCACTGTGCATGGAGGGGGCCAGAGATCTGCGTGTGAGGTTCTAAATGCAAAGCTGACTCTGGTCCCTGTCTGCCCCGGCTGAGGGAGTAAGTCACAGAGAGGCATGGGACAGGTACAGATGAAACAGCTCCTACATGGCTCAGGTAAGGGAGAAAGCCAGGGAGAGTTACAGGTATAGGTGACAAGGTCCCCAGGTAAGGAGGGAAGCCAAAGGGAGATGCAGGACAGGTACAGGTGACATAGTCCCTGTCTGCCCCAGTGAGGGAGTAAGTTGCAGGGAGACAGACAAGTACAGGTGACACAGCCCCTGCCTTCCCCAGGTGAGGGAGGGAGCCACGGAGAGTCACAGGTACAGGCAGCATGGCACCACGTCTGCCCCAGGTGAAACCGCCTCCTCTCGGCCCCACGTGGGCTGTCTGCATGGCAGGCAGCTCGGCGCTTAGGTGTGAGGAGTGCTGACCCCTTCTTCCCGCCCCGGGTGGGAAACGCAGCTGAGTGCAGCACACCCGAGTTCTGGTTCTCACAAAGCAGATGGCACTCCAAGTTCTCCTAAAAACTCCCTGAGCGGCCCCTACTGCAGAAACAGCTGTTCACACTGTGTCCCTGGGACACCAGGAACCAAGAACAGGTTTCAGGTGGTTGTAAACCGGGCTCTTCAAAAGGAACCTGCACTTGATTGTGCGTGTTGCACGAGTTCCCCTTAACATGCTACGTGAAAATGCGTTAAATGAGGGTAGATACTCTATGGTTCCATTTACAGAAAGGTCTAGAATAAAGAAAACTGACGCAGGTGAAGGAAATCAGAACAAAGCTAGCTGCCTGGGGAGGTGAGCTGGGGACACTGGAGGACACGGAGCCTGCATCTGGTCAGGGAGTGGGTCGCAGGGCGCTGGCCAAGGCTCAGCTGAGGCACCTCAGGGTCTGTGCATTTCATTGTTCAGTTCCTTCCTCCAAGAGACATACGAACCTACAGAAATTCTGAACCCCAGTTTTAAGGCCCATGGACAGGTCTCCAGGCCTGTAACTTATTTTGAGGTACATCAAACATTAAATGGAGAAATGAACAGATGTGTGATAAAGCCAGTGGAGCAAAAGACAAAACTAGAGTCCAGGTGGGGGGGCTCATGGGTTTCACTGCACAACTGAAACTCTCTATAAGATTGCGAGGTAGGGGTCCCATTTGCTCTCACGTGTTCTATGGATTTCTGAAACCCCAGTTCCAAGTCAGTAGTTCTTTGGAGAGAACAGGTCATTTGCAGCAAAGCTGTGCCCGAGAATGGCACGCCTGACACCAGGGTGCCAGTGACCTGTAACCACTCAGAAGGGCAGGTAGTCTCATCCTGCTTGGGTGGCTGGCATCAGTGGAACCACATGCCCTGAGCTGGTGACACTGGGACCATCAGCATGCACCCTGCCCTTGTCAACAGGTAATTCCAGCCCTGGCCAGTGTGGCTCAGTTGGTTGATAACCAAAAGGTTGCAGGTTCAATTGGTGGTCAGGGCACATGCCTAGGCTGTGGGTTTGGGCCCCAGCCCAGGGGCCTGCGGTCCCTGGTCCAGGTGTGGACAGAAGGCAACTAATCATTGCTTCCCTCTCTCATCAATGTTTCTCTCCCTTCCTCCCTCTCTCTCTCTAAAAGCAATTAAAAAAATGTCCTCAGGTGGGGATAAACAAAAAAAAAGAGGGATAATTCTAGGAGTAGGAAGAAGGCTGGACGTGTTGCGGGGAAAGGCAAGGCAGGCAGCTGGAGCCACATGACCACCAGGCTGGGTTGGGTCCTGTGTCACAGCTGTCAGCTGACAGGAGAGGAAAGCGCTAAGCTGCAGGGGGCTCTGGCCATGGCCGGGGTGGAGACTGGATGCACAGAATGCCCCTCCAGCGCCCACCTGCACCCCACCCAGCACTGGACACTTACCCCGACTTCCCTCAGAGGTGCAAGAGGGAAAAATGCAGAAAGCATCTACACTAGTTTTATGAGATTTCATAGAACAATTGCCTACTTTGGGTCAAGGACTCCCGGTTCTCATTCACGGTTCAGAAGACCTTTGCTTCACCACTTGCTTCAAACCTCTCTTCTCTCAGCCCGGAAAAAACAAACTTATTTCTGTATGACAACTTCTTTAGTTTTTCTTGAGGTGATTTTCATTAACTGTGAACTCATTTCACTTGGGGTGCATTTTACAAATATATGAATTGATGAGCAAAAGACACGCAGAATGTGGAAGTGGCCGTGGTCCTGGCTCTGAGCGTACTTGCCTGTAGACATGTCCACTCTGAGAAAGTACCTCAAAGGCCACTTGTTCTGATCCTTCCCCCACTTGGGGGCAAGAAAACTCGGGAACCGAGAGGCCCGCACCTCATGCAGCCCCGTGAGCCGAGCAGGTGGAGCTGGGGTGCTGGGCGGAGAGCCCGGCTGCAGGGCGGCCCAGAGTGCCCAGAGGAGCCAACGCAACACTGCAAGCGAGGGGCCCTTGCTCAGCGCTGCACACCTGCCTTTCTTGCGCTCCTGCAAAGCTCCTGTAAACTGTAAGACCTCACGTGGGTGAGCACTTCCCTGGGTGCCAGGCCTGCCTTCTCTAATTGTCACCTCACTTTGCGCAGATGTGATGAGCGGAATTTTAATACACAGTTTGAGTGACACCAATCAAAGTGATATGCAAATGGCAGAGCCCAGAGACCGTGTAAGTGCCAGGAAGCAGGTGACAGGGTGGGTAGGCAAGGGATGGGACATGCTGTCACCTTAGGGATGTGCTTGTACTGGCAGAGGGTCACCTGGCCCTCCTTCCTCCTGAACCGACTGAAACATTCCTTACCCTGCTGGGCTGCATGGGAGAGCAGACGCCTGAAAGCTAGGGTGCGCAGGCTTCCCACTTGGGACCCCTCAGCTCCCTCCGGGCGGCCCCCTCCTTCCCTGGAGCTGCCGCCTCGCTGGCCACTGGCCCCCCAGCCATCAGCACTCCCTGACACCGCTGGGGAAGAAAAAGGGTCGCCTGCAGACCCACCTGCTTCTGCTTTCTTAGCTTGGATCTTGTTGAATTTCAGCAGCTGTGCTGCCTGCACAAGAACGCCATTGTTCTCTGCTTCGGCGTGGTGGGGAGGCGTCCCCAGAAAAACAAATGCCCAGTGCACTGCTGCGGCGGCTTCCTGTGGCCGAGAGGCTGTCTGTGTGCCTGCAGATGGCACGGCACACAGCACCCTGCCGAGACGTGCTCACAACTGTGAGCCAGTGCTGACCCCAACAGTCACCAGGCCCCACTAGGTGCCTCTCACTGCCAAGTGCCTTTTGACCTGTGCCCAGAGCCTCTCTGGGGCGGGATACAGGCACTTGGCCCTTTACTTGCCAAACACCTACTTAATAATCATGGTGGGCCTGGAGGCTCTGACCCACTGGCTACGTCTTGGGGATGGTGCTGGTGTAATGGTTTGCCAGTGGCTTTGGGGGTGACAGTTAGCAAATGCCCACTGGAAGCCATGGAGTATGGGCTACACCTGCCTGTTTCTTGCATTTTCACTTCCATGGCTGTTGGCTTGAATGACAGACCAACCCTGAACAAGCCACATCCGGAAAGTTTCCACATACAACGGAAGGGAGAACATCTCCCGTGGTCAGATGGAGGAATGGGGGCCCCCAACCTGAGCGCTCTGACACAGGGGCTGCTGGGGCAAAGTGTCTAGGTGGCGGGCAGCTCCCGTGTGCATTTTTCCTTTTCTGAGGAACAGCTGGCTTTCCCGCTGTCTCCTGGGATGTCTGCAGACAGGCAGCGGATGGGGTGGGGACAAGCTCAGGGTCTTGCCTGGTCCCAAAGGGACAGTGAACCTTCATGCAGTATTGGTCAGAGCTCAGGGCTGGCTGTCATCCAAGGCACCGGGGTCTGAGGGGAGCCACAGTCCCTCATCTTGTGGTCTGTGGGCAGCCTGGGCACCCCACTGGCCAGGACCAGCCGTGCCTGCATAGACTCAAGAGGTCAGAACAGGCCAGTTCTCTCCTTCTGCTGGTTTGAGCATTCAAATAAAACTCCTCAGAATGGGGCACATGACCCCTGTCTGCAGGCAGCTGCATGTGAAGTCTGAGGAAAAGCCCCCTGAAAGAGGCTGAATTTGGACTCTCGGCCTCCTGGCCCAAGTTCGGACCTGAAGGGTCCCTCATTCCTCTGGCCTAGCCCAGGGCACCTGCTCTCCAAACAAAATTGATGTAAAAATGGTGCTGATGTTTCTTTTCTATCTATTTAGGGGCAAGTGAAGAGTGAAGATGTTTTCTATTGCAGATCCAGGAAGTTCACCACCAAGAGGCCTGCCCTGCCCTGGCAAGCGCGGCACTGGCCCGCAGGCGGGCGACGGGCCCCTTCAGAGTGAACAATGTGAGTGGGGCACTGCTCTGCTGCTCCTCAACGGGGGCTCTTGCTGCTGGTGCTCGAGACAGGAAGAGCAGAGGTGGGGGCACCAGTGCACTGCCTCCAGCCGAAAAGGGGGCCACTGGGCTGGCGCCTCAGAGGGCGCCCAGAGTGAAGGACGGCACAGTACAGGCACCACCGCTGACCAAGGAGGAAGACAATCTAAAACGCTGTTTCAGAGGCAGAAGCTGCCCGGATGACCATTCTAGAAAGGAAATACCAACCGAGGCCTCACATTACCTTCCTTGAAACTATAATAGTTACTTAGAAAAAGTCATTAAATTTCACACATGTGGATCCTTCAGAAATGACAGCCACCCTCCACGTGAGAAGTAGGAACCCATTAGCTTCACGTTACAATCAGGGAAAATGGAAGAGAAGAGCTTCCCTCCTGATGGGCTGTCACTCCTGCACGGAGCCCCCACCCTCGGCCGCCCGGGGCTCCTAATGATGCTCTGGAGACTACTTGAGCTCTTAAAAAAGTTATTTTCTTAATCTTTATGGGTTGTATGCCAGGACGGAAAGTTCTGGATTGGCACATCAGATCTTGTCTGTAGTCACTGACAGGGCAAAGATGAGCTCTGGGAATAAGAAAGCTCCCCAGATGCAGACAAGGGTGACGCTGCCCACCACAGATGCAGCACTTGAGGCTGTCACAGATCACCGGACCTCTGCAGAAACGCAGAGCCTGCCGCAGTGGACGGGGAGGCTCTGGAGAGCCGCTGTGTGAGGTGTGAGGTGCACCTGTACGGGGTGGGGGGTGGCGCCTGAGGGAGCAGTGGCGGGCTGGCCACTGACTTTGGCCGCCTCTGGGTCCTGCTCACACCCCCGCCCAGGCTTCACAGTGAACAGGTGCTGAGGTCCAATGGGCCAGCAATGGCTCCTGGAGAGGGTCAGCAGGGTGGCAGGATGAAGCAGGCAGCTTTGACGGCACTCACTGAGACACCAGGTGCTATTCACACCCATCCCTGGGACCTCCCCCAGAATACTGCAGACAGTGGGAGACCACCACAGATTCTGCAGATGGCGAGCTCAAAGGGCCACCTAGGTCATCCAGGCAGTGCCATCACAAGGGAGGTAGGCACTGATCCTGAGTCACAGGGGACGTCATGGCTTTGTCTGTGTTCACGAACACAAGGCCTATGGGCCCAGCTTCCCTGTGAGTCTCTGACCCAAGGGTAATTTCTCTGGTATTGTAGGCATGGCGCACACATCAAACATGTGGGCTCTTCTCACAGCCTTGGGAGGTCTGGTGGGCACTGGAGTCACAGCTGGTGGAGGGAAGAGCCTTCCGGGTCCAGGCTGTGCCTTTGCAAACCCTCGCCTCTCCGAGCTGTTCTGCCACTCCATGCTCTCCCATGATGTGGCCATTCTGCCAAGCCTTGTTTTAATTTGCTTGCTGTTACTCAGGGTGCCACTCAAGGAAAGCTGTATTTTGAGAGTGGAGCAGTGGCCAAGCGTGGGTGCCCTGCCTGCTACCTGGCGCACAGAAGAAACAGCGCACAGGGTCAGGCCTGGGGCACGCCTGGCAGGGGCTGCTGGAGCCCCGACTCCCACCGGCACACGGCCTCAGGAAAGTGAGGAAAGGACAGTTCTGTTGCAATGTCTTCCTGAGAGCCGGGCTGGGGTTGCAGGGGGCTGCACAGCACAGGGAGCAGAGTCCCTGGTACCGTCCCTGAGCTAGCTCGTCTGCCTGGCTGTCACAGATGGGACTTGGGAGAGCTGCCTGCTGCCCAGTTACTGCTGCGATAGGCACAATCCTCCAACAGACTGGGTGAGTCACTTTCCCCTTTCACTGAGACAAAATATAAAATGAGACCAGGCTAATATATATATATATATATATATATATATATATATATATGAAAAAGACAAAATTTGAAAACTTCTGCCGGTGTTTATAAATAGTGAGTGTCCATCTACCAAGCTATGCAAAAGATGCATTTCTGTATTTTCTTTACCTGGACAAGGCAGCCCAGCAACCTGCCCCACCTGTTCAGCAGAGGCCAGAAATCTGTACCTTGACTGGTCCCTCCAAACACACTCAGCATGGCAACCAGCCACAGTCAAGAGGCACCACATGTGTACCTAAACCATTTACAAGGCTTTGCTGAGGCCCACTAACTTCTTCCACTTGTCAGAACCACCTGGCAGAGCCGCCCTCGTTCTAAGAGGACAGGCTCGGGCCACCCTCCCTCTGCACGGGCCAGGGAGGTACTGACGTCAGCTCCTCCCCAGAAATGGGGTGGTGCTCCTGCCCGCCTTCCTGGCCTGGGCCCCACTCACTCCTGCCTGGCCTGGTCTGGAGCCTCCTATGCCCCGATCATTGGCCCGACAAACCTGCTTAGAGCAGGGTCTGCCCGGGAATCTCCAGATCCAGCCCGAGCTAGGCAGGCCCTGCGAACAAGAGCCCCGTCTGTCCACAGACAGAACCTAACCACTGAAAAAAGCCAGCTGCAGAGGACTTCACATCCAGCCAGGGATCATAGCATGAATGGGGGCACATTTTCTAGCAAGTAGGTATTTTCAAAAAAGCAGGTTAAAGGCATCATGTTTTAATGAAATCATTTTATATTATATGCTCCCAACTATGAGGCATTTAACAAATTGCTAATGTATGTTTTAAGGATGTCCTTGGGCACTTCAGGGAACAGGAAGTGACCTGTGTAACCCACACACCCACAGTGACCCTCCGTGTCCAGTGCACTTGGTCACGGTGCTGGCTAATACTCGGTTGCTGTGGCAACCAGACTTCCTAGCCCCAGGTGTCCCCTGTCGCTTAGATCTACGCAGGTGTCACCCCCAAGCCCAAAAACAAAATCCACAGTAATGACCTCAGCTCTGGCTCCTTGGTTTTAAATATGAAAAATGCTTCCTGTGAACGGAAATTAGACTTAGCAACAGAATTTTTAGGATTAATATATTCCAAATATTTAACATATATCAGGCTGAAGGGCATTTCTTTGTCTTTTGTTTCTTATGCATAAAAATTAGCCAAAGCTTGCCTCAGAGTGACTTGACAGAACCCTATGAAGTGACGGTCAGTTCTGTCCGCAGGGCTGCCAAGCAATAGGGATGTTCCGGCCCTGCCTGTGCTGTCCAGTGCCCACTGGCCACATGAAGGCTGCGAAGCCTTAAACTCAGTTTGAGGTGCGAAGGCCTGGCCCCACCCTTATGAATCCCAAGAGGCACATCTGCTCGGGGGCACTGTGTCCACAGGCCCTGGGCGGGGCAGGGAGGTCTATTCCAGCCCTGCAGCCGGGGAGCTCCTGCCCACATGCAGAGGTGGCCCTTGTGCCCACACAAGTGGGTGTCACTCGCACCCCTCACCCCACATTTGAGTGGGCCGTCAGCACGTGGGGCCCTGTGACTGCAGAAGTGGGTGTCTCCCTCATTCTGCATCTTACTGGGACGTCAGCAGCACAGCCCCGAGGGCACAGGTTTCACCCTCACCTGCATCCTAGTGGACCCTCAGCAGGCAAGGCCCTCGCGCCCACGGAAGTGGTTATTGCGCTCACCCACCTCTGAGTGGGCTGTCGGCACACGGGGCCCCACGCCCCCAGAAGAGGGTGTCACCCGCACCCCACATGGTCTTGGAGGATGACCTGCTTTCTCTCGCAGCTTTTCCAGATCTTTCTACACACCCAGCGAGCACCACTGCCAGGCATCCTCCATGCTGCTGATGAGCACACCCTTGTCACAGGAGGGAGGATGGGGCCTGGCTCACTGGAGAGGATGCCCACTTCTTATGTAAACACACATACTTGTAAGAAATAACGTGGAGCATCAGTTCACCAGTAAAGTGGGAGGAAATCACACACAAATCTCCACCTAGCATGTGCATAGGTCAGAGGTCAGGGTGGCCCTCAATCCTCTGCCCCACATAGACACTGTCTCCACTGGGGGTCTCCAGACTGGACAAACCAGCACTCTTCCTCTCCTCTCCACACATCTGTCTGTCTGCACGTCCTAATCAGTGGAGGCACTTTGCTGACTGACTTCACACCCCTTCGAAAGCAAGTTGTCTCGGGCCCTCCAGAGAGGACAGTGGTAGCAGGCAGCTCTTGGGCACAGAGGCTGGGACGGCCACAGTGGGGCAGCCTACCCCACAGACCCACACTGGGCAGCATGTACACCCCATGGGGACAGGGAGGGGAGGGTTGTGCGTCTTGGCCACAAAACCAGAACCTGGTGGGCATTTCTGACAATCAAAGTCTCACTCAGAGGTCCCTTTCAAAGGAGCCTTTGGTGGGTTCAGTGACTTGGGGAGAGGCAGTGTCATTATCAGGTATCTATTGTACACTTACAAGGACTCTTCTAGAAGAAGATGAGTGCACAGCAAAGGATCAGGTGTCAGCTAAGGCAGCTTACAAGAATCATCACAGGACCCCGGCTGGTGTAGCTCAGTGACTTGAGGGCAGGTTTGCGAACCAAAGGATCGTGGTTCAATTCCCAGTCAGGGCACATGCCTGGGTTGTGGGTCAGATCCTATCAGGGGATTCACAAGAGGCAACCACACATTGATATTACTCTCCCCTTCTCCTTCCCTTCCCCTCTAAAGACAAATAAATAAAATATTTTTTTAAAAAAGGAATCATCTCAGGAAAGCAGCACATGAGTGACCACAGAGAGGCTGCAGAGAAAGGATGAAGCTGACCAGCGCCTCACTGACCGCCACGCCCACCTGGTCCTGCCACCTCCTCAGAGAGCCTTTCCCCCAAACCTGGGCCTCAGCCCACCCCGGGACTCTCTGCCCAACACTTCCAGCACTCCACATGCTGCACATCGCACTCGTTTCCATCTCCCATTCACTCAGCACCCAAAATGCAAGCTCAAGGCAGATAAGGTAAAGCATCCTAATAAGCACAACCAAGGAGGAAAAGAAGAATATGCTCACAAAGCACAGATAGATAGGATATTCAGTAGAGAGGAAGAACTATAAAAAAAGAACCAAACAAATTCTAGACGTAAAAAATAAAATATCTGAAGTTAAAATTTTACTCAACGAGTTTAATAGCAGATTGGAGGACAGAGAATAAAAACAAAGTGAATATAAAGACAGCTCTACCGAAGTTATTTCCTCTGAAGAAAAGAGACTTTAAAAAAAGAGTGAGTAACAAAAGACCAGGCCCTCGGGAACTGGTAAAACAACATCACAAGGTCTAGCATATATGTAACTGGAATCCCAGAAGGAGAAAAAAGAGAAATGGAGCAGAAAAAAACCTTGAAAAACTACTGGTAAAAATGATCCAAACTGGGAAATGACATAAATTAAAAATTCGAAAATCTCAGGGAATCAGAAGCAGGGTAATACTCATGCCCCCGCCTCCCCAAATGCCACACGTAGGCACATCATAGTTAAGCTGCCACGCGCCAGTACAGGGCGAGCCGGCTACTCCCTGACTGCCGCACAAATCCGCAGCTGGGACTGTAAAGGAGGGGAGGTCTCAGAGAGACTAGAGGGGTACCTCCATCAAAGGGGTTGTATCCTTACTTGGACAAACCAATCATAGAAAGCCATTTTTTATGAGACAACTGGAAACACTAGAACACTTACTAAATATTTGATAGAATTCATCTTAATATTTTTTGATCAAAATTTTTTTCAATTAGACTTCTGGCCAAGATAGAGGTGTAGAGAGACACACTGTGCCTCCTTGCACAACCAAAACAAGGACAAAAACAACTTACAAACAAAAATCAACCAGAACTGACAAAAAAGTCCAACTGTATGGAAGTCTGACAACCAAAGAGTTTAAAGCCTCAAACCACTCAGTGAATCTCTTGTGGGGGTTGAGGTGCCAGGAGAGACTCCCAGCCTCAGTGGAGAGTTTGTTGGAGAGACTCACAGGATCCTAGAATGAACAGAAACCCACCCACCGGGAATCAGCACCAGAGGGGTCCACTTTGCTTGTGGGTACCTGGGGAAGTGAATGAAACCCGGCAGAGAGCAGAGCAAGCACCATTGTTCCCTCTCAGACCCCTTCCCCACATATAGCATCGCAACCCAGCAACTGGGTTGCCCCACCCTGGTGAACACCTAAGGCTCCGCCCCTCACTACATAACAGGTGCAACAAGACAAACAAAATGGTCCAAATGAAAAACAGATCAAAGCTCCAGAAGAGATAGAACTAAGCAATGAAGAGATAGCCAACCTATCAGATGCACAGTTCAAACCACTGGTAATCAGGATGCTCACAGAATTGGTGGAATTTGGTCCCAAATTAGATGAGAAAAGTGAAGGCTATGCTAAGTGAAATAAATGAAAATGTATAGGGAACCAATAGTGATGGGAAGGAAACTGGGACTCAAATCAATGGTGTGGACCAGAAGGAAGAAACATCCAATCAGAAAAGAATGAAGAAACAAGAATTCAAAAAAATGAGAAGAGGCTTAGGAACCTCTAGGACATCTTTAAATGTTCCAACATCCAAATTATTTGGATACCAGAAGGAGAAGAGGAAGAGCAACAAGTGGAAAACTTATTTGAACAAATAATAAAGGAGAACTTCCCCAATCTGGCAAAGGAAATAGACTTCCAGGAAATCCAGGAAGCTCAGAGAGTGCCAAAGAAGTTGGACCCAAGAAGGAACACACCAAGGCACATCATAATTACATTAGTCAAGATTAAAGAGAAGGAGAGAATTCTAGAAGCAGCAAGAGATATGGGGACAGTCACTTACAAAGGAGCTCCCATCAGACTGTCAGCTGATTTCTCAAAAGAGACATTACAGGCAAGAAGGGGCTAGAAAGGAGTATTCCAAGTCATGGAAGACAAAGACCTACATCCAAGACTGCTCTATCCAGCAAAGCTTTCATTTAGAATGGAAGGGCAGATAAAGTACTTCTCAGATAAGGTCAAGTTCAAGGAGTTCATCATCACCAAGCCCTTATTATATGAAATGCTAAAGGGATTTATCTAATAAAAAGAAGATAAAACATATGAACAGTACAATGACAGCAAACTCATAGTTACTAACAACCACACCTTAAACAAAGGCAAACCAAGAGGACAGCTAGATCAGGAGTGGAGCCACAGAAATGGAGATCACATGGAAGGTTAGCAACAGGGGAGTGGGAGGAGAAGAAGGGGGGAGAAGGTACAGAGAATAAGTAGCATAGATGGCAGGTAGAAAATAGAGGGAAGGCAAGAATAGTATGGGAAATGTAGAAGCTAAAGAATTTATGACACATGGACATGAACTGGAGGGGGAATGTGGGTGGGAGGGGGTGGGCAGGGTGGAGGGGAATGAAAGGGGGAAATGGGACAACTGTAATAGCATAATCAATAAACTATATTTAAATTTTTTTTTTAATTTAAAAAATTTTTTTTCTAGATTTTATTTATTTATCTTTAGAGGGGAAAGGAAGGAGAGAGAGAGAGAGAAATATCAATGTATGGTTGCCTCTGGTGTGTCCCCTGCCAGGAACTGGCCTGCAACCCAGGCATGTGCCCTGACTGGGAATCGAACCACGATCATGTGGTTCACAGGCCCGCGCTCAATCCACTGAGCTATGCCAGCCAGGGCATAAAAAATTTTTCAATTATGGTTGAGATACAATATTGTATTAGTTTCTGTTGTAAAAATTCATGCTAATTTTCCAGAAGTGATCACAGTATTACAGTTACACTGTTGTAGAAGACCCAATCTATCAGGGGTCTACAATGAAGTGCTTGCAAATAAACAAGATGATGATTAAACAGAACCGAAGGAAGGTCAGTAAACAAAAGACGGGGCACGTGCTGGACAACCGACAGTCTGTGACGCTGCCCGGTGGTACCCAACGCCATTCTCCTCACTTCTGTGTTTGTCTGAAACTCTTTGTAATCAAAAGTTAAAGAAAAACAAGCAGGAAACTCCCATCTTCTACCTGAGACATTTAAAGCTGACCACTGGAATTCTCATGAACCAAAACACACTGTAAACTGCAATTGTTTAAACTGCCTTTTGTTCTAGAAGCCAAACTTACAGAGAATGTGGAAGCATGTCTTTAGGAAGGCTGAAAGTCAGTATCTCTGGGAGTCAGTATCTCTGGGAACCGCAGCCCTTCCTACAGGGCAGGGAGCACTCTGGGGGCCGAGGAAGAAAGGTAGGGGTCCTGCTTTCTGTGTATAATGGCCACATTCTCTAAGAAAACTGCAGGGTTTTGCTCTAGTTCAATGTGCGCGTAAGAAAGAGGATGCATCCAGCCTGGGCGTTCCACTCCGGAACCAGAGAGCTCCCGTGTGTGCAGGTGAAGCCCCCTCGCCACTCACCCGAGCCATGGGTTCCGCTCTTGTCCCTGCCCAACGTGTACCTGCTGGCTACCTGCCCTTCTCTTGATATTTCCCAGTGGTTATCTTTATTAGGGATTATGACTATAATTGCTGGTTTGAGCACTATCAAAAGAAAAAAAAAGAAATAAGAGTTGACTACCTTCTGACAATGAAACAAATGGGTTTAATGGCATCATCTGTCTAGAATTTAGGTCCTGAAGCCAAATAACTAAACAAGGAGGGCAAGATTTTGTCAGCGAAGATTGCATAACAGTGTTTATTTTGAAATGCTGACACACCTCCTTGTCTTATGTAAATGGGGACCACGGTGAGACCCATTCCCTGTTGCTGTCATGGGCAGCACTTTGACACCAATTTAAAACCTGATGAGGGACTTCCACCAAGATGGAGGCATAGGTGGAAACACTGTGCCTTCCCCCACAACCAAGTTTGAATACAACAAAGGTTTGGAGAAACAAAGACACAACCAAAGGACAGAAAATGGAATTATACGGAAGTCCGACTACATCTAACTGTTCAATGGGGACGGTAAGAGGGGCGGAGCCAGCAGTGAGCAGGGTCGGGCAGGACAGGGCCTCCGACCCAGGCGTGCAGGCAGACGGGAACCAGCTGGGGTGCGGGGCAGACCGCGGGCGCATATTCGCACACAGTGAGACAGACCACACAGGCCCCAGGGCTGATGGCAGTGGCACATTCGCGTGCAGTGGGACGAAACGAGTGGGCCTGGTGACAGAGGTGGCTGCGGCGCCACGGGGGCAGGAGGCAGGTGGGAAGCCATTGTCCCTCTTTGACCCCGCCCCCACATACAGCGTCACAACCCAGCGACTTAGTTGCCCTGTTCTAGTGAACACTTTAGGGCTCTGATCCTACTATGGAACAGGCACGAAAAACCTGAAAGATGGAGCAAGAAGAACTCAAAGTCCCAGAGCCAATAACTCTAAGTGACTGAGAAATTGCCGGCCTCTCAGAAGCACAATTCAAGACACTATTTATCAGGATGCTCACAGAACTGGTAGATTATAGTCACAAATTAGAGGAACATATGAAGGCTAAACTAATTGAAATGAAGGGAGATGCACAGGAAACCAATAGTGATGGAAAGGAAACTGGGACTCAAATCAATGGAATGGACCAGAAGGAAGAACAAAACATCCCACCAGAAAGGAATGAAGAAATGAGAATTCAAAAAAATGAGGAGAGGCTTAGGAACCTCCAGGACATCTTTAAACGTTCCAACATCCGGATTATAGGGGTACCAGAAGGGGGAAAGAAACAGCCACGAGTGGAAAACTTATTTGAACAAATAATAAAGGAGAACTTCCCCAGTCTGGCAAAGGAAATAGACTTCCAGGAAATCCAGGAAGCTCAGAGAGTGCCAAAGAAGTTGGACCCAAGAAGGAACACACCAAGGCACATCATAATTACATTAGCCAAGACCAAAATGAAGGAGAGAATCCTAGAAGCAGCAAGGGATAAGGGGACAGTCACCTACAAAGGAGTACCCATCAGACTGTCAGCGGATTTCTCAAAAGAGACCTTACAGGCAAGAAGGGGCTGGAAAGAAGTATTCCAAGTCATGAAATCCAAAGACCTACAGCCAAGATTGCTTTATCCAGCAAAACTTTCATTTAGAATGGAAGGACAGATAAAGTGCTTCTCAGATAAGGTCAAGTTCAAGGAGTTCATCATCACCAAGCCCTTATTATATGAAATGCTAAAGGGACTTATATAAGAAAAAGAAGATGAAAAATATTAACAGTGAAAGGACAGCAAACACACAGTTATTAACAACCACACCTAAAACAAAAGCAAACCAAGAGGACAGCTAGATTAGGAGTGGAACCATAGAAATGAAGAACACATGGAGGGTTAGCAACAGGGGAGTGGGAGGAGGAGAAGGGGGGAGAAGGCACAGAAAACAGCATAGACAGTAGGTAGAAAATAGATAGGGGGGAGGGCGAGAATAGTGGGGGAAATATAGAATCTAAAGAACTTGAGACACGTGGTCATAAACTAAGGGGGGGGAGAATGGTGGGGGAGGGAGTGTGCGGGTGGAGGGGAATGAAGAGGGGGAATAGAAGAACTGTAATGGTATAATCAATAAAATATATTTAAAAATAAATAAATAAAACCTGATGACACACTGATGACCTTCACATAAGTCTTGACAAAAATCATACCCACACGCACACGCCTGGGATTTAGAAAGAAGGGGCCTGGGCCATTGAAAGCCCTGAAGATTCTGAGGCCTGGAGAGGTCCAGGAGACTCGGGACTACTTGGTGGGATGAAAATCAAGGTTTCTGTCTCCTGTGTCACTGCTTTTATCTCCAAGCTCTGTTGCCCTTCTTGAGGCAGATTAAACAACTCTTACTAAGATGAAAGGGAATTCCTTGCCTTCAAAAAATACAAAACGCAGCACAAACACAGCAAGTAAAAGGATATTAGACTCATGAGGTCCTAAGGAAGCGGCATGTTCCTAGCCAGGTTCACCGCCACACCGGGAGCATCACATCTACCCCCCTACCCCGCCAACTTCTGCGGATACCTCAAAGTGCTCTCAGCTCCAGATAAGCAGAGATTGTTTAAAAAGTATTTTGCCCATTCTACATTTCTCAGACTCACGTGCTCTCACTTCCATGCCTGCAGCTGGATTCCCTGCAGTTCAGATCTCAAGTCCTTCATCTCTTCTGGTTGATCAGGACCCGCCTCTCCCTGCCTAACCAAGACTCCACCTCATACCTGACCCTTCCTGTACCCTCCGCACTCTCCCTCACTGACTGTCTCCTCTCCGTGCACCGGTGTCCAACGCCTCCTGCTGGGCAGTGATGCAGAGAAGCAGGGTGACATCGAGACTGGCCAGAGACAGGTCCACAGCCCCTTCTCCGGGGCTCAATACCCTGCCACCCTCTGGAGACCTCCACCCCTCCCAAATCCCCAGCACTGGCTCCTGAACCTTGCCGGTATACTGCCTCCACTGACAGGCTGTTTAGGTCCAGTCCCAGGGAAAGAAGCCTTCCTACCGGACAAGGCGTGCCTGCTGCAGCTGGGCGTGCCGTGCAGTGGATTACACTGCCTCGGCGGGCCCCCTTAGCCAGAGCCTCCCGCCGCTTTCCCACCTGGGCTCTTACAGGCCTGCTGTCAACACCAGCTCAGCTCACATCTGCTCACCTTTAATTTCATTTTATTAAAACTAATTTATTAATCTTTAATCAAAGGCAAAAATGTTCAGTGAAGATGAACTGGAACTCGACACGAGAAAGAGAGTCGGTCTGGTCACCCAGAGATAAATACAGGTGATCTCTTGGTCATGGATTTCCAAACAGTTCTGATAGAATTTTTAAAGAAAAAAACCACACCAGAATATCGTACACACTACTTAAAACCCATTTTAACATATCATTAGAACATTTTCCCATCATTAAATAGTACTGTAGTCAGAGAAGGGATATAAATGTATTTAGCTAATTCTCCATGATGGAACCTTTAAAAGTATATCCGCTTTCTCCTCTCAAAGACATGGTGACAAAATCCTTGCATCTAAATAGTCTTGGTGCCTGTTCCCAAATCTGCTGTAGGAAACTCTGAAGTGGGGCTGGGGACCTGCAGGCACACCCATTCTAAGGCGTGTGACTGTGTGGCTGCCCTGTCCTTCAGGGCGGTCACACCAACTCAAGTGTGCCCACAACACCCAGCCCCAAACCCGTAACATATCTAATTACAAAAAAGCACCAGACAAGCCTAATGTGAGAGATATCCTACCAAATTTATGCCCAGAACTGCTCTAAACTGTCAAGGTCATGAAAAGCCAGGAAAGCCTAGGAGACTGCCACAGACCAGGGTTGGGGGGTGGGGATGATGATAAGAAGATGACTAAAGGCAGTGAGGTCTGGGGAGGGGTCCTGGATGGAGAGGGCCCTGGTGGGAAAGCTGGAGAGACCCAGCAAGGGTTTGCTGCTCAACCGGGAATAGTAATGCTGCCACCTCCGTTTGCCCACGTGGTTATAGGAGATGGGGACACCAGGGAAGCTGGGTGAAGGTCGACGGGGACTCCCCACGCCACCTTTGCAACCAGAAACTACTTTGAGACTATCTGTCTAAACCCTGCTGACACCGTCTTCCCAAGCACTGCTGCAGCCTCTGAGCAGTGCCTGCTTTGGCCTGGCCTCAGCGTAGAGACGCACCTGACGGTCATGAGGAAGACAGGGACTCAGGGGCTCTGCCTTGGACACAAGATGCCACACGCCCTAGCAACCTGGGAACAAAGCGTGGTGAGGCCACTGCCAACCCTGCAGTCACCCTGCGGATGTGAGGACAGCAAACCCCAGATGAGGCCAGAGCTCCGCCGCCTTGCACTCTGCCCTACCACGCACCAGCCTTCGGTTGGGTTCACTCTACAAACTGTGGACATTTTGCTCAGCGCTTCTCTGGCATTTGGCTCAGTGCCTCGGGGAAGGAGGTGCCAGGTCTCCAGACCCGTGCACTGCCTGAGGACGGCTGTGCGCATGATCCCTCAGAAACACCACAACACACACTACAACTGTGCTAGCAGTTTTGGGTTCAGGAGACATTTCATGAAAAATCAAAGAAAACTAATCAGGTTTCTTGAGTCGGAGCATGTGATGGCCACCAGACTATTTGCATCTTGTGACACCTACATGTGGACCCAGAGTTCCTCGACTCCCTGTGTGGATGAGCTGTGATTGAGCTCCCCCCTGTCCTACGCACTGTGGGGGTGAAGGGGATGGGCAAAGCCCAGACCTCATGGGGCTGACATCTGGTGGGAAGAGGGGCAGGTATAGAGATGATAAACTGACATAAAGATCCACCAAAGAGGTGGCAAGCTGGAGGAAAACAGAGCTGAGCGTGGAGCTGTGCAGGTGTAGGAGGTAGAAATGAGAAACATGCAGGTAGCTCTTGGGGGTCACATCCCACAGTGGGGCCATCGGTGGCGATGGACATCACACAAATGTTTATCACTGTATCCTGTCTGCATGTCCATCTTCTAAATGCTCAAGACATTCACCAAGGCTGAAACCAAATGAAAAACCAGTAACACCATGCTGTTAAACAGATATTAATCTGAGAGCAGCCAGCGTGCCTGTAATAAACACAGGGAATAAACACCATGCCTGTAATGAATCCTACTGTACAAGGAGTGTAAAATTCTTGATAAGAGGAGGACACAATCACCAAGAGGAGATCTGTTATATGCACTTAGGAACCATTAACAGGATTAAAGCTGCACCGGTATCTGTGTCTCCATTCACTGAATCCACAGACAAGAGCTGCTATTGTAACAGTGACAAAGCATGGCTTCCTCTTCTAAAATTTCTGTTTTAAAATATCAAAGCATTTACAAAAGAAACTGGCAAACAGCTGCTACTCCAGGGCTAACTTAACAATGCCTCTCCCTGTTACTTGCGTTGGCAAAGGTCAGGCTTGCCAACGCTGTGTTCTTCGTGCATCCCACAATGGGGCATTGGAGCCAGGAAGCTCCATGGACACACGACAGATTCTGGAGGTTCCAGGCTAGCCAGGGGCTGTGACGGTGTCTGATGAGACCAAAGGCCCTTCTCTGGCCTCTGGTGCTCACTGCAATCCAGGACACCTAACTGTTGACCAGGCAGGGGATCAGCAGTGGGGCAATGTGAATGAAATCAGCCGGTTCACCTTGCCTCACAGAGGCAACTGCTAATGCTGGAGTAGAGAGAAGGACCCATCTCACCAAATGCTTCTAGCTGTCTTTATATGAGTGATCAAGAAAAGGGCTTAAAATGACCCTCCCTAAAAATACTGCTCTAGAACCTGTAGGGGAGGAAGTGGTAGTGAGCAGCTGCATCTCTGAGCCTCACCCAGCACAAGTAGGTACCTGCTCTCATGAACTAATAAAAATCCTTAAGACAGGGAACGGGGCAAATCCATCAGTGGTACCCAAGCTGGCAAAGGGTTAACCTGACCTATAATCTCCAACTCCAGGGGCCTAGAAAGCATCCACTCCAGGCAGCAACTGAGAGCTCCTGAGCAGAAATCTCTATGAAGCAGAGAGAAGAAGCTGAGAGATTATCTAATCTGTTTGACTCAGAAAAAAGCAGCACAGTATTAAGAGAGGTCAAGCAGCTGTGCTGCTGAATCTGGAACGGATCACTGAAACATGATCAGGGATGAAAAACAAAGCAAACCAAAAAAGGAGAGGCAACTATTAACTCCAGGAAACACAAAGTTACTAGAAAAAAATATTATACTTCGCTATTGGCTCAGAAGTCAGTAATATTTACATAGTCACAATAATGTAAAGACTGAATATTATTTAGTAAAAAATTGTATTTGTGACACAGTTACACTGAGATAGTGAGGGGAAGGGTGTTAGGGATATAGCAGAGTAATCCTTATCATTCATAACAGGAAGTATATAGATAATGTCTAAAAGTGATACACCGGGAATAACCTATACAAACCTACTCAGAAACTCCGAGGTAAATACTGGGAGTGCTAGAGAAGATGAAGCTACTGTGGAGAGCAGGCGGGGGTGGGGGGGGAGCTAAAGGCTGCTGCTGTTTCTGCAATAAGCTGTGTAACACAATTTTACTTTCTAATCCACCCACATGTCTACATTTAAAAAATAATTATAAAAACAATCTTCAGGCCATATTTATCTGGCCATAGTGTGATAAAATCAGAAATTGGTCAATGAAATTAACCTACAAACCCTAAGGGCTTGGGAGTTTTGAAGCTCTTCTCTAAACAGCACGTAGACTGGAGAGACATCAGCAACGAGGATTACAAACCACGCTACGGGCCACTGTCAGGGAGGCACTGGGGCCTCCCCTGATGGGGTGGGGTGGGAACACAGTCAGAGAGGAGTGAGCGCCTGCCTCCAGGTGTTCATTCGCAGATGAGAGGAAAATTAATGAATTAAACAATCAACACATGATCTTAGAAAATAACAAACCCCTTCCTCGCAGAAGGGGAAAGCAACCTATAAAAAGTAAAGATTAATGAGCTAGAACACTTTTTTAAAAATCTGATAAATAAAACCAGTTCTTTGACTGAAGAGACCCATGACAGAGACAGCCTGTGGCTGTTCTGATCAGCGCTTAGCATCGCACAGGAGAGTCGAGAAGAACTGCAGCTGGGGGTGAGGGGGAGGGTGGAGAGGCCGCTCCGAACAGCGAGCGCCAGGAGGCGGTGGGGAGGAGTGTGCCAAGCCCAGACAGACCCTTGTCTGCAGGGACTCACGCAAGCTTCTGGAAAATGGGGTGGTGATGAAACCCCCTCATTTAACTGTTAGGGTGCTGGCACCCAGGAAACTCTCAACAGGTGGCTGCAATACTATCACTAATTCTACTGTGAAATGGAAAGCAAATGCTAGTCAAAGTTACGTATTGACACAACCTAAATAAAAGGTAATTTAGAAGCATTCCAGACAAAAGCCACCCAAATGGATTTAGGGCTGAAAGTATGAATTACAGCACCAAAATGCTTCTTCAATATTCTAGTGCTCTGCCTATTAAAGAGGTTGGCATGTCTGAGACTACCAGACTACCATATACTAGAAATGGGTAACTAGATGTGATGGGAACAATTCAGAACAAGCACAGTGTTAACAATGGTGTGAATTTTAAAATGGTCTTTAAAATATATTTTCTTCTTGTTTCAACGAAGCAATTTTTGCCAGATACTACTAAGTGGAAAAAGAGAAGGCAGGAATGCACGTGCCATGGCCCGTTTGGGTACACTCGGCCCCGGCCCGCGCGTGCACACCCCACGCTTGCCCACAGGGTGAGCACAAAGCCAAGAGAGGCCACAGTCACCTGGGTGGTTAACTCAGGAAGGGGGGGACAAAATTAGATGAAAAAGATGACACTAAAAACAAGCACCGAGTACAGCATGTGACCACATATGAAAGAAGTAGAACCTCCACCATGAGAGACAGATTCTAAGGGACTCCAGTGCCCCAGAACCAGGTTTTCCCCCTCGACATCCTGATCTAAACGCCATGCACCCCTGCCAGTCTGGAAACCTGGATGACTCCTGAGGTCCCGTGGACAACGGTGCCAAACTGGGTGATAGCCAGGAGTATCGCCTTCTCCCTGTCAGGGCATCTGCCACCTCCAGTCTCTTTCCCAGCACCAACCCCTCACCTGCTCACTCATTCTCCACCAGCAACAGGAAGCCACACCCTGGAGAAGTCCCTTCAAGCTCTTCACTGGTATCCCATTGACCTGAGAGGCAAGTACCATGGGGGGGAGGGGGGGCAGGGAGGAAAGAACATGACCTTGGTTGAGAAGCACCAGAGAGCTCAGAGCACCAAGGAAGAGTCTCAGACAACAGGTGGATGGGCCCCTGGGTAAGGAGGGGAGAGGGACCCCAGTAAGGCTGGCCCCTCTTTCTTATCAACCCAGAGCACCTAGGACTCAGCAGCAGACTCCCCAGGAAGGGCCTATAGCCTTGGGTGACCTCACAGTTGCGTGGATAAGGCTGCCTCTGATTACGGGAATAATTTAATTAAAAGAAACTGCTTTCTTGGACATGGGGCTGGGAAGAGAATCAGACGAACCATAATTAAAGCAGAGGATATGAGAACCAGGCAGAGGGAGGACCCGGAGGTTTGGGGGATCTGCTGCAGCTGAGGTGGCTCGGAGCTCCACGGCAGCTAATCGCTTCCTGCAGGCAGGCTCCACTCCAGCACTAGTAGGTTTTTAATAAAAACTTCCAATTGGGTCAGTAAACCCCTCATTAAGCTGTTTTTAAAGCATGACTTTAAGAGCGGCAAGGGCCAGGGGTCACAGGGAGCAGTTAATTCACAACGGCTGGTGGAAGGCGCTGCTGTGACAGAGAAGATCGGGTTCAAGTGTTCAGGCCCCACGAACGAGCAGTGAAAGCACCAGGTCTGCCTGGACAACAGACTCAGCAAAGCAGAAGTGAAGCATCCCGCAGGACAGAGTAAAAGCTGCTCTCAGTACAGAGACAGTGATGGAAGTCAAGAGCAGCCTGTATGCACGGTCCCTCCCTGCTTGCCGGTGGGGGTGGGGGTGCAGGTTCCCAGCAGAACTTGCTGATACCTGACCAGCATCAAGGAAGACTCAAGACTAGCTAACACTTGGTTTCCACATTAGGATACATAAATAATTCATTGATTATGGTTCTTATTGAAATGAAGGATCCCTAAACTGTCTAACTCATAGCCTGATAGGCCTTCAGTAAAAAAAAAAAAAAGAACGTTCTTTTTCAAGAAGAAATGACCTGGGTGTGACACCTTTCAGGATCCTTCCCTGAGATTCCCTCCAGACCCCTCACTCCTCCTGAGTGTGCTCACGTCCTCAGACCCCACTGCCAACTCCCCCCCAGAGGACCACCCCAACCCCTTTACTCAGGATACCTGGCAGCCTCCTGGCTACCCCCACCCTTGTTCCCAGCACTGAGTTGAGAACCAAAACCATGGATCCTACACAGCTAACCCTGAAGCTCAGTTTTACTGGTTTCTGCATCTTTTGATATTAAAACAATTATAGTATACTAGAGGGATCGATTCAGAACAAATATATTAGAAGGACAAGTCCAGAATCCATCCCAGCCCACAAAAGCATCCTGCTGTCTGCTGCCTTCCTCGATGCCCACCTCCTTGGGTCTACCTGGACTAGTGTGAATAGCTCGTGCCGGTCGCAGGACCCCTTGAAGTGAGTCTCTCCATGCCTGTCACACCCATGATGCAGTGGGACTGGCCCTGCCCGCTCTAGTGCTGCCTGGGTTGTCCTAGGCCTGAGAGGGCTGGCCTCTGAGGACAGGCTTTGCAGTAAGCCATAGGGCTCGGCTCCAAACGCAACTGCTGTGGCCCTGGCTCATCCTAACCTCACCAAATGCAGGCAGACCAGAACCCCCTTCCAAGAGCGCTTGGTCCCTTAAGGCTGAGGTGCATGGCCCAGGGGGCTCAGCATGCCATCAGGAGGGCATGGGCCAAGAGCAGCCCTGTTCTGGCAAAAAGATCAGAAAGCCCTTCCTGGAACCCTATGCCGCCTGCTGGGCCCAGCACTATTTTCAAATGCACCAGGACAACATGAAGTTCAAAAAAGGCTTCAGCCCCAACCTCACAAATATCAAAAAGCTCACTTCCTGCAGAGGAGCCGGAAACAACACATAGAGGGGCGTTGAATTAATCCCATTTCAGATCCATTCTTTGAAGTAAGAGTTAGCAGACTGGCAGATTTCAAAGCAAAGCCTCACTTAATGCTTCAGCAGAGATGCGGCTGGTGAGGCGGTGTTATCACGAATGCTGTGGTTTTTCTTGTGTCTCGGAGCAAACGGCCTCCCTTCGCATGCCGTCCCCTTACCTAGCAGTCACATCCATGCAAACAGGGATGCGAGACCCCAGGGGACAGCCCCAGGGCTACAGGATGGCAGCAGGTGACACCCACTCTGAAGAGGGGACTTCAAGACCAGGAGAAATGTTCATAGAGACTCAGAAACCCTGGGAAACACCTGGTCACTGAACAAAGGAAAGAACCAGAGAGGCCTTGGCTGTGCCTCCTTCAGGGAGACCAGCCGCACGTCCCTACCCCCAAACCAATGGGGTTATGCTCACACCTGCCACACAATAAGTGGTCAGCAGAGAGAAGTAATTGAGCTTCCAAAAGAATATGGTGGTAAAAAGGAGGGTGTCCTCTGACCAACCGTCCACAGAACTTTCTAGAGCAGGGGTGTCAAGTTCATTTTCATTGGGGGTGACGTCAGCCTCGCAGTTGCCTTCAAAGGGCCGAATGTAGTTTTAGGACTGCATAAATGTAACTACTCCTTAACTAGGGGCAAGGAGCTCGGTGCTGCCACCGGACAGAAACAAGGTGCCTGGCTGATACACCAAGGTGGAGGGCGGATTCGGCCACGGCCGTGTGCCTGCCCCGTGCTCTACAGCACGTGGGAAGGTCTGGGACCCACTTGGCCCAGGGTGTCTACTGAGCACTTGATGTGCCGCACGTGTGGCTGAGGAGCCAGCAGCTTTACTTCACTTAATTTTAATTAAGCCAGAAAGCACATGTGGCTGGAGACGAACACATTAAACAGAAGCTCAAGGAGCGTTGCTCAATCCAAGTCAGCTGGCTGCCCAGGGGCACTGCGTTTTCCGAAAATGCTGTTCTGTGGTGTAGCTTGGTATCTCAGCCTGTCATCCAGAGTTGCTTTACCTTCAAAGTCCACTTGCAAGATAAAGACAATCAGATATAATTAAGTTCTACATTTATTAATATATCTATGTCCATTATACCGATATCCATGTTCATTGATGAGAACACAGAGAGATACAAGTACCAACAGGAGAGGATGATCTGCTCATTACAAAAAGTAAGTTCTCACAGGCAACCCCTGAATGAGGCCAACGGGAAAGTCTCTTCGGATTGGCTGTTCCTGCCCTGGCACCGCAGCAACTAAGAAGGAAGCACAGCAGAAATGCTTGGCGGCCACCCAGCAGCAAGCCAGCTGCTGTGACCATTAGGGGTCTTCTCAACTTGTGCTCGTGGACTTTAGTGGGGGTGGCCCACCAAGTGCTCGCAGAAGACAGACAGCACATGAAATTCAGTCCTCCTCAGGCCCCCTGAGGAGGAAACGCAGTAGCAAGTCAGAAGCTGGCTTCCCGGTCTCCAACTGTGGCCAGATGGGCAGTTAAACTTGTGAAGAGCACCAGACATACCAGGAGAAGCACAAATAGAGGTCAGACTTGCTTTAATTTGGAGCAAATGTAGCTATTTGCCCAGCATCGCATCTTTTCTACTGATTGCTGCGTCTCTGGACAGTCCATGGTCAGCAAGTCCTCTTTTTGGGGGCGTGTGGTGATTTTTTTTAGTATGTCAAATACTGTGTGTAGAAAAACAGTGGCTCCTGAGGTGAATATAATTACCCAGAAATAAGCATGCACGGTGAGGCTGTTAGTTGAGGGTGGAGGGTAGGGACAGAAAAATCTAGCCATAAAAAGAGCCGAGTTTGGGTTTGTTGTGCCCTCATTACCCTCAGTGACCACAGGCTGCACTCCCAGGAGGCGGGGCTTTGGTCACCTGCTGTGCTCAGCGTGGGGGCTGGGGGTTTCTCACTTCCAGCAGCTCCTGATTGGCCAGCCTGATCAGCCTCTCCCAAACTGCTGCCTGTCCTTGGGTGATGGGCAGATGACAGAAAGAACTGTCAGCTCCTGGTCCAGCCTCACTTGCCATCTTGGGGTGGGGCCTTCTCAGAATCTCTCAATTCTCCCCCTGCCCCACTCATCAACAGCCCCCAGCAGCTGCAGAGCTTGCTCTGTACCAAATGTGCATGTAGCCCGTCTCACAGATCCCCTTCTCCCGGGGACCTGGGTGTAGTGCAGTGCGTTGCGTAGGCTGATTCTCCTGACTAGTTCGAGGCTTCTGCTTCCTGTAAGAGGACAGTCCAGTGGGCAGGTGGGTGGCTGGTCACCTCCTGCACTGCACCACCAAGGAAGCCCTGCGTGCTCTCCCGACCTGCCCCAATCCTCACAAGCCTCACGGAGGCCTGCAGACCACAGCACTGAGTAAGCAAGAACTCTTGTGTCTGGGGACAACTGTCTTCCTTACCCTTTCCTGCTTTCATTCTGCTGGAGGTAAAGCCTATAAACAGACCCATTTCTGCCCCATCCCCCCAGTCGGGGGGGGTGGAGTTCTGATTCCTTAGCTGCTTTGCAAGTTCAGTGCACTGAGGGAGTCCAGAGAAATTACGTCTTTTGCATAATATCCAGCTCACTGCTAGGATGGGAGAGACCGTCTCTCACAGAAACAGAATCTATATGATTTGATCCCTTTTCCATTTAATCCTTGTGTGCAGCCTGGCAGAGGGCTGGTGTTCCGGTGGAGGGACTGGGTACGTGTGGACAGAACCTGTGTTCTCAGAAATGCCCGTCAGAGCCAGGGACCAGGCAGTGCTGTCCAGGGGGCCCATCCCGTCACCAACTTTCCACCCAGCTGTTCTGTCAATGAGGGAAGGTTGAAATTCCTTCTCTGTCTCCCTTTACTTGTCACTTTTTTATTTCACATGCTTCGAGGTCTGTCAGGGCTCCTGGCCTGAGTGACGACATGTCCTTTATCTCCAGCGATGCACGGTCCTGCGCGGGCCTTCTGACTGCCGCCTCCAGTGTGTCTTTCCCATCCACTTTCTTTCTGATTTTCTGTTTACATTTAGTGTGCACTATCTACAGGAGAGTATAGCTACATCTTCCTTTTTTCTTCTTAATTTGTTCTGTTGATTTCTGTCTTTTAACTGGAGCATTTAGTCCATTAACACTTAATGTAATTACTGATATAGTGTTCAGGCTTACCACTTAATTTTTTATTTCCTAGTAAACTCCTAGTTTCTGTTCCTGTGTTCCTCCTTCCCTGCCCTTTGTGGGTCACTCAAATGTCTTCAGACTCCCCTTTGAAGAGTCCATGGGCGTCCTGTCACTCTGGATCCCCCTGGTGCATGCTCCAGGGGCTAGCACACACGTGCTTAGCTTTTCGAATCCTATTTAAAGTTAACACTGTGCTGCTTGACATAAAATGTGGACACTGCAGCCCCAGGGGTCCGTCTGCGCCTGCTTGTGCTCCATGTCATGCTCATCACATGTGTCCCCTCTCAGCACATTACAAACCCCCGAAGACAAAGAATTCATTTTGCTTTAAACAGTTGTGTGTGTTCTGAAGGAAGTGAGTGGAGCCACACTCTCTGCACGTTCACCTGTGTTATCGACTGGATTCCGTGTGCTGCGTTCCCGCTCAGGGACTCGAGTTCTCACCTCCTGTCCCTGTCCTCCAGCCTAGAGAGCTGCCCCGGGCGTTCCCGGAGTGCTCGTCCATCGGTGATAAAGTCTCTCATTCCTGCTTATTTCACCTCTGGCCCCGGAGGACTCTGTCTGGGTGCAAGTTCTGGGGGACAGTGTCCCTCTCTCAGCAAGACTGCCCCTGGGTGCCAGGGTCCAACCATTCCAAGGTCCATTCCAAGGTCAAGCTTCTCTGGCTGCTTTCAAGCTTCCCCCTTCCCCTTTGGTTTTCAGTATTGATTTCAGATGATTTGAGCAGGCAGTTTTATTTATGCCTTTTGGGGCCCACCAGGCTTCCTGAATCTGTATGTTTAAACGTCTCCTCACACTTGCAAACTTTTCAGCCATTGTCTCTCCCCTCCTCCTGGGGGTCTGGCCTCGGCCTGGGTGAGGTCAGCTGGTCTCTCAATCCCTTGTTACGGCCACCCTGCTATCCAGACCATCCGGTGAATTTCTCACTTCGGGGACTGTATCTTTCAGTTCTGAAATTTCTTCTTTTTTACAGTTTTGATCTTTCTGCTGCAATCTCATTTTGTTCTCACTCACCTGGAGCCTGTTTTCCCTCACCCCAGTTCACACAATCTAGGCATCTGCTGAGTCCCTGTCTGAAAATCCCGGGATCTAGTCACCTTGGGGCTGGTCACCGCCATGGCCTATTCCCTCCAGAATGAGCCCACCCTCCTGGTCCTTTGTTTCTTGTGTGTCCTGAGCATAAGGATGTTGAGCTGAGGGGCATCTGGGTTGTTAGGCCCCCGGGAGAGCACTGGCGCCTTTGCTGTAACGGCCGTCAGCTGGTGAGACGCAAATGTAACCTGTGCTGTTCCCCTGCCCTGTCCAGTCCTGTTCCCTCGGGGGCTGTCCCCTGCTCCCCTCCAGCCAGCGGCCATGGCCCATTCATTTCTGCATAAAAACCCTAGTCGGCTGCTCACTCTGGTGCAGCATTTCCCTAGGAGCCCAGGCTGGGGCGACCTGAATCCTCCCCCTACCTCATCAGGCAGACATCCAGCCACCTTTGGGGCACCCTGCCAGTCAGGGACAGTGCCAAGTGAGCTCTCCTCTGTGTATGGTGTCCGCAGGCTCGTGTCCACTGGGGACTCAATGTGGCCTGGAGATAGGAGCACACGTGTCACAGGTCTTGTCACTCACCCAGGGTTAGGGGACGGACTCAAAACATGCCATGGAGCCATTGCTGCTGTCACGGCTGCGGGACTATGCTACCCGCAATGTAGAGACTGGTGCCGGACACAGGGACCCCTCGGCTAGGCTGGTGCGCGACTCTGGGTGAGGCGGCTGGCTGGGGGGAGGAGCCCAGGCTAGCTAACACACATGGCATCCGGACTGCACGGTCAGCCCCGCGGGCTGGTGCCAGGTGCTCAAGCAATGAGAAAGTCAATAAGAAAAAGGCGCAAGGATACATACCCCAAGACAAAATGCTAACTCTTGCAGAGTTTTTTCCAAATGATTTTCACTTACCAAATGAATACCTAGAAAACAAAAGGAGAAAAATGTATTAAAATTTGGCACTTTGCCAAAAAAACTTTTAATAAGATTAAAGCACTGTGTTACCTGTTTAAGGAGAACCCCTGTCTGTGACCCCAGGGCAGCGTGTGTCCGGGCACAGAGCTCATGGGGATTAAATGCAGCAGGAGGTGAAGGTAGAGGGGAGACCTGCTCTCAGGTGCTCTGGGTGGGCGGTTGGGGTCCCAAGGTCCAGCAGGCTGCCCTGGGGGATTGCAGCCTTTTTGTCCCCTGCCCACCCCACACAGCCAGTACAGGGCGATGCCTACAACAGGCCAATCAAAAATTGTAATACTTGGTTCTCCTACAATAAATGATTTCAATCAAACACCAAAAAATGTCATGCCCTGGGATTTGAGAACTGAAAGGATACCCCATTACCCCAAGCACACATGAGAGAAGGGCCCTAAATTACAGGGCCTTGGGGGTCAGCCTCCTCTGTAAGAGTCTGAGGTCTGTCTTCACGTGGAATCTGAGCAGAACCTTGAGTCCGCACACTGGCCTGGGGCTTCCCTGATGCAGGCTCACTCTGCACCCCTGGAGAGGGGAGAGCCATCAGCCCCAATTGTAGACTTAAATCCCTACCATGTCACGGAACACAACTGAGGTGGGGGCTGCGCTGATCTTGAAACAAACACCCCTCACACCTGTGCAGCTCTGGCGCCTGTTTCCTAGCCCGAGTTGAAAACAAAATCCACCACTTGGACTCGAGGATAAAAAGACCACACCCCTGGGGAACTGACACATGCTGCAACGTGAATGAGCCCAAAAAGCATCCCACTGTGTGACATAAGCCAGACACAAAAGGCCACAAAGTGTGGGACTCCATTTATGGGAAACATCCAAACCAGGTGAATCCACAGAGACAGAAAGTAGATCAGTGGCTGCTGGGGACTGGGAGGGGAATGGGGATATACGGGTTTCTTTTGGGGGTGATAACAATTTTTTACACTTAGTAATGACTGCAGAACTCCACAGCTATATAAAGCCACTGACTTGTACCCTTTAAATGGTTACTTTTTATGGTATGCAAACTATACCTCAATAAAGATGTTTTAAGAAGTAGCTGTTTAACGAAACATGTATGAATGAGAGGATCAGGCCTGAAGTTTGCACAGAGCCCCTCAGTGAGGAGAGGGCAGGACCTCTGGGGGATGAAAGGAGGGTCAGTCTTGGGCCTCTGGGGGCTGGGGCAGGTCCCAGGGCTCCCTACACTGCCCACTTTTGAATGTGTGTGTGATTTTCCAGTGAAAAGTTCAGATGCAGACCTTACAGGCAACAGCAACACACTGACGGGTACAAAAGCAATGCAGGCGCTGCGGAAGCGCTGTCAGGTGGCTGTGCTCCCACAGCTGTGACTGGCAGTGATGGTGTTTTTAACCATCCTGACCCAGCAGAGATGCACACTACTTACAGGTTAAATACCACAGTGCGGGTTACTCCGGAAAAGAAAAGACAATTTGGGAAAAGAGGAGACATTTGTGTGTGCATGAGGGTTCTTTGCATTATACTCTACTTTTTTTTCCTTTAGATTTATTTGTTTTAATGAGACAGGAAAGGACAGAGAAAGAGGGAGAGAAACACCGATGTGTGAGATGTACATCAGTTGCCTCTCATACACCCCCAGCTGGGGACCTGGCTGGCAACCCAGCGGAATGTGCCCTAGACTGGGAACCGAACTGGTAACCTTTCAGTCTGCAGGCTGGTGCTCAATCCACTGAGCTACACCAGCCAGGGCTACTCTCTACTTTTGAACAGGTTTCTAAGTTTCTATAGTTTAAAACCTTTAAAACAGCCAGTTTACATACTGGCTAATTCAAGAAACAAGTTTACCCAGCACATTCTCCCAGTAAATCACCTTGTTGATGGAGAAGGGGAAAGGGGCTGGCTTTCACAAACTTACAAAGAATGAATGGTTTATACTTTTATCAGATCTGACAGAAAGAGTCAGCTGTCAGGTCAGAGCTGGCCTCCAGTGGCTCAGGCCTGCAGCCCAGGCCACCAGAGCACGGCGCCCGGGGGAGCCGGGGCGGCCTGCAGAGCTACTGCTGTCACGCTCACTGAGGGTGCTCAAAACATCCTTCACGACTTTAGCCGGTCTGAATTTTGAATTTCAAGGCTGCCTGATGTGAGGTTTTTAAATACAAGTAGTTATATCTACTTAGAAAACTAAAAGGGCTTCACTACTTTTACACCTTTTACTGTATTTTTTAACAGCTGGGATTTATTTTAGAAGAGATGGCTGTCTCTTCTAAATGTGGAGCTATTTGGGGGATGTTCTACTGTTTTGTTCTTTAAAGAAACTCCAGCCCTTCCATTTTAGCTTTTGCTCCCGAACAGTCTGTGTGAATGCAGGGTCTCGGCCTGCCTGTCAAAGACGGGGCCCCTCCACAGGGGAAGGCCGGACGAGTCAGTGTGCAGACAGAGAGGACCAGGAAGGGGTGGGGCCTTGCGGAGGCACTGCATCCACCAGGACCCTTGCCCGCCGCACAAAGGAGTCTTGTCCACGGCCCCTTGGGCCTCAAGCCACCGCAGCAACTTTTGTATGAGGTTCCTATTTTTACAGAAGGCCTCTGATTAAAAAAGTACATCAGGCTTCCAACACTTTTTGTTTTGTAAAAAGGCTTCTTGGGTAAATATTTGCTAAATTATGCTCCCCTGCCTGTGGAGCGGCAAGCTGTGAATTTGTAAGACTTCTCCCCACTTTCTTGCCCGGCACTGAGCTCCCCAAAGGCTCACTCAGAAAGCAGGTAGACAGGCGTCAGTGTAATAAGGCCTGTTCTTCTAAGCCCCCCTCAATTCCTGAGGCGAGTCTGGGGCTAATCATGTCACCCACATGGAAGTCCCTATCACATGGTAATGGCCAAACAGAAGCAGCTCAGGATGAAAATGCCACAGGAACTAAAACAGCGGCCCTTGGTACGCCCCAGCAGTCCCTGGGCGTCCACTCTGACCCAACCCTAACCTCTGCTGGAACAGCAAATCATGGAACTGTGGGGAGTGGGGCGCCACCCAGGCAGCGGGACGTGGGCCCCGCCACAGCAGTGGCAGGCCCTCTCTCAATGCCGACATGCGAGAGCAGAGAAGGTCCCTCTCTGCCTGTGAGAAGGGCTGTTTCACTGTGGCCCAGATGAGGAGGCTCTGGGATGGCTGGAGCTGTGTGACACATTTGTCTGACAAGAATGGAAGGGCCTACAGCACGTCACCCTCCCTTACCACCTGTGACTGGGCCCCTGTCTGGCTCTGAGTACTTGACCCTTATTTACTACAGAATGGAAATGGCACCTTTTTCTTTTTAAGAGAGAAGGGAAGGGAGGGAGAAAGAGCAGGTGAGAAACATCAATGTGAGACAGGAACATTGATTGGTTGCCCTTCATAGGTGCCCTGACTGGGGACTGAACCTGCAACCCAGGCATGTGCCCTGACTGGGAATCGAACCTGCGATCTTTTGGTGTTTTGGACAATGCCCAACCGCTGAGCCAAAGTAGCCAGGGCGGAAATGGCACCATTCTGCTCCCTGGAACCTCATAAATCCAAAGGAGGAATTCATGTTTGTGCATCACATGTATCTGCACCTGTTGAAATTGATGGGCTACAAAGCAGGACAGGGGCAGCGGTGGAAGAACACTGTATTTAAGGCCTGGAGCCAAAATCAGGTTTTCACCCTCAAGAGTCAGAGCAGAGCCCTGACCCTGGTCCCCTCCACATCTCCCGGGCCTGCTGGCATCTGTTCTCGGTGTACTTTGAAGTTGATGCCGTCCCTGTGTCAGGGAGACGTGCCAGAGGCAGCTTCCTCCACAGGAAGGGACCCCCCGAGCTGCCCAACCTCAGTCCAAGTTTCTAGAGATAATTCTTTCTTCTTTTTGGGGGGCCAGGAAGGTGGGGGAGAGAAGGAAGGTTATACAGCCATCCTTAATAGCAACAAAGAAGCCCTTTAGGATTACTGCCAAAGTAAAGCACAGACAAAAGGATCACAAACCCAGAATTTTGGAAAAGCTGATGCTTAACTAACTGGAGAAACTGGGGCAGAGGTCACTTAGGATTTCTAACGAGGTCCTACTGTTTTAGACAGGACAGTGCTAATGGTGGTTAGGTTCTTCTTTAAGATCACCTAAATAATAGCTACCAAACTCTGCCTCTTTCTCTGAAATGCCGCTGATCCCCAAGATGTTTAAATTCCTAGAGACACAGAACAGATACCCTAAGTACTAACATAGACGCATGCAGGAGTCCACCCTGATCGATGATTGAATAAACAACATGGGGGTGAGACACAGGTCTCTGTGAGAAGAACCCATGTCACCGTGCAGGTGCCCCACCCGTGAGGGGCCCGGAGTGTGGGCTCGCTAGTGCCGCCTCCAAAGAGAGCACATGGCGCAGCCTGGGGAGGAGAGGAGGAGTTCACAGTGGAGACAGCCACAGACACAACCCACTGAACACCAGGGGCAGCGAGCGCTATGGACGTGAGTGGTGTCGACGGCACAGACTTGCTGCAGTGATGGCAACTGCAGTGCACCTCTGCGGTCTTCTCCCCAAGCCCAAGTCACCGGCGAGCAAACATCAGTCACATCCCAGCAGAGGGACACTCAACAGACACCTGATCAGCCCTCCTCAAAACTGTCAGGGTCAAAATCAGCAGAGTCTGAGATGTGGCCCAGCCCAGGGGAATCTGAGGGCACAGGGCGGCCCGACCCCACGCAGTCTCGGAGAGATCCCGACACAGAGAGAGGGCACAGGGAGGACCGAGGAAATGTGAATGCATAATAATGTGCTGGCACTGGTTCACCGGGCGTGGCAAATACTGCATCCACGGTAAGAGGATAACAACAGGGGAAATGGAAGTGGGGACACAGAAGTCCTGAACTATTTCTGCAACAATTCTGTAAATCTAAAACTGTTAAAACTGAGAAGTGAATTTTATTAAATTAAAAACAAGACAAGGTAGCCAGGCAGCCCCGGGATCTGCGCCTGTCAGGGAGCAGCCTCCAACCTTGCCCACGCCTCCCCACAGCACAAACGGAGCGCAGGCAGGGGTCCCAGGGAGGACCGGCCACCCAGACCAGGACCACACATGCCTCCTTCGACTGGATGCAACACCTGGGGACTCTGGGCGACACCTGGGCAGACAAATCAAGTTCTCAGTAAGACGAGGATGAGCCCGAGCCGAGTTCTCAAAGGCATCCCTGCCTCCTCCCAACCCCATCTGAGAAGCAGGGGATAAAGCTCCACAGCAGTGGGCTGCCTGCTGCCCAGGCTGAGGCACCTATTGCCTGATCGGATCTCAAGCTGCCTCCTGTCACTCATCCTGACAGACATAGTTCTGTGCCTTCTCCTAACCAGGGCTGCTTCTTTCAAGACAGTAGAAAGGAACCAAGAGCAGTCATTTAACTGCCTCTCACTATTACCCTCAAGACAACTTTAATACCTGTTATCACTCCTGTACTTGGGCATTATTAATCAAAACCCATTCCAATCACACTTGATTGGTAATGAGAGTGGGCTCCTGTGAAGCTGGGGCCCCCAAACCTGCCTGGCACCACTGTGCTGTGTCCTCGGAAAAGCTGAGCCCCAGCCGGGCCTGCCCTGCACCCCTACCCTGGGGCCGGCAGCCTGGTCGCGTTCTAACTGCCTGCTTGCAGTAGCTGACACAAAGGAATGTCTGGCCGCCTGGCACTGGGCCACTTTCCTATTTCCCATCTCGTAAACTACAGTCCTGAGTCCCCGTCACCTTTCCCACGTCCAGGAGAAAGGACCAATGTTAGACAGGCCAGCCCAGCTGTCTACCACAGCCCAACCTCAGAAGACAGCCCAACCTCAATCAACCAAACAAGAAAATAATCAGAGCCTAAGAAAATGTCATGAAGGAAGTGAATTTTTTTCCCTCCCACCCCAAAAATTCTCTCACCTATCCCCAAGTTCTGAACCACCCAGGCCTATTTTCTAAGTCTACCTACTTGAACCCGGACCCTACAGGGTCTGCTCTCCCGGGGTGTGGGGTGCCCGCACCCAAGGATGTGCGTCATTACTCTGAGAGGCACGACTCCATGACTGAAGCCACCCTCCCTGCAACGAAGTCCTTTGTCCACGGCCGTCACAAAGTGGATGCATCAGGCTCCCACTCGCCTCGCCAAGTGTCGAGATCCAGACAGGAGAGTGGGGGAAGGGCAGTCATGCTTTCAGAATGTGCGGGATTCACGCAAGGCTACCTAACTCTGCCCCATGACCCTGGCCTTAGAAACTCAAAGCACTACCACATGCAAGGTTTGTTTTGTTTTTAAGATTTTATTTTTTGTGAGAGCAGAGGGAGAGAGAAAGAGAGGAAGAGAAACATTGATGTGAGAGAGACTGATTAGTTGCCTCTCGTAAAAGCCCTGACCAGGTACCAAACCCAAAACCCAGGCGTGTGCCCTGACTAGGAATCGACCTGGTGACCTTTCAGTTAGTGGGAAAACACGCCAGCAACTGAGCCAAACTGGTCAGGGCCAAGTGCAGGGTTTTACCTGTCTCTTGTGTCAGCAGTTCAAGACCCCCATGGGTACTGAGACACATATTTGTGACACTGTGAAGTCGTCATGGACACTGGTCTGGGCCAGAGAGATGCTGAGAGGACACCCATTTAAGAGAAGGGAGAGGAGGCTCTCAGCGAAGCAGCAGCCACAGCACGCGCTCAGCAAAGCTGGGCAACCACACGCCAGGCTGAGCGCCGACGAAGCGCCACGTGCACCTGCCTGGCGCCTCCTTGCCCCACAGGGGCTTCCTGTCCCTGTCACAGGGTGCCAGCTGGACAACACTTGAAAGACGTTGCATCAACAGCGCCCATTATCTGAGCATCTCATCCCAAACAAATATCCTTTCCTCTCAACTTAAAATAAAGGGGACATGAAAAGAACAGATTGTGTCTAACTTTCATTTCAGGATAGCAAGGAAAAGAAAGCCCACTTTCCACTTAAGTGGTCCTCGCTCTCTCAGCAAGCTTTCAGAGTCGCTCTGACAACTCCAAAACTGCCATCCGCCAGGGAAACATGAGTCAAGAGCTGACCTGAGACCCTGCCAGAGGCGAGTACGCCTGAACCATGCTGACCACCCACCACAGCGCTCATGGAGTCCTGCCCCACGGCCCCCAAGCCCATGCCAAGCAGGCTGCACGGTCAGCCATGACCATGGACGCCTGGCATCAGAAACACGGTGAGGAAAACACTGGTCTTCATGGACAGATGCTTTCTTTTTTGACGTTTTTCATCTAAAACGTCCCAGGTGTCATTTCCCAGAAGAGATACAGCTTTATTTTATTTTGCTTTAGCCAACTTAAATGAATTCGAATCACATTTTTTAACATACCCATAGGGAGAAGAGCAAAATACCCCCCCCATACAAGCCTCTATTTTTAGCCACTTGTACTCAAGACTGGTTTTCAGAAATTTAAATATGGGGTTAATCATACCTGACAGTATATTCCGGACATAATTCAGAAATACCCTTTGAAGTAAGACTTAAAGTTGATATGGTTTGGCCGCCGGGTATGGGGATGCATGACCGGGCCACCTGTGGCAGACGGAGCGTGCCATCTCCGCGCGTGACCCTGCCGTGGGGCTCTCCCACTCTGTAACTCCCGCTGCAAGAACGGGGCAAAGGCGCCTAGATTCCTCCCTTCTCTGGTGTGGATTAAAGTCACAGGTCTTAAGAAACATCAGCCCCTTGGACATCACAGAAAAACCCAGCCAGAAGCCCCCTGTGCTGGTGAACTACCGGGTGGGCAACTGGACATGGGCAGTAGCCACCGATGGCCACCATGCTGGTCAGATGTCCACGTGGTGGCACCGATGTGTGCCATGCAGAAAGGGGCAGATGAGAGTGAAGGAAGCAGCACCGCCTCACAGCTGCTTCGGGCCCCAGGTCCTCGAGACGCCAGACATACCTAACCATGCACCGCCCTCACCTTCCCCGCACTGTTGTGTCCTTCACAAAAAGAAAATGCAATACATCACATTGAACATACCCCCTCTCAGGAGCCAACACAGTTCCTGTGTGGAGCTGAAGACACAGTGCACCTGCCATAACGATAGGTCATCAGTCACTCAGTGGCCTGTGTGAGTGCCCATAAAGACGCCCCAGGTCGAGTACCCGGAGGTGTAGCCCTTGGTCTTCTTCCCCAGTGCGGACAACTGACACCACAGCTGCAAACGCTGAGGCGCCCCCAGTCTCTTCCTCAGTCCCAAACTCTGACTGCCGCCGCGTCTGCTCTCAGCAGCCACTTGTTGAAACAAGGCCCCAGGGCAGCAGAGTAGAGGGGATTTCGGGGTGATAAGACACCGAGTCCTTTTTTCACAGGCTGAATGTGGGGGCTGAGCAGCCTGCACACATACTGTGCGTCATTCACACTAGTCCCGACGCAAGCCCAGCACACACCAGCACTTCCTACAAGAGGGACAGGCGCAGAAAGGTCCACCCCAGATGCCTTCTCACAGCAATGCCCACCTGTGTGGGGACAAGGGCACAGATGACGGAGCTGAGAGGGGACTGCCACACAGCTGCTCCCAGCCCATGCCACAGCTGTGCGACCATTTAAACATAAATCAACAGGGGAACTGAAAGTCAGCTCCTCGTGCCCAGGAGTTGGACCTCTGGGTTAACGTCCACTCTCTGGGAAGCTTCGCTGTCATGATCTAGAGCCCAGTGACCCTCTCCATCCTGGGCCAGCACGAAACAGACCTGTCAGGTCACTGACAAAGCTCTTCTCCCAGAGCACACAGAGGCCCTGGAGGGACCGTCCCAACAGTGGCCCCAGATGGGCGGAACCTCCTGCATGTCAACATAGACACCCACATCCACGTCTGCTTCCTGCACATCCACACAGACACCCCCCATGCCTACCTCCTACACATCCACACGGAAACCCATCCCCCATCTACTGCCTACATGTCTACAGACCCCAAACCTACAACTACTTCATGCCTAGCTATGCAGACAGCAACCTGCATATCTACTCCCTGAATGTCTGCACAAACACCCACTCTTTTCCTAGAGCTTTCTCTTAAAGCTCCATCTTATCTCCCAGGGTCTTCTGTGCTGCCTCTGTTAGGTGACCTTCCCTATTTGTGGAATCCAGAGGTGGCAAGAAGACAGGGTCCTCCTTCTCTGTCCAGTTTAAACATACCACAGCACTACAGGGCCCCTTGATTTCATCCTGGCTTATCCCAGGTCACAGGCCGCCCTGACACGCCCACACAGTGCCCTGTGTGCATTCCAATGGACCCCCTCACTCTCCCCACCTTCACGGAGCTCCATCACTACCTCTGATTTGCTCAGCACTGCCCCCAGCAGGGCCAGCCTGGTCTGTGACCCTTGGTACTAGCTGGTAAAGGTCCCTGTTGACAAGGAAGGAGCAGGAGTGGGTAGGAGCAACAGGCTTAAACCCCCAAGTCAACCCTGTCACCAGAAGCACACCCAGTGACTTCCACCCCCACCTCACGGCCCTAATGGCTGCAGTAGGTTGGCCATGTGGTCTCAGGGCAGTCATGCCATTCCCAAAGGAATGGCAATTGTTCTCAAAGAAGAAAGGCCCATGCATTTTAGTCGACTGGCAATTAGCACTCTTTACCATGGCCTCATTAAAATATCTCCCTGAACTAATGTAGGGAGAAAGCCCGCTCAACCCCTCCAGCTGCCAGGAGTTTGTGGTTTGCTCTGCAATGTATAACGTTCCCAAACCACCAGTTAGAGCATGCTGAGCTCACGTGTGCCCAGTCCTTCCCACTTACCAGATCTGTCCCACATTGACTAGGGACATGTAGAGGACCCAGAGCGCAGCCATGAGGACCATATTGGCACAGCCTGTGACCAGAATGAAAGCTGAGATGCCCAGCCCGAGCAGCGCGAGGGCATCCAGGTTGGAGTCCATGTGGGACCAGTCCAGCAGCCAGAGGAGGGTCGGGGTGGAGCTCACGGTGTCCCAGCCGACCCGCCCCTGGAAGTGCTGCTGCACGCGCTTCAGATACGCTTTGCAGGGCAGCAGCCCTCGGTCTCCAATCAGCTGCTTGTTCTGATGAAAGGCCACCAAGAATGCCACAACTGGAAGAAAAAGGAAGAGAGAGGGAATGTGAGCAGGAACGCACCATCTGTGGACACCAGCAGGTGCTTTTCCAACACACGGGGCTCAGCTGGGCGAGAAGACGAAGCAGAGTCTGGACAACAGTCTGGAACCAAAACATGGACTCGGGGGTCTGATCTTTCTCAAAATCTTGGGGGAAATTTTAGAAGACCCAACCTGGAAAAGTCACATGTATATGCATATATACCTGTAAATGTTGTATCTACTTATACACCTTGTATATGTATATATGTGTGTATCTATATATAGACATAGACGCATGTAAGACGCGTTTTATTACATGTAAATGGTCAGTTAGCACCCCTGGATTGCATGCAGCATTCCCATTATAAGTACACCCTGATAACCCATGGGTCCGATCAATAGTGCTGCTCCCAGAACCAGCTACAGGGTTTGAAGCTATGACAGTGCTTACATGCAAGTCACGACTGTCCTCCCTTCTAACCACAAGTTTCTGAATCCATTTCTCACAATCCCCACTCCTACCAGAACACAGTCATGCCCTCTGGACTCTGGTGTTGACCCAGGTAAGTTTGCACAGAGATGCTACAGAGAGAACACAGCACTCCTGTCTGTGAACATGAAGAACAGAGAAACTCACAGGCACCAAGAGGAAAGGAAAGCAAAAGGCAGTGCGAAGCAGTTCCATACAGCCTGCTGGATGACCGCTGAGATGCTGCTGGGTAGAAAACGCGCACACTTAAGGAGACAAGCCGCACGCTGTAGAAAGCTGAGCACCTCCATGCATTTCCATAGGGAATGAAACCATCACAGGCAGGACTGGGGCTGAGATGGAGAACATGCTGGTCAGTTTGGCCTACAGGTGTAATAATCACCACCTGCTTTTTCAGGAAAGTGAGCAACCCCTGGTCCAAAGCAAACAGGAACAACGAACTGTGTATATACAGCTATGTAAGGCAAAATATATGAGGAAACAGCACAAAGGCTAGAGAGAGGTACTGAAATATGCTCTTAGAAGGACCTACAGTACACAGAAATCAGTGGACTGTTATGTGAAGATAGCGTCACATTAATTTAGAATGTACCATACTGTAAGTTCTGTGGGAGAGCAAAAAAGGTTTTTTTAAATGATTCTAAGGAATAAATCAATACAGATACCAAAATGAAATCATAAAAAAATGCTCATTTAACAAAAGCTGGAAAAAAGAAACAAAAAAACCCAGAAAGAACAGAAAATAACTAGCAAAATGATAGATTTTAATCCATCGCTTTAATTGAGAATGTTCTAAATACACCAGCAAAGACAGAAACTGTTAAATTAGATTAAAAAAAACAGGACCCAAGTTCATTATGTCTATAAAAAATCCACGTTAAATATACATACATAGGTAGGTTAACAGTAAAAGCACAGAAAAAGATGTATGTATGTGTATGTATATTCTCTATATATACTAACCTGACCTGATACTTATATAGTATAAAAAAGCAAGACACAACTATGTGACATCTTTAGAGCATTCTATTCAACAGCAAGATAATACCAGGTCTTTCCAGAAGGTGTCCAGCCACATAATAGGAAAAATAGAGACATTTATTGAAGAAGATACAGGATACAAGAAACATTGTGCATAGGACAATGAATGACACCTCAGTCCCCTTCAAAGTAGGCACCTTGGGACCTCACACAGTTCTCCCAATCACCATCAGCTGCCCCATCATATTTTCCTGAATCTCATCAATGGTCAGAAATCTCTTCCCTTTCAAAAGTGATTTTAGTTTTAGGAAAAGCTAGACATTTCAAGGCGCCAAAATCTGGGTTGTAGCGGAGCTGAGTCACCTGGGTGATTTGATGTTTTGCAAAAAAAAAAAACAACTCTGCATGAGACATGGTGCCTGAGCGGGTGCACTGTCATGATGAAGCTGCCAATCACCAGTTGCCCTTAGCTGCAGCCTTCTGAATCATCTGGATACTTTCCATGGAGAAATGTTCAAGCTTAACCCAAAATTTAACGCAGATTTGTGGCTCTACTAGCTCAGTCATTTGGAATGTGATGGCCACACAGTACACATGCTCACTCAACATGATCTCCATTTCAACATGATCTCCATCTGCATCTCCCACCGACTAGTACAGTGAAGTCTTCATTGTTGACACATGTGCATTCCAGTTCACTCTCCTTCACTGCCAGGTTACATTGATGTTGTGCAAACTGTTCTCAATATGTTGACAATGCCTAAACTATTTCTAGAAAGAAAACAGATATAATTTTCAAGTATACATGGTACATTCATGAAGATACAACAGAGTGTGAGCCATTAAGCAAATTATCAACATAGAGTAGAATTAAAATTCACAAAATGTTTCCTCACCACACAGGATTAAACTAGAAATCAGTAACAGGATATTATCTGGACACATACTCAAATATTTGCAACTGAAATCACACACTTCCAAATAAACCATGGATTTTTTTAAAGGCACAAGAGAAATTACAAAATATTTTAAATTATATTTTATTGATTATGCTATTTCCCCCCAATTTTCCCCCTTTACCCTCTTCCACCCAGCACCCTCGACTCCCTCAAGCAGTCCCCACACCACTGTTCATGTCCATGGGTCATGCATATAAGTCCTTTGGCTACTCCATTTTCTGTACTGTACTTTACATCCTCATGGCTATTCTGTAACTACCAATTTGTACGCCTTAATCTCTCACCTCTTTACCCATTCTCCCCACACTCCTCCTATCTGGCAACAATCAAAACACTCTGTATCCAAAATTCTGTCTCTGTTCTAAGTCCTTTTACATTCCATAAAATAATGGTTTGCTGATGATGAACTCCTTTCTTGCGTGGGAAGCTCTTTATCTACCATTCAATTCTAAATGAGAGCTTTGCTGAGTAAAGCAGTTTTGGCTGTAGGTCCCTGCTTTTCATGACTTTGAATATTTCTTGGTAATCCCATCTAGCCTACAAAGTTTCTTTTGAGAAATCAGCTGACAGTCTTCTGGGAGCTCCCCTGTAGGTAACTAACTGCTTTGCTCTTGCTGTTTTTAAGATTCTCTCTTTATCTTTAACCTTTGGCATTTTAATTATGATGTATCTTGGAGTGGACTTCTTTGCACCAACCCTGTTTGGGACTCTGCGTGCTTCCTGAACTTCTATGTCTATTTCCTTCACCAAATTAGGGAAGGATGATGTGAATATTGGAATGCTTGAAGTTGTCCCAGAGGCTGCTTAACTATCCTCAGTTTTTTTGGACTTCTTATCTTCTTGTTCTGATTGTTGTTTTTTGCTTCCTTATGTTCCATATCATTGATTTGATTCTCAGTTTCATGTACTCTGTTGTTTCCCTATAAATTGTTCTTTATTTCAATTAGTGTATCCTTCATTTCTGGCGGGATCTTTCTTATGCTGTTCAGGTCCTCACTAAGTTCCTTGAGCATCCTTATAACCAGGTGTTTTAAACTCTGCATCTGAGAGATTGCTTACCTCCATTTTGTTTTGTTCTTTTTTCTGGAGTTCTGATTTGCTCTTTCATTTGGGCCATGCTTCTTTGTCTCTTTATTTTGGCAGCCTCCCTGTGTTTGTTTCTATGATTAGGTAGAGCTGCTTTGACTCCAAGTCTTAGTAGTGTGGTCCAATGTGGTAGGCATCCTGTAGGGTCCAGTGGTACAGCCTCCACTATTACTAGGACTCGTATAAGTCACAGTGCCACCTTGCAAGAGAAAATGCTTCATCATTAAGTGCTTGTCAGTTTCAGCACCCATCACTTCTGGAACAAGTTAACAACAAGTACCAAGGTACCACTATATATGGAAAAGCAAATTAGAATAGGCAACATAATTCTGATAAAAAAACAAAGCTGGAGGGCCTATATTAAGGAATGTCAAGAGTTACTACAAGTCTATAGTAATCAAGACAGTGTCACACAGGCAAAAGGAGAGACACATAAATCAATGGAACAGAATAGAGAGCCTAGAAATAGATCTACACAAATACAGTCAACTGATTTCAACAAATGATACTAGAAAACTGGATGTCCATATACGAGAAGATGAACCTTGACACATACCTCACACCTCCACAAAAATTTACTCCAAAGGACCATGGACCTCAACATAAACTATGCTCGTATAGAACTTCTCGAAGAAAATCTATGTGACTTGGATCTGGCATTGAGTTTTTAGATACAACACCAAAAGCATGATCCATAAAAGAAAAATATTGTGTCCTTATCTTGAAGACTCACAGCCAAGATGGAGGCATAGGTAGATACACTTTGCCTCCTCGCACAACCAAAAGAAGGACAACAACAAATTTAAAAACAGAAAATAACCAGAACTGACAGAAAATAGAACTGTATGGAAGTCCGACAACAAAGGAGTTAAAGAAGAAACATTCATCCAAACCAGTAGGAGGAGAGACGGGCAGCCAGGACTCACAGCAAGGTGGCAGCTGGAGGGCCAGGGTGGGTGAGGCTGCAGCTAGTGTATCAGGTGGTCCCACATTCGCATGCAGATAAACCGCGAGAACAACTAGGGAGCAAGACAGACTGCTCAATCCAGGGTTCCAGCATGGGGAAATAAAGCCTCAGAGCCTCTGACTGAAAAAACCTGCGGGGGTTGAGGCAAAAGGAGAAACTCCCAGGCTTACAGGAGAGTTCGCAGAAGAGGCCCACAGGGTCCTAGAATGTACACAAACTCACCCACCCAGGAATCAGCCCCAGAAGGGCCCAATTTGTTTATGGATGGAGGAGGAAGTGACTGAAACCTGGCCAAGAGCTGAGCAAGCAGCACTGTTCTCTCTCAGACCGCTCCCCAACATACAGCACCACAAAGCAGCTATGTGAGTTGCCCCACCCTGGCAAATACCTAGGCTCTGCTCCTAATTACATAACAGGTGAACCAAGACAATGAAAATATGGCCCAATTGAAAGAAGAGATCAAAGCTCCAGAAAAAATACAACTAAGTGATGAAAAGACAGCCAACCTATCAGATGCAGAGTTTAAAACACTGGTAATCAGGATGCTCACAGAAGTGGTTGAGTATGGGTACAAAATAAAGGAAGAAACGAAGGCTATGAAAAGTGAAATAAAGGAAAATGTACAGGGAATCAACAGTGACAGGAAGAAAAGCAGGACTCAAAGCAATAGTTTGGACCAGAAGGAAGAAATAAACATTCAACCAGAACAGAATGAAGAAATAAGAATTCAAAAAAGTGAGGACAGGCTTAGGAACCTCCAGAACAACTTTAAATGTTCCAACATCCGAATTATAGGGGTACCAGAAGGAGAAGATGATGAGCAAGAAACGGAAAACTTATTTGAACAAATAATGAAGGAGAACTTCTCCAATCTGGCAAAGGAAACAGAATTCTGCAAAATTCAGGAAGCTCAGAGAGTCCCCAAAAAGTGGGATCCAAGGAAGCACACACCAAGGCACACCATAATTATATTACCCAAGATTAAAAATAAGGAGAGAACCTGGCTGGTATAGCTCAGTGGATTGAGCGCAGGCCTGTGAACCAAAGGATCGCGGTTTGATTCCCAGTCAGAGCACATGCCTGAGTTGTAGGCCAGTTCCCAGCAAGGGACACACGAGAGGCAACTGTACATTGATATTTCTCTCCTTCCCTTCCCCTCTAAAGATAAACAAATAAAATCTTTGGGGGAAAAAAGAGCAGCAAGAGAAAAGGAGACAGTTACCTACGAAGGTAGAAATCAGACTGTCAGCTGATTTCTCAAATGAAACCTTGCAGGAAAGGGGCTGGAAAGAAGTATTCCAAGTCATGAAAGGCAGCGACTTACATCCAGGATTACTCTGTCCAGTAAAGCTATCATTTAGAATGGAAGGGCAGATAAAGTGCTTCCCAGATAAGGTCAAGTTAAAGGAGTTAATCATCACCAAGCCTTTTATTATATGAAATGTTAAAGGGACTTATCTAAGAAAAAAAAGGAAATTAAAACTATGAGCAGTAAAATGACAACAAACTCACAACTATCAATAACTGAACCTAAAAAACAAACGAAGCAAACAACTAGAACAGGAACAGAATCATAGAAATGGAGATCTTGTTGAGGATTATCAGCAGGGAAGGGGGTGGGGACAATGGGGGAAAAGGTATAGGAATAAGAAGCATAAATAGTGCGCACAAAACAGGCAGGGGCAGGTTAAGAATGTTATGGAAAATGGAGCAGCCAAAGAACGTATATGTATGACCCATGGACATGAACTGAGGGCGGTGGGGAGGGGAATGCTGGTGGGAGGGGGGTGCAGGGCAGAGGGGAATGAAAGGGAGAAAAAAACTGGGACAACTGTAATAGCACAATCAACAAAATATACTTAAAAGAAAAAGAAAAAAGAAATATACTGATATTTTGTATTTATTTAATAATTTCTGTAAATACTTTTTAAAAAAAATTTTTAAATTTTCATTTATTTTTAGAGAAAGAAGGGTGGGAGAAAGAGAGGGAGACCACATTGATGTGCAAGAGAAACACCAATTGGCTGCCTCTCACAAGCCCTCAACTGGGGACCTGGCCAGCAACCCAGGCATGTACCCCAATTGGGAATGGAACCAGCGACCTTTCCGTTCTAAGGACAATGCCCAACCCACTGAGCCACACCAGTCAGGGTTGTAATCATACCTTTAAGAGAATGAGAAGACAAGCTAAAGGTTGGGGGAAAATACCTGTGAATCATGTATCTGACATAGGACTCATACCCAGAATATTTAAAGTAATGTTAAAACTTAATAAGAAAACATGCCCTGGCTGGTGTAGCTCAGTGGATTGAGCGTGGGTCTGTGAACTAAAGGATCGAGGTTCAATTCCCAGTCAGGGCACATGCCTGGGTTGCAGGCCAGTTTCCAGCAGGGGACACACGAGAGGCAACCATACATGGATATTTCTTTCCCTCTCTCCTTCCCTTCCCTTCTAAAGATAAATAAATATATTTTTTAAAAACTTAGTAAGAAAACAAAAATCCAAGTTTTAAAATGGACAAACGATCTGAACAGACACTGAAGTCATCTGTTTCATACAAAGATGATACACAGATGTCAAATAAACACATGAAAAGATGCTCAATATCATGTTACTGGGGTAATGCCAATTAAAACCACAATGCAATATCACCACACACCTATCATAACAGCCAAAATCCAAAAAACTGAAAACACCAAATGTTCCAGAGGATTCAGAACAACAGGAACTCTCACTCGTCGCTGGTGGGGATACAAACTGGTAAGCCACTCTGGGTGAGTTTGGCAGTTTCTTATCGAGTCAAACACAGATTTACCACATGACCCAGCAATTATAACCTCAAGTATTCACCCAAGTGAACTGAAAACACATTTACATAAAACCTGCATGCAAATGTTTATTGGAGCTTTGCTCGTAATTGCTAAAACTGGACTAGATCAGTGTCCCTCAACGTGGAAATGGGTAAACAACTGGTACGTTCATACCACAAAATAATGTTGAGAGACAAAAACGCAGGAGCTGCTGATTCACGCAACATGGATGACTCTTAAGTGCGTTTTGCTAAGTAAAAGAATCCAGACCCAAAGTCTACATCCTGTAGGACTCCATTTATACAGCATACTGGACACAGCAAAATCACAGGGACAGAACACAGACAGCATGCTGGGACCTGGTTGGAGGGGAGCGGTGACTGTGTCACTGGGGAATTATGGGGGGATAGAACTATACTGAAGAGTGCTGGATGATGGATAACTATGCATTTGTCAAAACCCATAGAGCTGCGCATCACAAAAAATGAACTTTAATGTATACAAACTATCAAAACAACCTACCCAGTAGGTCAGGAGATGCCAGGATGGAATGCAGACTGTGACAAATGAATTGAACTCTATTGCAAATGCATAACAGACCACACTGAATGGAAGGGTAAAGAGAGAGCTGCCCTAAGTAACTTTGGAAAATGTTTTGAGTGAAAAGTGTAAGAACAAAGGTAAAAGGAACTGTATATAAACATTGGAGTCTAGTTGGTTTTTCTCACGGGGGTAGGTGAACAATTCTGCAAGTGCTCTGCATGCTTGAGGGGTGAGGGGGCGAGCAAATAAACTGTGGCAGATGGTGGGGCAAGACTTCTCACTTGTAGAGAAGGAAGTTCCAGGTAAGAAAGAATAGGAGGCCAGCACACACCTGTGCACTGGATTAGAATTGGAGATGCCCGGGTGAGTTCACGTTTACCGGACCACATTCAGAGGAATACGCAGAGGAGCAATCGCACGTGAGTGCACACACACTATACAGCCTAGCTCTGTCCTCTACAGAGGCCTGGAAGCAGTGACACCTCCAGCAACGGAGACCCAGTTTGGGCTCCTAACACCACTCTCCAATAAAAAGAACGAGGGCCTCTGGAGAAATGGCTGGTTTTAAGTCTGGGAACAGGAGAGAGGCCGGCAGCTTCCTTAGCACCAGAGAGCAAGTGCTCAAAGAAGGAAGAATGAAAGCATGTCACAGGGACAAAGGACACAAGTGGGAAGGCCCACCAATGACCAGAGCCAGACATCTGACACCACAGTGAGCAACAGTGTTGGACCACAACCCAAAGTGAAACTAAATGTGGCAGTTGATAAACAGGGAGCAGACACAAAGCTTCCTCAGAGCAATTCCAAATAATACACGGAGATGTCCACTCCCAAGGCCGACACTGAGTCCTCTGCCCCCCTGGAACACAGGCTAGACTCAGCGATCAGCTTCCGGAAGACAGAATGGATAGGCAGCCTCAAACCTGACAGAGACACGCGGCAGTGTCGACCCCATGGGTAAAGACGGGCAGGGCCGCAACACTGCAGAGGTTTGTGGGGAAGGCGGCAGAGAGCGCCCACAGCAGCTCCCACCCACCGAGCCACACCCACGAGGGCAGGAACCCTGATTTATATCTGGCCAGTCAGAAGTACAGGTGACATCCTGTACTTGCAACTACAGTCTGAAATGGGGGCAGTCAGGTTGATGCTAGGCAGGCCGTTAGAACTGTTCAGTGTGAGGAAAAATCTCACACATTTGGTGTCAAAAGTGTGAGTAGAAGTTTCTCTTTAGTCACTCGCATAAGAGCAGGAGTCAGACTGTGTGAAGACTTCTCTTTAACACCAGAAAATTCTAAGGAAAACTGTTCTGACAAAGATTTGCAGATCCCGGGCAACTGATAATTTCCACACATGCAAAGAAAGACGGAAAGTTTACCTTCTCCATATCCTTTCTTGAAAAGTTGTTTGGCAGGACTTCCGCCAAGATGGAGGCATAGGTGGAAACACTGTGCCTTCTCGCACAACCAAGTTTAAAATTAACAAAGTTTTAGTAACAAAAACGCAGCCAAAACAGAAAATTGAACTATACGAAAGTCCGACAACAACGAACCATTCAGCCAGACCGGTAAGAGGGGCGGAGCCAGCAGCAGAGGCCAGAAAGATCCCCTGACCCTGGCGCACAGGCAGCACAGGCAGCCGAGGGCGGATCCCAGGTGTTGGGTAGCAATGGGCGGACCCGGTGAGGGCCCAAGGCGGCAGGCTGCGCATTGACACTTCGCGCACAGATAAACCAGCGAAGGTGCGAGCAGTGAGACAGACTGCACAGGCCCCAGCGGCTAGCGGGAAGCAGCAGAGAGGACCGCCATTACCCCTTTCTGACCTCCACCCCCACATACAGCGTCACAACCCAGCGACTGAGTTGCCCCGCCCTGCTGAACACCTAGGGCTCCGCTCCTCATACCTAACAGGTGTGAACAGACCAAAATATGGCTCAAGAAGAACTCAAAGCTCCAGAGCCAATAACTCTAAGTGACCAAGAAATAGCCAACCTATCAGACACACAGTTCAAAATACTGGTGATCAGGATGCTCACAGAACTGGTTGATTTTAGTCACAAATTAGAGGAACCAATGAAGGCTAAACTAATTGAAATGAAGGGAAATGCAGAGGGAACCAAGAGTGATGGAAAGGAAACTGGGACTCAAATCAAGGGAGTGGACCAGAAGGAAGAAAAAAATGACCAAACAGAAAAATATGAAGAAACAAGAATTCAGAAAAATGAGGAGAGGCTTGGGAACCTCCAGGACATCTTTAAATGTTCCAACATCTGAATTATAGGGGTACCAGAAGGGGAAGAGAAAGAGCAAGTGGAAAACTTATTTGAACAAATAATAAATAAGAACGTCCCCAATCTGGCAAAGGCAATAAACTTCCAAGAAATCCAGGAAGCTCAGAGAGTCCCAAAGAAGTTGGACCCAAGAAGGAACACACCAAGGCCCATCATCATTACATTATCCAAGATTAAAATGAAGCAGAGAATTCTAGAAGCAGCAAGAGATAAGGGGACAGTCACCTACAAAGGAGTTCCCATCGTATTATCAGCGGATTTCTCAAAAGAGACCTTACAGCAAGAAGGGGCTGGAAAGAAGTACTCCAAGTCATGAAATCTAAAGACCTACAACCAAGATTGCTCTATCCAGCAAAGCTTTCATTTAGAATGGAAGGACAGATAAAGTGCTTCTAAGATCAAATTCAAGGAGTTCATCAGCACCAAGCCCTTATTATATGAAATGTTAAAGGGACTTCTCTAAGAAAAAGAAGATAAAAAATATGAACAGTGAAAGGACAGCAAACTCACAGTTATTAACAACCACACCTAAACAAAAGCAAACTAAGAGGAGAGCTAGATCAGGAGCGAAACCACAGAAATGAAGATCACATGGAGGGTTAGAAACAGGGGAGTGGGAGGAGAAGGGGGGAGAAGGTACAGAGAATAAGTAGCATAGATGGTAGGTAGAAAATAGACAAGGGGAAGGGCAAGAATAGTATGGGAAATATAGAATCTAAAGAACTTGTGATATATGGACATAAACAAAAGGGGGTTATTGTGGGGGAGGGGTGTGCAGGGTGGAGGGGAATGAAGGGGGGAATAGAACAACTGTAATGGCATAATCAAAAAAATATATTTAAAAAAAGAAAAAGAAAAGTCGTTTGGGGCTACACTCCAGCAAAAAGAGAGAATAAACCAAAAAATAAGGAGGTATGGAATCCGAGAAATCATAAATACAATCGGAGGAAGAACCAGTGGGCCTTGTAGGTGTGCAGCAGCTGCACCCCCAGGCACCGAGGGTGTTGTGGGGGAATGGGAGAGGAGGGGAACATGGTTGGAAAAGTATTCCGTGGTGACACAGAGCTATAAGAAAGACGATAGGCAAAGTCAAGCAAATTTTACAGAGCAGGACATACCCCTAAAAGACAGAGGTAGATGTATAAATAAATCAGTGTCTGGGTTGCAAAGAGCTCTCAAGTAGACGAACAGATCAGTATGTTAACAACACTAAGAAGTCTAATGAAGGTGTAGAGGGTGACAGAAGCATAGAACAGGGGTCCATTATTCAGCCTTGTGGTGGGATTAGTAGTCCACGGGTAACTATAAAATCCAACATCAAGGCACTATGCGGACAGCCCCTGTGGCACAGTGTATAATCACTGGGACTGTACGTCAGACACTCTGAAGTGGCTTACAGGCCAGTGAGACATAGAACTCTTTAGAAAGAGATCAGTGCAGAATGATCAGTGGGACCCACTTGCTCCCAGCCATCTCAGCCAGACAACTTGTCCCTAAGAGACAAGAAACTGGTTCCTTTATACAGCTGACAAACATGGATTTTACCCCAAATATACTCCCAAGATAGAGAAAAAGTACATCTGCCAAAGCAAATCATTGTGATCAGCACGGAATATATCTGCCTGACCCAGTAGCTCAAAACTGTTTCCTTTTGAATTGAACAGAGAATCCCCTCGGAGATCAAAGGCATCCTGCTCATCTGAAAGCCAAGATCCAGGTTTTATAAAGCTGTGCACTCTCTCCCTCTCTGCACACGAAGCCACTGGGGTTTTTCCACTGTGGTAGGCTCCCCTTTTAAAGGTCTATTAAAGTCTCACAGATTAACTTTGTCTTGACTTCATCTTTTGCTAAGTGACGGCTCAAATGTTTGGAAGACGACTAAATCCTGTGGAGGATAAAACACTTCGAGAACTCTTTTATGTAAAAGAAAAAGGGCTGAGCTGAAAGCACCTACTGACAATCCCACAGCACTCAGAGTCCCTCCAGAAAGCCTTGCAGTGACAATCGGTGTCCACTGTATGCTAGTAGATGGCCTGAGTTATCCCAGGGAAGGGGACACCCAGCCTCACCTTCCTGGGGTGCTGCCCTTTTTGGGAAGGGCTGCAATTCTGCACTTTCTTCCACGTGTGAGGAAAGAGATTTAGAAATGAAGGCGCACAATCACTGCCAGGAACCAGCACCCTCTGGAACCTGCTAGGAGTTGACTGACCACTTGCCCAGGCCACCTGAGCCTGGGACTGTTCCCCATCCCCACTGGTCTCCCCTCACTTCTAGATTTGATTTGAGAATCTCAGAGTTAGGTTTTAGTGGTGACTGCAGGTTGGGCTCATGAAGTGTATACTTGTGTGTTCACTACCGCTCCTGTGCTCAGGACGTTTGTGTCGTTCTGGATGTAGGAACTGGGATGGAGGAGATGGACTCAGCGCTGGCTGCCAGGGCAGAGGTTATTGATGTTCTGGGCACAGACTGACTTCTCTGGGGCTCTGCAAGCTGGCTGGGCAGTCCCTGCACAGCTTCCTGGTTCGCAGGCAGTTCTCAGCCTGATCAGATGTGGATGTCACTGAACCCCGCAGGTAATGTGCAAGTTTCATCTGCTGCTGTCTCAAAGCTGCCCACAAGCCTCCGGTGAACATCGGGGGGAGGGGGTGCACCTCGCACCCGCTTGGCCTCCAGGATGATGAAGGCTCGGGAGGCTTCAGACCTCACAGGGTTAAGATGGGAATTAAGATGCACTGGTGGAATCGGAGGCGCAAAGAGTAAAGATGCTACTCTCTTTGTGGTTTGGCTGCCCCGGGTTCCCGGACAGGGGTGTTGCTCTGGGCAGTCATCTCCTACATTCCCGCTGTCCCCTGCGAGGGGCCCCTGCACCGCCCTACTCAATTGGGGTCCCTGACTCCGAGTTCCGGCGGGAGGGTCTGGGGGAGTCGAGGCGGACGACAGAGAGCAAAGGTGAACCAGGCACGAAGTCACCTGCGAGGACCCTCACCCCTCACCCCAGACCTCAACCAGCCCTCGGGACCGAAGGAGAGGGGGTTGCGCGGAGGCGTGCATGTGCCGTGGTGTGGAAGGGGCGCTTACGGCTTGGGGCTTGGCTGTTTGCCCGCCCGAGGAGCGGCCAGGGGACCCGGCGAGGCAGGGTCACTGGCGGGGGTCGCGCGCGCGCGCGCGCGCGGAAGAGCGATACCGACGGGGCCCAGGCCTCGCGGACTCACAGTAAACGAAAGCGAGGGCCCTCAGGAGCACGATCCTGGTCAGCCAGAAGGTGCCCGCGCGGAGGCGGGCTTTGTAGCCTATGGGGTTACGCGGTGGCCCCGGAGGCGCCCCAGGCTCTCGGCCAGTGCCTGCAGCCTTCCGCCTCCTAAGGGACTCCTCGGGCGCCGCCATTGCCAGGCCTTCAGGGTACATGCGCGAGGAGCGTTGCGCTCTGGAATGCCCCGCCCACAGTACAGACCACGCCCACTCCGTCTGGTTTCCCCCGCCCACAACCTGGAGGACAAGCTCCTGCGCGGTAGCTCACGCCAGGCATGAATGCGCGCGCGCCCCCCGCAGGCGGTGCGGGTCACTGTAACAGTGAGGGCAAGGAGGTGGGTACCTGGGAAGACCGCAAGCATTACTCCACATGGGGTTTACCCACTCCATTCATTCACTCACTTATTCATTAGTCAACGTTGAGGTGGGCCCTCGGTGCATTTCTTGGCCTAGGAGCCTGCCCTCCTGGGCCCTCATCTGTAGGGAGGGCATGGAAGGCATTCCAGAAATAGAAATGCAATGGGAAGGAGACTGTTGGAAAGTTGGGACTGTCCAGTGCCGGGGTAGGCCTGGTCAGCTTCAGGGAAGCTGCACTGTGTGCAGCTGAATACCCTGGCGGGTACTTCACTTCCTCTGCAGCTCCTGGGCTGTGCGGAGTCCAAGTCCCACAGAGGAAAGGCCAGAGCAGTAGCCTCAACCTACGGTGCTGGGCTGTTATTGCCTGCATGGGGTGTGTGGCCAGGTGCCTCACAGGTGTCCCCTCCCTGACTTCTCACTTGTGCTGTCCAAGGAGGATATTGGAGTGGAAGTCACACAGCTGGTGAGGGACAGAGCAGGACTTGAAAATTTAGCCAGATCTTCTGGCTCAGGCCAGTAAAGCCATCATTAGGAAGAGCTCTCATGGGCCCTCAAGACTGAACTTCCAGCAGTGACCTAAGCAGAACCCCAGTGAGGGCCCCAGCAATTCTACATTCTGAGGACAGAGCAGTCCATGCACTGCTCAGGGGAGGTGGATCCCAGAGGGTGGAATCATAGGCCTTCGTTAGAGGGACGAAGGGGTGTATGGGACAAAGTAGGCATTAGAGCCCCAGGGATCACTGGGTAAACTGTGGGACACCTGGAAACATATTCTTGAGGCAGGCATGAAATTTTCTCATTCTTCTGGCAGAACTCTCTAGATTTCAAAAGATCCTGTGCCTCTTGTGTATATTACAAATGTTCGTCCTGGGTTTTTTGTTTTTAAATCTTGTTCCTAGTGTTTTGACATATAAATGATCAATACTTGTGTGATTAAATTATCAGTCTTTCTTGCTTGTTTAATTGAATCTTCACCACCTGTAGTGTGAGTTCCATGAGGGTAGGGACAGGCTCTGGACATAGGGTCCCCTAAATCTAGGCCAGGCCAGCAACTTCTGAAACCCATCCTCAGCCCTACCCCCTCAACCATTGTTGGAGTAATAACATGTATGTGCATCTTACACTGTGAGTTTTTTTAGTTTCTTTTTCTTTCCCATGAAAACTCTTCCTTTGGAATCCAGCTTTGAAGTGGGACCTATAAAAGATGTTGCCGTGGGCAGTGCAAACACCTTCCACATCCTGGTAAATCCCCAGCAGGGAAGCATGTACCCAGAGGGTTCACAGCCTTGGAAATCAGAGAACACTTACCCTGGCCTTGCTCCCAGGTCCTTGCTCCCAGGTCCTTCCGTAAGAACCCACACCCAGCAACCCCCATTCCTGTTGTTCAGGCACTGTGCTTGGTAGGGACCAGCACAGCTGTTTAGGGAGAACTGGGAAAATCCAGCACCCTCACCCCAAGCCGGCCCAAGCTTACCATCCCCTGTCCGGATGCGGGAGCTGCTCAGGAGATAGAAGGTGAGGAAGGACAGCTCTGTCATCAGGTGTGACCTGGGTGCTTCTTTTCAGGTGGGGATGGTCCTCACAAATGGGCCCTTTGTCCTCAGCGTCCCCTGGCTGGGGGCTGCATTGTTCTCCCCAGAGAAGGGCACAATGGGGCATTGTACACAACAGAAAGGGCCCCTTGTCTGGCCTCCAGCTTGCTGGGCTCCAGGCTCCCTGTTTGGGTTTGCCCAGGGTGGGAGAGGCCATCAAAGAGGTCTGCTGGGAGCTCATGTTCTCGCGTTTCCTCCAGGGTCCTCCTTTCTGGGAGCTGACCTCAGAGGTCCAGTTCATCTGAGGGAGTGGACCCCACAGGGTTTGGGCAGAGGACACGCTGGCCAACAGTTCAGTGCTTACCCATTCAGCCTGAATGTAATCAAAAGTACACCATTGCATTACTCAGCCATGAAAAGGTGTGAAGTACTGACATGCTGCAACGTACCGAGGGGAGGCAAAAACACTGGAACATATTTATTAAAAATTGTGTATTTAGTCTTACGTGTTTAATCTTCAGTCACCCCCAAATTACTCTCTATTTGATGCAATGTACTCATCGAGATGTTTTTCCTACTGCTCAAAAACGGTTTTTGAACTGTTCAATTTTGATGACTTTTAGTGCTTCTGTTTTTTGTTTCACCTCTTCCACGTCAGGGAAACATCTCCCTTTGTGGACTTTTCTAATGAAGGAAAAAAATAAACAAAAAAAGTTCCTTGGGGCCAAACTGAGTCAGTAGGGAGGGTGAGGCAGGGGGGTCATGCTGTTTTGAGCGGTGGAACTGCTGAACGCTCAGCACCGTGTGGGCAGGTGCGCTTGTAGATCATCCCTCATGCAACGGGGGAAATGCCTTGTGTCTTCAAAACAAATTCATTGAAGCTGAACGCAGCCTCTCACAACATTGTCAGTTGGTACAAGGATACAGATGGGTTCCTGGCACGACCACCTAGTGGAGGAAGCCTGTACTACAAGGGGTCCACCCTCCAGAAGATAATTCTGGTTTTTGGGGGGATCCCCCCATAGATGAACCACAAAACTGTCATGCTGAGAAAAGCCAGACACATAAGGCTGTATGTTGTCTGATTCCACTTATGTGAAATGTCTAGAATAAGCAAATTCACAAAGACAAAGTAAACCCATGATTCCCAGGGGACAGGGAAGGGGGATGAGGAGTGACCAGTAATGGATACAGGATTTCCTTGTGGGATGGTGAAAATGTTCTAGAACTAGGTAGCGGTGACATTTGCAGAATATTGGGAATGTAGTAAATAGCACTAAATGGTATACTTAAAAATGCTTAATCTTATGCTATGTGAATTTCACCTCCAAAAAAAAACATAAAAAATATGCCCCAGTGTTGTTTCAGAATCACCCATAAGGCACTGCTTTTACCTATCAGAATAGGTCATATCATTCATATCAAATTTACCTCTTGATCTCTATTAGGGAACAACAAACAGTTTTAGAACGATACTCAGGCGTGGGTGTGTTTTCTGCCCCAAGAATGCGCTCTACTTAAAAACAAAGAAAACCTTTTCTGCAAACCTCGGGCCAGCCACCAAGCCCGGAGCTCTCGCTGGAGAGACACCAGGATGTTTCCCCCTCAGCCGACAGCTCCGTGCCTGCACCACAGGTACCGTGGACTCTCCACCAGGCAACCTCTCACCAGCAGCTGGGGATGGAGGGGCGGGGCACTCCTGAACCTACATTTTCAAGCAAAATACTGTATGAAAAAAAGTGAGGTGCTGCGATGAGGTCTAATTGCTTGGGGCTGGTTACAGGAGGACCTGGGGCCAAGCCAGACAGGGAGCCAATAAAATGAGGAGAGGGAACAAAATGGGGGGCACCCACCCTGAGAGGAGCTGTGAGCTCAAGCTTGGGGCTAGTGTTGTGCAGATCCATACACAAGCTGGAGCCCTTAAGCGGGCCCAAGTCCCTGATGGGCCGGTCCACAGACCCTCCAGCTCGGCTCCGGAGCCAGGACACACACAAGCCCAAGGGCTGGCGGCACTCCCAGCAGCTGAGGGACGACTTCACAGAGGAATGAGCCCTGTGTCAGCACCTCGTCCAGCTGTCGCCAGGCACCCTGGCCTGGCAGCCCCTGCCGCATCAGGGCATTTGTCCCTGACGTGCGTTTGCAGCTGTCTCTGGCACCCCTGAGAACCCAGCTTGGGCCCGAATCTAATCGTGCACCCTTCATTTACCCTAATTTTTCATGTCTTGACATGTTGACGGGGAGGGCAGGACCCACCGGCATTAACATCTGTCACTTTCTTCTGGAGGGATGATTGCTTTAGACCAGTCCCACCAGGACTGTACAGCGGCCAAAACTCCCTGGTAAGACTGGCAGGTGCGGGTGAGGGTGGGCAAGCAGGTGCTGGGCCATTTGCTGGTTGCTCTGGAACTGTGACTCACTCACAGACGGCTGTTCTGCTTGGCTCGCCCAGCTCGTCTGCCGGCACCCTCAGCTCCAGCCCCTGAGCACTCCTGTGCCCGTGCCCCAGAAGGAGACGTGGCCCTGTGTGGCCCAGTGAGCTGGGGAGCCATGATTGCTAGGCAGAGGGGGGAGCCAAAAGCTCCCAAGGCGGTCCCATTCTCTGGTTGTAGAGCTCTGTGTGAAGAAAGAATGTGTAGTTAAATTTTTCATTTTTTTCTTTTAGAATCACATTCTGAACTGGAAGGTCTTGGGAATTCTAGGCCAGCAGTCGCTAACAGGTTCCTGTGGGCGGAACCCTGCCCAGAGAGAAGTATCCGTTATTGCTCGCCACAGTAGTGCCATGTAACAAACAGTTTAAAAAATCGTAAGTCCTTGTGTCAGCCAGCAGGGTTACCCATCCCTTCTGGGCTCAGGCATGAATCTGTGGTCAGCGGAGGTCTGGTGGCCCTGGCTGGCCATTGGGATGACTAGGGCCTCTCTCCAGCCATCCACAGGCCCCCCCATTCCTTACAGCCTCACTCGCAGCAGCATCCACCTTCCCTCTCTGCCTGGTTTCTGAGGGCACTTAAGTCTAAGACTCCTCATTTCGCCCAACCTCTTATCCCACAGTGGGGGGAAAGGGCTGTGGGGCAGCTTGTGACCAACGCCATCCATCACCAGGTCTTCCCTTCCTGTGACCCTCCCCCAGTGATTAAAACACACAATCCATTTCTGGAAAGAGTGGGCGGCCTTCCTGTTACATGTTCTCCTTGAAGGCATGCCCAGATGGGCCCATCCGCAGGAGATGATAATGAGTTCACAAGCATGGAAAACACAATAAACACCAGGTGTTGGCTACTGCAAGCCTGCCATTCTACATACATCAGCCCACAGAGGCCCAGTGGCGCCCCTCTGGGCAGGCACTCCAGACCCCTCTACTGCCCATAATGACCCCTTAACTTGCCCAAAGTCAAAGGACCACAGAGGACAAAGGCAGGTCTCTTGACCTTAGATGCCCTCTTTCCCAGAACCCCAAAGCCTTCTTGGGGAAGTCTATGACTCCTCTTACCCCATAAGCAGTTTCCATGCCCCTAATAGGCAGTTGGCAGCCCCTAATGACAAACCACTCCGTAGTACCTCGTTTTACACTTTATTTAGAAGACTTTGCCAGCACGAGCTTCTGGAGGGCAGGCCCTGTGGATCATCACCCTCTGGTCCAGCACCGATGCAGACCTGGCATGGTGTAGGAGCTCTGGAAGTGTTTGCAGGAAAAGTTACAGAATAGAAAACACACCTTCCAGGATCTCATGTTATGGACCCAGGTGGTGGTTGCACGAGGGGCTTTCTCTATGTCAGGACGGCCACACATGATGTTGGAAGCAGCCAGAAACCTGTTCCTAACCCCCTTGGGTTGCATCATTACTTCCAAAGAGCTCTCAGGAGCTTTCAGTTGGTTTACGCAGACCAGCTCTGCAAAGCCCGCTCAGCACCCATTGAAAGAGAGGCTAATCACCCTCAGCCATTAAAGGCCCCAGTCCAACTGCCCTGATGACCAGCCAGAGCTGCAGCCTAGACAATGAGTGCAGACCCTGCTCCTGCCTGACCAAGGAGCAGGTTTCTTCTCACGCTGGCACCGGAGGTGACTGAGAGGTGGCCCATATTCTGCAGTCCTCAGGTCCCGGGGGTGGGTGGCTGCTGGATCCTGCCTACCCATGCCATGTCCCGTGAGGAAGGGGACATGAGGGTTTGCCGCTGAGGGAGCTGAGGTCTGCACTAGCCAGCTGGCCAGGTCCCCGTGCCAGACCCTGACAGACCAACGCAAAGAGGACCTGACAATGTCCTGCACCTCTGCCCCAGATCCTGAGCTTGGGGAGGCAAAGCTTGGTCTCACTTTCATCTGAGCCTTCCAGGTGCCATCTCCTTCAACAGTGTAACCGCCTCGCTTTGCAGGAGAACCATGCAGCTTCCTTCCACAGTGCCCACTTCCACACCTGGGGGCATCTTAATTAAACCCTCCTTCACCAGAAATCTGACAGGTGCGTTTTAATTTGCCTGTGGTACTAATGGGTCTTGGAACCTTCTGTCTGGTAGAGGTGGTCAGGACACCTCACTCAGAAAGAGGGTTTTCCTCTGTGATGTTTATTTCCATCACCCGCATGCCTTTCCCAGTCAATACCTGACACAGGGATCCACTTCGGAGAGGTTCACATTTGGACATCTTGAACAGGAAGTCTCATTCAATCTGAAAGCTGAGCTCAGGACAATGAACACAACTTTCAGCATCTATTTGGGTTCAGCGCTGATTTTCTAGAGGTGACTTGGACATCCTTGCCGTCCTCCTGGACACGGGCTGAGGAAGACTCTCCTAGCCCTGGTGGCTTTTCAGAGCTCAGTGCCCAGAAGATAGAGAAGCATGGTGCACAGGACCAGGGGCACGGGTTCGAGGGGAGGGCCCAGAGTGAGGGTGGGATCCAGAGGAGTGAAGATCTGTAATGAGGCTCAAATCTGGGGCTCCTGGGAAGCGAGGGTCTACAATGGGGCTTGGATCCAGGGTAGCTGGGGCCCAGGATGAAGATGGAGTCTCAGGTCCAGGGGACTGAGGGCCTGGGGTGGGGGCTCGGGTCCAGAGATCCAGGAGTGTGGTGTCACGTGGAGCTTATGGGATGTAAATGTCCAGGGGAAGGCACAGCTTGATCTTGCATCTCTAACACCTCAGCAGACTCGATTTACTTAGTAGAAGATGCTGCCAAGCCTTGGCCTCAAGCCTTGGTGCTCTCTTTACCCAGGGAGGGCTGAGTGTTGAGACCCACAGGACCTTGCCCCGGGATGATTTTTGGCTACAGAAATACCCTCTGCTTGCCATCAAGGAGATGTCAAGCCGAGACCTAAAGGCTGCTGGTGGGGTCAGTGCCCACAACCCGGGGAGAGACGGGTAGGCACAGCGAGGGCTCAAAGACTGCTCCTAGCCATGGGTGAGTGGAGGCCAGAGCTGAGGCTAAGCTGTCCCTGACACATCTGCACACCCACATGACACCAGGCACTCACACTGGTGCTCAGACCCCATGCGTGGGACCAGTGCCCATCACACACTGGCCCCGAACACCCACGTCCTACAGGCAGAGAGGGGAGGAATCCAGGCATGAGATTCCAGGGTCCTCTGAAGGCATGGAAAGTGAGGAATGGACACAGCCAGCTCCCTAATGGGCATCTGCCCAACCAAAGGGCCCGCTTCAAGCCGAAACCAGAACTTCCACACCAGTGGGAAAACTGAGTTGAGGATGGGGTTTCAGCGAAAGGCTTGGCCTGGAGGCCCAAGTCTGTCACGGGGGGTGCTGGACTCCAGGCACCACTGTGAGGCCTTCCTCTCTCTCTCTGGAAACCCAGTGAGGCAAGACGAGGCTGCACGATGGAGACGCTGCTCAGAGCCACTCCCCATCTCTGCCCTGGACGCTTGATTTCTGTAGACCAGCCAGTAATTAAAAGCACCAATTAATCACTGAGGCCAAGCCAGGGTTTCCGAGACATGATGGCAGCCTTCTCAGGCTGGCTGGTAGAGAGGCCCAGACCAGGGCTGCAGCAGACCCAGGAGACACGCCAGCATTCAGACTCGTGGCCCCACGTGGCCTGCCCCTAACAACACCGTAAAAACTACGGACATAGCCTCCCTGACTATCCAAGACCAGGGCCAGGCAGAGGGTGGGCAGGGTAATTCAAGGAGTGACAGCAAGGTTACCTCTTCCACAATGGCATTTAGCCCCTAGAAGCTCCTTCCTTCCCACCCAGCTTTCCCAAAGCCCAGCAAAGACAGCCTTTCTGAGCTGGCCAGCCGGGACAGCTTTGGGGGTCTCTGTGCCTGGAAGATGTTTCCTAGATGCTTCCTAGGTCTCTGTGCCTGGAAGATGTTTCCATGGGTCCCGAGGGCCAACAAGTTGGGCGGATGCCCCCAGGCAGCCCCCACTGGGGCCTTCCCTCAGAGTCCTCAGGTTGCAGAGAGGGGTCCAGGAGTGGAAGGCAGGTCCTCCAGAGGGAGCCACTGCAGCCTGGCAGGGGAGGGTGTTCCTTGGCAGGTGACCCAGCACAAGGAGGCATGTGGCAGGAGGGGAGGCAAGAGTACAGGCCACTCTTGTAGGCCTGCTCTCCCCCTGCCACCTGTGGGAGCCTCCAGGCACTCTGTTCACTTGAAAGAGCAAGCGCACCCCCTACCCCCTTTCCTGAAGGTGAAAAGTGGGGCTCACTGACCTCTGGCAAGCGGGTTAGTCCATGACCAAAGACAAGAGGCCTTCCAGTCACCCACAGGTGGCAGGAGACCTGGGCCGGCACAGTCCAGATGCGAGGCCCTGACGGGACCGGGGCAGACCCAGTGAGGCGAAGGCCTCCTCCCTAGCTGGGCAGTCAGAACAGTCCGGACCGTCTGGACCCACTGGCTCTTTAAGTTCTAAGTACCGCATCTCCGTTTCTAAGGAATTCACAGCCCTGGGCGGTGGTGGACCCGTTGAGTGCACGGTGTCCTGTGCCGGGGTTGGGGTAGGAGGCACCGCCCTGCGAATCGCGGCGCGTTGTCCTCCTCTGGGTTGGTAAAGGTGCGGCGGGGAGAATTCGACACCACAAGCCTACTTCCAATTTGGAGTTTTCTGGTGACAGATCAGCCCCTCCTGTCAAAGGGCATCACTCCTGTTCCTACGGCTACTCAGGCTTCGGTGACGCGTAGCTGAGGTAGGGTCACCCGGGGCTCGTTGGTCCCAAGTTCGGAGACACCTATAACCAAGCCGGCCATTGGGGAAAAGGGTGTTGTGCAGCGAGGCTCTACGCGGCCGATCGCCTCCCAGTGGGTTCGGAGAAAGAATCCGTGCTGCCCTCGGGAACCGCGCGGCCCAAGGCCAAGTCCCGGGGGCGGCCTCGGAGCTGTGGCCCGGCGCTTGCCTCCGGGGAAATGTCCCTTCCCCGACCCCGCCGTCCCCCTCCCCAAACCTGCACACCCCGCCCACCTCCTCCACTCCAGGAACCCCGAGCGGCCTCCGCCTCCGCCGGACCACCCAGGACCGCCCCGCCGGACTGCATCCCCGTCCCCACCCCCCCGGGTCACGCCCGGAAGGCTCTGGGCCCCCGCGTCCGGCCACGCCATCCGCGGGGCGGCCCCAGGGACTCAACAGCTAGAGTCAGCCCAAGTCTCGCCCAACGCTCCCAGCCCGTACCGCTGCCCCGGCTTCTAGGGCTGCGCCCCCACAGGTCTTTCCAAGCTCGTATCCGGGTGGGGCGAGGCACCTGGGATCACCCCGCTCCGAGCCCGAGTGGAGACTCCTTGCGTTACTCGAACGTGCGCGGCACGCAGACTCGGGGTGCGCCGGACGCTCTGGCAAGTTTCGCGGGCCCTGCGGGTGGTAAGCCTAGGCTTTGACGAGAGTAGGCCGAGTCGACCTTCCCCTGGGCCGCAAGCTGGCAGTCGTTGACCCCGGCGCCTCTGGGCTGCGGGCAAGACGTCAAGGCTCAAGACAGGCTGGTGGGGGAGGACCTGCCTACTCGCAGAGTTGGCTACGGAGGCTGGGCGACTGGGCAGAGGCTGGGTGCTCAGGGGCCACCGCTCGCCCGCTGAAGGAGCAGGGCGGAGAGCTCGGGGGTAAGCCGAGCACCCCACTGTCCCCATCTCTGACCTCCTTTTCCTTCTCACCCCTCCTGGAAGGGAGGCCCGCGGCATTGGGGGACGATTCGGAGGGCGGGTGCACCGTTAGGGATCTAGTCCTCGGCTGGCTGGCGCACCGGACCCCACGTGGTTCAGCGCCGGGCGGGGCGCCCGGGGTCGCAGCCGGAATCCCGGCGCTTTCTTTAAGTTGGGGGGGAGGGGCAGGGGCGACCAAACTCCGCCCTCGGGGGCAGCGGGCCGCGCGGGCGGGCCAATGGGGAACCTAGAGAGGGGCGGAGCCTCGCTATCGCCGCTTAAAGAAACTTGTTGCGGGTCCCTCCGCGGGACTGAGCTTCGGCAGCAGGCGCGACAGCTATAAGACGGGACGGCGGCGGCGGCGGCGGTGACGCAAGTCAGGCCACAGCACGGTGACCTTGGGTCCCAGAGGGGCCACGGCTCAGGCCAGCATCCGACCCGGTGCGTATCTCTGGTGCACGCCCCTTCGCGTGCGGCCCAGATGCTGGACATGACCGAGACCCGCACCCAGCCTCCCTGCAGCCCGTCTGGCACGGCCAGCTCTATGTCGCACGTGGAGGACTCAGACTCGGACTCGCCACCGTCGCCTTCGGGTTCCGAGGGCCTGGGTCGCGCGGCAGGCACGGGGAGCAGTGGCCGGAGCGACTCGGCCGAGGCGGCAGACGAACGCTTCCCAGCCTGCATTCGCGACGCCGTGTCGCAGGTGCTGAAGGGCTACGACTGGAGTCTGGTACCCATGCCGGTGCGCGGTGGCGGCGGCGGCGCGCTCAAGGCCAAGCCTCACGTGAAGCGACCCATGAATGCCTTCATGGTGTGGGCGCAGGCGGCGCGCCGTAAGCTGGCCGACCAGTACCCACACCTGCACAACGCCGAGCTCAGCAAGACGCTGGGCAAGCTGTGGCGGTGAGTGTCACCAGTCTGAGGGTGGGCGCTGCGCTTGAGTCCTGGGGTGCTCGGGGGCTTGGGGCGGTGGCGCTACGCCCGGACTCGGCCCTGGTCCCAGTGGCTGTTCCCAGGGCGAGTCCCAGTGGAAAAATACCCTTTGGCCAGCAGGGACCAGGCGCGCTGGCCCTCCGGGTGTGGACCCACAGAGGGCAGCGGGAGGAGTGTGCCACTCTTACCACATTCCTGAAACCTGGAATGGGAACAGCCGGCAGAAAGTGGTGGCTGGCAGTTGGGGGCCCCAGCTGTAAGTGGCTTCAGAGCCTGGAAGCCTGTTCATTCCCCAGGAAATGTTGCCTCTTGTCTGGGAGCAGGACACAGCAGTGGGCAGCATGCTGCGGTCTGGAGGCGGTGCTCCCTGGAAAGGGCAGAGGGAGGGTCTGCTCCGCTGGCAACTTCCCCATGCAGCTGCATGGTTTGGCATAGTGAAGCTGGTGGGTTTTGCCGAAAGTTGGACAGCAGCACTGAGAAGGTTGTGGCTCACCCCACCGAACACTATCTGGGTTTAAAGTGGAGAGCTTTGGGTTTAGGGCACTGGTACACTGTTCCCCCATTCTCATCCATGAGTGGGCTCTTGAAGCTTGCACGCTGGTCTTCCGTGCTACTGCTGCTGTCCGTTTGTGGGTGCCGTGGACCTGTGCCTCTGTGTCCCAATGCCCTGTTCTAGAGGCACTTAGAAGTGAACTGCTGGAAGAGTTGGAGGAGCCAGTGCATGTTCTGGCCTCACTGAGAACCACTGGGTTTTGCCAGTGTTTCTGGAGGTCTGGGAAGCCCAGTTGTCGGAGGAGTCCCACCTTGGTTCCCAGAAAGCTCACTTTGTCCATAGTGTGTGTATTCTCAGCTGGGTCTTGCTCTCCTCCCCTGCCTGCCCACCTTAGAAAGCCCATAAGGAAGGGGACAGATGCAGGCTGGGCCGGGGAAGTCAGAGGAGGAAAAAGGAGATGAGAGATATGGGTCTTGTTACTACTTCTTCTTTGACTCTAACTAACAAGCACCTAGACCTCACCACCTGGGCACCGTGGCTCAAAGGGGAAGTACTGCCCACTGAGGAGTGGGTGCACTCAGCCTTTTCTGGCTGGGGTCGTCCTGATCCCCTTCCTGCACCTCCCCTGGGGCATGGTCCAGCCTCTGGGCAGCATGGACACCGGTGCCCGCCCTGACGCCCTTGCCACCTGATTGTGCTCTTGGCTCGGCAGCTTGCTGAGTGAGAGTGAGAAGCGCCCCTTCGTTGAGGAGGCAGAGCGGCTGCGGGTTCAGCACAAGAAGGACCACCCAGATTACAAGTACCAGCCGCGCCGGAGGAAGAGTGTGAAGACAGGCCAGAGCGACTCGGACTCAGGCGCCGAGCTGGGCCACCACCCCAGTGGTGCTGTGTACAAGACTGACGCAGGCCTCAGCGATGCACATCACCACAGCGACCACACAGGTTGGCTTCTGGGGTCCCCAGTGTCTGAGAATCCTCAGTGGGAGAAGCTGGGGTTCTGGCCGTGGCAGAGATGAACAGTGGGGAGGGAACTCCCACTCCCAGGGCAGGCAACGCATGAGAGAACCAAACCTTCCCTGGGTATCCTCCGAAAGCTCCCAAAGCCCCAAGTGGCCGCCACTGCTGACGCACGCTCTGGGTTGGGAGAGTACCTCGGGTTAGCCCTTCTGAGCTTGAGGGTCTCACGGCTTTGCCTGGTTGGCACTCCGTGACCTGGGGTTTTCTGTCCTACCCAAGGGCATCTCTGCCTCCCCAGGATTTTTTGCTGGTTCTGACCCAGGACTCACTCCTACTGCTGGCATGGTGGTCAGCTGCCCAGGTTCCGGATCCAGCTGACTGGGGTGCAGTCTCGGCCCCCAAGCAGTCTCAGTTAAGCTGGCTACAGTCACAAACAGGGTTTGTGTAGATTGTGTCGCTGTCCTGTGCACAGGGCCGGGTGCTCCCGGAGAGCTTCCTAAACGTGGCTATCTCTTCCTTCTCCACCATGGTTTTCACTCTGGGGCCTCCTTGGCCCTGGGTCTTCACATAGAACAGTGTTTAATAGAATTCTCTCAGCCAAGGAGTGAGGTCTGGGTCTGGCTTTGCTGGAATTTCTGGGAAATGTACAAGAACAAAAAGCTGTTGATTCCTACCTGCGGCTGTTAGCGGGCTGGTTTTCCTCCTGTATGCATGTCGCCAGCCCGCCGGCCCTGCCAGCCCCACCTCCAACCCCCACAGAAAGGCATTTATCCCTGAAATGTGCTCTGACCCTAGGGCAAACCCACGGGCCACCCACCCCACCCACCACCCCTAAGACGGACCTGCACCAAGGGGGCAAGCAAGAGCTAAAGCTGGAAGGCCGCCGCCTGGTGGACAGCGGGCGCCAAAACATCGACTTCAGCAACGTGGACATCTCAGAGCTGAGCAGCGAGGTCATCGGCAACATGGACACCTTTGATGTTCACGAGTTTGACCAGTACCTGCCCCTCAATGGCCACTCAGCCCTGCCCACAGAGCCTGGCCAGCCTTCCACCTCTGGCTCCTATGCCGGGGCCTCCTACTCACACTCGGGGTCAGCGGGCATTGGGGCATCCCCTGTGTGGGCCCACAAGGGAGCCCCCTCGGCCTCCACGTCACCCACTGAAGCAGGTCCCCCTCGGCCACAAATCAAGACCGAGCAGCTGAGCCCTGGCCACTACGGTGACCAGTCACACAGCTCTCCAGGCCGTGCTGACTACAGTTCCTACAGCGCCCAGGCCAACGTCACCACGGCCGCCTCTGCTGCAGCCCCCAGCTCCTTCACCAGCTCCCAGTGCGACTACACTGACCTGCAGGCCCCCAACTACTACAACCCTTATGCGGGCTACCCATCCAGCCTTTACCAGTATCCCTATTTCCACTCATCCCGCCGGCCCTATGCCTCGCCCCTGCTCAGCAGCCTCTCTGTGCCGCCTGCCCACAGCCCCCCCAGTAACTGGGACCAGCCGGTGTACACCACCCTGACCAGACCCTGAGGGCACCATGGTCGACTGGAGAGGGCCGGCATGGGCGGAGGAAAATCTTTATCGGCAAGGACAGCCTCTGAGGTCTCCCTGGAGGTGTTGGCCAGCAAGGTGAGAGGAGGCAGCAGCGTGTGCCGGCTCCATCAAGTGCCTGCTGATGTGTGCAGGAAACCGACCAATCCCCTTTGCTTCCAGATCTCCAAACTTCCGTCAGTGGACAAAGCCCTCTTTCCCTCCTCCTCTCTCTCTCTTTGTGGTGACTGACAACTTCAAAACGAAGGATAGCCATTGGGTCCCTTTTCTGCGCAGACACCAGCGCCTTGGTTTTGCAGCAGAGTGGAAGCAAAACAGAGCCACAATACAAAGGACAAAAGGAGGGAAGAGGCACAGTGTCTCCAGGCCTCCTGCGTTCTGTGGTCCCGGCCAGCCCCAGCACCGGGAACTCCCAGGACCAGTGGACAACACCCCTGCAGCAAGAGGGCACACCCACCCCTGGCGGGGATGCATCCGGAGGGGCAGCTGGTCAGGGTCGCATCCATAGGGGCGCCTTGACAAGAACGGGTCTGCAGGAGCATCTCTCGGGACCAGCTCGGTAGCTCTGAGGTGTTCCTTGTAGTGATTAACACTTCTCTCTTTTATTTTTTTAATTTTTATTTTTGAAGCTTCAATGTGTTGGATTTGTTTTGAAAGCTGTTCAAATGTATTTATGTCCTGTGTTATTTTATCTTTAATTAATGAAGTAATTTGTGCAGAGTAGAATTTAAGATAAAACGGACGCCTAGGAGCTGAGGACTTGGGGCAGGAGGCAGGTGGGGTTGGGACCCTCATTCGGGCCTTTTGGGGCCTGGCTGCTGGGAGACATCAGGGAGGGGCTGAGCTCCAGGCTCCCAGGAGGCACCTGGGACTCGGAGGGAGAAGGAGTTTGCCTTGTAGTGTGTCTTTGATCAGGTTGGGGTGCTCCTGGCACCAGGTATTAACTTGGGGTATAGAAGGCAAGGACGTTGTTCAGTTTCATCCCTGCCCACAACTGTGCTAAGTGGTAGAGATGGGAATTCCCTGGGATGTGATGGCTTCAGAAACACATTAATCTTGGCTCTTAGGAACCAGGTGCCACCTCCAAGCTGTGAAACTAAAACCTTATTCACTAAGTGTTTTTAGGTTCTTTGTTTTCGACACGTAATATCTGACTTACCTGTACTGCTTCCACTGTATGCTGAGCTACGGTAACTGCCAATTTCATGGAAACTTGTGCCTTTAAACTTTGTAAATTTAAATACATTGGAGAAGTTGCTTCTTTTTACTTTTTCTACTCTACCCACCTTTTTCTAGAAAAGTCTTTTTTGCATATCTTTCTCTGGGGGTGGGGGGGGCCGGGAACTACAACAAACTCATTTTTATGCAATCTTATTTTTCGGTGTTGAGTTTGGACTTTTGTTCTCGCTTACCTGCTGTGTTTCACTACTTTCTGACCAAGCAATGCTAACTTTTGTACAGATCAATTTGATAAAATTAAAAAAAAAAGCTTTCTATCTACGTGGGCTGCATCGTGTTTGTTGCTTTCCCTAAGTCGTGGGGTGGTAGGGCTCCCAGGCCCGGGGGTCCTGCTTTGATGGGGCTCAGCCAAGGCAAGGGGTGGATCTCTCCAAGCCTCAGAGAACATGGACAATCAGAGCCCCCAGGTTCACCCAGACCCCTACCGAAGGTGGAGACCCATCTCCATCGAGGGATGGGGGATGGCCAGACCACCCTCCCTCTTGGGCGCTGCGTCTGAATTCGAATATGACAGATCTCGAAAGCCTCCAGGAAGCCAGCGATGGATCTTCCTTCCTGGGGGGCCCCCTCAGTACGCAAAACAGGTCCAGATGGGCCAGATTCAGGGGCTGTGGTTTCCTCCCAGGCGAATCCCAGAGCCGGTTTCTGGGTGGCTGACGGCATTTTTCGGGCGCTGGCACAGGGCCAGGCTGGGAGCGGGATAAAAGCCGCCCTGCAGGAGCTGGGCAGGGCTGTCTGGTTGGCGGAGAGTGTTTCTAGGGAGAAATGGTTGTGGGGAGTGACAGCGAGCAAGGGGCAGCCTAACCCCCTGGCTGGGCCTCCCCGGCACACGCGGCTGGCTCAGGGGCCCCTCGGGGCTGGGGGTATGAGGGATTTTATGCTTCTCATGAGAACCCAGATACATGAGGCAGCTGCCTCTGCGATTTTAATGGGGTGGCCCAGGTAGGGGGATGATCACCCCATCCTCTTGCCTGCCTGGACGCCTGTGTGGCTTCAATCTAGGGCACGTCCCTTGCCCCGTGCTGGGGGGCCATGTCTAGGGACTGCCAAGAGTAGTGTTTGGGAAGAGCTGATCGGATTTATAAGTGCTGGTGCGGCCCGGGGTGAGCTAGACCTCCGGGGCAAGGTGGATGTGGGCCGGGGGGACCGGGTACGGAAAGCCGAGCTCGTGGACTCCTAGACTTTCTCAGCCCCCCGCCTGCATGGAACTGGCCCAGCCCATCCTGTGTCCAGCCAAGGGCTGTCCAGGCCCATATGGCCCTCAGAGCTCTCCTATTGACACCCCAAACGCTGGAATCCCGGCGTCCGGCTCACTGATGGGGTGAACGAGGCAGCCTCTTGGCTGCTGCAGGTTTGCTCAGGCCTTGCCAGGCTCCCGAGGGCCGGACATTCTGCAGTTTTGTTTGGACTTGGCGGGGCTTCTGCGTGTTAACTCCTGGGGGCCTGGCCCTCCTTCCTACCAACCTGCCCTGGTATAAAAGCTTCACGGCGCTGGGTCCTGATGGGTTTCCTACCTCTGAGCTCATGAAGCTTCAGGGAGAGGAAGGACAGTTACCACTACCTTGGGGAAACTATGCCCCTGCCTGAGCCGAGGGCATGAAGACGAGAGGCTCTGCACTTTCCCTTGCCTGTTCCAGGCCCCTCTTCTCTCTGGAGGCCCTGTTGCTGGCTTCCCCACTAAGCATCCTCAGGCACTGAAGAGCCCTGGAGCTGCGGGGTCCCCATCTCCCTCCGTGATGCTCTGGGGAGGTAACCCAGGTGGATGTCCTGGGGGTCAGGACCTCTATGAGGGGTCCTGGGGACTGTCCTCCAGCTGGTGAGGGTTTTTCAGGAGCTCCTGGCTGATGACATTATTCACAAGGCCAGCTTTGGCCCTGCCTTGCCCCAAGTCCAAGGTGGTGTTTGTCCAAGGTCGTGCAGAAACCTGTTCTCACCAGGAGCAGCCTATCCTTGGGGTGGGCTAGTGGGAAAGTTCCTCATTTTTTATTTCCTCATCCAGAAAAGAGCACGTTGCCTCTGATCTCAGCTGAAGAGAATGCCCTGTTCAGAGAGAAAGGGGAAATGGTGTTTATGATGCAGCCTGCTCTGAGAGAGGAGAAAAGCCCCGTCTGGCCCCAGGCACAATAGCCCTTCCTGGGACGATATCGACTTTCAGGACTGGATTTTCTGTTTAGATGTGAGTTCACGGCCAGTGTATCTGTCATCTTTGGGGAAGGCTATGGCCTCCAAGCAGCTGCCTGGGAGGGGTCTGGTGTCAGGCCTCTCAGGTCTGATTCAGGAGTCAGATTTGGGGTACACACAGCCTCCTTCGACTTCAGGCCACATTTAGGAGCCCAGGGTGGGGTCACGGCCTTGGGGTCCTGGCCTGGTGCCTGGACCCCAATGTTTTCTCCCCAGTGTCTGGCCTGGGGGATCTTTGTGGCCCTGTCGCTGGCTGACCAAGTCTACAGGGACTGCTGACCATCAGAGCTGGGGGATGTTTCCCAGTGGTGACATGATATGGCCACCAAACGCTAGACAAGCCCTTGCCACCTCTGTAGACAGCCTCCTTGGACCCGTTCCACCAGGCTCACAGAAAACCTGTGTCAAGCAGGACCCAGTCTCAGAGCCACAGAATCAGCATTGCCAGACCCCCTCCCACTGGAGGATGTTGCGGACCCCAAGGCAGGGAGATGGGGCTGCCCCCACCAGGTACTTGGGCCAAGGAATCGTTCCAAGGGAAGGAGACTGCAGATGCAGGGTGCCAGTCAGCACAGCCCCAGACCCGGGGCCCTGCTACCTGAAGCCTGCTCTGTGGCCCTGACCCATCCAGGGGACGTGACGGCAGAGCTGCACAATCAGGTGAGGGGCTGTGCCTTCTGATCACCTGTAGCCCCTGACCAGGATGTGCTGGGGAGCCACAGGGACTCACCTGGTCCCTGCCACTCCTGGAGCCCCCACATTCCGTGTCCTCTGGGAGAGGGAGGAACTTCATCCCCCTGCCTGCGTTTCTGACTGGAACTTCGCGTCCCAGTGCTGCCTCCTGCCTGCCTCACCCGGTGGGAGCTTGTTCACGCAGGCTCTCCTGCATCCTGGAGGGAGTGGGTCTGTAGACGGCACCTTCCCAGGCGGGGGCTGTCAGGGCTGCAGGAATCTGCAGAAGAGGAAAGTCAGGGAGGGAAGGGGCAAAAGGGAGAGATGCCCTGGGGCGAGGGCCCCACCCTCAAGTGAGGGCCATCCTGGAGCAGAGAGGGGCCAAGGCCTGGTGCTGGGGAGGGTGGGGGGAGGGTGGTTGTGTCTCTCATTCCATCCAACTGTCTTTGGGAATCCCGGCTTTCCTCTGAGAGCTTGGTTTCCCCACCTATAAGATGGGAATGTTCCCCATCCTGGTGCTGGCGGGGTGGGGGTGGGGGGTGGGGGCGCTCAGTGAGATCAGGACCTGCTGCAACAGAACACTTTGCACTGATGCTTGAAGGGTGACTATTGGTGGTATTATTACTACTTCCAATCATATGATGCTTCTTTTTGCTCATTTGCAAAAGAGGGAGAGTTTGCTAGTAAGAAAACTGAGTGAAAGTGAGACCAGCAGAGAAGGTGCATTTGAATAGAGGTAGGGGGCTCTACACGCTTCTCCCTCTCCCGTCTCTGCCCCTGGGACTGGTTTCTCCTGCCACAGTGAGGCACCTCCAGTCTTCCCCACAGGAAGGCTGATTGAGCCAGTGGTCGGAGGCTCTGCCATTTGTCAGTATATTTCTCTGTACCTCAGTTTCCCTGAGGATTAAACCAGGCGTGGCCAAGGCCAACACACAGACACACGAGACAGGCACTTTCCAGCTGCATCCTGCTGGCAGACTCATCCCTGGACTCCTGGGAATTTCACTCTTCTCGCCTTGTCTCTCCCAGCCTTGAAGTGACTTGTTGCACGGCCCCTTCAGCTGGGCCCTGGAATGGCTGGTGGAGGGGCTCAGGTAGCCTCCCCGGCCCAGGTAGGCTGTCTGCTGTGGGGTCCTGTGTGTGCATGGCAGAAGCCCTCTCTCTGGCCCCTGTCTTTCCCAGAGGGGTGGGGCCAGACCCTGAGGTCCCCCAGCTCTGGCTGCCATGGGAGACACTCTGCGAGGCTCCCTAACCAGCTCAGGTCAGCCTCTTCCTTGAACATCAGCAGCTACAGGAGCCCCACTCATCTGCTCCCCAGAGGCTGCGGCGAGCTGGCACCCCAAGCCAGGACCCCGCAAAGGGTTAAGGGGTTCGAGGCCTGGCAGGGCAGAGCAGCCAGGCTGGTACAGGGCCAACAACTCTAGGGAAGGCGCTGCATTTTAATGAATCATTATTGCCGGGAGGCCTTTGTCTTTCTTTATCCGGTGCACAATAAAAGAATTAATTAGACAGAAAATGGCAGGGCAAGGAACTGACAAGTCATTACGGGCTGCTGAATGACCGATGAGATGCACGCTGGGGTGGATTTCAGCTCCAGAATGATAATGGCTGGCTGGGTGCTTTGTATGCGCGACCAGCGGCCTCTGTGTGAGCATTGTGGGCACTGACACTGGCCAGCCAGAGCGGAGCAGCGCCAGCCTCGCTTTCCAAAGGCAAAGTGGGCAGTTGGACTTGCCCGGCAAAATCAGGGTATTAATTTTTGTGTGCAGACAATGGCAGTAAATATTGAGAGGCAGAGGGACTTTGGGTAAGGGTTCTGACCCCTGGACTCCAGTTCCCAGCGCAGGGGACAGAGGCCAGCAGTGGGAGTGCTCCCTGCACTGTGAGAAACAGAAGACGGGGAGGGGGAGGGGGAGGGGAAGGGAAGGTGGAGAGAGGAGGAGAGAGAGGGAGAGGAGAGAAAAGAAGAAATTGGAGAGGAGGGGAGAAAAAAAGAGAGAAAAGGGGACAGTAGGGGAGGAGAGAGGAGGGGACGGAAGTGGGGGGGAAGTAGAGAGGAGCTCTGAAGACTCAGAAGGAACTCCTCGGAGCCTGGCCCTACCCTCCTTACAGCTTCTGCTGTCATGGTTATTTAGACTCCACCAGGGAAAAAGTGCCACCCACAGATCCGGTTCTCTCCTCTGAGTGGGACCAAGATCAGAGAGCCTGTGAATTGGACCTACATAGTGGGGCCCGCTACCCACAGCTTTTGGACAGTGGGAGGCTCAACCTGTCCCATCCCTGTGACCTTGCAGCCCTCTGGGGGCCGGATTTGAAAACCGCCTGGAGCTGCTGGCTCCCTGGTTTCCTGCAGCTTTGATACGGATCCAGTTCCTTCAGTGGGTGTCGTCTCAGGAATGTGCGGAGTGTGCGTAAAACCCAAGGCAGGTTGGGAGAGGGGTCTCTCCTGCTCTGGGTGTGCCAACTGGTCAGTCATCAACCCTTTCTGGGCTGGATGTTGAGGGACAGATGACACGACCCCTGGGACACCTCGCAGAGCTGGTGCAGGACTTGAACCTGGACGGGTGGCACGGCTGTGCCCCAGGCATTGCTCCTGAGCTCCTGGGACCCTCATGGGGACTGGGTGACCCCTCCACAGGGAAGAGGCTCCACCCCAAGTCAGGGATGCATGGAAAAGAGGCCATACCTACTTCCAAATGACAATTGTCCTTTCAGTGGCAGGGCATCCAAATGCCCTGGGGGCGCACTGGCAATGCTTTTTCAACTCACCATCTGACAGCATGTGTCCCCTCTCAGATACATGTGTGGGACTAAGGCAGGCCTGGGCAGGCTGGGTATTACCCCTGAAGAGGCAGGACCCTCTGGCCCTCCCCTCGATTCTCCCTCATGTCCTGGGGTCACTCATGTCCTCTGAGGAACTTGTTCACTAAAGGGGGAGGGAGGGACAAAAGTGGATAAAGCGCCTGGGTGACCCTGGCTCTAGAAACCTGAGGCTTATTTCTCCCAAATAGGGAGTAAGGGAAAAGTTCATCCTAGGGCATGGTGCCTGGTGTCTGGGAGCTTGGGCCCCCCAGGGTACATGAATATGGACAAGTTACTGGCCTCTCTGATCTCAGTGGTCCATCTGTGAAATGGCAAGAACATGCCCCTCCCCGCAGGAATGGTGTCAGGGACACAGATGCCTGTGGGCAGACACTTAGCTCAGGATTTGGATGGGGAGCCTGGCCTGGGACCTGCCGCCATGATGGCCAGCCCAGAGGGAGCTGCAGGGATGCCAGTTCCCCTGAGCAGGAAGCGCTGGCTGTAGTACTTCCTCCCGGAACAGCAGCCCCAGCCCCACTGTGGGCAAATGGATGTCACAGGCCCAGCCCGTCGGGATAGGTGGGGTTCTCATTGTTTCAAGAATGCAAGCAGCATCAGGAGTTATCAGACGCTGCTGAACTCTGTCACTGGAGGAAGACAAGCCGGAGCTGCTGGAAGGTGGGCGTCCTGTTCTCATCTGGCAGAAAAGTAATTTTCTTGCAGATCAGGGATGCAGCCAGCTTGGTGTCTTTGGGAAGGAGACGAATCACATCTCAATTTGCAATGGGGTCTGGCTCCTGCCTCCCATTCAGCACACCCCAGTTTGAGATGGGCGGCTGAGTCTCTTCCTGAGGGTGCTTGTCACCTCCCACTTGCGAGGCAATTCCACAGGGTTCGTGGGCGGCAGGGCGGCAGGGCGGCAGGGCGGCAGAGTGGCAGAGTGGCAGATCCAGGGTGTGGGAGTGTCTGCTCCCTGCCTTTTGCAGAACAGTCCCAGGGAAGGCTCATTTGCATAAAGCCCCTGGAGAGTCCTGAGAATAGTCCTCTTTGATTCTGAGTCCCTGAAGCTCAAGTCTGCAAAATGCACTGTGCTGCCCTCCAGTCTCTGCCCCCTGACGCAGTGTCCACAGGGTGGAGGGCCGCCAGCTACGGGCAGCTTCCGTGGTTCCTGCCGGTGGCCCATCGCCGCCAAGCACATCAGGGGAGACTCAGACTCTGCTTACCCATCTGGCAAGTGGGCACCTGGGGGCTGTCTGCCTGGACCCTCAAAAGGGCTAGGAAGCCAGCCAGGAAGGAGATGGCAGCTTTTCCTGTGTGCCACTAGGAACTCTTATTTTAAATGGGAAGGGGCTGGGGGCCTCCGGGAGCCTGCTGACAGCATTAAAGTGGGAGACACCCAGGCAGTCATGGGTTGGAGAAGCCAGAGTGGTGGGCGCTGGCACTGTGCTCTGAGTCTGGGTGACTCCTGGGGAAGACATCATGAAATGGAGGACACATGCACCCAGTGAGTGGCCCTGCTGGCATCCCAGAGACTCTGCCCTTCACAGGCACACACAGGAGGCTCTGAGCTGGGCAGCTCCGTGGGCCTCGGGGGTTTGCCCTGGGGGAAGTCTGGGGCTTTTTGCAGCAGTTGGAAACAATGCGCTGTCAGATGTGGGTGCTGGTTCCCCGGACGGGTGTTGAGCGGGATGGAGCCTGTGAGCAGAAGGGCGCAGTGCGTGAAAATGGCCGGTTCTCGAAGGAGACACCCTGGGAGGAGCTGGGGCCCCCTGGGCTGGTGCTGTGGGGGAGCAGAGCGAGGGGAGGGAGAGCACTAAGGAGGTGGGGGGTGGGCGACCCAGGATGGTTAGGGCAGCACTCAGCTTTCTGCACCCACGACTAAAAAGAAAGACGAAAGGAAAGAAGGGCGCCAGCTGGCTTGGGACAGAGCACGCTGGCTTTCCACTTCCCGTGAGACCAGACGGGGCTGCAGTGGGGCATCTGTTTGTCTCAAGTCCGGGAAGGATGGAGAACAGGCCCCAGGGACCTTCCTGGAGGTGCTGCTTTAAAGGAACAACCTCCTCCTGGGAGAAGGGGTGAGTGGTGTCCACTGCCTCATGTCCCCCGGTGTCCTGAGTCACACACATGCCTCCCCACCCTCTCACTGTCAGATCATATGCTGCCGCCTCTGAGAAGCCTTCATGACTGCCCTGAACAATGAGCCCATCTGATTATTTTTCCCAAAGCCCGGGTCACTCACCATCGGCAATTACCATGATGGGCATGACTATGTAAGTCCTCGTCATCCCAACCCACAAACTGTGAACCCCTAGAATGCCACAGCAGGCTCACTCTGGTCATTGTTTGCCCAAGCACCTCATGCCAGGCACACGGATTTGCCCTTCAGCAGCTGTGATCAGCTGACTGGCTTCAAGACCCAGAAGGGTGAATGGGGACTTTGGGGCAGAGTCTGGGTAGGGAGTACTCAGTTGTACCCTGGCCCAGCCCCCCAGGCTGAGCACGGGGCCCCACGTGATATCTTTCAGATTCTGTACTGGTTGGAGTCTCCCCATTCTGCCCATGGGGAACTGGGGCCTCTGGGGTTATAAGGCGTCAGAGACAGTGAGGCTTCTTGGGCTTTTCTCCAGTCAGTCAGGGAAGGGCAGGGAGGTGTGCAAACTTTTAGGGACCCCTGGGAGCAGGAGGCCCTTTTCCCTGTGACCCCAGGTCCAGGAGGCTGGCAGGTACTCCTGGGGTTCTTCAGAGCCTGGTCTGGGAGTGTCAGCAGGAACCTCCAGGGGACAGCTTGCCAAGGACTCTGGATGGCCGGACCCTCCCTGCTACCTGCAGACTTGGAAACAACAAAGGCACACAAGGCAAGCAACAGCCCATGTTCTCAGGAGGGCCTCATCACTGTGCACGTGCACAGCTGCCCCAGGATCCTTCCTGCTCGGGGGAGCTCACCTTGCCAGGCAGTCCAGGGCAGAAGGGGGCCGCTGACATCCCCCAGTGACCCAGCCACCGGATTGGAAAAGGGCTGCTGTGACTACCAGGGGACTGAGATCTCTCCTGAAGCCCCATGGGATCGACTCTTTCTCCTGCCCAACCCAAGTTTCTCGGTGACCTTGACAAGTGGCCTTGACAAGTGGCCTGTCTGAGCTCAGCTGTCTGGCTGTGTCTGAGGCCAGGAGAGACTGGGGCCAGAGGGAGCGGCACCCTCCGCCGGGAGCCCTGGACACTTGTCAGCACCTCTGCCAGGCTGGCTCCTCGGCCACGTGCTCCCTGACGCCGCATCTGGGTGAGAATCGGCGAGATCCACTCTCTGGCCATGTGGGCTGAGCTGGGGGCCTAAGCCTGCTCCAGAAAATCAAAACCATATTTCTTCTCCTGGAGCTTCTCGAAGTGTTTTAAAGCAGACTCAGAAAACTCATTTGGACAGATGCCATTTGCCCCTGGGGGATTTGCTTTCCCCAAAATGCCAGCAGGAAAATCAGTTGGAAGCCGGGTAAGGGCAAGTGGGAGGGAAGGCAGAGGCCAGGCTCGGAGGCGCAGGAGCTGGCCTGGGCACACAGCCTCCCTGGCTCTGCCTGTCCCAGCACAGTGCTGGGCACGTCTCTCAGCCTGTCTGGGAGGCCCCTCCTCGCCTTCGGGGATGGGTGAGAGGACACAGGCAGCCCCTTACGCCAGGCTCAGAGCCTGCTTTTAGAGTGATGAGGGCTGCCCTCAGAGGGGACAGTGGACACAGAGTGACCTCTGTGAACAGGGCATCGGTGTCTCTGCACAGAGGAAGCACATGGTACAGGCACCAAGGCCCCTGACATGCCACACCTGGGCAGTTTAAAGTTTGTGACATTCAAACTGTCCTTGGGTAGCCCTGTCCCCTGGCTTCCCAGTGACACCCACAGGATAAACCACTGCACATTGATATCTGACTATGTGGTGGCCGGTATGCAGACTGGGACCGAACATGGCGGATCGAAGTTCTCACTCTTGGAGAACTGGAAGAACAGGGTGTCAAGGGTCAGGCTGAAGGATAGACAAGTGTAGCCCACCCACAGAGTGGACTGTTACCTAGCCATGAGAGGACCGAAGTCCTGACACATGCTAGGACAGGAAATGTCCAGAGTAGGCAAATCCACAAGACAGAAAGCAGGTTAGAGGTCACCAGGAGCTAGGGGAAGGCGGGTGGAGCAGTGAGCGGTGATGGGTACAGGTGATGAGAATATTCAAGAACTGGATAGAAGTGACAGCCACATCCCATTGTGAGTGAACTAAATGCCACAGGATCGTACACTTTAAAATGGTTAATGTTATGTGGCTCTCACCTCAATAAAGAAAAGGAATTAAAATAGAAAGATTCGCAGCAGCCAGGATGACTCAGGTGGAAGGTGACTCACCCAGACCATTTGTATGTGGTCACCTAAAATATGACCTTTTCTTAAAGGCTGGAAGACCAAAGTGATGTACCATGAGTTGGGACAGCGGGAGGCAGACTGGGCAGCTGGATGGCTGGTGTCCGCCCAAAGCAGAAAATGGGCAGTGGAGGAGGGTGCTGCCCCCTAGGTCAGGGGAAAGATTGAAGCATGGAGGAATGAAAGTCCTCGTGGGGGCTGGTTTGGCAGGGCAGGGCGGGACCAGGCTGGGAGTGTGGGGTGAAGAGCTGGGATAGGCTCCGCCCTTCTCAGGAGCAGCCAATGTGAAGAAGGATGCTGGGAGGGAGCAAGGAGGGCAGTGGCTTCCTGGGGGTGTGGCCCGGGCCGAGTGAGCATCCCCAAGCCCCTGCCCAGGGCCCAGGACCCAGGACCCAGGACCCAGGACCCAAGCTCTTAGACTGAGGAACTTGTGCTAAACCCACAGCACCCCTCCTGTGTCCCCACATTCCGGCCCAGTGTGCTGTGCGGGTACCTGGTGACCACCACAGATACACTCAGCCCATACTCACGGACCTAGTCCCAGGGGGCCCAGGGGCTAGTTCCCCCTGCCCACCCCTCCCTAGTCACACACCAATCTCAGAGAACAGGGCAGGCCACAAAGAGATTTTCCAGGCTTTATGGAAAGTTCTGCCCACGGCCGAAGCCTGGGAGGGGCTCCTCACACCGCCTGGCTGGGCTGGGAGCCCAGACTTGGTCCCAGAAGGGGCTGGAGTGGCTATTGGTTGCCCAGAGTCCCACATGCCCGACGCGCCACCCCCTCCATCCTGGTAGTAGCACCCGGATGTCGTACAGGGCAAGTACTGCCCTGGGGAAAGTGTGCTGGTGCAATATCCCTTTTCATCCTCCGTCGATGTCAGGCCTCATTGAGGGCGGTGCTGGGTGGCTAGGTCATTTCTCTAAAGGCTGGTAGACTCGGTCCTCCAGCACAGTGCCGGCCCTGGGCAGTGTCCCATGATGCCCCTAGAGGCTGTGACATCTCAGGCAGTCTCCTCTATGGCCAGGTCCCAACTTGACGCAGGAAGTGCAGGGACAAGGCCCAGGCAGCAAGGGGTGGGCACAGGGGCCCCTGACACAGCAGCAGGGGTGGCCCTTGGCAGGGGTGGGAGAGGAGAAGTTTCTAGGGCATCAAAGGGTATAATAGAAACTTATTATACCCTTTGACACCTTTGCCCTGGACGTGATTTCTGACCATGACGTCGCTGGTAGTAATAATAGCTGCCATGGAAAGAAAATTCACACACTTGGCCTCCAGGTGGGGACTCTGGTTGCACCCATTTTATAGATGGGGAAACTGAGGCTAGAAGAGACGATGCACCTGGCCCAAGTGCTGCACCAGAACTTCTGGGGGATGGGAGAGTGATTAAAAATCATCTCCCAGCCTCTCCCTACCACCCTTCAGGCCTGCGCATGGGCCAAGACCCAGGTCCCCTGGACAGCAAGCGTGTCCCCTCCGCACCTCCCAGTGGTCCTAGACCTGCATCTCCATCTCCATGCCCAGCCGTCAGGCCTGGGAAGCAGGGGAGGTAGTTGCTGCCCCTCCCGTGGCGTCAGGGGGATAATAAACCTGGAGGCGTCTGCGAACGGCCAAGCTCTGAGCATCTGGGTGGTGGGTCTCATTTTCACTGTCACCTGGGCAACTGCCAGATATAGCAGCTCCTAGTGTGTACCCCCAAATTCCCATGCTGAAGTTCTAACCCCAGGCTTCTCGCAATGTGACCACATTCGGACGTGAGGCCTTGAAAAAGGTGATTAGGGCAAAATGAAGTTGTCAGGTGAGCCCAGCCCCACATAACCGGTGTCTTTGGATTAGGGCACAGACGTGCACAGGAGAGGCCATGTGAGGACACAGGGAAGAGACGTCCACCTACCAGCCAAGGCTTCGGGAGGAGCCAGCACTGCCGACCCCTTGAACTTGGACTCCCAGTCTCCAGAGAGGAAACACGTCCATGTTGTTGAAGCCGCCGGGTCCGCAGCGCTTCATTATGGCACTCTGGAAGTCACCAAAACATTTGCAGGATAAGTGCAACGTGACGTCAGGCAGCCTGTGGCCACATGCTGGGAGGGCTTCCAGAAGCTTCTGTGCCCCATGACAGCCCCTCCCTGGGGACAGGCCTAGGGGGTTCCTCACTACCTGTGCAGACCCCCCTTTACAGGGAGCACAACGTAGACACACGTGGCAGCTGGTCTCCCAGCTGGCCCTCCCTTAAACCAAACCTTGGCATCCAAGCCCCAGGCAAACCACCGCAGCAGAAGCCACATGCTGTGTGCTGCCTCTGGCTCCGCGCCTGCATGGGCCGTGGCAAATACAACGGTGAGCTTCACACTCCTGGGAGGTTTTAGTCCCCAGGCTTCTTTCGAATCCTGGAGCCACTAATGAACATTTTGTGGAGAAAAAGAGAAAACCTATCCTTTCTCCCAATGTAAATGTGGACACCCTTCGTGGAGCCCAGGGTGGTTCCCAACCATCCACAAACATTTCAGGAGCCTGGGGGGTGAGGCAGGCGCGTGTGAGCAGCACCGTGGGGCCCCCCACTCCTGGGCTGGGTCAATATTGACGTAGGGGGAAGGTGGTGCCAGCTGGGCCTCCACGGTGGGGGGCCTGCAGGGCAGCTCCGGGGCTACTGCAAGAGGCCCCAAGCCTGGGGTGGGTGGAACCCTCCGGCTTGGGCAGAGATGGGGGCTCTGGGCTGAGGAAGAAGGTTGATACCTGCGTAGGCATCCCCCCTTCCCCCAACTCATATAGTAGGTCTATTCCTTTATTTTGCCAAAACCAAATGAGGGAAAATTTTCCCGGCTTATTTTAATAAGATTAGTTTATAAAATGTCTATTTCCAGTGGGCATCCAGGAATGTTGGAGACGGCTCCCATCTCCTTGGTTCTAGGATGGGCCCATTCCCGGGGCACCCTGCTGGTCTAGACTCAGCTCCTGCCGCAGTCCCTGGTGGCTGACGGCTGTGGAGGGACAATCTTTTTAGGGAATGGTCATCCAGGCCCCAATGCTGTGTTGGAGCTTAAAAACCAGTCTTATAAAACCCAGGCCTGGGACTCCCTTAGAGCTGGCCATGTCTCTGATGGGGACAAATCTCAAGTTCCCACCTTCTTGGGTCTTGTCACCTCCTCCTCCCAAATTCTTGCCGTGGACTAGAGGAAGCAGGCTGTGGCCAGAGGCTGCAAACACAGGTCCATGACAACATTCTAGCTCTGAGTTTCTGAGGGGGACATGGGGCCCCCCGGCCTGCCCTGCTCTCTGGGCATCCTACACCCAGCAGCTCCTTGGCTTCTCCTCTCTCACCTCTCGAGATGGGAGCTCACTCTCAGTGAAGGCAGCCCCTGCTTGGTAGGATGGCTTGAAGTCTGGCAAAGCTTCTCAGATTCCTCCTTTTTGTTCATCTGTTCCTCCAAATTTCTGAACGTGACAGAGTTGCGCGTGTTACAAAGCTCCCCACTCACCAGCTCTGCCCAACCACTACAGGGTGGACAGGGGCTGAGGATGGGGCTCTTTTAGGGTCCTGTCCAGCAGCAACAAGTGTGACTGTGAACGAACGAACGAACGAATGAATGAACGAACAAACGAACGAATGGGTTTTCTGCAGAAACCTGGTTGACTTCAGAACTTTTCTTTGAGACAAGAGCCGCCCATGAGAGAGCCCACCCCTGCAGCAGCTACGGCTGGTGGATTTCCTCAGTCTCTGATGGGGCCTTGCCAAGTGTTATAAAATACATCAGAGTGTGCCAGGGTGCTCAGAGCCACACTTACTGCCTTGGGGTGAGAGGTTAAACAAACTCCTCCTCAGAATTTACTGTGCTCATTTTTGCCTCAGAGCAGGGCCCTGCCGATGGGAGCCGTATTTCATGCAGAAATGCCTCCTCTAAGTGTTCGAGGGGGAGGGGCCAGCCGTGCACAAGGCGGTTTCCAGATTTTATAGTAACAGAGGCAGCTATATAAACTTGCCAAAACCAAGTTTTTTACAGAAAGCCATTTGTAAAGTTTACTTTCCAGTAAACCAGGAAGGGAATTGCAATTTGAAAGATGCAGTGATAATTTTATTTTCTTGATTTTGCGCTGATTTGAATTTTTGGAAAGTGGTGGGGGAAGGGGAGAAAGGAGGTGGGGCTTAGGACCTGCGGGCTGGGCTGACTTAGCTTCTCCCCCTGGTCTGGGGTCTCAGAACCGCTGATGTGAACCCACTCCGGCCCCAAGGGACACAGGACTTGACTGGTCTTTGGTAACATCCCAGGTGGCACAATCGGCCAGCCCAGGCCAGTGTCAGTCTCCAACCCGCCCACTGTGGCCACATCGGGGGCAGGGTGTGGACAGCAGGGGAAGTGAGTAGGTGCCTCCTGCTGCTGTTCACACAGCACTGTCACCAGCATTCCAGATAGGGGGCTCCCCAAAGCTGCTCAGGGCCCTTTGCTCCGCTTTCAGCGGGGGCTTTGAGATGCTGGCCCATAGTAGGATGGCACAGAGCAAGAGAGGAAGCTGACGTGAGCCCCGAGGGGAGCGTGAGAATACTGGGGCCGTCTGATCTCCTTCTTCCAGGTGGGGATGCGCCTTGATGCCAAGGGGAGAGGCTGGCTTGGGACCCTGAAAGGAGAGGCCCTCTTCACCATGTTAACCCCCAGGCCACCAGGGGAACTTGCAGGTGGTGCCTTGTGTTTAGTGGGGAACAGATGTGCAAGGATAATCACGTGGGGGTCAGGGCAGCTGCCAAGGGGGCGTGAGGAGCATCCTCAGGCTTGGGCTCCGGGTCTGTTTGCCCTCCATAGGACACCTGGTGCTGAGTACTCCTCACCACTGGGGCCGCCCTTCACAGAGGCCCCTGGCAGTCTGATGTCAGTGTGAGTCACCAATGTGTGTGGGGCCAGGGCACCTGGCAGGGAGGGCCCAGTGGGTGGGGGCCATTCCCCTGTCTGGCTAGATGGGTTGAATCTCCATCAGGCACCTGAAATAGCTCTTGAGGTGTCCAGAACAAAGAGGAGGGCATGGAAGCCTCACAGGGTAGATGTGCTCTGGGCTGCAGGCAGCCCCGTCAAGCCAGGTAACCAGAGGTTGGCTCAGGGTCTAACTCTCAGCCCAGGCTCAGAGCTGGGGGAAGCCAGCTGTCCTCACTCCTAACTGAGGCTTCGTGTCTTTCTCCTACCCTTTCAGGCCCTGAAGGAGAATCTGACCAGTTAGGTCCAAGTTCCTGCGATCTCTGCTGCCTCCTTCCCAGGGCCCTGTGGGGCGGGGGCTTCTGGGACCCGTGAGGCAGGGCTCCGACACTCCTTTCACTGCATCTTCTGACTCTCAGCAGGAGCCTCCAGCCTGGTTCCCGCAGACACTGTCACCCAGTGTATGGCTGGGGTGTCCCGGCTGGCGTCCTACCCTTGCCCCTGCCTCCCTGGCCAAGGGGAAAGTCAGGATGTCACCCATGGTGCTTACAGATGGTCCTTTTGGGCAAGACCAAGGAGCCAGTGGACTCCCCATCCCCACAGGGGATGGGGGCAGAAATGAGGTGCCCATGTCAATGTTGTGGGGTCACTACAACCATTCCAAAGAAACTGGGCAGCTGAAAACAGCAGCAGCGTATTCTTGGGCAGTTTCAGAGGCCAGGAGCCTGTGCCCAAGGCCCATCGCTCCAGTCCGGGGCCCCATAGTCACCTGGCCATCTTCCCTCCCTGCTCCTCTGTGCTTCCTCTGGTTACACGCACGCAGGCCATCAGATCCTAATCCAGGATAACCTATTCTGACTTAATTACGTCTGTGAAGACTCGTTCCAAATAGAGTCTTCTGAGGTTCCGATGGACATGAATTTGGGGGGATGCTATCCAACACAGTCCAGAGCCCATTTGTAGCTCAGGCAGTTGAGGTCCAGATGTGTGGGAGCTCCCAGACACAAGCTGACTTCTGGGCGCACAGCTGGGTCCAAAGGAGGGGCTGTTCTGTGGGCACAGGGGCGTGTGGACAGGAGGGAGCCCCCAGGTGCTGAGGGGAATGAGCTGGTTAAAGGTGGCTGTCTGGAGGGCTGAAGCCGGAGCTGGCCAGACAAGGAAAAAGGCAGCCTCCTGTGGCACCTCTGGGTGTCTGGGAAGTGGGAAGGCTTGGGGAAGGGGTGGTCCTGAGGGATCGGGCTGGAAGGGCAACCCAGAGCCATGTTCTGAGAGGTGGTTTGGATTGAGTTTCTGAAAAAAGACGTGAACGAGGGAAGGAGCCTTAAGTCTCAGCCTCTCCCTGGGAGGAAGTGTGGACTCTGTGCTGCCCACAGAGGAAGAGTTCTGGAGGGAAGAGTGTGCTTGTCTGGTCTTCGGGCTGTGGAGGCCTGGCCTGGGCTGGCTGCACACAGCAGGTACTCAGAGAACGCCCAAGAAAGGCCTTCCCAGAAACGAGGCAGAAATGTTAGTGGGATCCTGGCAGAGGGAGGCAGGAGGCCTCCAGCGTCTGTTACTGCTGCCCGGGACTCCGTCCCTCTGGCATACCTCGCAGGTCGTGTGCTCATGGCCGGGACAGGGAGGATGGGAGGACGTGGCCCACGGGCAGCGGGAGCCCTAAAAGGGGCAGGCCAGGGGACAAAGTGACCCTGAGGTCAATCTCCTGGCCTATCAGGAAGCCCAGCTCCGTGTGAGGGGGGAAGGGGCAGCTGCCCAGCCGGGGGCCTGGGCTGACCAGGGGGCTCACTCTCGGGCACCTGGCAGGCCTCTTTGCCAGCAGCTGCTTCGGTGTAGCTGCTGGCCGGTGAGGCGATCTGCGGCCCCTGTCTCCTGCCCAGTCCAGCATGTCCTGACCCCTCAGCCTCCCTAGTGTCTCAAATGTAGGCTGTTAAAAAGGCTAGAGAGGCAGAGGCAGGTGCGGAGGGATCCGGGAGGACTTCCTGCTGCACAGTGGAGGTGCTGGATGGGCAGGCGGCTACAGCCCACATGAAAACTGCTGCCTGTTAGCAAGCGGGAAACAGAGACAGCTGTGGAAACGTGCCTGGGCTGGGACATTAAAACCAGATGGCCTACAGCAGTACCACCAGACAGGCAGGGCACAGGTGGGGGGAGCCTAGCCACACAGGAGCACACACGAGGTGGGGCAAGCACGGTGACCGTGAGTGGTGTCTGTGACACCCCTCTGCAAGATAGCTTCCACTTGGGGTGACCTGCTGTGTGACCATGTGGTCTCGTTCGTGGGCAGGAGACCTCTTACCTTTCCAGGAAGAGGAAGGAAGGAAGGTGAGGCCAGTGTTCTCAGGTCCATGGGTGTGGCACTGCCTTTCCTGGAGCTGCCAGAAGAATGAAACCCTGCTGACACCTTGATTTAGCACCTCTGGCCTCCAGAACATGAGACAGCAAGTTTCTATTGTTTTAAGTCCTGGTGTATGACCCTCGTTCCGGGCCCCGATTCTCACTGGTTTTCTGTAGCCGCCGTGGGTGCAGGCAGTCCTTGGCAGTCTCAGCTGGTGGTTGAACCCCTCTGATCTCCTCCCCGAGTGCAGGCTCCCTGCCTGTTTCCTCGTCACATTCCCAACTGGTCCCGTGTGGGTGGGGAGGCTCCTGAAGACGTGACTCTGTCCTGACTCTTACCTGACAGCATACTCGTGGGGTGGAGAGAGAAGCTGGTGGGCAGAATGAGCAGGGAATCTGGGTTCTGTGGCTGGGGAAGCCCTAAGACAGGCACTTGATGCTGTGACTGGTGAGGCCACACCTGACTCCAACTCACCGTGGCCAGCCACCCCCCATTCTCCCACCTCAGGTCGGAGAGCCCAAGGGCCTGTCCTAGGTTGCCAGCCCATGCTCCCTGTAGGGACACAACCCGCATCTCACGATGCATTTTCCTCTATTTGAATGCATTCAGCCAGCGGTGTAGAGCTGGGAGACACATATTAACCTCATCTCTTTTGCTAAACACTCAAGGGGGTGGTGACGACAGCACCATTTGCCTCCATGGACCCACGGCTACCTGTGCCACTGACAACCTGTTTTTTAAAAATAAATTTGCTTTTTGAGTTTCGAGTCTGTTTTGAAAGGAGACCTCCCACGGCAGATTTGTGATGCTGGTGGGTTTGGAAAAATCTCTCTGGTACATCTTGGAAAACTGCTGTCTTGCCGGCAGGAACGGCTCTCATCTGAGGCACTAAAACCACCTGGAGGCCCTCGTGGGGGCCCACAAACACCCAGGAGGCCCCTGCAGGCAGGCGGGGCCGGGTCCAGGGGAAGGTGCGGTCCAAAGCAGCTCTGGACCCTGGCACCCCAAGGCCACAGTGCGGGCCGTGCCTGGGGAAACAGGAGCCAGTTAAGTCATGTAGAAAATCGGTCTTCGAGGCTCCCAGTGGCCCTCTGTGTCCTCAGGAAGGTGTGGATTACTCCAGCGCTGTCAGGCAGCATCTGTCTGTGTTTCCCAAGGCTGAACAGCTGTCTCAAAATCCACACATTTGGGAAGGCAGCGGGGCCACTGCAGAGTGCTGGGGGGGGCCGCCCTGGGTCCCAGGCTACCGGAGCTCAGGCAGTCTCCTGGTCAGGGCTGTTCAGCCTCATAGGCATGGCCACCCAGTCCTGGAGATCGAAGTGCTGGGTATAGAGGCATCTCCTGCCTCTACACACCCTGTGGGCCTGTCTGGTACGCCTACTCAGAGCCACAGAGAAGGCAGGCGGTGTCTGAGGTGGTGAGAGCTGAAAGGTCCTCTCGGCCCTACCACAGGCCCAGGCCCAGCCCCAGCCCCAGCACCGAGTGCCCTGCCACCCACAGGATCCTGGGGCCCGGTAGAGCCCCTGGTGCCTCCCAAAACCCTAGGAAGCACCCTCCAAATCTAGATGTATGCACACACATGCACATAGCCACATAGGCACACACGCACACACACCTTGGTGCTCACACACTTGGGAAATGTGGCAGAGACACAGGCATGCACACTCACGGGGAACATACAACAGACACGCGCGGCGCTCACAGACAGATGTGGGCCTGTGGGCCGCAGGTCGGCGCTCCAGTCCCAAGTTCCTCTCTGTCCGTTAGTCTGCCTGTGAAACAGACACGGCCCCCACTGGGGAGCCGAGCCTTCCGGCCTGAGTGCCCCACCTTCTCTCACCCCACTCAGCAGCTCCTCCTGGGTTATTCTGAGCCCAAGTGGCCCAGCGAAGTCTTGGGCTGTGCTGAAGACACAGGCAGCAGGAGGAGCTGGCCAGGCACTTGAGGGTAGAGGCTGTCAGGCTAGAGCCTGCCTCCCCACCCCCCGCCACTCAGGGCAATAGTCCAGCTCTGGTGGGAGTGACAGTGGCTAGGGTGGGGGCGGGGGGCCCGGCATCCCTGCCCCGAGGGCAGCCTGAGCCCAGTGTATGTCTCATCGCCTCTTGGCCTTTCCTAGGTTCTGTCTGCAGAACTGAGTGGGTGAGCCGTCTCTTCAGAGTTGGGGTCCAGGTGTGGTCTCTGAGCTGGTGGCCACAGGCCCCTCTGAGCAGTGGGGTGGCACAGAGCACAGCACACAGTGGCACCGACCCGAGTTTGAGGACAGTGTTTGGTGATGGTATGACCCCAACCAGTCTCAGGGACAGAGACGACATCCTGGATGTCGATGGCTGGAAGCTGCTCCCTCTGGGAGGGTGCTCCCGGCCAGAGCCCTGGGGCTGTGTGTGTTGGGGCTGGGCCCATTCTCTGTGGCTGGGTCTGCTCAGAGCAGCTGGGCAGGCTGGCCACTCAGCCTGGGGTCGGTGGAGGACAGAGGCCTCCAGGGCCTGGGGTGGGTCAGGCGGGCGTGCCCAGCGCTGTTGTGATCCCACAGGCCCCTCCACGAGCCTCAGGGCCCCAAAGGCAGCCCCTAGGCCAGAACGTTGGTTACCCTGTCAGAGCCAGCCGTCTGCGGAGGGGAAGGGTCCAGGTTGCAGCCTTGCACGTGGTGAGGCTTGTCGTGTGACGTCAGCCGTGGGCGTGGCCGCACTGCGTCCCTCGGGGGAGCCGTCTGTGGCACCCAACCAGTACTTGCTCAAAAGCCTCTGTGGTTGGTTTGCTGGATTCGTGTGGGCAGCTGGGGCTCTAGGCCTTGTTCCTAGGTACCCCGATTCCTGCATGGGGGGACATGGGGGGGTGACTCGCTTCCCATCTCTGCTATAGCAAACTACCACAAAGTCATTGTCTTAAAGCAACAACAGTTGTTTTATTCTCTCCCAGTCCTGGGGACAAAAATCCAACACGGGTCTCACTGGGTTAAAATCCAGGTGTCCAAAGGGCTGGTTCCTTCTGGAAGCTCCAGGGGAAAACTTGTGTTCTGTCTTTCAGCTTCTGGAGGCCCCGCCTTCCTTGGCTCACTGCCCCTTCTCTGTCTTCAAAAGGTGGCCCGTGGTCCTCGCTTCACACCTCTCCAGCCCGCTCCTCTGCCTCTGAGGACCCCTGCAGTGACGTCGGACTGCCTTGTGACCCAGGGCCCTGCCATCTCGGTCAGTGGTTAACAAACTCAAATCCCTCTGCAACGTGAATTCCCTTTGCCATGCAGTGCAATGGGGGTTCCACATAGCAGGACCCAGAGTCCCCGCCCTCGGTGCTCTTTGCTCTCCACACAGCTCAGCAGGCCTTGGCACCCCTCGGAACTGCGGGCCTCTCCCCAAGCCCAGCCCTGAGACCTAGCCTCATACCCAGAAGCCACACCCAGGCCCACAGTGGCATCATGTTTGACCCACTCCCCAACCTACACATTGGCTTTATAAGAGACGTGCCAACGGTGACGTTCCTGGCAAGGGGTGTTATGGGTTGAATCGCATCCCCTAAAATTCACGTGTTGGCGTGTTGACCCCCAGTACGTCTGGCTGTGCTCTTGTTTGGAAATAGGATCATTGCAGCTGTCATTAATGAAGTTAGGATGTGGTTGTTCCTGAGTGGGTGGCCCTGACCCAACGGAACCAGTGTCCTCATGAGAAGGGGAAATGTGGGCCTGCTCGCACCCGGGGGCAGCCCCTGTGCAGACTGGTGGGGCGCTCCCACAGCCCAGAACCGCCAGTCGTTTGAGAGGGGCCTGGAGCAGATCCTCCTGGAGCCTGGGGGGGACACCCCTATACGCCCACTTTCTCTGGGGCCCCTTGACCGGCTGGGGCAGTCCCGTTCAGAGCTGGCTGCTTGTCTAAAATCCAGGCAGGGACACAGCAGGACCAGGGTTCCCTCCGCCCCCAGGGTTCCAATGTGAGAAGGCAGTGAAGACAGCAATGTTGGGGACTGTAGCCAAGGGCCTCAGGATTTGTGTGGTGGAGACTCCAGGCCCCAGAGCCGAGACTCCCCTGGGAGGGCTGAGGCTGGCTCTTACCTCATATGATGCTGGTGTTTAAGAGCTGGGCAGAAACCAACGCAGAGGATTCCAGGAAAAGAGTGTGTACGATACTCCATTCAGGGGGAACTCGATTCATACCCAGGAAGCTGAGCACGGCCTGCCCGGGACAAGTGCGGGGGCAAGTGCAGGGGCAAGTCCCTCGGGTCCCTCTTCTTTGGCAGGGCCCAGCACCTGGTGGCTCTGCAGAGGCTTCTAAGAGGGACTGACAGGGGAGCTGGGGTCTCCTGTGCCCGCTCCACTTTCCCACGTCATTCTAGGGAACAGCGAAGAAGAAAGGAAGCACCCCTAGACCCCGAGCCCCAGAACCGTCCTGTCGAGGGCCCGGGCCTTGGAGGGACCAGCTGCATCTGGAGTTTGCTCTCACCCTTGGGGGGGGTGTGCTTCTGTGCGGGTGTCGGGGACGTCAGGGGCTGGCAACCTCCGGGTGCATGGACCTCCCCATCCAGGCCACTGACAAGCTCCCAAACCTGTCTGGGAGTGGGCCCTCGCTTTCATGGAACCCACATGGCTTGAAATGTGTTAAGCTTTAGTCTCCATGGTGGCCAGAAGAGGCCTCTTTGGCCAGTGTCCTTCTGTGACGAGCCCAGAACGTTCTCCTCAAGGCTGCCCCAAAGCTACCCTTGGTCTGCGGGAGACAACTTGCTCGTCCAGGTGTGTGTCACCCTGTGGGGACATCCCTGCACCCTGCACTCAAGAACAAGTTACAGAACCACTTTTAGAAAGGCTCTGTATGGCCATTCTTGATGGTGGTGACCGCGCACATCTCTGTGCGCACAGTGGGCAGGTGGGGAGGCGGTGGGGGGTGAGGGTGCCAGGGTGTCGTCTGGGTTCTGCCGTTTGCCAGCTGGTGACCTCAGACCTGCCTCTGTTTTCTTATCTGCAGAGCCCGCTGCCTGCCTGCACTTACGGGGATGAACTTAGTTACCCGTGAGAAGTGCCTGGAATGTGTTCAGCGCAAAGCACTCAGCACATGGGAGCCAACAGCACCATTATAGTACATTTCTTTCTGCCTTTACTTGGCCTTCCTTGACCAGGAAGCTCCAAGCAGACCCACCTCGACGGACCTTCGAGGTTCTGGGCACGCTGCACTTGTTGGTCCCCTTTTCCATTTCTTCTCCCCTTGTCCACTCATTATTCATTTTTAAATAATTATTTTTCTCTTCTTAGATACAATTTACATAGTATAAGATTTGCCATTTTAAAATGTACAACTTAATTGTTTTTAGCATAGGCACTAAATATACTGGGACTGTGCATCCATCAGCACAATCAATTCTAGGACATCCATCACCCCTAAAGGAGACCCTGGACCCCTTAACCACCCCACCGCAGCCCTGCGGCCCTAGACAGCCACTAACCTACTTTCTGTCTCCGTGGACAGGACGGCGTGTTCTGGGCATTTCACGTAGTGTCTGTTACGCAGAATGTGTCTTTTCCTTCCTCGCTTGTCTCGCCCACTGTAATAGGGTAGCACACGGCAGGCCTTCACTTCATTTTCACGGCCAATCAATATTCCGTTGTACCGATGGACCACATTTTGTTCTACCATTTTTTAAAATATATTTTATTGATTATACCATTACAGTTGTTCTATTCCCCCCCTTCATTCCCCATCCACCCCCACACTCCCTCCCCCACCATTCTCCCCCCCTTAGTTTATAACCACGTGTCTCAAGTTCTTTAGATTCTATATTCCCCCACTATTCTTGCCCTCCCCCCTATCTATTTTCTACCTACCATCTATGCTATTTTCTGTGCCTTCTCCCCCCTTCTCCTCCTCCCACCCCCCTGTTTCTAACCCTCCATGTGTTCTTCATTTCTATGGTTCCACTCCTGATCTAGCTGTCCTCTTGGTTTGCTTTTGTTTTAGGTGTGGTTGTTAATAACTGTGTGTTTGCTGTCCTTTCACTGTTCATATTTTTCATCTTCTTTTTCTTATATAAGTCCCTTTAGCATTTCATATAATAAGGGCTTGGTGATGATGAACTCCTTGAACTTGACCTTATCTGAGAAGCACTTTATCTGTCCTTCCATTCTAAATGAAAGTTTTGCTGGATAAAGCAATCTTGGCTGTAGGTCTTTGGATTTCATGACTTGGAATACTTCTTTCCAGCCCCTTCTTGCCTGTAAGGTCTCTTTTGAGAAATCCGCTGACAGTCTGATGGGTACTCCTTTGTAGGTGACTGTCCCCTTATCCCTTGCTGCTTCTAGGATTCTCTCCTTCATTTTGGTCTTGGCTAATGTAATTATGATGTGCCTTGGTGTGTTCCTTCTTGGGTCCAACTTCTTTGGGACTCTCTGAGCTTCCTGGATTTCCTGGAAGTCTATTTCCTTTGCCAGACTGGGGAAGTTCTCCTTTATTATTTGTTCAAATACGTTTTCCACTCGTGGCTGTTTCTTTCCCCCTTCTGGTACCCCTATAATTCGGATGTTGGAACGTTTCAAGATGTCCTGGAGGTTCCTAAGCCTCTCCTCATTTTTTTGAATTCTCATTTCTTCATTCCTTTCTGGTGGGATGTTCTGCTCTTCCTTCTGGTCCATTCCATTGATTTGAGTCCCAGTTTCCTTTCCATCGCTATTGGTTTCCTGGACATCTCCCTTCATTTCAATTAGTTTAGCCTTCATATGTTCCTCTAACTTGTGACTATAATCAACCAGTTCTGTGAGCATCCTGATAAACAGTGTCTTGAATTGTGCTTCTGAGAGGCTGGCAATTTCTCGGTCGCTGAGAGCTATCGGCCCTGGGATTTGAGTTCTTCTTGCGCCATCTTTTGGGCTGTTCGAGCCTGTTCCGTAGCAGGATCAGAGCCCTAAAGTGTTCACTAGAACAGGGCAACTAAGTCGCTGGGTTGTGACGTTGTATGTGGGGGCGGGGTCAAAGAGGTACAATGGCTTCCCGTCTGCCGCCTGCCGCCGCACCGACGCAGCCACCACCGTCACCAGGCCCATGCGTTTCGTTCCACTGCACGCAAGTGTGCCACTGCTGTCAGCCCTCCACCACTGGGTTCGCCCCCTGGGGCCTGTGTGGTCCGTCTCACTGTGCGAGAACGTGCGACCCCGGTCAGTCTGCCCCGCACCCCAACTGGTTCCGGGCTGCCTGCGCGTCTAGGTCGGGGGATCTGTCCTGCCCGACCCAGCTCCGCTGCTGGCTCCGCCTCTCTTACCGTCCCGTTGAATGGTTCATAGACTTCGGTATAATTCCGTTTTCTGGTCTTTGGGTGTGTTCTAGTTCTCCAAACCTTTGTTGTGTTCAAACTTGGTTGTGGGAGAAGGCACAGTGTTTCCACCTATGCCTCCATCTTAGCGGAAGTCCCTGTTCTACCATTCATTTATTGATGGGCGTTTGGGTTGTGTCTGTTTTGGGCTGTTGTAAGTAATGTTGGTATTGATACGCATGCACAGTTTTAGTGTGAATATTGATTCTCTTAAGTATTCACCTAGACGTGAAGTTGCTGGGTGTTAGGGTGATTCTATCTTTGACCTTTTGAGGAACCCACCACCCAACTGTTTTTACAGCAGCCACACCATTTCACACCCCATCAACAGCCCATAAGCATTCAGAGAACGCCTGAGAAAGGCCTTCCCAGAGAGGGGGCAGAAATGTTAGTGGGATCCTGGCAGAGGGAGGCTGGAGGCCTCCAGCAGCTGCTGCCGCTGCCCGGGACTCCATCCTTCTGGAATACCTCGCAGGTCGTGTGCTCATGGCCGGGACAGGGAGGATGGGAGGACGTGGCCCACGGGCAACGGGCGCCCTCAAAAGGGCAGGCCAGGGGACAAAGTGACCCTGAGGTCAATCTCCTGGCCTATCAGGAAGCCCAGCTCCGTATGAGGGGGGAAGGGGCAGCTGCCCAGCCGGGGGCCTGGGCTGACCCGGGGGCTCACTCTCGGGGCTCACTCTCGGGCACCTGGCCGGCCTCTTTGCCATCAGCTGCTTCGGCGTAGCCGCGGGCCCGCAAGGCGGCCCAAGCCCCTGTCCACAGCCCATGTCCTGCCCAACACTCATTACATTGGGGGTTTTGTCGGTTTGTTTGTTGATAGCAGCTGCCCTGATGGTGTGAGGTGGTATCTCACTGTGGTTTTGATTGGCACTCCCCTGGTGACTAATGAGGCTGAGCATCTTTCTTGTGCTTATTTGCCATTTGTGTAGCTTCTTTGGAGAAATACCTGCCCAGATCCTTTGCCCACTTTTAAAATTAGGTGATTTGTCTTTTCACTGTTGAGTTGTGAGAGTCCTTTATGTATTCTGGACACCGGCCCTTTACCAGATACATGATCTGCAAATGTGTTCTCTCGCTCGGGGGTTGTCTTTGCATTTTCTTAATGGCCTTCTGAAACAGGTTTTTTAACTTCGGTGAAGTCCAATGTATCTGTTTTCCCTCTGCTGCCTGTGCTCTTGGTGGCTTTATTCATTTTATCAGACTGTACGGCACAGGGGTTGCAAGGCGCCCGGCTGAATGAGCAGAGTGGCGGGAGGTGCGCCCAGCCTTGGGCACTGCCTGTAATTGCAGGTGGAGGTCGTCAGGAAAGATTTCTGCTCAAAGAGGCTGGTCCTTCACACCGCAAGGTGGGATCTTCAACCTGGCAGGGGCTCCTCGGTGTGGAAGGAGACCCCCCTAGGCCCCCTCCAAGTGGGGGCTGTCTTCTCTCCTCCACCTGTCTGCCCTCCAAGCCCCACTTCCTGAGCCCGGTCCCAAGCATGAGGAGTGGGGAGCCGGAGACGGCAGGGCTGGGAGCACATCGGGTAATTAATTCTGACTTACGGAAGCTGTATTAAATTGGATAGAAACTGGTGAAAATAGGATTAGGAGAGAGGCTGAGCCAAGAGCAAACAGAAGGAAAACTTTCTGAGCCAGCGGCTGAGCACTCAAAGGAGGGAGACTAGGAGAAGGCCTGGACATTTCTGGGTGATGGCGTCATGTCCAAGGCTAGGCCCCCCTACGCCCACTGGCGGGGCGGCCAGCTCCGGGCCGGGAAGATGGGAACACGATGGCTCCCTTCCCTGAGACCGGCTTATCTGCACTGAGCTCACTCCAGTCCATGGATTAATTGGGAAACAATTAAAATTCTGTGCAAAACAAGCAGCGGGCTGGGCCGCCTGCAGGCTGGCACGCACGGGGCCCTTTCACCACCAACGCAGAAATCTAATTAGTGTGGGATTAGGGCAGCCACAAATCAGCAAGAAGGGAAGGCAGCTGAATCCCGGAGCAGGGCACGCCCCACAGAGCAGGCAACAGACACAGCAACGGTCTGCACTAGGCTGGCGTCTCCGGCCAACAGCCTGTGTATAAGGCTGCGCCCACAGGCGTTGCCCGGACCCCTTGGTTGTCCCCAGCCCACAGGCTATCACTGTTTACACTTGCATAAGTGGCAGACCCCTCTCTGTCCCACGGAGGAAGGTACCAGGAGTGGCTGAGGTCCCTCACTGCCATGCCCACCCTCTGTAGTACCTCACTTTTGCAACTGGGCTTGGTAAATCACTCTTAGGCCCCTACTTTTTCTATGCAGCGTTTTGGGATTTCTAGAGACCTGTCACTCTTTTGGGGGCCACTGAGATAGTTCTGGCTGTTTGGCTGGAGGAGCCAGGGTTTGGTTGAGGTGCAACCCAGCCAAGGGCATCCTGGTGGGCACGAAGGGCAGGCCCTTAGGGTCACCCGTGGTCCAGGTGCATGAGGACTGGGCAGAGCTGCCATGGTGTTGAGTCAGGGCAGCATCCTGGTCCTGGCGAGGGCCCACTGTGCAGACACAGTCAAAGGGTTGTGTCCTGGCAGCCTTCTGGGGCAATGGTTGCTATTCCACATGCCCTGGAAACCCCGCACCTGCCCTCCGCTATGTTTCCACACATCACAGGTCTGGGGCTGGGTGTGAGGCATGGGGCTCACTCCTCTTTGTGCATGAGAACCCCACGCGGCCACGTGCCTGCTCCACTGAGGGGCTCCTGACCCAGGCAGAAACCCATTGAAAGCTACCACCCCTCCTCCCAGAAAAGCACCTGCCTCCCCACCCCCACCCCCAGCAGGGTCTCTGTTCTGTCGGGATCTTCGCACACGTCCTGGTGTCCTCAGGTCCCAGAATGACAACCTCTGCACGAGGACTAGTAAGAACTAGAAGGACATTTTTCCGAGGGCATTTGTAGCTCTGCTTTCACCCTGTATGCGCGCATGTGTGTGAGCATGTGTGACGGCATGGTCAGGGCACCAGGCAGGCCGAGGGTTGTATGCAGAAAGCTCTTTCCCACTAGGGGGTTCTCAGTGGGGGCTTTTCAGGCACTTTGGTGGGGGCAAAGGCTAGGAGTTTGGGGGTAGGGGCCTGGGTAGTGGGGCCCCGTCTGGGTCACCTTGCCCTCTCCCCTGCTCCCGCATCCACTGGAGACCACAGAGCTGGTGAGAGATGCACCTCACCCTGCAGTGTCCGGTTCTCGGCTCACCTCCAGGTGGCCATACAAAGCCACTGGGGGATGCTGTTATGAAGGTGGACCAGTGCCTGGTGATGTCACAGCAAATGGAGGGGAGGGAGGGCTGGTGATCCTTCACCAAATGAAAGCCTAGAGGTCAGAAGTAGAGAGGTGGAGAGGTTGAGGTTTTGGACATCCTGTGTGTGCTAATGAGTTTGAACTCTGGCCCCAGCTGCACTGCTGGGAGGGTCATCCTGGGAGGGGCTCTGTTATCAGCTCCCAAAGATACCATTCAACTTGTTGTCAGGTCCCTCTGCTGCTTGGAGGCAGACACAGCCCAGCTGGGGCCAGGGCAGAGGCGCCTGGTCCCACCCTACACCAGGAACTGAGAGATTAACATGTATGTGTTTGGGGGGTGGTGCGGGCAGGGAAGTGGAAGGTGGACCCAGAAGACACTGCACCCAAGTTGGAAGAGGACCCCAGTTAGCTGGTGTGTGCAGCTGGCTGACGTGGGAACCGGGGCGACCTAGGGCTGGATCTGCTGGTCGCCTCCCCTGGCCTCATTCATGGGCAGAATGTGGCCGCATGTGACCTGGTATCCTCCAATACCCAGAGAGAAAACTGAGCTACACCATCGAGACCCACAGGTTTCGCTTGTGAGCCACAGACCAGGGGGCTTTGGGGCTCCCCAGATTTCCACTGGTGGCTGCTGTCCCCAGGGACCTGGTAGAGGCCTGAGCTAGAGGCTGTGTGTCTCTTCTCTACCGTGACCCTTCCGGGGGTTTCAGGTGATCTGAATAAACTTCTGCTTCTGGGTGGATTCCCAGCAAAGTGGGGTTTTCCTGGCTGGATGCAGAGTTCAGACAAGGGTTCTGGTGGCCAAAGGCCACGCTCGGGTGACTGGCTGGCTGCAGTAAGGGGACGGGCAGTGGGTGCTGTGTCCAGCTGCCTAGAATCCTCTGAGTCCTGGCTGGGTTCCAGAAGGTGGCTCACACAGGCTAGGGCCCCCCGTGTGTCCTCCATCCCAGTGGGAACTTGTCTGTCACTAGTTCTTTCCCAGAACGGGGTCTCTGCTCACACCCCGGGGTCTGACATACAATCCAGCCCTGCCCCACCACGGGGCTCCAGCCTCAGCTCCAGTGGGGCAAGGCCTCACCCTCAGAGCCCCTCTGGGGCTGGTGTGGTGGGATTAGCGACTGTCCAGAGTCATAGGTGCCTGGCTGTGGGACCGTGAGGACTGGGTCAGTTGCAGTGTGAGCCAGAGCTCGGGGCCCCTCCCCATGTGCTAAATGAGGGGCTGATTCCTCTTCCTCATTTGCCTGGAAAACACCCTTGGAATCTACTTGGCAGGTGGCCGAGGTACCTTGCAGGACGCTCCTTCCGCTTCTAGCGGGAGCAAACAGGGCCTACGGCCTCACCTTGCTGTTCACGTGAGTGGGGTTCTCAAGGGTGCCTGGCTCTGCTGGGGCTGGGGGTGGGAGCTCGGAGCTGGTGGTCAGGCAGCTTCTCCCAGTGGACAAGGGCCCACGTCAAGCTGTACCAGGCCAGAGATGCTGGGTTTCTGCTTCCTGGGGGGCAGGGCAGCTGGAGGAACCCAATACCACTCTAAGGGGGTCCAGATTGGGTGGCAGCTCAGAGAGGGCCCCTTGTGTTCTTCACTCAGCCCTGGAGGCCACTGACCCCTCACGCTGGCCAACAAAATTGAGGCCTGTCCTGGTGGACAAGCATTGGGGAGAGTCCTGAGCATCAGCTCAAGCAAATGCAGGGTGCAGAGCGGCCAGCTGGGCACTGCAGGGCCAAGGAGCTGCAGCCCAAGGAACCTGTGGGGGATTGACAAAGGATGGGCCACCCCCCTCCCAAACCTCGGTTTCCTCCCCGTGCGACAAGGGCTATGTCACTGACACCAGTCAGGGGTTAGAAAACCCCACCGGCTGACAAATGGCCTGTACCACTGTGCCTGTTTCCTCGTCTGTAAACGGGTGGTGAATACAATACACAAGGATGCTGAGAATGAGCCCCTGTCCCTCCCTGGTGGCCATGCACTGCTAAGCTGATCCTGGCAAGTCCAAGCGCCCTCAAGGGGCTGGGGAGTAGCCCCTGACACCATCAGGACACTGTCAGCAGAGACCTGGCTCTGGCTGATCTCACTCCCTCTGGGTGTCTGCTTCCTGGCCGCTGGCATCCGAAAGTGAAGCGAATCAGTGGGGTGAGGGCTTGGCTAGAAGCAACTCAGGGGCTGAAAGCCTGATACCCCTGGGAAGGCCATTTTCTCCTCCATCACTGAGCTGGCGTTGTCATGGAGACAGCCACTGCCTGGCACAAAGGCGCCCTCAGAGGTGAGCAGGGGCAATGAGGGTGGACAGGGGGCAGGAGGAATGGGGCAGGGGTCTGCATGTTTGGGAAGCAGGACAGCTGGTTGGAGGACGTAGCCTGTCCCTGTGACTGTGACCCCTTAGAGTGGCAGCACAGTGGTCAGGATGTGCTGTGCCACCCAAGAGGGTGTGGTAGGTCATCCCTTCCTCCAACATTTGAGCCTGTTCCATTAGAAAACCAAACACAAGGAGCTTGTTGGAAAACATCTCCAGAGGACGGCCTTTTTTCTTTCTTTTTTGAAAAGTCAGAACCATTGACTTTCCCTCCTTTCAGTGCAGTCTTGATAAGGTACAGCTGTGGGCTGTCCGCATGCTGGGGCTCAATGGGGGAGTGTCCTCCAGATGGCGTGGCCACTTGGGCCAGCAGGCCCTGCTGTGTGGCTGGCTCAAACCAAGAAGAGCCATCAGTGTCGAATGCTCACCGGAGTGTTACTCAGCCTTAAACAGGAATCGACACAGGCTACAGCATGGATGGGCCTTGAAAACATGGTGCTCAGTGAAAGAAGCCGGACACGAAAGGTCACATATTGTGTGACTCCATTTAGGTGGGACGTCCAGCATAAACAAATGCACACAGACTGAAAGGAGATTAGTAGTTGCCAGAGGCCGGGCCGGGGGAGGAGAAGTTGGACAGTGACTGCTAGTGGGGACAGGTTTCTTTTCATGGGGATGAAGACATTCTACAGTTGACTGCGCAGGTGGTCACACAGCTCTATACTAAAAGCCATGGAAGTGAACGCTTTAAATGCGGGAACCCCATTTTAACAGATACAGAAGGAACTTCTCGATGGCTGTCCAGAAAAAGTCCAGCCACTGTTACTGTAATGAGAACAGTTTTCATGACATCGATGTAACCTGGCAGCCAAGGAGAATGGACTGGAACGCACGTGCGTGAATGATGGTGACTTCACTGGACCAGTCAGTGAGGGTGTAGATGCCACTGAGTGAGCATGTGCACTGGATGGTCGTCCGATTCAAAATGACTGAGCGAGAAGAACAAGGAATCTGCATCAAATTTTGCATTACACTTGAACGTTCCTCCACAGAAACCACTGGGATGATTCAAAAGGCTTTCAGGGAGGACGCAATGAGTGCACTGCAGATAAAAGTGTGGCACAAACACTTCAGAGGTTGTCGAGAATCTATTGAAATCGACCCACATTCAGGAAGGCCTGCAACAGCAGAACACCCGAGAGTGTGGACCACGTGCAGGCTGCAGTCGGTAAGGATCGGAGACAGTGCAAGAACTAGAAACTGGTCTCAGGACTCCAAAAACTACCACGTCTGAGGTTTTGACCCAGGATCTTGGCCTAAAATGTGTCATGGCAAAATTCATTCCGCAGCTTCTGCTACCGGAGCAGAAGGAACATTGTGCTGCCGTTGGGAGACCTGTGTGAGGTCCCAACGTGCCTGCATTGAAGGTGTCCTATGACACATTGTCTCCCAATGTCCTACGTAAAATGGTTTTTGTATATTGTGTCTTCTTCAATAAATGCCTCTGTTTTTTCATAGTATAGGGCTGGATACTTTCTGGACAGGCTTCCGTGTGGTTATAGGAATTATATACCAACGAGATTATTTTTAAAATGTGAAGTTTCTTGCCCAGGCCAGGGTGGCTCAGCTGGTCGGAGCGCTGTCCTGTAACCGAAAGGCTGTGGATTCGATTTCCGGTCGGGGCACATGCCCCGTGTTGCAGGTTCAGTCCCTCGCCTGGGGTGTACGATCCCTGATCCGGGCACATATGGGAGGCAACCGATCGGTGTTTGTTGGTGTTTCACATCGCTGTTTGCCCGTGCGAGCAGCCACGTGTCTCTCAGGCAGCTAATTCAGTGTTTGAACAAATTTCTGCTCCAACAGTTTTCTGGAGTGAATTAAGTTCAAGAACTGAAGTTGTTCCACTGTATCCGTCATAGAACTTCTTGCCAGGGGTGATGGCTGCACAGCAGTGAGCATGCGCTTAACAGTGGTTAAGATGACAAATTTACGTTATGTGCATTTTGCCACAAGAAAAGGAGGAAAACGCAGTCATACAGACTTCCTTGCCCCAGTTCCCATGCACATCCCATAGAGAGTTCTTCCTTGTGCACTCTGCCCCAGGGCTGTGCGGTGGGCTGTTTTTACCGGTCTGCAGTGGTGGGGCTCCACAGCTCAGTTGTAAACTAAGCAGTGACTTGCAGCTGTGATGAAGGACTGAGGGGCCAGTGGGCTGGCAAGGGAGCAGAGGTGAGGGACAGGGCCACAAGGACCTCGGAGGTCCTTGCTCCTGCCCTGCTCCCACGTGGAGCACATGGGAACCTCCTGGAAGGTCTGGCCTCCTTGCCCCATGGGTTTAGCAAGGACGACAGGGACAACCCACTCCAGCCACGGCACAGGCTGGTCAGCCGAGCTGCTGTTACTGTTTTTCTCCTTGTGCACCTTAGAGCGGCTGGCTGGTTTGCAGAACACCCCACCTGAGGGAGTGGGTCTCTGGGCCATGTGAGAGGCCCAGAGACCTGTTCCATCCCCCTGACAGAAAACACGTGGCTCTTCTTCCTCCAGGACCCAAAGCCGGGAGCCTGGGGAGTAGTCTGTGCTGGTCTGGGGAGTCCAGGACCCCGGCTCTGCATTCCAAGACGCACAACTGCTTCCAGTCACCGCTGATGTGCTTGTCTCAACCCTGGCAAGGAAGTTTGTGAGGTCCCTACCTTCCCACCTTCCCACCGGACATGCACTCAGCCACCCACACCAAGCACGACCGCCTTCTCAGTGGACCCTCTCCTAAGTTCCTTCTATCCAGATAAGACCCTGGGAGGCCTTGGCCTTTCATTTCCCCCACCTGGGAAATGCACACAGCCCCTTGCTGGCTGCCTGGAGGGTGGACGCAGCTCTGTCTCTGCTCAGCACCATGGACATCTGTCATCAGTGGAGGCTGACTGTGGCCATATAGTCCCCCAGACATGTGCCTGGCTCTGAGGATGGCTATGCCTCCCAGACTCTGTGCCTCCCAATGGGTCAGCACGTGCCCAGCCTCATTTGCGCAGGTCCCAGCTTACTTCCTTTCACCTGAGTCCTTCTTCCTTCCATGGTCCTACTGTTCCTCCCTACTGATCACTCCATGGGCATCTACTGACCACAGCCGTGAGCCAGCTCAGGGCCCCAACAGGCTCCCAGCCCAGGGGTCCTGTCCTCTCTCCTGCTCCCCTGGCCTGCCCCAGCCAGGCCTGCCCCAAAGCCTTCCTCCCGTGGCCCCCTGCTCAGCACAGGGCCCAGCACCACCTCACTCCCCGGATGTTGCCCACAGTTTCTACAGGAGGTCTTGGTGCCTCCGGGGGTGCTGTTCTGGGTTCCCCTAAAATTCACGTCTACCCTGGACCTCAGAAAGTGACCTCATCGGAAATAGGGTCTTTGCAGATGTAATCGCATTGAGATGAGGTTGGACTGAAGGGGACAGATGCTAATTCAGTGACTGGTACCCTTATAAGAACAGGAAACTGAACTGAGACGCAGACACACAGGGGAGGAATGGTGTGTTGGCGCTAGGCGAGGAGGTCGGAGTGATGCAGCCACAAGCCAAAGCCTGGGGGCACCGCCAGCCGTCAGAAGAAGCCGGACGGATCCCTCTCTGAGGGAGTGCTGCCCCAGGACACCTCCATTTTATACTCTAGAAATTCATCCAGAGAGGACGAATTTCCATCATTTCGGGCCATCGGTGCTTTGTCTCAGCAGCCGCAGGACTAAGATGCTGCCCAGCTCCACCCATGGTCTGTCCATGTGGCTGGCCCCACTTCCGGACACAGCCCCACTGGACTGAATGTGGTCACTCCAAGATGGCACTGTGGCGATGTGTGAGACGGGATGAGGGTGAGGGCTCAGGATTCAAGGGCTGATCCTGGGACTAGCAGGGTGTCACTCCACATGGGTATTGGCTGTCTGTCTGCCACAAGACCCCATCTCGTACTTACAGGCTCCCCTTGTCCTGATAGCCTTCTTCTCGAGGGTTACCCAGCCGTTCCCAACAGATCACTCCGCTGCCGGCTGCTAAGCTGTGTCTCCTGTTTTAAATTGCCGCCTGGTTGGGTTCCCGTTGCCCCACCCACCCCAGTCCCCGTGGCTTGGCAATGAGGTGTCCTGGTCTCTTTTTCCAGCAGGCGTGGGCTGGGTGGAAAATGACCTCAGAGGGTGGGGTGGCCAGGCCTGAGGGAGCTCAGAGGGTGCCCTGGCAGACCGGGCTGGGGGTCTGGGTCTGTTGGGCAGAAGGCCTGCTCCCAGTCCCTGTGCGCAGGGGCCCGGGGTCCGTGGTGAAGGGGCATTCCCATTCCCAGCTTTAGTTGGAGACTCTTCACCACTGTGGCTCGCCCTGTACCCTGGGCTTTGATGGAGACCTACGTGGGAGGAGGAGAGGGGGCTCTGGTGGTGGGCTCCACCCCCACGACTGGGACACCTGAGCACCAGCTGCATGGAGCAGGGGGACTTGGCCAGGGCCTGGCATGCGGCACGACTGTGCTCCTAGCCTCAGCGGGACTCTCTGTGGTCACTTAGGTCAGACAGACGGTGGAGTCAGAAGCTGCAGCTCTGGGCCCAGTGTGGGAGCCAACTGGCTTAATAAAAGGATGCCAGTGCTGATAAAAAGGTCCCCTCAGCCAGTGGCCTGCCAGGAAAGACACCACCTCTCCAAGGCATTTACACAAGCAGGTGCTGAGCGACCCCATGGTGGGGGTGCAGCGGAGGGGTGAGGCATGCCGATGTGGGCAGCAGTTGCCATGGCCACATCTCAACTGGAGGAGCAGAGAGGGTGCAGAGGGGTGCACTGGGGGCCTGGGGCTCAGAGGTCAGGGAGGCACGTGACAGGTACCCGAGGTGCTCTGCCACAGCTGCCAGGGACCCTGGTTTGGTGGATGGGGGACAGACCACCCAATGGGGGAGGTGGCTTCCTGGGGTGGCTGTCAAGCCTTAGTGATCCTTGTCGTGTGGCTGTGTTACTCTGCCCTGCGCCCTACCCTCTGTGTCTGTATTGCTATTCTATCTCTTTCAAGGACACTTGCCATTGGATTTAGGGACAACCTGGGTAACAGGATGATCTCATCTAGAAATCCTTAATTACATCTGTGAAGTTCCCTTTTCCAAATATGGTCACCTGCACATGTGCACACGGACGGGTGCCAGATATGATGGGGACTGGACTCTACCTGTGACTTTCCAGGTTGGCTGGAGTCATGTCCCCAGGGCCCCGTAGTGTTACCAGATAGAGGTTGCTGCCTGACCTCCAAGTCTTTGCTAGAAAACCCAAAGAAAGCTTTCGGGTCACATAGGACATGGCCACATGTGGAACCATCTACCAGGTTAAAAGGGCAGGAGCAGGGTGACCCAGGGCTTTTGTGAGCCTCTCAGATGAGGGCCAAAGCTGGGCTCACCCCAGCTGGTGGTTCTGACCCATGAGCCCCTGACAGCCAAGAGAATACAGTTGAAGGAACATTTGCCCTCCCAGGCTCTGTTAATTCCATCTATCCATCCATCCATCCATCCATCCATCCATTAGTCTATCCAACTATCTATTTGTCTCTCCATCTATCTGTTCATCCACTCATCCATCACTATGCTGGGTGTCTGACCTTGAGTGAATGTTGAACGGGAGGAGAGGTGTCAGCTGGGCACCTGGCTGCTCATGGCCACCCTGGTGCCAGGCAGGCAGCCCAGCCTGCAGCTCTGGGTGGGGGTCCAGACCTGCTGGCTCCTGTCCCTGCAGCTGAGAAGTGATTCCAGTGTACAGCAGTGTACTCACCCCCCACCACCCCGGTTGGGGGAGAGCTCAGAGGGGGAAGATGCTGACTCTGACCAGGAGGAGAACAGAGAAGCTGGACAAGGGTGGTCTGGGCATAAGTTGTGTGTGTGTGTGGGGGGGGGCTTGAAGGGGTGGCTGTGAAAGGGCCAAGGATTCTGGGTCAGGGCAGCTCCCTGTGTCTCCAGTGTCCACCTGTTCAGACTTTTTAGGGGCCTTTCAGTGCAGTGCCAATGTAAGTGGGAAGAGGGGAAGTGGGGAGGGGGCTGGGGGCTAAGGGCTGGGGGTGTGGCCTTGGCAAAGAAGGCAAGGTGCTAGCCAAGGTGGTTGGGCTTCCAGGGCCTTGGGAACCCATCAAGTGGGGCTCTGGTTCCAGTGTGAACTGGCCTCCCATCCGGGCACATGACCAGGGCATCTGAACAGAGGTCTAGAGGAGCATGACCCCAAGTGCATGCTGCCCAGGGTGCAGTGACTGACACTTTCTGACCCCGATTTGACACTCCCTCCTCCAGGCTCACATGGATGGTCTGAGGCCACTAGCCATGGAGTGATCCTCAGGGCTCCTGGGGCAGCCAGTCTGGGGCAGTGGTGGCAGGGTTGGTGACGGGCAGCTGCCAGGAGTCTGGGGGCATTGGCTTCAAATGGGGCCCTGGAAGGGATTGCAGCATGGTGAGCGCCGGCCCTGCCCAGCGCAGTCCACATTGCCTCCCTCCAGCTTCCAACCTCCCTGAGAGGTGTGGGAGGGGCACCGGGGCCCAGCGCCACACAGGTGGTGAGTGGGGGGTGTGCTATCTGGCGAGTGCTGATGTTGTGAACTAGAGGCTGGTGAGGAGGCGGGGCAGTCAGGGATCAGGGGGGCTGGAGCCCCATTCTGGAGGCCCCCAAACCAGCCACCAGCCTTGAAGTTGCAGTGAGCGGGCAGTGGCCTCTCCTGGCAGTCCTGCCAAGAGGGATACATGCGCTCTGGGCAGTGGCCTGAAGCACTCTCTCTCTCCGGCGTGGGCCACAGCAGACAAGGAGGCCCTGTTCAGAGCTGGATGAGTGGGCACTGGGGCGGGGGTGGGGGGGATGGAAAGAGCCCCAGGGGTCAGGAGGAGCCAATGCGGGAGGCCTGTCTGCCTGCTTACCATTAACCCCTTAAAGCTGAGGCTGAGTCTGGGAGGGGTGGGTCAGCTCTCCAGTATCCTGGGTACACAGTAGGTCTTCAGAGGGCAGATCTTAGCTCAGTACCTACTGTGTGCACCTCAGGCCTGTGCTGGGGCTAGGGCCATGTCCCTAGGGCAAGGGTGTCTCCACAGGCTCTTACTGTCTGTGCTGGGCAGGGAGCAGATCCCCTCACTTGCTTCTTCCCACCCTCCCAAGAGGGTGTCTGCGTCTACGAAGCACCCCATGTGTGCTGTCTCCTAGGGTGTTATTCCCTACCCATGTTTTCTGCCCCTGCACAGGGGGCCCTGAGGGGCCACAGCCCAGCCCCACTGAGGTTCCCCTCCGCTCCCGCCACAGCCCGATCACCCCGGCACCATCTGGGTGCTGGAAGGCCCCAGGAGCTGGCATGTAAGCACGCCGCTTCCCACCCCACAGAGTGCCGAGGGTCCCGGCTGCCCGCCCCTCTGCCCTGCTTCCTCACACTCCTGCAATCAAACTCCATGCTCTTGGACCTTGTCTGGGGTCTGACTCTGGGTTGGGGGCAGAGGACACTTTTGGGGCCCTCGCCCATGCAGGGCCAAATAAGAGTCCCCACTGTCACCTGCATGGTGTTCTTCCCAGGGTTTGGAGCAGGAAGGGGACTAGGAGCTGTGCCTTCTTTGCCTTCCCGCCCATGGACCCGCCAGGTTCGGGGAGGGGTGTGAGAGATGGGGCTTGGTCCTCCGCTCAGTCCAAGTGTCCCCCCACCGTTGAGGGGGGAGGGTCCCAGCTGGGAAGGGGGTTGTACGTCCAGAAGCTGACCCCCAACAAGGGGACCCCCGGAGCCACTTTTCCAGGGGGAAGTTACTCAGTGGCCGTAATTCACTTCTGATCGCTCATCTGCCAGCATCGCCACCCCCCAGCATGTAATCTTCGCATCTCCCACGGCCCAGCCACCCTGCACACACAATTAGGAGGGCTCCCTCTCTTGCCCAAGCCCACCTGAGGCTCCAGCCAGCAACTTCCAAAGGAAGGTCCCAGGCCAGTCATCTTCAGGAGTAGCGAGCGTGGCTTCCTGACGGAGAGCCTGGAATCCTGGAGGTGCCTACATGAGGAGGGGGCGGGAAGGCAAGGGTCCAGGCCCAAGGATGCCTCTGTTAGCGCTGCCACTGCAGCACCTTGGGGGGCCCAGGAGGGACTGGCCGAGACACCCCACAGCTGAGAAGAGACCTGCCTGGAGACAGACGGCCCCCGAGGGCAGCCTAGCCTTGCCATCACGCGGTGTGTGCGTTTACTACTCTGGGGATTTGGGATAATTACATACAGTCATGAGTGGGTTTCCTTTGGTCATTGTGGCTCAAGACTGAAAAGGGGCTGAGATTAGAGGGAAGGCGGCCCCTGGGCCAGTTACGAGGGGGGGTCCCAGTTCAGGACTCAGCACCATGGAGACAGGTTCTCCCGCAGGTGAGGTGTCTGCCCTACCCCACCCCAACCAGCCACCTCAACAAACCCTGCACCTCTGTGGGCCCGTGTGTCCTTCCTGAACACGGCCGTCGGCTGGCAGAGGCCCTGAGAGCCGCTGCGGGGGGTGGGTGGGGGTGGTAGCAGCACACCCGACACGGCTACTGTGGTGGGGACAGAGGAGATGGGCTCCATGTGGTTACACCCTCTTCCTGGTCCTGCCATCACAGCCGACTGGTTGAGACAGGCTTCCCCTTGCTGGGCCCCACAGCAGCCCTGGGGAGGAGAAGGAGGTCCGAGCAGCGGGAGGAGGCCACTCGTTGCCCAGGTCTGCCGAAATCTGGCTTTGGGGCCCTCCCTCAGGCTGAGTCCCTTCCTCCTGTCCCAGACTCTCCTTGGGGGTGGGGCTCGGCAAACGCTTCCGTGTGAAAACTCACGCAGATGATGGCGGAACAAGGGCCGGGACACACCCCGACGTGCCCAGTGGTGAGGAAGAAGCGGCTGGTTCCAACGCGTGGCAGCACTTCAGCCCAGGTTGCCAGGCCCCAGATCCGCTGGGGCCAGACACCTTCCCTGTGTCCTCTCTCGCCTTCTCTGGGACCCAGGAACGGTGGTCCGATCCGCCCGGCAGCCTTCAGCGTCCAGATTGCGACTTAGAATTTTCCGGTATTGCTAATTTTCTTCCTCTTTTGCAGAAAGATTTCAACATTGTTATACAAAGAAGACATGCTTTTTGCACAAAAAAAGAACATGCCCACGCAACCCAGGGTGTGTGAAGGTTTCTACTGTGACCCCACACACACTAATTGTGTGAGCCTGGGAACATTTCCTCCAAACGCTTTTCCTACAAATGCAGGTAGAATGTGTTCATCTACTGGTTGGCTCTAAGCTCTCACATAACAAAATGGAGACCAAGGCTGGGGACGCTGGGTGACATGTCCCTGTCAGCCCCAGAAGGCAGCGGAGCTGATTCAAACCAGGCCAGCAGGGAGTCCGGGTCTGACATTCCTCACTGTGCTAAACAAACCCCCAGCACTGCCTCTGGGACCGCGTGCGAACCCCACATCTGGGTGGATTCCATGATGAAAACCGCTGCTGCGTCCCAGGGGCTCTGGGCCTGAGGCTCTTGCCTAAGGGGGTGATGGAGGCTCGGCAACCCAGCACTTGCTCCGCAGATCACGGGAGACCGCAGAGAATCAGGGGAAGGCTCCCTCTGGGCATTTTGCTGTTGATAACTTGGAGCCCTGGCCTTCCGCATGGAGAGGCCCACACTCCCTCACCAGCTGGGGGCAGGATGGCCTGTGGTAGCCTCATGCTCAGGCACGTGGTGTGGCCATTGCTGCACACATACCCTGACTGTCGGTCCTCATGGTGTCCCCCAGAGATGAGAGTATTATCATTCCCATCTCATATACAGAAGCAGGGCTCTGGGAGGTTTAGTGATCTGACTGAAGTCACACAGGACATTGAACCCAAGCCTAGAACATCTGTCTGTTAACCGAGGATAGTGAAGGCTCCACCTTCCGGTCTAAAGGAAACAGCTCTCAGAGAGGAGACTCAGTTTGTGCCATGGGGCCTGGCTTTGGGACCTCGTGGGCTGCAACGTTCCCACCCGACAAAGGGTTGCGTACGTGCTCAGCACCACAGCTGCTTGGGAGCCTGGAGGATCTTGGGTCTCCTGGGGCCCCAAGGCTGGAAACTGCCTTCGGAGACGACAGCCAGGCCTGAAACTGCCGCCAGGCTGGCCCCACCGCGGTCCCAACATGTAATTAGGGAAGTGGGCTTTCAGCTGGGGACCACAGAGCCCTTGGCAGACCACGAGGCTCAGAAGCCCTGGTGCCATAAGCGGAGAGCCCTTCAGCCAACCGCCTGCTGAGCCCTGAGTGAGTTCCCACCAGACACCCAAGCTAAGGAGCGAGTGTGCAGGTGGGCCTTGGCCACGGGGCCCATGGACCCAGGTTCCCTGTGACTATGACCGCCTCCGCCCCGGCCCCCCCTGTCTTGAGGGCCCCGAGCCCTACCTTCTCCCCAAGAATCTCCAGCCCCTGCCTTCTCCCTCAGGGTCCCTCATCTTCTTCCTCAGGGCTCCCCTACCCTTTGTGGGTGTTTCCCTTCATCCCCTCAGGCCTCCTTTCCTGGTCTCTCTCCTCACCTCGGGCCCCCAGGGAGAGGTGGGGAGACTCTTCACCAGGCCTGGCACGTGAACGGGCCTCCTCTGACCTGGCTGCCATTACCTCCAGAATGTGCTCGTCTTTCCCAACTGAAACTGTGTCCCTGTTAAACACTAACTTCCCGTTTCCCTCCCCAGGCCCTGGTACCCACCATTCTGCTTTCTGTCTATGGCTCTAGGTACCTTGGAAAAGTGGAATCCTGCTGTTTGTCCTTTTGTGACCGGCTCATTTGTCTTAAGTTGTAGTGTGCGTCAGAATTTCATTCCTTTTCTCTGGGGCTGAATAATATTCCACTGTCTGTATGGACCACACTTATCCACTGTCCGGACACATTTCTCCTGACCTAGGACTGCCCCCTCCTGCATCATAACTCTTTCGTTACCAAGGCAAATATTGCCCCCATCATAGTTATTACACCTTAAACCTTACCCAGTGCACGTTGCTGCTGTGTTGTAACTGAGATATTTTAATATAGTTTTTTAAATGATTTTTATTTATTTATTTTTAGAGACAGGGGAAGGGAAGGAGAAAGGGAGGGAGAGAAAAGTCAATATGTGGTTGCCTCTCATGTGCTCCCAACTGGGAACTTGGCCCGAAACCCCATCCTGTGCCCTGACTGGGAATTGAACTGGCAACCCTTTGGTTCGCAGGACGGCGCTCAATCCACTGAGCCACACCAGCCAGGGCATAGTTAATATAGTTTTGAATGAACTATGTCGGTCTTTTCCTTGATGGTTTTGGCCTTGGTGTCAGACTTACACAAGATCCTCCACCACAATTTTACTACAATGTTATCTCTTGCTATCTTCGAGCACACGGATGTTTTTATTGCCCATGTTAAGAGCTTCCATCCACCTGGAATTTACTGTGTGTAGCGTGAGGTAGGGATCTGACTGCACACGTTTTATGGGCAGGCAGTTGTCGCAGAGTCCCTGTTCTTCTGCTGTGGATGCCCCGTTTGCTAAGTTCCCCCACTTTTGAGGTTTGTTACTGAACTCTTCCATCCTGTCCATTCCAGTCAACCTACAGAAATGAATTTAATCAGCCTGTTTATGCATGACTCCAAAACAGCTGGTTAATTTAGTGAAAAGAATCACATGCCAGATGTTGGCAGATCATGTAACAGAATGGCTGGTTCTCTATTTTCAGTTCGCGAGGGGGACTGTGATCACCACTTGTTCGCCGTTTCACTGGACAACGCGGTGTCGGGCGCTGGGCTGGCTGTGGGGCCACTGGTGGGGAATGGAGCCCCTGATCTAGACGACCTAGGAGTCAGAGATGGTCCACCAACGAGACAGACACACACACAATGCCACCCCGTGAGGGACGGGAGATTACTTGGTTTGGGCACAAGTGGCTGGTCAGGGGGGCTTCTTGGAGGTTGCTATAGATGGAATGTTCGTGCCCGCCCCCCAAATTTACAATGTTAAATTCGAACCCCTGATGCTATGATATTAGCAGGTAGGGGACTCAGGAGGTGATTAGGTCATGAACCACATGAATCAGATCAGCATTCTTGACCCCAGAGCTCCCTCGCCCCTTCCATGACTCGGGCACAGCAAGAGGTCAGCTGGTCACGAACCAAGCAGTGGGTTCTCACCAGACACCGACTCTGCTGGCCCTCTTACTTCCCAGGAAATAAGTGTTTGTCGTGTGAGTCCCCCGGGGCATGGTCGTTAACTGTAGCAGCCTGAGTGAGCTAAGACAGAGGAGGTGGCCCCTTTGTTTGCATCTGATGGGCAAGATGAAGCCCAAGTGCAAAGATCTGGGTGCCGAAATTCTAGGAGGAGCAAGCGCAGGGCCCTGTGGCTTTGTGTCTCGCTGTGGTCAGGGTGGCTTGAGCGGAGGGGGTTACAGAGATGTTGACCCCGTGAAGCAGAAGACCTACACGGAGTAGGGAGCGCAGCAAGGCTGCTGGGTAAGCTCACCAGCTGCTTTCCCATGTGCGGCTGCACTGGCCCCAGGGCTCCTCCTCCGCAGACCAGGCCAGAGGCGGGACAAAGGTGAGCCGGCAGCTCCCCTCCAGCTGCCCAGGGAAGTTCGCATGCCTGAGCCTGGTGTTCTCGGCCCCTCTGCAGACTGCACCCCCCACCCCCACCCCCTGCCCCAGTGTGGTGCGCGTGTCTTGTGCGATGGCCCTGGGACCTTTACCTGGTCTCCTTGACTAGAAAACCAGACCTGGCGCCCACCCTTCACCCAGCACAGTGCTTTTAGAATTTGAGAATTGGAGACAAGCTGTGCAGAGTGTCGCTCTGCAGCCACGGAGCTCCACCTCTCAGGGGCGCTGGCAGTGTCTGCATAGACACACACCGTCTGCCCAGAGCTGGTGATAACACGGTGCCCTCTGTGGCCCCAAAGCTATAGGGGTGTGAGGCTCTGGGCAGCTGTCTGAAGGGCCCAGCCAAGCCCTCAGCAGGACAATGAGGTCGCTGCCCTGGGGTCCAGCTCCCACCTCTCCTGGGCACAGAGACAGTGGGCGGCAGGCCACTGAGCTGTGGTCAGTGGGCCTGAGGCACCCTCAGGCCTTGGGAGCAGCGGGTTGCCCCCTCAGAGCCACAGAGCGTGACGGGAGTAGGTAATTGGGCTCTGGCTGTGACTCAGGCTCTGGGGGGGTGGGGTGGGTTTGTGCGGCATTAAGCTTGGCTCCACTTCGCCGGCTGCGGAATTCCTTGTCTGATCCGGCTTCAGATTGGGCCAGGAAGAAATTGGGGGAGAATTGATTTGTGCCACATCCAGGCAATGGCAGGGCTGGGGGCGGGGTGGCAGGGAGAGGAATGGGATGCCCCCTGCCCCCCCACTCCCCGCCCGCCATCCTGTTCCTCTCCCTCACTGCTTCTCCCTGCCCTCCCCATGCGCTTGCTCTTGGCCAGCTGCCGCGCCAGGAGAGGTAGAAGCAGGAGCAGCAGCTGAGGCCTTCCCCAGCCCGCCTGTCCCATTACCCCCCAGAGGTGGGAGCCTAGCAGGGTCTCTGGGGCAACTTTCATCATACGAGGCTCTGTCTGTGTGCCAGTACCGGGGGTGTCCTGGCCTGAGTGTCCTGAAGACAGGGGCACTCACAAGGAAGCTTCAGAGACCAAGGGGCCTGGTGAAGGCCCCTGCCCGCCAGAGAGGGAGGCTAAGATGGGGACAGGCGGCTCCGGCCCCAGTTACTGTTCCTGGGCTTTTTCACAGCCCTGCTAGGGGCCGTTACAGGAAGGAGAGAGTAGGCCCAGCAGGCTTCCTGGAGGGGGCGGCCCCTAGCTGGTGCTCTTGGGGATGGGCAGGGCCAAGGGAGGAGGAAAGACACCTGGCAGGAGGTAACACTTTCGGGCCTTGGCCAAGGCCATAAAGCGCCAGTGGGCCAGGCGCCGGTCGGGAGCCTTTTCCTGGCTTGGAGGCCAGGCTCAGGCTTCAGTGAATTAAACACGCTCTCCCACAAGCCCTATAGTGTCAGTGCCATCTCACACCCAGCTGAACGCTCTCAATCACCTGGAATGTCTCTCCCGACCCTAAGCCCCCTGGGCACGTGGGAGTCAGGCCACACTGTGTGTGGAGCCCCTTCGGGGTGCCAGCCCCAGGGGGTGTCCCTGGCCACCCAGGCCCGAGGGCCAGCAGCCAAGCAGTGGACCCACGGGAGGCCCACCAAGATGCCAAGGAGGGAACGGTACCAGGAGGGCTCTGGCCTTCAGAGTCAAGTGGTTCACCTGCCTCTCTCAGGCTGGCGGACAGGGCTGTCTGCAGGGACCCTGGCCGCTGGGGTAGCTGGGGAGGTGAGCGCAGGGAGAAAACTCTGGAGGAACAGTTTGGGCTGCCAAAAGTATCCATCTTGCAAGGAGGCCACAGTGAGACCTGGTCTGGGACTTGCCATCTAACACCAACCCTGCTGGCACCAACCCTGAGACATTGGTGGGTTCTGGGCCTTGGTTTTCTCATCTGTAAAATGGAGCCACTTGGGCCCTGCTCAGCTTCCTGAGGACGTCTTGCAGAGCTCATTCGGGCAGATAGCCTCTCCCCATGGCGGGCACTCCCAGGTCATTGGTGGGGCCTCCTTGGCCCTTGTCCCCGCGGCCCACCCGCACCCACCCTACGGCTTGAGTCTGTAGCAGGAGCTGGGCTACTTGAAGGTGTGAGTTAGCATCCACACCCCTTACAGCCCCAGGGGAGCCCAGGCCCAGGGCCAAGTCTGATTTTGACTCAAATCCTGTTGTTGGGGCCAACTGTTCCCGCCTTTCATTTCTGTCGCATCCTGTACATTAAAACAGCATTAACTTGAACCTCTTGTTTTGAGGATCAACTGTGGCCCCTGTTGGCACAGGGAAATAGGTCGGCCTGTCTTCTGGTCTGGACACAGAGCATTCCTCTTCTGACTGTTGGTATAGGTGACAAGGGCCTGGACGGGGCCCCCAGGTCAGCCGGGGAGCTGCTGTGAAACCGGCCCAGGGTCCAGTTGCCAGAGGTCTGTCTGATGGCTGGGCAGTCCAGCCTCCTGGGCTGGCTCCAGCTGTCCTTACCTAATGCTGCTTCTGGGAGGGAGGCCGGGCGCCTGTCCGTCCCCACGTATGTTCTGGGGACAGTGTGGAATGGGGAGGGCCAAATGGGGAGCCAAACCCCATCTTCCTGCCTTCACTAGAGTGGCCTATTCAGGGCCCAGGACCAGTGGGGCAGGGCTGGGAGCAGAATCAGGGGCCAAGGACAGACTCCCTCTTCCTCCCCCACCCCACGCCGGCTACTGCAAGACAGACCTAGGCCCAGCTAGTTGGGGAAGGCACTTCCCAGAGAGGGCTAGGCAGCCAGGGAGGGCTTGAAGGGTGTGAGCGGTCATCTGGGCTTGGTCATCTCAGCGCTGGCGCTGAGAGAACAAGATGGCAGCCCCAGCGTGGCGCTCCCCCAGCCTGGGCCTGTCCACAGGTTGGCTCCTGCTGTCTCCCCTCCCCCGCACAGACGGGACACACAGAGTGGCTGTGCACTGCCTGAGGCCCTGCGAAGCCGAGCTGGGCCGAGAACCTGGTGCCTGCATTCAGCATTCTCCCCAAAGTTGCCCAGCAGCCCTTAGCCTTACCTGGTCCCTGGGAACCCGCCCCCTCATGCTAGGCTCTCCTGTTGCCCAGTCGGTTTTCAGGGCCCACTTCCTGTTCCTCCTACTTCTCACTGCCTCCAGGAAGTCTCCTGGACGGCCCTGTGTTTCTAGCCCCAGCCACTGCCCAGACCACAGCGTCGGCATCTGAGTCCTGGGTGTGGCCAGGCTCTGGCTTGGCGCCTATGGTGGGGTGAGGGCCACCTCACCGCATGCTGTCCAGGCTGAGCGGGCAGGGCCAAGGCTGGGAGAATAGGGCCCTTCATGCTGCAGCCCTGGCCCTGTGTGTGCCGCACCCTAGCCCGGCTTGGCCCACCCATGCCCCCCACCCTGCTGGTGCCCTCCGTGCCCTCCTCCGCTTGCGCGGCTGGCGGCAGGGCCTCCTCGTGTGGGACCGGGCAGCCACCTGCTGCCCACAGCCGCAGCCACACAATGGGGCCCTTGTGAGCGGGCGGGCGCGGGCAGCGCTTCCCAGCCCACCCCGGGCTCAGAGCGCCGTTGTGTGGGGCGGTTGCCTTGGCTGGGCAGCGTGGAGCCGAGCAGGCTGCCCGACCCACCTTGGGCCCCGTTGATGCTGGCCCTGTGCCCCAGCCCTCTGCGATTCCTGTCCCTGTGCTCACGGGGGGTGGTGGCAGGGGACGAGGGGAGGAGATGGAGGGGTTTGTCTTGACTGAGAAGTTTGTGCCAAGGCCCCCTTCCTCAGGCATCTTGGGCAGCCTGGAGCTGAGTACCAGCCATGTGCCACCATCCACTCCTGGCTTCACCTTACCCTGGGGCCTCAGCCTCCTCGCAGCCAGGGTGTGGCAATTAGTGCACTGTGAATGCCAAAGCTTCCCTGGGCGCTGTCCTGCTGCTCTCGGGAGCCTAGGACAGTCCACAGACTTGCCCTGTAGGGGAGGGGTCCCCAGCGAGCCTGCTGGGTGTAGGCTCAAACTGAGGAAGGCTGGCTCTGTCCCTGTGGGGGGCCGTCGAGGAGCCAGGCACAGCCGGCCCAGGGCCAGGTTCAGGGCTTCAGAACCGGGCTGTTTCTTGTTGCAGCCCCAGTGGCTACAGGGAGCTTGTGCGGGGATCCCACCAAGCACCCCATGGTTGTCACCCAGGAAAACCAGATGTGTCCACTGGGTAAAGAGATGCACGGTCCCCAGGTTGGTGGCCAACATTCTCAAGTGTCAGCCTTTCAACATCAAGATTCTTAAAGGCTTGTACCCTGAAACCCTGGGAGGGGACACTTGGGTTCTGAGGCAGAGGGCTTAATCACAGGGCCCTCTTCCCTACCATGGGACGCGGTGCGAACCACAAGGTCAACCCGAGGCACCGTTGAGCTGGGCCAAGGAGAAACAGGGTCTCTAGTCCTCAAGAGCCCAGGGCTTGGAGGGGGCCATCTTCCTGGGAGAGCAAAGGCACAGAGAAGCTGAGCTGAGCAAGGGGGACAAGCAGGAGAGCTGAGAGCCTGATCCAGCCATGCCTGAAGTCAAACCTCAACTTCAGGATTCAGAAACTTGTGCTTTTCACTTAAGTCAAGTAGGCTAATGTTTCTGTTATTTGCTTCAGAGGCCTTCAGGTGTCGAGTGGCTCCTGGTTGCGGGGAGGAGCGCTGGGGACAAGCTCAGGGCCTGTGACAGGCGAACTCCATTCCTCTCCCTCCTCTTCCCAGGGAGCCAGGACTGGCCTCAGCTGCCTGTGGCCGTGCCTGAGGAGCCATACCCTAGCCCTGAGGAGCATCCCTGGCCCTCTCTGGCCTGGTGAACACAGTATCTCTTCCTCTGCTACCCCACTGTGGGGACAGTCCCCTCCTTGGGGACTTAAAGACAAGGTCCCTATTCCTCAGGGAAGCATGTCCTGGGCAACAAGATGCTGTGGCTTCGAGGGGGGCTCTGTGAAAACACCCCTATTCATCTGGAGGCGGGGGTCTCTCAGCAGGGGTGAGCTCCCTATCCAGCCTACATGGGGTCACTAACCCTCACACCTGACCCCAAGGCCACCAACCCACAGGGATGCTTTTCTTTGTCTCCTAGTCACATTAGACCATGGCTTCATGGCCCCCCGGGGTGGCTCCAGAGACAGCTAGGGGAGGGCCCACTCCATCCCCCAGACCCAGGACCCCATAGAGTCCTTCCTGTCCTACCGCCCCTCCCTCAGCTCCTGGCTGTGCCCAGAGCCCGGGTGTCACGGAGACAGCTTGCTGACATCAATCACTAAGACTTAGATATAGGGCTGTTACCTGGCGAGGTGAGGGGTTCTGGGTCCTACCCTGGGGTCAGTCATAGCCACTCGGGGGGTCTGCTCCTGCCAGAGGTAGGGGGTGGCCCAAGGCAGTCCTGTGAGGGCAGTGGCCACCACCCTGGGGGTGCTGACACAGACTCCATGACCCAGGTCTCCTTGGTAGGTAGGAGGTGAATCCCTGGACCCAGAGGTGCAGGTACCAGGCAGGGGTCCCCGAGGAGCAGTCCCTGCCCTATTCTGCACTTTAGAAACAATGTCTAGCCAGCCAGGCCCTGCCAGAGTGGGAGAGCAGCCCAGCGTCCCCATCAGCCACCCCCTCCCAGCTGTTCCAGGCAGCTCTGTGTCCCCCGGGGCCTGTGCAAAGCTAAGGATTTCCTCTGGCGGGGCCACAGCTGCATGCACACGTGTGAGAGAAGATGAAGACTGAGCAGAGGCTGCAGCCTAGGGCGGGGCTGAGGCTGACACAGTCCCCCAGGCCCACGGCCTGAGGACCTGCATCTGTGGGGCTGAGGGACGGTGTGTCCAGGGGCTGGGGGGCATGGCCCGTGTCTGAGGTACTCACTAACTGGAGGGCTCAGTTGTCCACCTCTGAGGTTCTTAACCATTTGCGAACATTTTCCTTTTGCACTGGGCTCCTCAGATCTGCATTCTGTCCTGGAAATGGGACCCGGGGGTCAGGAAGTGTTTCCACAAGGGCACAGGGTCCTGGGGCAGCCATAGCCCCCGCCCGCCTCCCCCAGGGTCTCAGCCTGAAGCAGCATGATGCTGTGCCCAAAGCTGTTAGGGTTGCAGAGATGGTCTGCAGCTGCTGCTACCTCAGCGGGGGAGAGGGGCGTCCCACGGCAGCACCCTGGTAACCCAGCTTCACCCAGACTCACCCGGCCTCTAGAGGGGACAATGGAGCCTGAGACGTATGGGCCCACAGTTGCCCTTCTCAGCCATTGGCATGTGCCTCTCAGCCATTGGCATGTGCCTCCCCATGTCCTGGGGGGGGGTCCTTCAAGTGCTCCTGGCTCCTATGAGGTTGGCTGTCCAGTCTGCCAGGGCCCCTCAGATATGTCTAGGGTGGTCTGGGCAAGGCCGGAGCACAGTCGCCCAAGGGTCAATTAAGTTCCGGAGCCTCCCTCAGACAGGCTAAGTGAGCCGTGCACACCGAGACCTGTTACTCGGAGTTTTGTGATTCAATTTGGATGGTCACTAGTCCAGATGGTCATAGGACAGGGTCAGGCTAGCAGGTGAGGTACTCACAACAGGAACTGTTCCCCCAGCCTTCTCATGTCCAGGAGGGACAGTGCTGGCCCCCCAGGTCCCCCTCAGCCCCCTTAGTCAGAGGGCCTTCCTAAGGCCGCCCTCGAGCCCCTCCTGCTTTGGCAGAATCTACCCCTGCCCTGGCCCAGCTCGCACATCAAGGCCAGCTGTGGCAGCGGAGCACGGAGGGCGCCGCTAGGGCGCCGGGCGCCTGCTTCTCCAACCCACCGGCTCTGGGCCGCTGGCTGGGGGCTCATGCGGTTTCCGTATCAGGGAACAGGATAATGGTCCTTCTATGTCCGATCCTGGGATGGAGAACAGAGCGCACGTTCATGGAGCCCTTTGAATGGCGTCTGACACACGGGAACACACAAGGACTTCGTTAAATAACTGTTGCCTGTCGAGGCCTCATGCCCTCTCTGCAAAGGAAAGGCCATGAAAATCAAGTTTAGAGGTAAGAGCACATAGTAGGTGCTTAGTGATTGTCTCTTATTCCAGGGGTTGTGGGGAGTGTTCCTGGTGAGCGCCAGCCCTGGCTAGAACCATGAGAGGGCAGCCCCCTGGGGTCTGCTCTTCTGGGTGGGGAGACACCCAAGGAGCCGATAGGAGATGCAGGTTTTTCTCCTGAGAGGCCTGGGGCCCGAGCGTGTGGCCAACGTCTGATCTGTACCTCGACCAGTTTTGGGGGCAACCCACCAGGGAGTGTGGTCAAGCCCTGGGGGAGCTGCCACTGGCCCGGGACAGCTGGGCTCAAGAGAGGGATGGTAGAACGCTCTGGCTGAAAAAAAGTTCTTAATAGCAAAACCACTTCTTCAGAGGGAAAACATGATATGCAGCCAGCCGGTGCCAGACTTGGGGGTCTGGAAAAGAAAGAAAGACCCAGAGGCACAAACGGCTCTGTGCGGAGCTGCCCCAAACCCACCGCTAAGCCATTAAACGCCCTCGTCGGGAGAAGCGATAAAGTAAACATCCCCTGCTCCAGTCTCTCTCAGACGTGAAAGGTTCCCGGAGATGGGAAATCCAGACCACGCAGAGAGCCACTCCGTCGAAATAAAATCATCCGATGTTTGTTTGAAGATGCTGGGGAGAAACAAAGCCCAGATAAATGACCTGCGTAAAGCCCGCCAGCCAAGCCGCCGCTGGGTCCTGGGCTGGAGGGGCCTGGGCCTGCAGCGCAGCTGATGGATTGGGTGCCACCGAGGGGCCACAGGAGCTGATGCTATTGTAGGAATGCGGGGGCTCAGAAAGGGCCCGGGGGCCGTGTCTGCCTGACTGTGGTGATGTCTGGCCTGGGCTTCCTGTCCCGGCGGGCTCCGGAGAGGACCAGCCTGTGGGAGCCACCATGCCCACTCTGTTCTCTTCTTGCCAGGATGCCAACCAGAGCTCCGAGGTCCTGAACCGTCCATGCCAGTCTGGGCCCCTGAGGCTGACCTCGGAGAAACTGCCTCCAGGAGTGGCTCTGGTCAGGGGCAGGTCAGAAGGATTTTTACAGGGTGCCTGGTTTGTCCTGTGCATGCTTGGCCAGCACGGTGAACGCCGGCATGCCTGACACCATTGCCACGTGGGGCTGGGGCAGACGTCACTCCAGCCTCTGCCTCCGCGGTCACATGGCCTTTCCTGCGTCATCTCCCCTTTCTTCTAAGGACACCAGTCACTGCATTTAATGTGCACTCTAACCCAGTCTGACCTCATCTTAACTTAATCCCACCTACAAGTAAGTGGGGGTCCAGGTGGACATATATTGGGGGGGACACCATTCAGCCCAGCACAGGCAGCAAGGGGAAGCCGGCCTGGCTCACACCCATTGGTCCGGTGAGCCTCCCCTCGGATTTGTGGCCTCTCCTCTGTGAGTGGGTCAGGTGCCCTCAGGGGTCCCCCAGCTGGCCCTCCCATGCCCTGTGTCCTAACCGGGAGCTGCTCCCTGTCCTCAGAGGCTGCACTGGTGCTGGACCTGGCACTGATGAGGGAGGGGCTGGCAGGGCCAGAGAGAAAGCATAGGCCGAGAGTGTTGGGGGCAAGGGAGGGCACCCCAGGCTGGGAAGCAGGTGCGGGACCCACAACGGAGTCAGGGCCCAGAGCTGGCACAAGGTGGGGGGAGAGGGCACACGGGGTGGTCCCTGGTTTGAAGGCTCAGCTCCTCTTGTGGTGGCCGCGGAAGACGGCTTGGGAAGCAGGCAGCCAGGCTGCATGGAGCAGGGCCCGGCACCTGTTGGAAGCACCCTGAAGGGGGGGACACTCCTTGACAAATGTTCACAAGTGGTCTTGACAGCATAGGGGCCCCCTCTCCTGAAATCACAGTGGATGGTGGGGACAAGATCAGGGAAGACACTGGGTGCCAGGGTCTGGTGGGTGGGGAGCATGTGGGGCAGGACCCAGGTTGAGTCTGGGTGGGGCTTGGGGGTGGGCCCCTGGGCTACTCACTGCTGCTCACTCAGGTGGCTGCGAGTGAGGACGCTCTGTGTTCCTCAGGGAAGCTCACCTTCCTGGACCCTGCCCTGGGGACCTCAGACGAGGAGCTCTGTCTGGGTCTATACCGCCAGCCTCACGGGGTCCGAAGAGTGTGGCTGGTGGCAGGGGCCCTTTTTGGCGCTGGCTGCCATGAGCACTACCAAGACCTTGCCCACAGGCTGGCCACAGGGGGCCTGGCTTCTGCTGCCACAAGCTTGAAGACCCTGAATGCCAGTCCTAGTCCAGGGCACCCCCCCAAAATTGAGCAATGAGGACCAGTCCCATACCCCTGGGACAGGCCCTTGGTAGACTGGGGGGGGGGGGCACACCTGCTCTGGGGTGGGTGGGGAGCTTCCGGGGCCTGCAGCTGTTGGTCCCCAGGACAGACACGGCCTCCCCAGCAACAGCTGGGCTGGAGGCTCCAGAGCCAGGAGAGCCCAGAGCCCAGGCTGGCCCTGCTTGAGGATCAGTTACAGGGGCTGCAGATGCTTGGGCAACAAGGGAGGGAGGAGAGGAAAGAGGGTTGAGAGGGGAGAGAGGGCTTGAGGGAGGGCACAGGGGCCCCTGCCTGGCCTCTGGCCCCCAGGGGTGGCACTGGTGCTCCCCTGGATGGGAGGCCACACAGATGCAACTTGTGGTGATTCCCCCACTCTCAGGGGTCATGCTGCTGGTATGAGCTGCTTGTAGTCAGCTCCGAATCTCTGCTCGGTGACTACAGTGTCCCGAGCTCCAGATTACCCCCATGGGGGCTCAGTGATACCCAGAAGCTCCCCCAGCGCCCCCGAAGGCTGACATCTCCTGACAGGACCAGCCTCCTGGAGCTGCATGGAGGTTTGGCGGGTCAGGGCAAGGTGGGTGCTGTGTGGCCTCAATGAGGGTCATTGCAGGGAGGGGGTGGGGGCCTGGGGAGGCTGCCCCTGAGTGGTGTGTGCCAGGATCACTGGCCCATGGCGGGTGCTCCGTAAATGCTCACGGTGTGGCTGAGCCTTGGCGTGGCACGGTGCTGACCTGCAGTCTCGCCAGTTTAGTCCTGTGGGTGCCTGTCCTGCTTCCTGCAGCCTGAGGTGGCAGAAGTCAGGGCAGCGCTCACCCCCACCCAGGCTCTGTGCGGGCGCCCCGAGGAGGGGAACAGCACCTCACCTCAGGCCTGGCAGCAGCCCAGACACAGGGAGCTGGCCAAGGGGCTTCCATGGCTCTGCGCCCCTCCCCTCCTGCAACAGGGACCCTGATGATCATGGACTGGGGATTTCCTGGTGGCCACATAACTGCACAGGGACTATGCCCCAGACTCCCTCTCCTTCTTGTCCGAGGCGGCCGGGTGGTGGGACCTGGGTGAAAGTCACTCTGACTCTTTCTGCTGAGAAGTGAGTCTGCGGACTCTCCTGGTTCGCTCCATCGGCAGGGACACGCCGGCCCCACCAAGGATTCAGGGTCAACAGAGCTTGGCCTGCCTGAAGCCCTTGGCACCCCGGGGAGCTGCCTGCCTCACCTGCCTGCCTGCCTGCCTGCCTACTGGGCCACAGTCCCCGACAGCCAGTTTAGCAAAGAACAGGCCAACCACCAGGACCAAGGACTCCCTGGCTTGGCAAAGCAGAGCCAGTCTGCAGGATTTGGGGGCTTTGAACCAGCTGCTGTGGCAGGTGTGGCCAGCGAAGTCTACCCGCCACGCCACCAGGCAGGGCAGGTCACCCGCCAGCTGCTACCAGAGGTTGTGGGGCAGCTGCACTGGCCACTGGCCCAGGCAGCACAGCCAGTGGAGGGCGGACTGGGTTGGGGCTGCAAGAGGGCCCAACACATCACACGGTTCACCGCAGCCCCCTGCCAGAGCCCGGTGGACAACACAGCTTCTCCAGGCCCTAAGTTGGGCCAGGGCAGTTGGCCAGACCTGGGTCTTGGCCTGAAACCCCATGTTCTCAATCCGACATGGGAAATCCTAGCCATTAGTTGGAGAGGACGCACAGCAAAAACATCTGCTTCCCTAAATCTTCAGGTCTCAGCTGGGGCTGGACGCTCCCCCACCTCACAATCCTACTCCCCACCTTCCCCGGTTGTATCAGATCATTTGTGAACTGTGGGCGCCCCCCAGCGGCAAGTGCCTGCTTTGTTCCCAGTGATTCTCGGAGGCTGATGGGGTTCCAGGGATCCAGGAGCCTCTGGGTGGCGCTGTGCTGTGGCCCACTGAGAGCACAGGGTCAGAGAGGGTTCTGGACTCTTACTGTGCTAGGGGCAGGTTTAGGTGGTTGAGGTGGAAGAGGGGATCAAGTTGTGTTGGCTCAGTAGGGGTCCCCAAATCAGGCTTCTAGACAAGGGTCTCAGTGTCAGAAGGAAACCTGAGAAGGGTGGGGGCCTTAGGAGTGGGCCCTAGGGCCACCTGGGCAGGAGCTGTGTTCCACACCCTTTGGCCTTGGGTTGGCTGTGCTGGGTATGAATGGCCCCAGGCCTGACACATGGGTGTGCCCAGAAACCATGTGACCAGACCCCTAGTCCTTCATGGAGGAATGGTGAGCTCGTTCCATAGGGTTGGGCAGAGGAGTGGCCTCCTCGAGGAAGGCCTCGCCCCCTCTTCTCCTCTCCTGTCTGCACCACCAGAACCAGGTCGGGGGAGAACCTGAGGCTCTTGCCACTGATGCCCAAGAGACTGGCTCGCCCACAGAGGCTGTGGGGAAGGGAGAGGCGCTGTGGGAGCCCTAGGGAGGGGCTTTCCAGCCGAGGGGCCCCAGCATAGACTTTGGGAGGTCTGAGAGAAGACAGGGGCAGGCCTAGGGCAGGGCTCCCCTGGAAACTTCTGGAGGGATAGTCAGTATGACCCCATGTTGCCAATGAGGACACTGAGGCTCAGAGAGTTTGAGTGACCAGCTGAGGCCACACAGCAGGAGATGCTGGGAAGCCAAGCTGTGGATGGGGCTGGGGAGCCCTGAGCTTTGTTCATGGACTTGGGTATGCCCGTGGGTCTGTGAGGTCCTGGGATGGACTGTGAGGGGCAATGGGGGCCCTAGGCTGCCTTCTCCTAACCGTGACATCGCCTCATTCAGAAAGGACTATGGCAGGGGGTAGTCATGGCCCTTCAGGACCACCCAGCCTCCCCTTTGTCCTCACCTCGGGCGCCCCCAACCCCAGCCCCTCTGCGCCGCAATGACCGTAGTGCTCAGCAGATGTCACCAGAGACCAGCAGATGGGTGATCAGATTCTCACCCTGGCAGGTTCCCCAGGGTCAGGTCCTGGCATGGAGAGATGGGGACGTGGTGGAGGGAGGGCCGATGGAGCAGGTAGGAGCATGAAGGGCAGTCCCTGCAGAGGGGCCCCATGGTGCAGGGATAAGACCCCCGCTCTGGGACCCCCTGATTGTGCAAGCAGGGATGTCAGTTCCCCTCCAGGAGGGGAGAGGAGGGGGCTGGCTCCTCTCAGAAACCCCGGGCAAGGAAGTGAGTCCTGAGTGGCCTTGTTGCCTTCCCTCCTGTTCTCCCTCCCGCCTCACTGCCCAGGTGGGGTCCAGTCAGGGAGGAAAGTGTTGTGGGGAAAGGGAGAGCTCGGGGTCATCCGTGGCCTGAGGTCCAGGGCAGATATAGGTACCCAGAGGGAACATAGTGTCCCAGGAAGGGGACCTTCAAGGGGAGGTTGGTGGCAGAGGAGAGGGCAGTGGGACATGAACACCCCACACCCCTCAGACAAACTGCATGAGGGGCTGGGAGGTAGAGAGGATGGGGGAGGGAGGGGCCCTTGAGCCTGTGTGTCTGTACCCCTCCCCTTCCCTCTTGTTTCATCATCTCAGCTCAGACCAGGGGTACCCCACTTTCCTTCCAGCCACGTTGAGAGCCTCTAGTCTGTCCTTGGCTAAATGACTTCATCTGTCTTTTCAGCTAATTATTGCAATGTCAACCTGATGCTCCCCAGATCCACAGAGAAGCACAGGCTGAGGCCTCTGAGGAACTGAGGCTTTCACCGGAGCCCGAGCCCCGCCCTGCATCTGAGCTCTTACCTCTGGGCCCACCCACCCCCCTGATGGCCTGGTATGAAGGGAAGGGGGTCAAGGCTGAAACCCCAAGACAGGGAGCTGCAGACTGTGGACACCTGCCTCTGCCCTCTTTGTCTAGGGAGGGGCAGAGGACGGCATCCCAGTGGCAGCTGCTCAGTCTCACCGCCAGGGGCTTGGGGTGAGGGGTGATAGCCTGGTGATACGGGGGGGCCACTTCTCAGCCAGGAACCCCTGCCAAGGCCTGAGTACCTGGGAGGGGAGGGTTCCAAAGCTGGCGCAGACGGGGTGTGGCTGGCACAGGGTATGTGAGCATTGCTGTCCTCAGTCCCACCCTACACGAGGCCACCCCTGAGCCAAGTTACCCCTAACAGAGCTAGAGACAATGGCTCTTAAATGCCTCAAGGAAGCTGCTGAGTGGCTCACAGAGCTGATTGCCACCAAGTTGTTTATCAGTCTCCAGGGACTCTGCCGGCCACCCACAGGCGCCCTCCAGTGCCCCACTGGGACCCAGAGCTGACAGCGGTCACTCTGGATCACCAGCCCAAGGCCCCACTCCTTCTGAGTGGACAAAGAAGCTGGCCTGGCACTTGGGGGCACCCTCAGAGCAGTCTCCAAGGAGCCCAGCAGCTTAGCACATGGGGGTGGGTGGACACAGCCCACAGCCCCGTTGCCAGACTCTGTCTTCACTGGGGGTTGGCCGGTACCCTCCCCAACTTGTGTGCCAGGTGGCCCCTTCGGTGGGGGGAGGGACCAGCCCCATACCCTGGGGAAGAGCTTGCGGATGAGCATTGTAGCCCCATGGTCACTGTAGCCAGAGGTCCTGCCACTCAGAAGCTGGTGGGGGTGGGGTGCTGAACTGTGCTCCCGGAAAGAGATGTCTGAGGCCTCAGCCCAGTGACTTCATATGGAAATAGTCTTTGTGGGTGTAATCAAGGAAAGTCATGGTCACACTGGATGGAGCAATGACGGGTCCCTGACACGGAGGGAGAGATGGACTTGTGATGACAGAGGCAGAGATGACACCCGGCGACAGCAGGCAAGAGGGAGCCTCCCCCACAGGCCTGGCAACATGTCGGTTTTGGTTTCTAGCTTCCGGAACTGAGAGAAGAGATTCCCACTGTTTCAGCTCCAATTTATGGCCCTTTGTTACAGCAGCTGTGGGGACATTAACACAGGTGACTGAACAGGTGTGCCTCTGTTCCCCTGTCTAGCCCCTTCGGCACAGGGGTGACTGAGATTCAGGAATGGCACTCAGAGGCAGAGCCCCGCTGGGCACCTGTTGGTCTTCACTGTGGTGGTGGGGAAGCCGGGACCCACCTGGGCACTCCCCACCCCCACTCCAGCCCCTGAGACATTGCAAGGCAACTGGACCCCGGCACACTGGCCACCATCTGCGGCCAGTGGTCACCACTCGGGTTCTGGTTGAATTTGACCAAACAGTAGTCACTTGTTAAGAGGCTGTGGACTCAGTGGGTGGAGCTCATTGGGACCACGCTGGGCGCAAAGCTGGTTCATTGTCACCTGTACCTGCCCATTGGCCAGGCATTCTCCTGGGGCCCATCCCTTCCAGGGCCTGGGGGTGGGATATCTGTGTGACCTCTCTGGGGTTCCAGGGTCATGGCTACATGAGCCTGAGTCTAGAGGCCAGTGTCCCTGTGGTGTGGCCTTCGATGCTGCAGTGATTTCCTGAGTTCCCTCTCCACCAGGAAACCTGTTTTGCTCTGAAGCCTCCAAGGCTTGAGTGAGGCCCACCCACCTCATTGGGGGTCACCGCCTTTGCTTAAGCCCCTGTGACCGTAGTTGTCAGCCACAGGCACACAGGCCTGCACAGGGCACCAGCGCGCATGTGGGTGATGGAGCAGTGGGCACTAGGGCCATGCGGAATTGGCACAGAAACCCTACCAAGTCAGTACCATCATTGTCAACTCACTGTGTTTACTGTTCCTGCTTTCTGGATAAGGAAGCAGAGGCTCAGAGTGGGCCACTGTCGGGGTCCCCAGCTGGTCAGGGCAAAGCCAGGGTCCCTCAGCTACACCTCTACCTGGGCCATCGCAGAAGGACCAGGCTGCTTGGTTAGGTACTGGGGCATCTGGGGAGATGCAGCTACTGAGGCGAGCCTGAGGGCGGCACGTGTACCCAGGCTGGCTGACTTAGGAGGAAGTCTTAACCTCTTGTCAAGGGCACGACACATTGGGAGGCTCTGGGGGCCCCACTGGGCCCAAACCCTGGATTTGTGTCATTTGAGTTCACTGACAGCACACGTGAGCCAGTCCGTGCCTGTACAACTACTTCTCTGGAGAAAATCAGAAGTTACGGCAATGTTGGGCCTTCGTCCCTGGGTGCACAGCGAGAGGCCCAGCCCTGCCCCTGCGCTGCCTGGACGCAGCGGTGCTGCCCCCGGGGTGAGCAGCTGACCTTCATTGAGGTTCGCTGTCCGGTTCCTTAGGACAAGGCTCTCCGGGGCCCTGTTGGTCACTCCTCCCCTGGGGGCTGGGGTACCGTGATGAGGTGAGCTGGGGGCATCAGGGCCCCCACTGTCACTGTCCCCTAAATCTCGAACACCACACTTCACCACGAAGTCAGAGCATTGCTCAGTTCCATGGTTTTGTCCCGACTTAGTAATGACTTGTTCCTCTAATGAGAAGTTCTGTCTCCAAATGCCATTTGACTATCAAATGGGATGATATACGTTGGTGAATCACTAAATTCTCACATATTAGAAAACACAGCTTTCCAGGGGCATCCAGTGACCAAAATAGACTTTTTAACTGATGGAAAAGTTGATCGATGTGAACAAATCAAGCACAAATCAATGTGCTTCTTTGATTTGCCTCTAAGCGGGAAATGAAGAGACTTAGATGAACTTTGAATGTGTCAACATCAAAACACACTAAATGCAAAATCGTGAAATTCCGAAGTCCCAACAGTGCCCTTGTGTTTGGGGAGAGAGTGGAGGAGGTGAGGAGAGCAGGTGGGCCCCTGCCCGCCTTTCCGGATGCAGCCCTTTCCTCCACGCAGGGAGCTGGGGCCACGGGAGCGCCCCGCCCGGCCGTCCGGCCATCCAGCCACAACAAGAGCTCCAAGAAGAGGCCGGAGCTCTGGGAAAGCACGTGGGACGAGCCCAGGATGAGGGGCTCCCGGAGGCCAACAGGAAGAGAGGGAAGGAGGATGCCTCTAAGGACTGAGCCTGTGCTAGTGTCCTGGGGTCACCAGAACAAATGATCACAAACCCGGTGGCTTGCCATGACTGAAGTTTACCTTCTCATAGTCTGGAAGACAGAGGTCTGAGATCAAGGTGTCGCAAGGCCCCACTCCCTCCACAGACTCCAGGGCGGGATCCTTCCTGCCTCTTCCAGCTTCGGGGGCTCCAGACGTTTCTCGGCTTATGGCCAAATCACGCCCATCTCTGCTTCTGCCTTCACACGGCTTCTCCTGGGGTCTGCATGTCTTCTCGTGTTCTTCCAAGGACATCAGTCATTGGATTTAGGGCGCACTCTGAATGCAGGGAGATTTCATCTGTATGTCCTTCGCTTAATTACATCTGCAAGTCTCCATTTCCAAATAAGGTCACTTTCTGAGGTTCCGGATAGATGTGAATTGTAGAGGAACGCCGTTCAGCCAGTGCAGGGCCCTGCTGTGTGCCAGGCCTTTGAACACTCAAGAGCCTGTGGTGGCCACTGAACTCTCCAAGGAGGGCTTCCTGGAGGAGGTGGTAGGGCTGTGCTGTCCAGAAAGCTGACATATCTGCCCTTGGTTTCTGGGCCCAGCGTGACTAGGGGCACAATTTAAAAAATGTGAATTGTCTATTTTTGGAATTTTCCATCTAATATTTTTGGACCACAACTGGCTGTGGGAAATGGAAACCACGGATTAGGGAAGATTACTGTCTGAGTGGAAGACGCTGGTCTGAAAGGGTACCTCCTGGCGGATTCCCACTCTCTGACATCCTGGGAAAGGCAAAACTGTGGAGACCGCAAGAGCATCCGGGTTGCCAGGCAGCGGGGCGGCGAGGAAGTAGAGCACAGGTTTCAGGGCAATCGGCACCACTCTGTGCGACGCTGTAGCGAAGGGTGCGTGACATCCTCCTGACCCGAAGAGGGCACACCCCTGACAGGAGCCCCTGCGTGAACTGAGGACATCCATTAGTAACAGCGCATCAACAGTATCTCCATCACCATGACAGCGATAGTGACAGATGTATCGTGCAGAGTGTGGGGGGAAATACACGCAAACTATGTACTAGCTGCCCCGTCTTGTGTGAGCCTAAAACTGCACTACAACATAAAATCTATTGATTAAAAAAGAAGAGACAAGGGTCAGTTCCTGGATTTCATGCTGCAACCAGGCCACCGCACTCTGGCCACAGGGGTGTCCGTGGGAGTCCCCACCGCAGGCTCCATCCTGGTACCTCGATGCCCCCAGGTCTCTTCCTCTCTGGTCCCCGCCCAAGGCCAAGCCCACATGCTGTTGTCGCCTTAGAGCCAGAACTCGCACCTCATCGCTGCCCCCAAGTGCCCCCAAGTCCCTCTAGCAATCAGCTGAGCTGACTGCGCACAGCTGCCCTGCACTGGCTTGTTAGATTGCACCTGCCCGAAGCACTTCCCGACAGGCTCCGGGGTGTCCTCAAGGGCAGGGGGAGAGCCAAGGGCAGTGTGGGGAGGCACCGTTCTTGTTTCCCGTCCAGGGGTTCCAAGTGGAGGCGGAGATTAACTTCAGCCCAGCCCCCTCAAGGAGAAGGCATAGGTCGTACGTACCTGCTGCGGACGACGGCCAGCCCATCTGATTGTTGCAGACACGAAGCTGATGGCTCTGCCCTCTTGCTAAGGTCTATCTGAGGCCACCAACTTGCATGAGAGAAATGGTCACTCCTGGTCTACTGTGTCCCTCTCAGATAACGCAGGCTGTGGGTGACGTGACATCACAGCTCTGGTCACTGGGAGTTGAGGACATGGTGCAGGGAGAAAGGTGGCCCAGGGCCACCCTGTGGCTTGTGTCCACTGGCACCAGGCCCGCTCTGGATGGAGCCTGTGAACTGGGCAGGGGCAGCTGGCGTGTTGAAGGGGTGTGTGTGCAGCCTGCTTTGGGACTGAATCTTCTGCCCACCGGCTTGTTTTGGTTTGCAGGGAAGGCCGGCTCTCGCTAACCCTAAACCGCTGTTCTGGGAACCAAGAGCCTGCCCTACCAGGCGGGGCCCAGGCTGGGAGATGCGTCTGCGTCCTCTCTCTGCCCTCCATTCCTCCTTCCTGCTCCAGGATCCTCTCCCCCTTCTCTCTCCTCCCTCTGGGTTCACTGCTACACAATCTGTGGGCCCTGTGCAAGGTGAGAACGCAGGGGCCCCTTGGTCAGGAAAAATCAGGGAAAAGTGCCGTTCGCTGTGCCACCGCGGACAAAGCCCTCCTTTCTTCCGCAGTCTCTCCCGAAGTGTAGTGTCTTCATTTGGCGTCTTAATGTTGTTCTAAGTAAAGAGACATTAAGGATTTAAATTAGGAGCATGAATTTCAATATTCATCTCTATGTTGTGCAATGTCAGCTGTAAATGCAGCTATAAGAGCATTTCGCTCATCAGTAAAATCACCCAAATTGCCCAATTTGTGTTTTGTGAGTGGTAGACTCGTGTGCATTTGTTACTGGATTAGGGGAGATCTGAGGCAGCTGTTCTAGTTTCACTCCCTCGTTCGCACGCCCTGCAGCTCTCGGCCTCGGCCGCAGTGATCGAGGAAGGGGGGTGGTGGGCCCCGTGCTGCGTCATTGTTTGGGCGGAATTGGCTCCCGCAGGAAGTAACACGAGTAGGAAAGGAAGTGATCGGCCCAGTCCCATGTGCTTCTGAGAACACCACGACCTTCTTCCTGCACGTTCTGGTTCGGAGAGCTTGGGGCCCTGCTGTCAGCTGCCTGCCCTCCCTCCCGCCCTCCCTCTTTACTCAGCTCCAGACTAACACCCTCACCGGAGCACGGCGGAAGAGTACCTCCAAAGGTCATGTTTGCTGGGAGCCTCAGGATGTGGCCTTATTTGGAAATAAGACCTTTGCTCATGTGATTAAGGGTCTCCAGGCAAAACCAGCTTGGGTTTTAGGGGCCTTACAACCAATGGCCGGTGTCCTTGTAAGAAGAGGACGCAGAGAGACACACAGAGGAGACGGCTGTGTGAGGAGGCAGGTAGAGGGTGGAATGATGTGGTGTGGTCACAGCACCAGGCACAGGAAGAGGCCGGAACAGATGGCCCCTTAGGGCCTTGGGAGGGAGCAAGGCCGGGTCATCGCCTTGACTTTAGACTTCCAGCCTCCAGACTTCCAGAGACTACCTTCCTGTGGCGTGGAGCCCCCAGCATGTCGTCCTTTGTCACGGTGGCCCCAGGACACCCTAGACCGTAGCCAGCCTTGCTGAACTCCGTGCGTAGTGGCTCCACCAGCGTCGTGCGCCCAGGGGTGGGCTCAGGGCTGCCACCTGCTCGTGGCTGTGGCAGACGTGCGCATCCCACGTATCTCCCCGCTCCTGCCGCCTGCCGCTGTGCCAACAGATGCCGCTTTTAAAGCACTGGTACGAACTCAGATTCTGAGACGTATTAAGACGGCCACCACAGCGCATCCAGCCCAGTGAGGGCCCAGGGCAGCCGGGCGGGTCGAGTGCGGTGTGGGAAACAGCTTCTCTGCTGCAACGCTGCACTCAGAGTCCGCTCTGCATTTCACTTCCGACACCAGATGTGTCTGCCCGCCAGGCAATTCTCTGGCGACAGCCGGGAGCCCCACAACTTAATTCTGACACTGCCTCCCTGGGGACAGCTGTGGGTCTGACAGGGAGGGGCTCAGCGGAGCCCTGGAGACACCTCCTACAGGAAGCCACTTCACCTGCCAATTGCCAGTCGGGGTAGTTTCCTGTGCCTCTAAACAACCAGCTGCAATCCACCCGCGAGCAGAGAGGGTGTTCATTCAGAGCTCGCTCAACCCGGGGCAGGCCACCACCAACACATGTGACAGAAAGTGGGAGTCGGGCTGGGGAGGGGGAAGTGCTGGGGTGGAGGAGGGCCAGCTACAGGAGCGACTCTCGTGGACCTGGACCCCTGCAGGATGCGTTTGGGAAGCACATTCCGCTTCCCCCAACCGGTCCTGGGTTAGAGACAGGGACAACACAAAACAGTTGCCGTCACTGACCGAGTCCTGACCATTCTGGGCAGAGGCTCTGGTCCAGTGTCCTGGGCTGGTGGCTGCACACTGAGGGTCAGAGTCCCCTCATCATATATTGCTGGCCTGTTTGTATATCCATTTTCTTATCTCCAGCGGCCTCCCCAGGCCCCTGGCAGAAAAGCCCTGCCGCACAGCTTCCCTCTGGGCCTGGAGCTCCCCTCTCAGCCGTCTCCTCTGAGCATCTCGCGTCCTACCTCCCGGGGATTCGGGGTGATGAAGGTGGGTAACTTCAAACCCACCAACCTAGTCAGGGCCTGTGGGACCCCCCCTAACTCCTGCAGTGTGCGCTGGGTCAGGGGGCCACAGCTCTGTCTGGCCACATCTAATGTTCTGGAGCTGCCTCCTGGCCGCTTCCCCAGAGAGGCCCAGGCCCTTGGGATACAGTGTCCCTAGACCCTGTGTGTGCAGGCATGGCGCCCCCGGACGGGGTGTTGCCCCTCTCCATGTCACGGCACTGGTTCTTCCTTGTCACATGTTCTCTAAACCTCAGGTTGCCCACTTCCATCGGCCTCCACCACGTTGGCCAGTCAACAAGGGAAGCCCACAGACTTGGGCATTGGTCGGGGTTGGATGATATCTCTCACCTGCTCCCAGTGCCCTCGGGAAAAAGGACAGCCTCTCCGAGCCTTGTCTGTGTGCCCAGGAGGGCAGCGCTTGCACATCTGTCCCCCCAGATCAGCTTGGGCTCAGGGCAAGCCCTCAGTGAGTCTCTGCGGGTCAGTGGCACCGGCTGCACGTGTGTCAGCAGCCCCACTCCACGTCACAACCAGTTTTGGAAGCTTGCCACCTCCCTTTTCCCCCTCTGTTCTGCTGTTCTGTCCTGTTCTCACATCTGCTGCTGAGTTCGTGCCAGCAGCACTGGGGGGCCAGCGTCTCGCACACAGGTGGGGCAGCCCTGGAAATGGCCTAGTTTCCTTCGAGGACAGGCCTTGGCTGCTTTCCCCCCCCCCGCCCAGGGGAGCCCGAAGTCCCTGAGGACTACCCACACAGTCTGTGAGGAGGTGGGGACGACCAGCCCCGCCTTGCGCAGGTGCTGCATAGCCACCCTGGGGGCTCTAGCGGAGCGGAGGCCCGGCCTGGCCTCCCAGGGACTCTCCTTCTAGGATAAGGAAGGTCCCAGCGGGGCTGCACAGCCCACCTGGAACAGGTGCTTATGCCTGTCCCCTCCTTCATCCAAAGGACAGCAGGGTGTCCTGAGCAGGCCCCAGGCTGGGTGTCCAGAGACTTGGGTTCTGAAGACTTGGGTTCAGCCCACCTTTGCTCTGGGCTCAGCCCAGCTCCTTCCTCTCTGGGCCTCAGTTTCCCCATTTCCAAATGAAGATCTAGGACGTGCCTCTCCCACCCCCAGGCTGCAGGGTGCGGTGGGGTCTAGTGTGCCAGGCAGCTGGTGTCTGGCCTCTCCCTCTTCCGTCACCAGCCCTGTGTCTGATGGCACATGCTCTCTGTTGGACGGTCGGACCCCTGGGCTCTCACTGTCCTGACCTTCTGGAGTGCCCAGGAGAGGGTCACCAGGGAGTACACACCTGAAAGGCACTGGCCTGACAGACTCCACCTCCTTCTCTAGGCAAGGGGTGGGGCCAAGCTGGTATAGGCTCCAAAAATGAGCCAATCAGAGTGCTCAGGACAGATCTGATGCCTCACCTGGGTAATACAAACTGCCAGCGAGGGAAGAGCTATTTTGGAAGGGGTGGGGCCAGATGGGTCCCAGTGATGGGGGTGGTGGTGCAGGTGCTGAGTCTGGTGGACTCAGTCCGTCCAATTTCCTCCTTTTCTCCTCCCACCGCCCCAGCAGAGCCAGGCTCGTGGCCCCTTTACCAGGGGCTGGGTCTCCAGTCCCCATTGCATCCCTGCTCCTGACTGGTGCCCAGCCCAGTGCGATTCTCTGCAAGCCCCTGTGAAGCCTCACGGCATGTTCACCTCCCATTCTGAAGGCTGAGTGGCCTGTGAAGCTTCATTCTAGTGTGCCTCTGTTTTAAGGGCCCACTGAAGCCTAAGACTGTGGCCAGGGGGTCAACCCTGTCTCCATCAGGCTCCCAGGGGCTCAGGCACCTGCAGAGGCTCTTGCCTCCTATGAGTCCACGGGGTTATTTACAGGGTGGTGGCTGCAGACATTTGCTCCCCAGCATTCACGCCTTCTGCAACCAGGACTGACATCGCCAAAGGGATATCATCTGGGAACAGAAGGTGGCCAGGGAACCAAATAACCCGTGTGAGGCAGCCCTGGGAGCTTCCTGGAGGAAGGGCCATGCAAATTGACAGATGAATGAAATGAGGAAGGGGGTGGGGTGCACCAAGCAGGGGCACAGCCAGGGCAAAGGCTCCATGGCGAGAGGCAGCACAGCCTAGCCATGGGGTGGAGGGAGGACCAGCTTGGCCAGAGGACAGAGAGTGCCTCGAAGCTGACAGGGCCCGCCCCAGCTCGGACACCTCCCTGGGGACACAGGCAGGGGGCCCTCTGGGTGTCTACAGGTGAACTGGAGTCGGCCTCCACTGCTTTTGAATAATTGCAGGAGCCCCAGCGGCAGTGGCTAAGCCTGGCATGGACGGGGGCCAAAGTGGCTGGAGCAGCGGGAGGGGGCAGACTGTGTGTCCAGCCTCTGGACACACTGGCCTCAGCCTCTGGAAAAGGGGGACCACAAGGCCATGGCAAAACTCAAAGCTTGTGTGGGGTGCCCATGTGAGGGGTCCAGGGGTCATCTGTGGGGAGTCCATCCGGCCACTGACCCGTTGCCATGGCTCCTGACCGCTACTAATCCTCGCCCTCCTCACCACCAGTGCTGGTGTGACCTCTGCAGTGTCCCCAGGCTTCACCTCCCTTGATCCTCCTGGGGCTCAGACCCAGGGCTGAGAGGCAAAGGGGCTCTTGCCAGAAGCATGGGTAATAGCAGAAGGCAGTCTCAGAGTGGGCAGGCCACCTCTCTGGGCACTTTCTTTCCTTTGCCAAGGAGGGCGCAGGTGAGACCACCTAGGTATTAGGGTGTTGGGCTGTCCCTTGCCAGATCCTGGGCAAGCACCCACCCACCCACAGGGCCATGTCCCTGCTGTGCACAGGGCACTGACTCGCATTCAGGACTTTGTGCCTCCGGAACGCTGGGATCACAGCGGCTGCTCAGGGAGCCCTGGAACTTGATGGGGCCTCCAGGTCCAGCTGGTGGGAACCGGGCCAGCACAGCTCCTGGCTCAGGTGTGCGCCCCAGGCTTCCCCACCCTACCTGCTGCCTGTGGCTATGTAGCTAGCCTACTTCCCCTGGGCAGTCCCAGAAGCAGAACCTCAGTATGGGGGTACCATTTGGGAGGTGACTCGAGGAAGCAGGAGGGAGCAGTAGGGAGTGTAAGACAGGGGCGGGTATGGAACTGCATACAGCTTAATCCACCAGGACATGTTGCCTCCCAGAATCAGCCCCCAGAAATACAGGGCTGGGCATTTATACTGGCTCCTGTCCCGAACTGGTTGGGGGTACCCTGGGCAATCAGCCTCCATGGCTTCTTGTGGGGACTTAGGAGCTTCCCCAGCAAGAGAGTCCGGCAGACACATGTAGGGAGGAGACCCTATGTAGAGCAGGATGGCATGAGCCCTAGCGGCCAGAGCTCAAAGGACAGGTGGGCCGCCAGGTGGCCGTGAGGGCTTCCACAGGCTCCCCACCCCCCGCCCTGGAGACACCCTAGCTCTGTGCAAGTGGAGGACACAGCTGGCCACTCAGGCCGGAATGGTGTTGGCTTGGCAGGGCACAAGTGCTCAGACCCCCGAGGCCCTCCCTCCGCTCTCGAGATCAGCCACATCCCTCACTGGGCCTGGCCCCACCATTCTGCTCCCTTTCCCACAGCCTGCCCCGTGGCCCACCTGCACAGCCACATCAGCAGGCCGAGCTCATTGCTGCCACAGTGACTCTGCACTGGCTCTTGCCTCTAATGAGTCTTCCTCACCCAGCCACCTTCAGTGGAGTCAGGCCCCTCCGGAAGAGGCTGTCCCCAGCTTTGCTGTCCCCATGGCTCTCTCCCATTACCCTTCTTCTCTCCCCACAGTATTTATGACCATCTAAAAGTACCTCTGTTAGCCCTGGCTGGTGTGGCTCAGTGGACTGAGTGCCTGCCTGTAAACCAAAGGGTCACTGGTTGGATTCCCAGTCAGGGAACACGCCTGGGTTATGGGCCAGGTCCCCAGTAGAGGTCACATGAGAGGCAACCACACATTGATGTTTCTCTCCCTCTCTTTCTCTCTCTCTTCCCCTCTCTCTAAAAATGAATAAATAAAATCTCTAAAACAAATAAAAATATTGTAAATTGTGCTGCTATGAGCACTGGGGTGCATAGGTTCTTTTGGATTGGTGTTTCAGGGTTCTTGGGATATAATCCCAGAAGTGGGTAAAAAGGCAGATCCATTTTTAATTTTCTGAGGAAATTCTGTACTGTTTTCCACAGTGGCTGCACCAGTCTGCATTCCCACCAACCATGCACTAGAGTTCCCTTTTCTCCACAACCTCACCAACACTTGTTCTTTGTTGATTTTTTTTTATGATGGCCATTTTGACTGGTGTGAAGTGGTTTTAATTTGCATCTCTTTGATAGCTAGCAATACTGAGCATCTTTTCATGTATCTCAGGATCCTCTGTATGTCCTCCTTGGAGAAGTGTCTGTTCAAGTCCTTTGCCCATTTTTTAATTGGGTTGCTTGTCTTCTTAGAGTGGAGTCATGTGAGTTCTTCATATATTGTGGAGATTAAACCCTTGTCTGAGGTATTATTGGCAAATATGTTTTCCCATACAGTTGGTTCTCTTTTTATTTTAATACTGCTTTCTTTAGCTGTGAAGAAGCTTTTTATTTTGCTGGAAGCAACCTAGGTGCCCATCGGCAAATGAATGGATCAAAAAACTATGGTACATTTACACAATGGAATTCTATGCAGCAGAAAAAAAGGAGCTCCTACCCTTTGCAGCAGCATGGATGGAACTGGAGAGCATTATGCTGAGTGAAAATAACCAGGCGGTGAAAGACAAATACCATATGATCTCACCTTTAACTGAAACCTAATCAACAAAAGAAAAAAGCGAGCAAAATATAACCAAAGACACTGAAATAGAGAACAAGCTGACAGTGACCAGAGGGGAGAGGGGAGGGAATTTCAGGGGAAAAGGGTGAAGGGTTTACAGGAACAAGTATAAAGGACACATGGACAACAAGGGGGGGTGAAAATGGGAAGGAGGGGGGAGGGTTGGGCGGTGGGCTAGGATGGGAGTAAAAGGCAGAAAACTGTACTTGAACAATTAAAATAGAAAAATAAAAATAAAAGTACCTCTGTTAAAAATTCTCTTTTGTGCCACTCGGGAGCTCCCAGAACAGGTCTTGCCTGCTTGGTCCACAGCGGTATCTGCTTCATCCAGTTCAGGCTGGGCACCTGGGAATGGCGGGGGCCGTGTGTCTCCCACCTAAGTGTATCCAGAGGGTCGGTGTGTATCTGCCGGCCGTACAACAGGCCACAAGCATGTGCACACGCAGACTGCCTCCCAGCTGGCAAGCCACGCAGGACGTGCAGCCTGGCCCTGGCTCGCCAGCTCACCCCACGTGGCTGCCCACCAGGCCCAAAGGCCTCCTGCACCAGCCTACAGGGACATCTGAATCCCAGTATGGACTGTGCCTGCTTGAGCGCCAACTTCGAACAGGTCCTGGGTGGCCAGGGCAGCCTAGCCTACCATGGCTGCTGTTCTGGGCAGGACATCAAGAAAAATATCAGTCTCCTAGTGGTGGCCAAGTAGGCAGCTGCCCCTCCGAAGGCCAAGGCCGGCGGGGCTCCTTTCCAGTGGGAGGGAGGGCGGGGCTGAAGGGGAAGGGCTGCAGCCCCGGGGGCTGTTTTTCTACTCTCTCTCTCCCCTTTGCCTTGGCTGGGTCCTGGCCTCAGGTGCATAGGGGTGGGGCCTGTGTAGCCTGCTTGGGGAGCTGGGGGACAACAAGGACTTGGACTGGGTTGGGGTGGCGCAGGCTTGGTGACTTACTGAGCACGAGGTTCTTTTTAAAGATCTATTTTATTGATTACGCTATTACGGTTGTCCCATTTTTTTCCTGCCCTTTATTCCCCTCCACTGTGCACCCCCCTCCCACCAGCATTCCCCTCCCCACCGCCCTCAGTTCATGTCGATGGGTCATACGTACAAGTTCTTTGGCTTCTCCATTTCCTATACTGTTCTTAACCTCTCCCTGTCTATTTTGTACCTACCATTTATGCTTCTTTTTGCCTGTACCTTTTCCCCATTCTCTCCCCCCTCTCTCCCCGCTGATAACCCTCCATGTGATCTCCATTTTGGTGATTCTGTTCCTGTTCTAGTTGTTCGCTTAGTTTGGTTTCATTTTTGTTTTAGGTTCAGTTGTTGATAGTTGTGAGTTTGTTGTCATTTTACTGTTCATCGTTTTGATCTTCCTCTTTTTCTTAGATAAGTCCCTTTAACATTTTATAGAATAAGGGCTTGGTGGGGATGAACTGCTTTAACTTGACCTTATCTGAGAAACACTTTATCTGCCCTTCCATTCTAAATGAAAACTTTGCTGGAAAGAGCAATCTTGGATGTAGGTCCTCGCCTTCCATGACTTGGAATACTTCTTTCCAGCCCCTTCTTGCCTGTAAAGTCTCTTTTGAGAAATCAGCTGATAGCCTTATAGGAACTCCTTTGTAGGTGACTGTCTCCTTATCTCTTGCTGCTTCTAGGATTCTCTCCTTCATTTTCATCTTGGCTAATGTAATTATGATGTGCCTTGGTGTGTTCCTCCTTGGGTCCAACTTCTTTGAGACTCTCCGAACTTCCTGGACTTCCTGGAGGTCTATTTCCTTTGCCAGACTCGGGAAGTTCTCCTTCATTATTTTTTCGGATAAGTTTTTAATGTCTTGCTCTTCCTCTTCTCCTTCTGGTACCCCTATAATTTGGATGTTGGAATGTTTAAAGTTGTCCCTGAGGTTCCTAAGCCTCTCCTCATTTTTTTGAATTCTTGTTTCTTCATCCCATTCTGGTTGCATGTTTATTTCTTCCTTCTGCTCCAAACCATTGATTTGAGTCCCGGTTTCATTCCCATCACTGTTGGTTCCCTGTACATTTTCCTTTATCTCACTTTGTATAGCCTCCATTTTTTCCTCCATTTTGCAACTGCACAGGAGTACACGTTTCTGCGTATGGCTAGGGAGAGTTTATTTTGTGCTCCAGGGAGCAGCCCAGGGTCCCTACATGGAGCTGACATGAAAAAAGCACTCACTTCCAGGCTGGCCTCCTTCACTCTCTCAGAGCTTTTTCTCAATTGTAGGAAATGCTCCTTGTGGAAAATATAATATCTCAGAAGAGCATGAAGAAGAAAAGAGGTGGTCCAGGCAAACAGTCTCCCTGAGGGACCCACCAGCACTGCACATAGAGGGTGGCTGTGACTCCACCTCCAGCTGTCAGTACACAGCACTTGCTGTCCCGCCTCCCCTCGGGTGAGGGCCCTCATGCTTTGGGCTTCCTGGGAGAGCCTCATTTCATTTGGCCAGTGGCTGGCCTCTGTGGGCTGGGCCCTGTATCAGGGGTGGGTCTGTCCAGGTGCCCACCCAGCTCTCTGCCCAGGGCAGCAGCAGGACCAGTGACACAGGGCAGAACCCCTGGCTCTCTGAACAGGGTCCCCACCAGAAGCTGCTCAGGTATCACCTGAAACTTTTCAGAGATGCAGATTCTCAAGGTTGCTGCCCTGAGTGAGCAACCTTGGGCACAAGACCAGTCGTCTGTGTTTTAATGACTCTGACACTTGCTACAGGGAGACCCCACAGAGCATCCTGGGAGGCCCCAAACCACCAGCCAGCTGGGCCACCTCAGCTGTGGTCCTGAGGCCCATCTCCAGAACAACCCCACCCTGTCCATCAGGGTGCTTCTCCCTGAGGGACGGCCCCTCTCCAACACTCCTCAGACTTTTAGAAGGGTGCCACTAGGAACCCCCACAGCCCTTGCTTCAGATGGGACCACCACCCTGCCCCAACTCTGGTCTGAGCCAGTGGGGACAGAAGACGATGAAGTGGGGGTGCCCTGTCATCCTAGTAACTGCCCAAGGGACAAGGACTATAGGCTAACGTGCAAAGGCTTGGGGACGGAGCATGGACAGATAGACGGACAGACCAGGCTTGGAATTGCAGGGAGCTTAGTGCCTGCCCCCAGGCTCGACCCCCAATCCCATACCCAACCCCACAGAACCCGCACAACCACCTTGCTTGCCGCCAGCATGCCCCGCCCCCTGCCTCCGCCAGAGCCCCAAGCCCTGAGCCCCAGCGTGCAGCGGCAGGCACAGGGCTCCCGCTGGCCAGAGGGCACCCCACTGGTGAGTGCCGAGCCCCTGCCCTCCTTCACCTTGATCCAGCATCCCGAGCCCCCGGGCAGGGGTGGGGTCCTAAACAAATCACTTGTCCTTTCTGGGGGTCTCACTTCCCGGCGCCCAGGATCCCCCTCCCCCCACCCCCACCCCGCCACTGCCTGTGGCTCGTCCTCTCCCACAGGTGCCCCCTGTGCACTCGCTGCAGCCGCGGTGGGGCCCTCCCTCCCAGTCACAGCCGCTCCATCCCCACCCACTCCCTCACTCCCCACACCCTCGCCCTCCGCTGGCCTCGGACCTGGTGTGCCAGGGTCAGGGCAGAAAGCGCCAGGAGACTGCCCGCCAAAGCCTCTGCCTGCCCAAGCCTCTGCCTGCCCAACCTCCCTCCCGGTGGGGCTCGCCCTGGGGCTGGGGAGGGTGGGCCATGGCGCAGGTGGGGAGGGTTTGCTCAAGGCTGTGGCTGGGCGGTGGGTGAGAGAGCAGAATACAGGGAGCAGGAGTTGCAGAGGGAGTGGGAGCCAACGGGTGCGAGGGGGGAAGCCCAGGAAGTCGGTCGGTGGAGGTGGGGTCCACCATTCTTCTGACCGGAGGTGGCCAGTGAGGGGAAAAAATCGATTGCAGGCAAGTGCTTCACCCTGGCCTGGGGGGGAGAGGGAGCACCATGCCTGCTGGCTCCTTCAGGGCTAGGTGCCTGTGACCCGGAACCCTCCCGCCCTGCCCCCATGAGGGAGCCTGTGCCCTGGAAGTTCACCTGTGTGCCACCTTCCCACCCAGGGACCAGGTGGGCCCCTATCTGCCCACCTGCTTGTCCCCTGTCCCTGCCCTGCCCTCCAGCCTGGGGTCCTCAGCAAGGGTGAGAGCCTGGAACTCATGCTGCTCAAAGTTCCAGCGGGTTCTCGCTGTAGCTCATCCTCTTCTGAGGAGAACAGTCTCCTGGGGACAGGCAGCCACTGGGGGAAGGACTGGGAGCTTCCGAGGTGGAAGGTGGCAACAGCACCAATGACAATGACCCGCCATTGGTTCCTGGTAAAGCAATGACTGGATTTCCAATGAAGTGTGCCGGAGACAGAATGTGGTCCTGAAAACATCCTGTTGTGTGTCAAGACCCTTTTAAGGGGCTCCACTGGCAGGCCACCCTGTTGATGCACCTGAGCCCACCCACATCCACCTCACTGTCCCTTCCATGGGGAAAGGATCTGAGCCCTGACCGCAGGCTGCCCTAGGACAGAGGGTGCATGTTTGGGGGAGGGCCGGAGCGCGCCCTCTCAGCAAGACGAAGCAGAGGAGGGAAAGCTTGTGCTGGAGGAGGCAGGCCTGTGTTGGGGCCCTCAGAGGGTGCTGGGGCCCATCCTCTTACCCAGGATGTCCCCACATTTGCCCTGCTCCATATCGGTGGGGACAGCACCTGTGGACCTGCTACCTCCCAGGGGAGGTGGGGCCTCTGAGATGAAACCTGGTAGTTCCGCATCCTCTCCACTCCGCAGCTGCCCTGGTGGAGGATGCAGCTCTCTCACTGACTGCACGGCGGGCCAGCTGGGCAAGGTTGGAGAGGCACAGGCTGGACCGAGCTGGGTCCTGGAGCACTTGAGCCCTGAGGCCCATCTCTGCCCCCAGCCCCCAGGGAAGGCTCTGCCCTCTTCTCCAAGGAGCCCCGGCAGACACATTTCCTGATGTTGGGGAGGAGATGCTGCGTGGTGGAGACCCCAGTGTGTGCCAGCCACTGCAGGAAGCCTCTTGTGCACCTGAGCTTTTTCAGCCTGTTCAGCAAGATTGGGCTTTATAGGAGTTGCTTATTGCAGGAAGCCAGGGCTCAAGGAAGTGGCATGACTTAGCCGTGATCACGTGGCCAGTGTGGGGGGTAAACTGTGGCAGGGGCTACAGTGTTGGGTTTTACTACCTATGCCACATCAGTGGGTGGGTGGTCCCTTCCTGGTGGGACTCGGAGTCAGAAAGGCCCCGGCATTGGCTCCTGGTCAGTTCCACAGCCCCCCTCCCCTGACTCCCCACTGACAGGGGAAAGGGCTCTGGAGACGATTTTCCCTTGGGTGAGTAATTTATGTGACTAACATTGCCGCTTCTAAATAATGGCTCTGTGAAATTATGCTCCAGGAAGCAGGCACAGTAGTAGTGGCCTAATTTTGTTCTGCACTCCTCTCGAGTCTAACACAGGAGGTGGGGTGTTTGGGAGGGTGGCAGGGGCTGGCAGCCTGCTCTGCCCGCTTTGGGTCCGGGGCTGCCTGGGCACCTGACAGCAGCCTTGGGGCAGCTGACAGCTCCATGAAGACATGGCGTGTGTCTGATTTAGAATCAAGGGCACATTCAGCCACAGCGTGCCTGCAAGCCCAGACCCTAGGTGCATCTGAGCCCCTGTCTCAACGTGGGTGAACAAAGCACCTCTGGAGAGCTCCTTCTCCCCACCATGCTCCCTTGGGTCCCATGCAGAATGGGCCCAAAACTCTTTGGGTATTTCTTTTAAATTTTTTTTCAAAGATTTTACTTATTTATCTTTAGAGGGGAAGGGAAGGAGAGAGGGAGAGAAATATCAATGTATGGTTGCCCCTCATGCATCCCCTGCTGGGAACTGGCCTGCAACCCAGGCATGTGCCCTGACTGGGAATCAAACTGCGATCCTTTGGTTCACAGGCCCGCGCTCAATCCACCAAGCTACACCAGCCTGGTCTCTTTGGGCATTTCTTTACATGTGAGGAAGGGCCTCCTTGCGTCAGGCATGGGGAGCAGGCTGACTCCCCTCTTGCAGGAGTGAGCCTGCAGGCAGCCCTTCTCTGAGGGTGCACCGTGGGGGAGTGCGGGCTCTCCCAACCTCACAGCACCCCTGCTGACTGAGGGCTTGGGCACTGCTCCAGGGGCCCCTTTGTCTTGAAATGCAATTGTCCCCAACCAGCAAACTTTTGCCTTTTTTGAAGAGGGTTTTTGTCATATGCCTCACACCAGGTCACAACACCCAGCAAAGGGTGCTCAGCACCAGGAGTGGCAAATTCAGGAAAAACAGAAAATGTCCCTCTCCCCTCCTGGCAAGGAGTTCGGGTGAGAGTTCTCCTCTCCCCACAGTGCCTGTGTCTCCGTGGCTGCGGAGCCTGTCCCAGTCCTCACTCCTCATGGGCTTCCTCTCGTCTCCCCGCTGACGTTCTTTAGGATTTTCTCCCTATTCTTCATGCTCCCCAGACCGACTGCGATGCTATTTCATATTTACTTTATTCTGTTTGGAACAGGTTTGTGCTTCTGAGCAGGCTCTTGTCGTGGATCAGCTCCACAGGTGCCCAGGCTTCCTCTCTGAGCGGTGGGTCCGTGCCCCTCCCTGGGCTCAGAGCCCCCTGCAGCCGCTGCGGCCTCCACACCGCGTTCTGAGGACTGGCCTCGGCTCCTCTCCTGGTTCACTGATTCTCTCTTCAACTGTGTCCAGACTGGATACAGTTTTTCCCAAACAGTGATTTTTCACACCCAAGAGTTGTAATTTTCAAAAATACATACCTGCTCATTCACTTCTTAAACAGAAGCCAGATTTATTTTGCAATATTTTTATCCATGACTCATTGAGGATCCTAAACATATTGAACATATCTTGGACATGCTTGTTACATTATAATACTGTTATCCTGAAATGAATCTGCCAGGCCAACTTCAGTTCTGAAGGGCAGAGAGTTTCTCTCTGTCATGGCCAGGGTTCTGGGCTCACCGTCCCCCAGTGCTTGCCCAGCAGACTTCCGTTGCCTCCCCCAACTCAGGACTGGCAGCTGCCCCGTGCATCCTTGCGCTGAGATGGCTCGGGGGCACTGTGGGTCAGCTGAGCAGGGCTCTAGGGAGCGGCTGGGCCTGAGTGACCCCGGCTGGGTCATCACCGCCCCTTCCAGCCCCTTTCAGGACCTTGCCTGGGTCCCCCTTGCTAACCCCCCATCCCCTGGGGGCTCAAGGCACCACTCACACCCTTGTCCCCTTCCTTCTCTCCCTCCTGCCAGTGGAGGTGCTTATTTTCTCTTGACCTTTGCCGTTTTTTAAATGATTTTATTTGTTTATTTTTATAGAGGGGAAGGGAGGGAGAGAAACATCAGTGTGTGGTTGCCTCTCACACATCCCACACTGGGGACCTGGCCTATAACCCAGGCGTGTGCCCTGACTGGGAATCGAACCAGCAATGCTTTGGTTTGCAGGCTTGGGCTCAATCCACTGAGCCATACCAGTCAGGGCAAGCATCACTATTTTTATGAACTATTTCAAACATACAGAAAAGTACAAAAGCTGCATAACCGATACATGCACGTCCATCACCTTGATGGCAGACATTAACATTTCCCATCTTTGTCTCAGCTCTGTCTCTGTAAAATCCTGCACACGCAGCTGCAGTCTTTCCTTCCAACCTGCTCTCCCCAAACTGTGCCCTTCCACACTCTCTCCTGCACACAGGCATCCCCCTGGCCTGTGGCGCCGGCTGTCATCTGCCGCAATGCTCTGCCTGCTCACTGTGTCCCCCTGTGTGCAGCGTGTGTGGAGGTCCCTTCTGGAGAAAGGCTGCCACGGCTGTGGAGGCAGTGGGCCCCGCCACGGAGCACGGGAAGTGAGCCGTCCCGCTGCGGTGACAGCACATCCTGCAGCAGTCTCTCGGGTCCTTTCCTCCGAGGGGGGAGCATTCACGCTGCCTCCGGCGGGCTGGCTGGCAGCTGCAGGGGCAGGGAAACCAGCTGCTCTGGGACCACAAGGCTAGGGCTCTGGGGGGTGACACAGATGCTGCTCCCCAGGGGAGGGTGTTCATGGGAACCAGGTGGACACCGGCAAAGCCTCTGCAGCCTGAGGTCTAGCTCCTTGCCACGCGAAAGGCCTGGCACCCTCCTGTTGGTTACGCGAGGTCACCCAGAGTCCGGCTTTGGGGTCACACAGGAGAGCAGGGCTCAGTGGGCATCACTGCACTTCCAGGTGGCATCCTGGATGTGGAGGACCCGCTGTGCCCAGCCGATGTCTTGGCCTGCTAATTATTCCTCCTGACTCTGGGGAGGGTCCCTGAGGGTCCCTGAGGAGGTGATACCTGCCATACTCGGCTCCTTACCTGTGAGGTGGGAATAGTGATGCTGTACTGAGACGGTGCTGGCCTCAGACAGGAGGATGGCTGTGGCCAATCGGGGGACCACCCCGGGAAGGTGGGGGATACAGGGATGGTCAGGTCTCTGCAAGTCACTGCAGTAGCAACAGATGACATGTTGGCGTCTCAACTCAGGTTGCTGTCCCCTCGCTCCTTCCTCTCTGGGCTCGTTTTCCAAACAATTTGCTTAATGTGATTCCCAGCCAAGTTGAACATGGATAATCGTGTTTACCCTATGACCTGAGTAATCCTGCGCCTCCTGGGGTGGACGGGGGAGGGGGCGGGGGGGGGGGAAGTGCCTGGCCGTCCCATTAAGTGCCCGTATCCTCCCTCCTCCTCCTGCAGAAAGGACAGGATTCCGCCCTTGCGGCCATGGAGCCTCTGTTCCCCACCTCCAGACCAGCCAGCTGCAATGCCTCCTCCATGGCCACTGAGTGGCAGACCAGTGGAGGTGGCGAGAATGCGACGATGGCAGGACCGGTGCCCTCGCCGGGAGCCCGAGCGGTGGTGGTGCCGGTGCTCTACCTGCTGGTGTGCGCGGTGGGGCTGGGCGGCAACGCGCTGGTCATCTACGTGGTGCTGCGCCACGCCAAGATGAAGACCGTCACCAACATCTACATCCTCAACCTGGCGGTGGCCGATGTGCTCCTCATGCTGGGGCTGCCCTTCCTGGCCACGCAGAATGCTGTCTCCTACTGGCCCTTTGGCCCTGTGCTGTGCCGCCTGGTCATGACGCTGGACGGCATCAACCAGTTCACCAGCATCTTCTGCCTGACCGTCATGAGCGTGGACCGCTACCTGGCCGTTGTCCACCCTATCCGCTCCACGCAGTGGCGCCGCCCGCGGGTGGCCAAGCTGGCCAGCGCTGCAGTCTGGGCCTTCTCCCTGCTCATGTCTCTGCCCCTGGTGGTCTTCGCGGACATCCAGGAGGGCTGGGACACCTGCAACCTCAGCTGGCCAGAGCCCGTGGGTCTGTGGGGTGCCGTCTTCATCATCTACACTTCTGTGCTGGGCTTCTTCGGGCCGCTGCTGGTCATCTGCCTGTGCTACCTGCTCATCGTGGTGAAGGTGAAGGCCTCGGGCGTGCGTGTGGGCTCCACGAGGCGGCGCTCAGAGCGCAAGGTGACACGCATGGTGGTGGTGGTGGTGCTGGTGTTCGTGGGCTGCTGGCTGCCCTTCTTCATCATCAACATCGTCAACCTGGCCGTCGTCCTGCCCGAGGAGCCCGCTGCCGCCGGTGCCTACTTCTTTGTGGTCATCCTGTCCTATGCCAACAGCTGTGCCAATCCTGTGCTCTATGGCTTTCTCTCTGACAACTTTCGCCAGAGCTTCCGGAAGGTTCTGTGTTTCCAAAAGGGCTACGGCACTGAGGATGTGGATGCCACGGAGCCACGGCCCAAGAAGACCAGCCAGCTACAGGAGGCCACGCTGGCCGCTCGCAGCTCAGAGGCCAATGGGCTCATGCAGACCAGCAGACTGTGAGGGCTGCAGGTGGGAGTTCTCGCTGGGCCAAGCCTTTCCCGGGGATTCGGGGACCTGCTGAGGTGCTCCCCAGCAGCCTGAACACTCCCCATGGAGTGAGGGCAGCTGCCTGGGCTGAGGTTGTAGGTGGTTCTGCAGTGACGAGCTGCCACTTCCACCGGTCTGTTCTTGTTGCACAGGCAGGGGTTCCGGGGTCTTGGGCTGGAGAGGGTAGGAGCCGCCCAGGGGTCCCAGGCAATGGTCAGGGCATCAGGACCTGCCAGTCCTGCTCCAGCCTGTGTCAGCCTCCCAGACCAAGGGAGCAGCCATTAGTGTGAGCTAGTGACCACCCACCCAGCCCCCGCCCTCTTGCCACGTGTGTCCCGCCTCGGGTCAGCCCTGCACCACCTGATCAGCGCCAAGTGCCACACTGTGAAATTAAAGACTTCGAATGTCCTGGGCTCTGGCCTATGCCCCCCTGGCTCCTGGCACCTGGGAGCTTGTTGACTTTAGGTCTAGCAGGTGTGAGGAACAGAAGCTGCAAATGCCCCCAGGGCAGTGAGAGAGGGTGCTGACCCACCCCCTGACGGTCCATCTCCCTTCCTCCTAGCCACAGTCCCCTGGTGAGGGGAGCGAGAAATGGGGACTACAGGTCCCGTGGTCAGAGTGGGCGGGGAAGGAGGCAAGTGCAGAGGGAGAGCAAGGAGCTGAGCTTGGGGGTGAAGAGTCAGCCCCCAGGTTTCTGGGTGAAGGGGTAGAAGCACAGGTGTCCAGAGGGGTTCAGTGCAGGGGGTCTGGGTCACCGGGACAGGCTGTTCTGGGAAGGGGGCAGGTGAGGACACCGGAACATACAGTTACCTTGCCTGCTTTCAGCAGGGCCTTTGGGCTGGGGAGGGAGCAGAGATGAAAGCAGAAGAGGAGAGATATCCAGACAGCAGTGTGGGGAGCGGCTGGCCTCTCAGTGCAAATAGCAGCCGGCTGGAAGAGACTATGTGGGTGGATGCAAATGCCAGCAAATGCCAGGAATTTCTGTGTCCCCCAGACTGGAGTGATCCCATCTACCTTCCAGAAATGCTAGCAACTCCCACCACCCCAGGTCCACAACTGGGTCCCAGAGATGTGTGCCTGGGGCCCTGAGAGCCGTGGGCCTCTACCCAGGGCTGGGCAGAAAGGTCCAGGGTGTAGGGACTGACTCAACCTGCAGACCCCCTGCCTGGGACAGCCCTGATGAATGCCACCTCACCTGAGCTTCCTCTGCAGCCCAGAGCAGGACCCTAACCCTCAGGTGGGCACAGGGAGTGAGGGAGCTGTGCTGGGAGGTGAAGCCCTGGGTCTTGCCACTGACCCTAGGCAGAGGCCAAACCTTGGAAACAGCGGCATAATGAGGGCGCTAGAGTTTGAAAACCACTCTCCTGAATAAATTAGAGAATAAATGTTTGACTCCTTCCCAAAGCAAATATTGTTCCTGGAGCCAAGAAGCCAGTGCAAATCAGAGCGCGTGGTTAGGAGGAGGTGGGCAAACACTCAGCCAGAGTGATCAGTTGGCGCTTAGAAGATGCCATTGTGGGAGGTGTAAACAATAGGGTTAAAAGGGTTGGTGTGAACTTGCCTGGGGGCTGTGCATGGGGGCTCCTCTCACTTCCTGGGAGGGACCAGATCTGAATTTGGCCTCAACTGATTGGGGAGGAGCTTGCTGGGGCCTCTGTCCTTGGCTGCCTGCCTCAAGGCCTCCAGGCTGTCTCTGCCACTCCTGGGCTCAGTTGGGGGCAGGGGGGCAGCTCCTCCACGTGGGGCTACGGAGCCTGAGACTGGAGTCACTGGGAGCTGGTGGCTAAATGCACCCTCACCTTTCCTGGGGACTGGCATCCTGGGGAGGGGTAGGTGCCCCGGGAGAAACTGAGGTCCATCCCACCTGCTCTCCGCATCCCTCGGTCAGCCCCCCACTTGGATCTGAATGTGAAGCTCAGCCCCCCCCAATGACTCTGGGAGTGAGCAGATGGCTCGGAAATCTCTGCCCAGATCAATTTCTCCGGACTGATTCCAGTGCGCGAGCTCCCTCCCCGGCCGTGCCAACTGAGAGCGCCCACGTGGGGGGAACAGACGCCAGCAGCACCCTGATCTGTTCCTGCCCGATGGGGTGTGAGTGTGTGTGTGCATGTGTGCCTGTATGTATGTGACATAAGTGTGCTCACGCCCCAGGGCCTGACGGACCCAGTGGGTGGAGGAGCCTGTGGGATGTTCCAGGGGATCCTGTGCAGCCCATGACCCTGGGTTTGGGTGGGAGCTGGGGAGGGAGCTGGTGGTCGTTCCGGACAGACACCGATGCTCAGGCGAGGGTGGGTCACTGAGTGGGAGGGGAAAAGGACCCTCCCCGAGGCCTGTCATGGACAGAGCAGGAGTGTCCCGGGGGGGAGCATGAGCCCCAGGAGCCAGTAGACCTGACACAATGGACCTGGGGATAGGGCCCAGCCTGGCTGCAGCCCTCCCTCACTCAGCACAAGCTGGGGACAGCTGAAGGGCCACAGAGCCGCCACACTGCTCGCAGGTCTTGGTCCCAGCCTTGAGTGGGATGGGTGGGGTGGTGTAGAGCACGTACCCTCTGGGAGAGGTGACCTGTTTTATGGGCTCTCCCTCTGCATCGATGGGTTTTATTGGCTCTGGTGGCTTCCACAATGACCTTGCTCAGGAAATCCAGCCCCGGGGGCAGAATGAGCTTGCCCTGGGATAGCGTGCAGAAGCAGGAGGGGGCTGTTTGCCTGGCAGGGCTGGGCACAGGGTGGGAGTGTAGTGCAGTGGTAGCCTAGCTCCCTCAGGCAGCGAAGGTGCTGTGACCCCACAATGAGGGAGACAAAGGCCAGCCCACCCTGAGGTTGGTTGAAGCTGCGTCCCCAGCCTGTCTCCATCAGCACACCACGTTGGGAGCTCAGGGTGGAGTCCTGAGCAGGGGTCGGCAGGCCCACCCCCTCAGGAGTCCTGGGGCAGAGCAACAAGCTAAGGAAGGGGGGACATCAGGAAGGACGCACCACAGGAACCTGGGGCCACAGAGATCTGTGGTGTCCTTAGCAGGTGTCAGAACAATTGGATGACATTGAAAATGGGATCTTGCCCTGGCTGGTGTAGCTCAGTGGATCGAGCGCGAGCCTTCGAACCACACAGTCGTGGTTCGATTCCCGGTCAGGGCACATGCCTGGGTTGCGGGCCAGTTCCCAGCAGGGGACTCAAGAGAGGCAACCACACATTGATATTTCTCTCCTTCTCTCCTTCCCTCCCCCTCTAAAGAAAAATAAATAAAATCTTTAAAAAAAAGAAAATAGGATCTTCACTGGTCACTTATCAGGGCTCCCGAAGAAACATGGATCTCTGGGCTGGATGGAGACGGGGACCTGGGGAGACAGCTGGATCCACAATCCACCCCTCCTCCACCTGGCCTTGGGGGCAGGGTTGCCTCCCCAAGCCCAACTGCCACCTCCCCTCCCTCAAGTCCAAGGGCACTGCCTGCCCTCTGTAGACTGGCCGATGCCATCCTGGCTCCTGAGGGCTGGTCTAGCTACCACAGCTCTGAAGGACGTTTTGTTGGATGAATAACCAAGTGACATTGAATGATGAGGGTTCTGCCCAGGTGGGAGCTTTACCTTGAAGGTCCTTGACTGCCTGGAAGCCTGGGCAGGGTCCCCCTCCCTGCCTTTCCCTGTCTTGGGGCTCTCACCCTGCTCCAGGCACCTTGCCCTTCCCCGTGCCAGGCGCACCTTCTCCCGCCCCCTTCGGGCTCTGCACTGTACCTGGGGACGAAGCCGCAGCTGCACATCTGCCAGGTCTGTGCTGATGGAGATCAGAGGGCACCATCCGGGCCTGTGGGTGGGGGGCTGGGGCACCTCCCTCCCCTGACTCCTGCCTGGGGTGAGGGGTGAGGCCCTTTCTAAGGGGGGGTCTCTTCCTCTACATTTGCATACACAGGTGGAGGGGCTGGGGGAGGGGTTATGGAGCGACTGCTAATGGGATTTGTTTGTGGATCGTGAGAATATTCTGGACATAGAAGTGGTAGTTGCACAACATTGGGAAAGTGCAAAAGCCACTGAAGTTGCTCACTTCGAAATGGTAAATTTTGGTATATGAATTTCACCTAAATTTGCAAAATGAATGTTTTCTTGGAATTCCACTAAGCAGATAAACCTAATATGGATAAATTGGCTCCCAGACAGGATCCCATCTCTCGGGAGAAGGTGGCAGGGCTTTCCCTGTATTCGCTTTTCCAGCTTTTTTCTCTCGGCACAGGCGTGTTCATTCCAGATCACCACCGAGCCACACAGCGGGGGCTTCCCGCCTGCCGTTCTGACTGCGGTGGACTCCCCTTGTATCCCCTCGGTGGTCAGGGCAGCAGCTGGCCTCATTCATTGATTTTCCTGACTCTGGCCTCTAACCAAGGGCGTCTTTGATCACCTTGCAGAGGGTGCATTTGTCTCATCCTGCCCCTCAGTTCTCAGTCGCTGTTTGTGTGTGTTTTTAATAAATAAGCCCAGAGGGTATGAGGGTGATGCTGGCACTGCCTTCTTGTCCTGGCCTCTCTGGCCCTGTCCTCTGGGCTGTTCCTAGCGTGGGCCCCTCAGCAAGGGCTTGGCTGCAGTCGAGACTCGCCTCCACACCAACCCTATTCTCTGAGGATGCAGCAGCTTTGGCACTTGGAGGTGGTCAGATGCCCTTCTTGGCCAGACCTACTCTGGCCTCCTGAGTCGGCAGCTTGGAGCAGGGCCTGCCCCTCAAAGCTTGGCCAGGCCACCCCAGCACCTGCCTGCCCAGGCCGCTCTAAGGGCTGTGTTTGTGCCATGGGGTTAGAAGGAGGTAGAGTGGCTGTGGCCTGCAGACTTCCCCTGCCCAGGGCGGCCCCGCGCCCTGTGATCTAGGCCCCACCACTGCGGCTCCAGGGCCCTCAGCACCAGGCTGGCTGGAAAGAGCATGGGTTTGTTTGGGGCCAGCAGACAGGGGCTTTTCCCCCGGTCCCTCCTGGCCAGGCTGGCCCACAACACACAGAGGGTCTGGGGCTCCTGGTCAGGTTGGGGGGGGGGGAATCCAGGGTCTAGGAGGACTGAGGGAGGCCAGGGTCCTTCCAGTTCCCCAGCAGACACCTGTTCCCGTCCAGACACCTTTATCTCTATCGCAGAACCCTCCCCGCCACGGTGTCGCCCATTAGCACTAGCTCCTGATGCGCCCACGGGTTGCCAGGTTCCCCGGGCGTTTCCAGCTACCCCACCCATAAAACAACACAGGCCAAAGGGCCAAAGTGCAGCCTGAGGCTCAGCCCAGCTTAGCATCCAGGGCCCCTCTCAACCCTCCTGCTTCTAGCAGAGTCTGGCTGCACCAGCCCACAGTGTTCTGCCCCCCATCCTTGGCTACAAGGAGCCTTGTTGCTACCTGCTGTGTACCATGGAGGGCGTGGTCCAGTCTCAAGTTTCCCATGTCAAGGGTCCCCTTTGAGTCCCCTGAGGTGCTGGGTCTCAAGGCACAGACACTTGCCTGTCCTGACCGCATCTGTGGCTTTTTCAGGACAGGGTCCTATTTTGTCTGAACCCAGGACCCAGTGGGGATGCCCTGGGCTGGCACTGGAGGTTTGGAATCACCGCCCCACCCAGGTCTGCTTCCCTGTGGAGCTGCAGGCCTGAATGTGGGACGTGAGTGTTTCGTGCCTGGGACTGCAGGAGCCCCACCTTCCCCGCCCAGGGCTGGTCTGAGGTGGCAGCCCCTAAGGTCACACCTGCACAGCCCTTGTGGGCCAGCCTGTGAGCAGGAGTACGTGGACACGTGCAGGCAGGGTCTGTGCTGTGCTGAGATGTGCCCACTGCTCAGGAGGCTGCAGGCCCAGGCTTCAGGGTGGGCAGCTAGCACAGAGCCCCTCTGCTCACAGACAGGCAGGCCCTGCAAAGACAGCAGCCCTCTGTCCAGGCCACAGTGAGCAAGGACAGTCCCATCAATGGAGTGCCAGCTCTGAGTGCTGCACACACTGGGAGTTCTGCAGACCCTGCCAGCCTTCATTTCTGCCTTTGTCTGGGCCTTCGTGACCCTGTCCCCTCCCTCGGCTCTCTGCGCATCAGTGGGTGGGCAGACTCCTGGACCAACCTCAGCTCAGGGGTTTGTGTTCCCCTGGAATAACTGAGCTGCCTGGCGGCAGGGGAGGGCTACTGTGTTCCCACCATAACCCCCTCAGGGCAGGCACAGGAGGTGTGGATCCCCACCCCTTTCTAGACTCCCCCCATCAGCTAGTCATTGTCCTGAGAACGTTCCCCAGCCCCAGGGCTGGATGCATGTGAGGTTCGTTTCATAATGAGCTGGGGTCCTGATGGGAGTGGGAAGAGGGGAGCACATGCCAGGCCAACCTCCCTGTGGGCCCTGGGCCCTGAAGGTGGGTAAGGATAGAGGGGGGCCTGCACCTGCCCAGCTCCCGTACAGCCCCAGGCCACCTGGCAGGCAGCCTGCTCCTGGCACGTTGTTGGGAAAAGGGGGCTTGGGGCTGCCACCAGCCACTTCCTACCACTTCCTGCACCCCAGCTGGGGGCCTCAGGACTCTCCTTCTATGAGGGCTCTGACATCTCCTGCTCAGCTGGCCAGCCTGCAACTCCAGCCACCTCCACATGACCCAGGACCTCAGCTAGCCCTCCAGGCTCTGACAGTTCCACATGCTGCCCCTGCCAGGGCCTCACTGCCCCAGAACCTTTGCTCAGGGGGGAGCAGCCACGGGCGGAGATGCCAGGGGAGGCCGCACAGAGACAGCGGCAATGATGGGCCAGAGGGGCTGGGCAGGAGGTTCTAGAATGGCCAGGGACATGTGGCAGGAAAGAAGCAGACTCAGAGGGGACTGCAGGGTGGGGCAGCCTGATGGCTTCAACCTGCGGGGTGGACTGAGGCCTCCTGTGCAGTGAGCATGGGGAAGCTCCACCCACACGCACACCTGCAGGGTTGGGCCTGGGCCCACTGAGGGCTCCTCAGCACCAGGCCCCGACTTTAGCATGTCTAAGCGTAAGGTGTGGGGCTCCCCAGGGCTTTCACAGGCTCTGGCGCACATCTCGGTGTGGTCTTCCTCCACCACGCAGCTCATTCCAGACACACAAGGGAACTCCAGAAGCCCCAGATAATCAGCCCCCTGAGCAGGACTCTGTGTTCACCAAACACTTGCGTCTCCTCCCATTCACCGCCCTCTGACACCCACGGAATCCAGCACTGGTCTTGCTCGAGTCAGCTCCGAGAGCGCTAATGCCTGCATTTGACCCCAGGCCTCCCCAGCGTCTGGCCTGGCACCCAGTAGGTGCTTTGCAAATGTCTCTAAGGCAGTGGTGTTGGCACAGCCCTTTATAAGTAAAATGGTTGCTCAACCAGAAGGCAAACTCCGCAGCATCTAGAGATGTCCCACCAGCCTGTCACACACCCAAGCGTGCCCAGGTCTCCCTCTGGAACCATTTGGCATGAACCCTTGGTCCGTACCCCTCCCGCCAGACCAGCCCAGAGTCTCTCTCGGTCCCGTCACACCGCTCGGCTCAGTGTCTGCATGCAGTTGGTGCTCAATCAGTGCACACAGTCATAGCTCAGACACTGCCAGTATCAGTCTCATCCATGAGGGCAAGGCCAGGCTGGGGTGTCCAGGGCACGAGTGCTGTCCAGGGCTGGCAGTTGGCAGCGTGGGGTCTCTGAGGCAGCTAAAGTTCGGTGGCAGGCTTGACCAGGTGGCCGCTGAAGGTGACGTAGAGGTCCCCACGCTCACCGTAGATGGCGTTGTCTTGGTCACGCTGGAACATGCGCACCCAGACCGTGTCACCTGAGGCCAGTGGCAACAGCAGGCTCTGGGTCTGCATGACGCTGCGCTCACTGGGCTGCGCGAACAGCACAGCGGCAGCCTGCCGGTTGCACATGATGTGCAGGTAGGTCTCCTTGTAGTTCCAGGTGTGCACAGTGAGGCTCAGGAAGTACACGCCAGGTACAGTGCAGAGGAAGTGGCCGGACACCAGGTCAAAGGCGTCGTGCAGGTTCACCAGTTCCGTGTCAAAGGGCACAGCCTGGAAGGCTTTGATACTCTGCAGCCCCTCACGCCGGCCCACTGAGAAGGCTGCATAGCTATGCTGGCACGGGGTGCCGGGCAGCCCTGTCTGCCCCTTCTGGCCCTTGTGACCCCAGAGGCCCCGGGATCCTGGAGGGCCCTCCTTTCCGCTCCTCCCAGAGCGACCTCTGACCCCTGTCTCGCCCTTCTCACCTGCAGGGGAGCATGCAGAAGCCTCTGGTCAAGGCCTGGGATCTACTCACTAACCACCTGGCCTTGTGAGGGACCTCACATCCCCAGCCTCTGTCTCCTCGTCTGTACGATGGGTGCAGGGCAATGAGGAGCCACACCCCGAAGTTGTGGCTGTTCTAGGGCCCATGCAGACTATCGAGTGGGGTCGGTAGAACAGGGGAATGATGACAGTCCAGGCAGCAGCCCAGGGAAGGGTCCGAGCTAGGCTTTGAAAGACGAGAGGGCTAGGAAGTTGTTACTCAAGTCCAACCCCTGTGGCCTGCTGTCTGCCACAAGACGGTGCCCAGTGAGCTGAGTCTCTCTTGCCTTTTCCCACGGGGTCCCAACCCTCCCTGCCCGACCTCTGGTGGGCACTGAGCCTGGGACGGGCCATGCAGGTTGGGTAAACAGATTGAAGGGAGCCTCAGTTCCCCTCTCTTCACAGCCCCCTCCCAGGCCATCTTATTCCTGTTTGAGGGGCCAGCTGGGGGGACTGATAGCCTTTATGAGGCTGTCGTGAGCAGAGAGCCAGGGCTCTCTGTGGCTGGCCGGGCCCCAGGTGCCTTCCCAGGGCCACTCTGGAAAATCAGGGCCTCCGAGTTTTGCCCTGCTCTCCTGGCCCCTCTTTCCTATGTCCCTCAGTGTGGGTGTCCCTATGGGGCAGGGCACAGGGTGGGCCACCTCTCTGTGACACTCACCTTTGAGGATTGAGAGGTCGATGGTGGGTCGCACGTGGGACAACTGCACCCACTTCTCCCTGTTACTCCCAGGGGTGAATGAGCCGGGGGCAGCTGGGGGCCAGGCCGGGTGGCAGCAGGTCACACACGGCCACTGAGGCAGCCCCAGGCTGGGCCAGGTGGGCAGCACCAGGAGGAGCAGGAGGGCAGGTGCCGCCATCTGGACCACAACCTAGGAGATGGGTTGTGGAGCGGGGAGAAGAGGAGGGCGTCTGAGAAGGAGATGCCCCGCTGAGCCCCCCTCCTCAACCCCACAGCAGCCAGCTGTGCCCCCTTCTCTGGGGAGCCAGCAGATGGGACCTATGTGGGTCACAGAGCTGGGGGCCCTCAAGGTGCAGCAGTGGGCAGGGCCAGAGCTCATCCTGCCCCAGACAGAGGCCTGGCACACCCTTCTCCGATTCTCAGTGCCCCACCCCTGACAGACATTACTGGTGGAGCCCAACACTCTTTCGCCCAGGCCTGGCTGTGGCCTCAGAATCCTCCTGCAGGACCACCACCAGGGCCACCACCCATCTGAGGGGCCTGCACAGGGGACCACTCACACCTGCCCTTCCAGAGGCCTTAGCAAAGTGGCCCTGGCAGCCCCACCCAGTCTTAGCTGGTATTTTCAGGCTTCTAAGTGGCTGCTCCCTCTGTGGCCCCAACCCCTCCCAGGGCCTTAACTCTCCAATGTATCAGGCACCCTAACTGCCTGCAGCCTGGGAGCCCTGGTCCCCAAAGCCCTCATGGCTGGAGACCCTACGCCTGGCAGATCAATGGGAGCTGCCTTGGCAAAGGGGGGGCTCGGAATCAGCCCTCTGAAACCCCACCCTTTTGTAGCCTCAAAGAGCCCTCGGGGCGGGGCAGCTTCAAGGAAGGGCAGTACCCCAACCCCTGGAGCCCAGGTTGGGAGGGGCCTATGTGAGGCCCCTTCTACCCGCTGCCTAGCTGGGCAGAGGGAGCACCCTAGTCTTGTGCTCCCAGGGGGGAGAGGGAGGGCTACTTGGGAGGCTACCTCATGTGACCCTTCACCCTGTCATGGAAAAGATGGTATGTAACCCCCACTAGTCCTGGGCCTCCTGCCTCCTCACACCCTCCCCTGGGACACCCCGACCCCTGGCCCATTCATGCCGGGAGGGGCACCACTTCCCAGTTCAACCAGCCGCTATGGGGGCCCCTGGGTAAGCCCTGCATGCACCTGGGCCTCAGTTTACCCCTGGCAAGTGGGTCCTGCCAGTCCTGGTCTCTCCAGAGGCTGCACCCAGGAGGCTCAGCCAAAGGTCGGCATGTGAAGTGAGGGTCATTCCTCCTCCCTGTGGCCTGACCTTGCTGAGCGAAGACCCAGGCAGCTTCCTCCAGGGAGCCCTCTAGAACATCGGTCCTGGGCAAAGTCCTTCCTCTTGCATAGAGAGCCTGGGACCCACTTTCAAGCTTCCCTTCCCCGGCAGATGGGACCCACATCTCTCCACCCACCTCCCCTCCCCACCCCAACCTCCGGAGCCCAGGAGACCCTGCAAGGCCCCCTTGGATTCCTCCCATGCAGGGATCTGATGGGAGTGGGTGTCTCCAAGGGATCCCACCTGTGCCACTGGAGCCCCACCTCGTCCCACCGGCAGTCTGGGGTCCTGGGCGTCCTAGCCGCCTGGCCTGCCCCGAATACAGCCTGGGTTGGAGCTTCCCTTCTGTTGGGGTCTGGGGGGAGCACAGATGCCTGCAAGCCCATCCTGCCCAGGGTGGCTATGAATACCCGGCTCGCCCCTCGCTCCCTGTTACCATTTCACGGTCGGTGCTGCTGCCTGTCTGGCTGTCTCCAGCGTCACTGCCCCAGCAGCCTGTGAAAGAGCCTTTTCATGCCCCCCCCCCCACCGCCCCCAGCCAGGCGCCCACGGCTTCCCCTGGGCCATCCAAGACCAACAGGCCTCCAGCCAGCTTCAGAACTCCCTGCAGGAGGCTCGTAGGGCCCTGCCGCCTGCCCCTGGCCTCCCTCTGCCAGCTGGCCACCTGCCAAAGGGCCTGCGCAGCCTTGCCACAGGGGCTCCAGGGTCCTCCTGCCAGCCCTGTGCCATGGTGTAGGCCTGGGGGCCTGGGGTCGGGGACTGGCAGGTCGGGGTATGGTGCTGTGGGCTGGCCGCCTCCTCCATTTGGGGTACAGTGACTTAGGGCAGGGCAGGAGAGGCCAGAGTTGCAGCTGGGAGGAGACTGATCAGGGGGACAGAGGCCAAAGTGGGGTAGGGCAGACCAGGGACCAGCTGGTGATGGTGACAACCTCCTGTCCCTGGCTGGGCAGTAAGGGCTAGGGCCGGTGGACAGAACCCAGAGGAGCAGTGTCTACGCAGGCCCATGGCCCCTGCCTGAGCCCTTCCGGGTCAGGGTGCCCAGCAGACGGAGAAGCCTGCTACGGCACCCGGTTGGGGGGCGCCCAGCATCAGCCTACCCTGTCAGTGGGTAAGGGCTTAGTTCCTGTTATGCCCACCAGTGGGAATGACTCACAGGGCCCCCCAGGGAGCGACAGGCAAGGGCTTCACCCACCATGAACCTGAAGCTGAGCCCACGCTGGGGCCTGGCCTGGGCCCTGCTTTGAGTCTGGATAGCTGGGCATGGGACTCAGGTGCAGAACCTTGCGCCCTGGCCTGTGGACATGAGGACATGCAGTTCCTGGGAAGTGTGCCCCCCTCACACCAAGGCAGGCCACGTGTAGGGCAAGCACCAGCTGTGGCCTGGGAGACAAGCCGCTACAGACAGCCCAGGCCAACGAACCCATTCCTGCTATTCCGGGCCCAGCCACAGGCCCAGTTCTCTCTGCAGCTCCCCAACCCCGGTCCTCCTCACTGACCGCCAGGTTGGGGCACGAATGGGAGGGACCGGGGAGGCTGAGGCAGCCCCACCTGTGGGGGTCTTGCTGTGGCAGGCTAAGGGCGAGTGGGACTGGCGAGGGCTGTGGGTGGAAGCTGCACCAGCTGGAGCCAGTTCCCAGACTGGCCCCACCCCCGGGAGATGACAGCTTACTCCAGCAGGCCCTGCCACTCCCTTTGGGGACAGCTGTCTTCACCTGGAGGGTGGCACAGACAGAGGGCGTGTGAAGCTGCAAGCCCTGAGTGCTGACTCACCTCCCTGCGGCCCCTGCAGCCCCTGTGCCTTGTGGTCTGCCTCTGAGACCCGAGGCAGTTCAGCAGGCGGCACTGAAGGCCGTGCGTGGCCAGGGCCCTGCCTCTCATCGCCGTGTCCCTGTGGAGTCAGTGGGCCCAGGACAGGCTGGGGGCTCTTCTCTGTCCACACAACTGTTACCTCTGAGGCTCCCACAGGAAGGCAGATGCCCAAGTTCTGCTGCTCCCTGCACCTGAGCCTTGATTTCCCACCTGCAAGTGCGTACCCATGGGCCCAGAAGCGAAGGGAGTGCTGGATGGGCATGGGGGAGGCACAGCCGTCAGGGTGCCAGAAGCTTCACCACGCTGTGGGGCTGATGTCCGACCCTGTGCCTCCCGCTGCCCACGCCCCGACTCCAACAGGCAAAGCAGCCCCCCAGAAGGGAGGTGGGCGTTCGCTGTGAGCCCCCTTTGGGGAGGATGCGGGGAGTTAAGTGCGCCTGGCATGCCGGGTGGGTCTGGGCTGAGCGAAGGCCTCTGGGGCCCGGGCTGGGTGCACCGCTTCCGCTGGCAGGCCGGCCAGGCTCTGAGCGGGGGTGGTCAGCAAGCTCCGCAGGTGACTCAGCGGGTGGCAGGAGGACGAGGCTTCTGGACAGAAATAGCCATCACTTGGATGTGCTGCCTGACATCTCCGTGACAACGGCAAGGTGGCGGGTGCTGTGGCCCCACGGGGTCAGCTGCCCACACAGGGTCTGCAGAGGTTGAATTTCGACTGGTAGCAACTGGCCAGCTTGGGGTGGACATAGCTGTCCACGCCTACCCCAAGCCCCACGGAGAATTTGACTTGCTGCCTGGAGCCATGGTGCAGCTCCGGGGCCTGGTCAGTGCTCTCCACAGGGTGACACGATTTCCAGCCTCACAGATGGCCAGCAGAGGACGCACAGTGAAGCCCAGCAGTCAGGCAGCCCCCCGGGACCACACCCGCCACCCTCCCTGCCTGATCTCACCGCCAAGCTCTGGAAATAATGAGCTTTGAACAGCCCCCCTCACTGGGCTCCCATCAGCTGCCACCCTCCAGGAGGCCTGCACAGGGCGGCCCTCAGCGCTGATGGGGACGCTGCCTTGGCCACAGGGTGGTAATGGGGTCTAAGTGGCAGGAGTCGGCACAGTGGGAGCCATTATCTCCAGGCCTATTAATGGAAGTGTCCCTGAGAGTCCTGCCTATGAGCTGCTGCTGGGGAGGAGACAGCAGAGGGGGGAGGGAGGGGGTGTTGAGAGGGGGCAGGTGCGGGCGGGGAGGCACAACAAGGGGAGCCTCACTGCCACCCCACCCCCAACAAAGTGCCTGGCCCTCCCTGGGGAGCACCGTTCTGTCCAGAGAAGTGGACACGGGGTACGGAGTGGTACGGGGCCAGCTGGGTAGCAGGGACCCTGCGGTTTCCTTGCAGCCACACCGCTGCCTGACTCACTCACTAGCTGGCTGAGAAGGGGCTGGACAAGAAGACTGGCCACCCAAAGGTAACCAAGGTGGCTGGGCATGAAGGCCCTCCAGATATTCCCGCCTCCCAGGCCAGGGTCTGCCTTCCCTGGTCCCTGCCCTGTGCCAGGTGCAGGGAGAGGTCTTGAGGGTTTTCCCAGGGGCCCGACATCACCCAGGGGTATTGAGGCACCTGGGATGCCGGAAGCCCCCAAGGTGTAGTCCTTCAGGGAAGAGGCAGGCTGGCGGTACGTCCAGACGGCTCCGCCCCAGGTTCCCCTCCCACTGGCGAGGGGAGAGCCTATCGGCCTCCCCATGACAACATCCGGGGCCCACGGAAGACCAAGAGCAGGTTATTGTTGCAACGACAAGAGGCTGTGACGAGTGGTGTGGCTCTGGTGGGATGAGAGGGGACCCTCACTCTGAAGCATCCTGCAGGTGGCCCAGATGGGCAGAGAGACCGTCTAGGCCTGGGCTATGGTCGGAGCTGGGGAGGGGCCTGGCCTCACGTGGCCAGCTTGAGTGATGAGGAGGGGTTTCTATCGACCTCTACTGACCCCTCTCTGCAGGGGTAACCGGGCCTGCCCTGGGCACCAGGAATTGCCCCTTCCAAGGAAGGCTCCACTCAGAGCCCACGCCACAGTTGGAAAGCTAACATGCTCTTTATTTGAGGGGTGGGGGGCAGGTGCCTGCCCGAGTCTGGCCGAGGACAGTGGGGCTGCTCTTCTATGGCGCCAGCCTGGCTCACTGGTAGCCAGCCAGCCGGAGGACGGTGGGGTAGTGGGCACGGTGGGCCATGCACTTCTGGCGGTCGATGAAGATGCTGTTGGTTTTGACGGCGATGTCCTTCTCCAGGCTCATGCGCGTGTCCTCCAGGTTGCGCAGCGACTGCTCTGCTTCTAGAAGCTTCTCCCTCAGTGCTGAAAGGGACATGTTCAGCTCCTGTACCTCACTCACCAGCCTGGGGGATTTGGAGGAAGGAGGTGTGAGCTGGGCCGTTACCAGAATACTGGGGCCTTCGGGCTGGGAGGGGCGAGGCCTGACATTCAGAGGCTAGGAACCCCGGCGGGGGGGTCTTGGCCCAGATATCCATAAAGGACCCCAAAGGTCCCCGAGGTTAGCCCACAAGCAGAGCTGAGGAGTGACTGAGGCCGGGCTCTATAAGAAGCTTCAAGGCTCCCCATGGTGCCTTCTCTTCCTGGTGTTTGGAAGCAGGCTGGACATGCCCTCAGAGCTGAGTAAAGCCCCAGTCTCCTGAAGGAACCAAGAGACAGGGAAGAAGGATGGCCGAGGTGAGCGGGGTGGGGGCAGCGGAATCGTTCTGCTCACAAGGGCAGCGAGGCACTCCCTGAGTCAGAAAAACAAAAAACAGGATCCCACCTATGGCTCCAGCCCAGGCTGTGGGCCCACTGTGACTTCAGAAATGTGGACTGGTCTGGGACACAGGGGGACTCAGCCTCTGAGACCCCGAGATTCCTCACTGGGACGACTGCACAGCACCGGGTAAAATGGGAAGTGCCCCACTGTCCCTGGCACTCAAAGCCCTGACACAGTGACCCCCAGGGCTTGTGCAGTGTCTAGCCCGGCTGGGTGGGAGTGGGGACATGCAAATACCTGCTTGTGTGAGCTGTGTTGGTGTGAGGCCCCAGTGTCCCCTCAACACATCTGCAGGTCTGTGTGTACGTGGCAGGAGTGTTCATGGAGGTCCCCGGGGCTGAGGGGGGCCTGGAGGGGCCTGGGTCGGGGGTGGTGGCCGGACCGGCTCCGGGGCTGTACCTGAGCTGGGCGGTGTCACGGCACAGCTCCACGTTGGGCCGGTGCGAGCGCTGGTACAGGCGAGTCTCGGCCACCTTCAGAGGCACCTCCTTGTCCTTGATGGCCTGCTTCAACTCGGCTATGTTGTGCTCCTGGTCTGTTATCTCTTGAAGTGTCTGTACACAAGACAGTCCCCATGGGCCCCAGGCAAAGCAGGCTGCCAGGATGGACCTGGCCTCCTCCCTGAGCCCTGGAGCTGTGCCCAGGAAGCAACCTGGCCACTGGCTCTGGAGGAGGCGTGCAGGCAGGGAGGCACACACAGCTGCCTCCACCTGCCCAAGGGCACCTGGGGGCTGGGGTGAGACAGCAAAGCCTGTTGTCTGGCAGCTCTGACCGGAACTCCCCCAGCCCTGGCGGTCTCCAGCCCCGACCCTAGCCAACAACCAGGGAGACTTGGAGCACAGGCCATCCTAACAGTCAGGGGTGAGAACCCTGCCAGGCCCAGACCACCTCCTCCCACCTTCTCTCCTCCTGCTCGTACCTGACAGCCTCTCCTGGTCGGTTGACCACTCCACTAGACCACCCCCAACATCACCTAATTTTTCCCGGGTTTAGTGAGGGGGGCCCTGCCTCTGAGGTCCCTCAGGGTGGGAGAGCGGGAGGAGGGGCAGGGGCGAGGCCAGGTTGTGACCAGGGCATAGTAGCCAGGACAGGGGCCGGGGGTGGAGAGCACAAGGAGCCTAGTGTCCCCCTGATGATGGGCGCCCAGAACTCCAGACCGCTCTGGACACGGCCGTGGGTGTGGCTTGGGTGCGTCCATCCGCACCTTGTGCAGGTGATGCTCTAGCTTGTGGCGAGCGTCCTCCAGCTCCTCCAAGCGGCGCCCAAAGGCCAGGTTCACCGCGTCGCACTGCAGTCGCAGGTCCTCGGCAGTGTCCCGCAGGATGCAGTCAATGAGCTCTCGCAGGTTGCAGGAGGCCAGGCGCTCACGCTCGGCGCGGACCAAGTTTTCTTGTGTGAACTTGGCCCATGTCTCGGGCGTGGAGGCGCTGCGGGGTGGAAGTGGCCGGTGGGCACCCTGCCAACTGTTCCGGTTCCCACGAGGCCCACCCCTTGTCCCCGGCTCCCAGCACAAACCATACCTCCCCACACCCAGCCACAGTGCTTCACCCCGCCTCCTGCGACCACTACCACAGCAATGCCCGACGCCCTCCAGCGCCTCCCCGCGCCCACTCTGGCTCAAGCGTTCCCGTGTCCAGCCTTGCTGCACTACAATGGGCTGGACTAGCTCCCCCTGCCGGCCTCTTGTGGACCTGCAAGTCCGTCGTCTTTGTTGTTTCCCAGGCTCGCGCTGTGCCCCCTTCACTCCCCACCCCCATCTCATCCCCGTTTCTGGCAGCCCCCAACCCCTAGTCCTGTCTCCCTGCGCATCTCCCCCAGCCCCTCTGCTGAATGTGTGGTGGTGGCACTTGGGCAGTGATCCTGATCATGCCCATCCTCGGGAGCAGAAGAGCTTGAAGAGGACTACCTGTGGTGAGAGCCTCAGGGCCCAGGGGCGCTGGGGAGGAGCCAGGACCTGAAGCAGGTGGGTGGGGGGCGGGGTCGCGGCGGGGGGGCGGTCCGCAAGGGTAAAGGTGGGGGACTGGGTGTCTGTGGGGAGGAGCACTGGGAGGGGATGGGGTGGCCCACCTCTCCTCAAATTTAGTAGAGTGTGGGTGGAACTGCACCTCCGTGCTCTGGTTGTGGTACCCGGCGCAGGTCTCATCAATGTTGTAGGCCTCCACCTTGTCAGACCAGTCCATCTCGCACACCTGCTTGTGCTCCCGGTTCAGCCTGGGGGCGGTGGAGAGGAGCCTGAGTTTGTGCAGAGGGCTGGGGAAGCCGGGCCCACTGGGACACTGTGGGGCAAGCCCCCCGCCCTGCCCCAGGCCATAGGCATACACCTGCCTGGTGTGGAGTCCTCAGGACCCAAGGCCCACCTGGCCAGCAGTGTCCAAGAGCAGCTGCCCCTTCCTCCCCAGGAGGCTGGCCTGGACTACGTGGACACCTAGGTCCCCCAGGCCATGCAGGAATCTGCTACTTCCACACCCACCTGGTGCCCCTGCCCAGCGGGCACTCCTGGCTGTGCCCTAGGGCAAGACCCCATCTTTCTGAGCCTCAGAGCCAGGTCGCCCTGACTTCCTGCTCAAAGCCAGTCTAACGGGTGGGGGGACGGTGGGAGGGTTGTTCTGCCAGCTAGAGACCCACCGGATCTGGTTCACAGCCTGCATGATGGTCCTTTTCAGCAGCTCCTGGATGTTCCGGATGAGCTCAGCCTCCTGGGGGAGGAACCGCACCCTTAGCAAAGCTCTGAGGGCAGACAGGGCTGCTGCGGGCCCACAGTCAGCCTCTGAAATGCTCAGGGGGGGTTGAAACTTGGGGCAATGTCCAGAGGAGTGGGGGGCTCAGCTGGCACTTGATCTCTGGCTGAATGGCCTTGGCCTTGGGCCTTGTTGACCCCTGGTCTTTTTCCTGGAAAATGAGGCATGAATCCTGCTCTTCCTCATAAGGTTTATTCGGTGTTTTTCAATATTCTATTCAGCATAGGGTCTTTTCTTCCTATGAAAAGGAAGGAGGCTTCAAAGGACTGCTGGGAGGGTCACCCAGGGGCTATTCCCACTCGTTTGTCACCCAGTACCCCCTGGAATCTGGGGGCTGTCCCTGTAGCCCACCCAGGGGACTGAGGGCATCAGCCCCTGGACAGCCAGGCCTCTGGTCTCTGAGGACGCAGGGCCCTAGGGAACAGGCACTCCTCTGGGGGGCTACCCCTTGGGGTTGAGGATGCAGAGAGACCTTCCCCACACCGACCACGACAGATTCCCTGCCTTTCTTTGTGCTGCTGCCTCGACAGCTCCATTTTCTACATGCAAACACCCTTTCCCCTGATCTGAATCTTTGCCTCCAGTCTGCACCAAACGCACGTGTGTCTGGGTCTGTCCCCTGGTCTGTGTCCCTGTTCGTGCACTGCTCAAGTGGCTCATGGGATACCGGGCCATTGGCCTTGGCTCAGGACAGGGGGACTACAGCCTGAGACTGGGGAGCTCTGGAGCAGCTGAGTGTAGGGGGCCAATTGTGGGGGGCCAAGGAGGGAGTTGGGGACTTGGGGGAAGGTGGGAGGGTGAGGGGCAGGACTCAGGGTTCCGGCCAGAGCGTGCAGGAACAGTGCAGGGGATGTCTGGAGCCACTGGGACAGCTGTTTGTCTCTCTGAATCTCACACATGCCCACCTCTTGCAGCCTGTTCATAGGTGAAGCCTCAGGCTCCGAAATGTGTGGGAACTCTGCCTCACCAGGACCGAGAGTAACCCCACCTGGACTAGGTAACCCCCTGATTCGAATGGGGCTTTCTCAGGACAGATTCTGCCAGGTGGGGCTGGGGGGAATCCTCATGGAATGAGTGTAGCCTCCCCCTGATTCTTACCCCACCCACATCATACCACTGACTGGTGCCTGGGTCTCCACCACTGGTATCCTCGGGTGAGGAGGACTCAGCCTCTTGGAGCTCAGGGTCAGGCTTAATTTGCATGATCAGGGTGACCCAAGGGGATTCTCAGCAGGTAGCAGAACTTGAGGTGACCAAGGGACCATCCACTGGATGCAGGGACCAAGAAAGGCCCCCTGATCCTGCACATGCTCCAGATCTCAGGCGGCTGCCCCCAGGACCCAGCTCAGGCCCCTCTCCATCCTCGGGGTTTATGTAAAGGGGTGTCAAGGCTCAGGAGATGGACTGGCTGGGCCCCACCCTGCCTCAGCGGCCCCTGACTGTCCCATCAACAGGCAAATGTCCCCAAGACATGTCCCAGGTGCAAATCCTGCTGCAGCCTCGGCCCTGCCCCCACTCCAGTGGGCACTACAGGGGGTTGGGCATGAGTTTGTGGCAAGTGGACAAGTGCTGAGCCTCAGCCCAAATCCCCATATGTGCTGGAGCCCCACGCTGGTGCTCCCAGGACACAGGCCCCTAACCCGGCACGAATGGGCTGCAGTGCTCCCTGCAGGGAGCCCGGCCTTACCCCAAGCCTACTGTGAGACCCAGGCTGTGGGGAGGTCAGACCAGAGACACTTCTGCCTCCTGGGGAATCTGAGCCCTGACCCTCCACCCCCGCCCCCTCCTGAGTTGCCCCAGCACCCAGTCAGCTCTGGTCCCTGACCTACATACAGAGCCAGCTTCTCTGTGCCTTTGTGTGCAGAGGGGAATGGGCACCAAGGCCTCTGCCAGCCCGTGTTTTGGGGATGCACCCGTGTCCACCATCAGGCTCCAGGCAGGTCATTCTCCCTGCAGAGCAATGAAGGTGGCCTGGGTCTGTGCATCCCTGAAAGCCAAAGGGGCTCACACCTTCAGCAGCTCCTTCTCCACATAGTCGCTCACGAGGTCTGGGTGCTGGCGGCGCTCGCGGCACTGCAGGTTGTCGGTGGCGATGGAGAACGGCACAGCAGTGGCATCCAGGGCGCGCTCCAGCCGCAGCTTCTGCGCCAGCAGCAGCTCAGTTTCCGCAACCAGCTCCCCCACCTCACGCTGAAGCTCTGACTTCCAGCAGTGTATGTCCTGCAGGCGTTCGCCCACCTTCCGGGTAGAGTCCGCCTGCGTTCGCTGCGCCAGCGCCTCCGTCTCGGCAGCCAGCTGCCTGCTCTCATGGCGCTGCCGCTCCGACTGATCACGGTCGGCAAAGGCCTGGTAGTAGCTGGCATAGCAGTTCTGGAACCATTCGTCTACCAGGTACTTAGCTGTGCGGAAGCCAGCAGTGGCCAGGCCTGAGGACGTGTAGGCACCTGTGTTGTGGGCCACATCATACAGCTTGAGGGGCAGCTCGCACGCCGGTATTGTCTGCGGGGCAGGCTGCTTCGTCAGGAGCACATCCGTCTGAGCCATGGTGCCACTGACCTGGGTACAGGTGGGTGGGAGGGGAACTTGGCAAGGTCAGAGGGGCAGCTCTGGCCACTCTGTCTGCTCTGGCCACTCTGCTCTGGCCACTGTGTCTCCAGAGTAGGAAGTCTCCAGGTCTCCTGGCGACAGGTAAATGCCAAGCCCTCCTGTTGCTAGGCAACAGGAACCCTCCCCTATTGGCTCTCTTAAAGAACCAGGCAGGCTCTCATCCCACCCATCTTGGCTGGCATCTGGCTGGAGGAAGCATTGCACCTGGGACCATAGGTTCCATTGGGGTCTCCCCCATGGAAGTATCTTTGATGAGGAGTTGAATTCAGCCTCCCTCGGGTGCCTGGAGTCAGATTTCTAGATCTGCTCCACGTGGGAGGAGGCTTCTGTCCTGGGCACAGTACCCTAAGGCCACCCAGGGCCAGGCTCCCAGCTGAGGCCTGGGTGGGGAGAAGGGGCTAGAAGTACACCAGGTCTAGGGCACAGATCCTCCTCATCCCCATTCTGAACGGGAAATTTCAGCTCGCGGGTGATACCCCACAGGGGCAGCAGAGGGCGCCATTGGCTATAAAATGCCGTGTGGCAGGCCCATACAGTAGCTTTAGGGTCCTCCCACTTCTGCCAAGCCCTTGACCCCTCCAGTCCCCACTCTTCCCACAGGATCCCCCAACCCCAGTCCTCCTAGCAAGACACCCATACCTCCCACCATAGTCTGGGAGAAGCCCAGCCCTCCACCATCCGCCCCTGCCCCACACACACGAGGGCCACCAGAGGCCTGGAACCTCCTCAGACACATCAGCTTGGGCTCCAGCCGGCCTTGGCTCGGCAGTGCCCTCCTCCCTAGGCCCTGACCCCCGGCACTGGTACCCCTCACTGTGCTGATGGCACTTACACCTCGTGGCACAGAGTAGGTGCTTTATACACGTGGGCTTTGGGGACCAAAGTTTGAGACTTTCCCGACCCAGAGTGAGAGTGAGCCAGAGTCTGCTCTCATTCGCGTGAGGTCAGGGGACCCTCGGGGCTGATGTGGCCTGAGGAAAGACTTCCAGTCTCTTTATGCTCCAGTTTCCCCCCCGAGGACAGCAAACACGCCGGGCCCACTCAGGGGGCACCATTGTTCACCTTTTATTTAGAACCTGCTTTTCACAGACTCTCCCCTGTGGTCAGCAAGTGGCCGAAATCCCTGGGCCCTCTTCCCAGGAGCCCTCAGGATCACAGGGGCTGGAGCAGAGCTTGGTGACCTTGGACCGCCCTGGGCCAGCAAGGGGCGGGAGGAGGGTCCTGCCTGTGTGGCAGTCCCACTCTAGCCCACCTTGTGACCTGGTCTCCAAAGCAGGGGCCCAGGGCCAGCCTGGCTTGCAGTGAGGCTGGGCCAGCAGGACTTTGCCTGTCAGGAGGCTGGACCCCCGCCTGTCAACCGCAGACTCCCACCCCTCTGCAGTTTTGGTCCAAAGCAGAGGTGCAGGGGCAAGGGGGTCAGGACACTCCGGAATGACTCCCGGGTTGGGAGATGGCCCTGCCCTCGTCTGCCTTGTGGCCAGGCCGTTTCTGAGCCTGTTTCCCATCTGAGGAGTGGGGTTCTGCCAGCCACTGTGTGGGGCTGTGGTGGCCACAGCTGACCCAATGCCCAGTGCTGGGAATGACCAGTACCCACTTGGCTCCTTCCTACCCTACACAGCCCCTCGGACCTCACGGGGCCTCGGCGCATGAACCTCAGGCAGGCCACAGGGGGGTGCATCGCGCACAGTGTGCTGGTGGCGGGTGGCGCTGCCGTGTTCCCGCGCAGAGTGGTGAGCACACTGGCTTATCTGGCTTCTTTGTTTCCAGATCGCATGCACTACTGGAAAACTGAGTCCTGGGACATGCCGAGGCTCCTGGGGACGAGGTCCTTGCCTGACACCCTTCTCTCCTGCCGAGATCACACAGTGGCTTGGAGCCTGCTGTGTGGCCCAGAGGCCCTGTGGCCCCCACCACTTCCCTCTGGGTTAGGCTCACTCACCCCCAGGGACAAGGCACTCCTTCCTTCCAGGGCAGCCCTGGAGGACACTCCACAGTATGCTTCTCCCTCTGGGGTCAGCCCCTCTCATGAACTCAGGCCTGTAGGGGCCTGGGCCCGGGCCTGCAGCTCAGGGAGAGGCAGCCGATGTGGCAGATCATAGGGGAATATGATACCCAGCCCCAAGCGGTTGCATGCTGGCCCTGCACCAGCCCCCCCAGGCCTCCTGCACCTGGCTGTCACAAGGCCACTGGTGTTTACTCTTCCTGTGCGCAGAAGGGACGCTGAGTCGCAGGCAGACCACACAGCTGGGAGGCGGCAGGCAGGATTCACAAACAGCCCTCAGCTCAGCCTCAGCCCCAGGGCCTCAGCAGGAGCTAGAAGGGAGGACATGAGTCCCACTGTTTCTGGGAAGCCCCCTCTCAGGAGGGGGGCAAGCCCAGGTCTCCCCACTGCAGCTTGGACCTCCCACACCCCGTGGGTGGACCTTCTGACCCCAGCATCCCTTTTAGGATGGATTTGAGGGAGGACAGGTCAGCTGGGCTCCTAGCAAATGGGCAGTGGGTTTCCTCGCTACCCATAGTCAAGGAGGTTCTCTGCCTCTACCAGCACCCGAGTCAGGACTCAGGTGAGAAGAGGGCAGGGCCAGAGTCACCAGACTGCAGTGGGGCTTACGGGCGTGAGGGGGCAGGGGCACAGTTTCATGACTGGCACCCCTATGACAGGGATAGTTAGGAGGGAATGTGCCCACCCAGGGCCCAAAGGACGGGCCAGAATCTGCCCTGGCCTCCAGCCTGAGCTCCCAGAGGACATCTTGCAGACATGGCCTGGGGCCATTTTGGAGGTAGCCTCAGAGCCTGTGACCACAGCCCAGGAGCAGGGCTTCCACACAGTGAAATGGCAGTGGCCCATGCCACAGCAGTCTCAGGGGCCTCTTGCAGCGCCATTCACGGTGGGCCTGGTGGGTCCAACCCAGCCCTCCTGAGGTCCCCCTCACTTTATTCCTGGCCCAGAAGTTGCCAGATGGGGGAACAGGAGTCTGTCACCCCTCAATGTCCCAGCCTTCAGCGCTCTCCAGGAGGCCCAAGGTCACACACACATGGGAAGGTGGAGGAGCCCTCAGGGACCCAAGGCGCTGGAGCAGAAACTTGGCCCTCTGGCCTTCTCAGACCCCCATCTGTGCCCTCCCACCTGGGAGCTCTCCAGCCTCTGAACAGGTCCACCTCCTGTGCAAAAGCGCGGGCCTGAGGCACATCCTGGCTGTCTCCCTCCCGGGTCAGCAGAACATTGTAATAACAGGAGGACTTGAGGTGGCTCAGATGGCCCTAAGCTGGGCTATGGCCACAGCAGATGCCTGAGAGGCCAAGAAGCAGGGAAAGGAAGGTGCTGCCCCCACCCCACATGCAGGAAGGGAGGGTGAGCATAGACAGGAGGCAGGGGAGGGAGGCTCAGGAGGGCTTCCTGGAGGAAGGGTCTCCACCAAGGTGTGAAGAGCACACAGTCCAAACTGAGCTCAGAGCACCTCCAAGGCTGTAGGGAGGAGACAAGGGTGTTCCATCCCCAGCCAACCCCAAGGCAGGTGTGGAAGTCCCCTTCCCTGGGGAGGCTCAAGCTTGGTGGGAAAAAACGAAGAGACAGAGGACCTGCGTGTGGGCAGATAGGCTGGGCAGGGAGTGAGGATGCACCCGGAGGCCTGGCTCCCAGCCAAGTGGGAGGGAAGCTGAGGGAGACCGAGGGTGCAGCTCCCCAACCCGTGCCCCTGGGCAGTGGGCCAAAGGTGGGGTCCCAAGACCACTGGCACTGTCCCATCTACCCCTCATCCAGGGAAGCTGTCACATGTGGGACTCAGTTCATCTGCCAGGAAGTGGCACTCTGTGTGGCTCCCCTGAAGCCATGTCCGCTTCCAGGACTTGGTGAGGGGAGAGGGCTCTGCTCGGCCCCTGGCAGCTGCCGGTGCCTTGGCCCGCTTGTGCCAGACGCCCGCACCCCTGCAGCTGAGCCCTGGAGGTCTGTGGCACAGGCGGCAGATCTAGACACCACCACCACCATGTGGCCGGTGCCCCACTTGTGAGCGGGGATAGGACAGTCCCCCTCGTAGGGGTTGGAGAGTCAGGGAGACAGCCAGTGCCGCTGCTGGCTTGGCCAGCTCCTTGTCTGAACAGCCTCTACCCCCAGCCTTGGCCTCACCAGGGGACGTCTCAGTCAGTGTCAGCCCCCCGTGTGATGTCCTTTCCGGGCAACATCTAAGTCCTGTCTGGGTGGCGTGGGGGTGCAGGTGGGAGAGGAGACCGGGAGGGTCCGGAAACAGGCACGTGAGGGTTGTCCGCCCACAAAGGGGGGACCAGGCAGGGGGACTTTGACCTTCAGCACCCTTCAGGGCACCCTCCCTCCGGAAGTAACTCCAGAAATGTCCAAGCTAAGCAGTTTTTAGAAGAAGCCATGAAAGTCCAGAATGAAAGGAAATGATGTGAAGATCCCAACTGCGAGAGGCAGATAAAGGTCAGACTGCTGACGAAAAGGGAGGAATTGCTAGACACGGATGGACCGATGTGGAGATATAAAGCCAGCTTTATAAAGAAAATCCTGCTCAGTGATGTGGAGAGGACAGAGATGGGCATGAGGGAGGGAGGTCCGGAGGTACACCTGCCGCCAGTGAAGCAGGGATGTCAGCCCGTGCCCATCCCCCATTCTCTGAGTGTGAGGCCACCAAGAGAGGCAAGTCTGAAACAGCGTCAGAGACGGCGCCTAGCTTGTAGCAAGCCTTGTGGACACACTTGTTTTTATCACTACATTTTTATTGTGGTAAAACACAGCAGAAAACCTGCCGTTGTGATCACGTCTGAGTGTGCGGTTGGCCCGTGTTTAGGACACTGCCGTGGCTGTTTGGTTGCCGGACGTGTATCACCCCGGATGGACATCCCGACCCATCAGCAGTCACTCCCCACCCCATCCCCGCCCCGGGCATCCACCGGTCTGCTCTCCTGCCTGTGGGTCTGCCTGTTTCGGGCATTTCATGGAAATGGAATCCCACAACATGTGGCCCTTTGTGTCTGGATTACTCTACTCAGAATGTTTTTAAGGTCACCATGGTGCAGGGTGTCAGGGCCCATTCCCCGTGTGGCCACACACTACTCCATCGTGTGGACGACGGACCGGCCACACTGTGCTGACCCGTCCGTCCGTCAGTGGACGCCTGAGTCTTTCCAGGTTTGGTTGCTGTCAAAAGAACCATCATGAACATGGATACGCCATTTCTGTCTGTTTGAATGCTGTTTTTGGTTCTTTGGGGACCAAAGGGAACCCCTTTCGGTTTTCACTGCCCAGGTAGCACTTGAAGAGTCTCGAAGACCCTGACTCAGAAAACACGACGACGTGTTGAGGGGCTCCACCTTCCTGGGGTCTCAAAGGAGTAAAATCTGCAGGACTGCCTGCCGCACCCCCATCAAACCAGGGGCGAGGAGAATGCTCCAGAAGGTGGGGGTTTTGCTAAGTGGGGCAGAGCATCCAACCAGGGCAGGACTGACGCCAGACCCCCGGGGAAGGCACGGCCTTGGGAAGAGGCCGCAGGGGCACCTGAGCATAAGCAACCCCCCCTGCTGTGTGGCCCCTGCAGTGTGGCCCCCAGGCTCCTAGAACGCCTGGGCCCTGACAGCGCCTCAGCCTCCCTCGGGGTCGGACCCCCACTCGTGTCACACTCACCCTGGCGTCCTTCATGCCGGTCACCCTGGGGAGCCTATTGACCCAGCACACTGTAGGTAAGGGCGCAGCGGGGGCGGGGGGGGGGGGCTCCTAAGCCCCGCCCAGCCGACTCAGCATCCTGGCTCCACCACCTGCCTCCCTGTCCAGGACTTTCGGGTAGAACAGCCAAATCCCCGACTTATCGGCTCAGCTTTATCTCCAAAAACCTCCTACAGTTTCCCAGAGAACAAAATTAAATACAGGATTTAGGAGAGATTTTGCATCTGCCCAAGCAGGGCCAGGCACAGGCTGACATGACAGGCAGCCGACGCCTGGGCCTCGGGTGGGTGGGTGGGCAGAAGGCGCCCAGCCTGGGGCTCAGCAGCCAGGAGTGAGGACAGCCTGCTGACGGGGCCACGTGTGGGGGTCACCTGTCCCCTGCGCCGTGCTCCCCCTCAGCCCCCAAACACATCGTTTCTGGCAAGCCTGTCATCAGCCCCTGTAGGCAGGGCTGAGCCTCCCTTACCTCCCAACCGGACCTTTCACGATGAGGAAACTGAGGCCTGGTGAGGTCACCCCGTGTGCTGACTCTCAATCACAGGCAGGCAGTGGTGGACTAGGACGTGGCCTCAGATGCAGCACCATCTGGGTGGATCCAGCCCTGAGGACAGAGGGAGACAGCCCGGGCTCGTGGGCCCCAAAGCAGGCAGCCAGCCTGAGCAGGAAGGGGCAGACTCCTGTCAGCAGCTCGTCTCGAGTCATCTCTGGAGTCCAAGGCATAAAGGGATCACTTTAATGACCCCCAGCCCTGCCAGGAGGCCCTGAGGCCAGGGTGGCACTGCTGCTCGGAAGCTGGCTCTGGCCATGGACCAGGCGAGGCCACGGAGCCTTTGAAAACCACCTCAGGAACCTTCTGGCAAGGTTCAGCAAGAGTCAGGGGAAAGGGCGCAGCAAGAGTCATGAACAGCAAAGGGGAAAGAAATGCCATGCGGTGAGAGGCCCAGCACGCGTTTGGAGCCATTACAGCCTCTCTTGCCTGACGACCAAAGGCAGCAGAGCCCGTAACGAGGGCTGCAGAACACAGGGCCCCGGTGGCCTCTGGCTGGAAGGACCACCCGGACTCCTAGCTGCATGGGCTCTGGCAGGCTCTGCAGGCCCCCGGGCCTGAAGTTTGGGTGGTCAGGGGAAAGGGCGGTCTTCGGGACAGTTCCCAAGGGCCCAGCCCCACCCCCGCCCCTTTTCCACCTGCCAGGCCTGGCTGCCCACCGCTTGTGCTGCCCACCCTTGTCCTGGGCTCATGTCCTGCCATTGGAGGGTGTGGGGGGCAGAAGGGCCCATAGAGCTTTGGTGCCTTCGCCCTGCACCCCTCAGCCAGGCTGGGCCCAGCAGGCTGCAGTGGAATTGACTGGACTAAGGGACCACCCCCAGCCGACGGCCACGCCCACATCCTGGAAGCCCTTCCCTGAGGGGGAGGGGCGCATCCCAGGGGAGTCAGCCCGTGACTTTCATCCTGTGCACCAGGGCGCTGACCTCTGTGTCAGAGACACCGACCTCTTTCTCTTCAGATTGTCAATCAAAAATGACAACAGCCAACACAACAACAATCATCCAACGAGAATGAATCAAAGTTATACCTTTTTTTTGGTCAGATTGACAAAAAATATATTTTGGGGTGCCACAGAATTTTAGTCACTGGTGTATGTGATCCGTGAGGTGAGAAAGTTGCATGCCACTGCCTAGGTGACCTTCCACGAGTCTCCCGCCGCCGACGGGCACACAGGAACTTCCTCAGGCGCCAGGCCCAGGAGGGTCCTGGGCAGCTCAGGGCTGGGCTGAGGTTATTTTTAGCAAGGCATTTCGGGAGTTGGTGACTGGTGGCAGGTCAGGCCCCATCTGTGGGACAGAGGGACCATCTGGACCCTGTCGCTGTCGTGGCTGAACGCTGACTGCGCCCTGCGTCACTGGCCGCCCTGCTTGCCCCGAGACTGGGGTCCAGTCCGGCAGGTCTCAGCCGGTGCCCACTCCCCGTCTCACATCTCTTCTGGACCCCACTGCCTGTGCAGCCCTAGAAAAGAGAGCTTGGAGGAGGTCGGCCCAAAGACGAGAGGGGAGCAACCTCAGGGAGGACACGGCTGTCCCAGCCCCTGCGAAGCAATAACCCCAACCCAGGACAGCCCTGGGCTGCAGACAGGAGATTCGGGTAACAGGGCCTGAAAGTGATTCCCGAGGGTGTCCCCTCACCTCCACTGCAGCAGGGGGTCCCTGGCCCCACCCTGACCGCTCCTGGCCAGCCTCCAGGGTGGTCCCCCTGTCCCCCGGGCAAGTCATGGCCCAGGTGGCCTTGGGCAGTCCACAAAGGTGGTGGGGTTTGAGCAGCCGCTCTGTTGTTAAGATTCACCGGTATCTTATGTAAACGCTTCTGTTGACTGGTCAGGGGTGTGCAGGCTGCAGATAAGAGCCCAGAGGGCCATTTGGAGGGCAGGCGCAGAGGACAGTGGAGAGCGTGTTGCCCCCATCCACCCCGGCCTCCTGCCTGTCCCCTCCCTCTCATCCTGCCCCTGTGTAGGGGCAGGTCAAGGGCACAGAGCTGCCCTGAAGTCACCGCACCCTGCGCCCGCCCTGGGAGCCTCTCATCCCTCTTGTACACTGTGTGATTTCTGGCAAACCCCTGACCTCTCTGTGCCCTTGTCTGCAAACTGTGAGTGTCCCGCCCTCAGCCACTTGGGCTCCAGGGCTTCAATCTTCCCACCACTGACCTCTTGGTTCCAGGGGCTCCTGAAGCCCATTAGGGAGACTGGTGGGGAGGTCCAGTGCTCCCCGAGTGGCTCCAGCAGGCTGGAAGTGGGATTGGGCCTGCAGGGGGCCTCCGAGTGGGTCTTCTTCCTCGGGGGCTGGGGGGCTGGGCCTGATGCCCTCTGGGGCTGGGCTGTTTCTAAGATACCCTGCCAAATGAAAGGAGTCGGGACCCCACATGCAGTGTGACTGGGGAGTCCACAGGCCCCAACCCCCCCATGCAGGGCCCCCTCACATCACATTGCTGTGGTTGCCCTCAGCCCCATGGGGCTACCACCTATCTTATTCTTCTCCCTGGGGGTGACTGTGGCAATGTCTGTAAGGACTTTGGGGGTCACTGCTGTAAAGGAAGGGGTGCTCCTGGCATCTGGTGGGTGACAGTGTGGGCTGCTGCTCAGCACCCTACAGCGTCCAGACAGCCCGAGGGCCAGAGGTGCCGAGATACAGGCCCTGCCCTGGGCGCAGCCTCTCAGCTCTCTGCCGCTGGGGATCCTGGGAAGGTTCTGTGTGCAGACAGCCCCTCTGATGCAGCCCTTGGGCAGCAGGAGAGAGAAGCTCTTCCCTAGAATCGCCAGCCCAAGTGTGTCTGTGGGGATGCCCAGGCCAGCCGCCGTGTGCCCTCTGGCCAGAGAATGCCAGCCCCTCGAGGGCCCGTGGCTGGAGGGTCAGGCTCCACACAGCACTTAGACCAAAGAGGCCCCGAAAATAGACAGGGTGGACGGCACATGGTGCCCCAGACAGTCCTCGTGGGAGCAGTGGACGCTGTGGGGAGCCACTTAGCTGATGGAACCAGGGTTTCTCAGTCTCCACCAAGAGGAAGCAGGCAGCCAGTTAAGTGCTTGGAGGAGAAGGCCAAGGTCACTCTGGGCCAAAAGTGAGCAGCTCAGGCCCCTCCCCATCCACCTGCTTCAGCTCTTTCCGTAAGCCAGGCCAGGCCCTCAGCCCCTCAACCCCTGCTCCCTCTACCCAGCCTCCCTTTCTAAGTTCAGAGGTCAGAGGTGGGAGCACAGCCCCAGGCAATTGGCACTCCCTTGTTTCAATGTCCTGATTTCAGGTTGGCTGTTCGAATTGGCCTTGGATATAAAATAAACTCCTAGGAGTTGTCCCTCACCAGGTGAGGCTGGGACACTCGGGTTGCTGGCTCTCAGGAGTAGTGGACACCCCACCCCTGCCACCTCCACCCCCACCTAGCCCACTCCGGTGGGAGGAGTGGAGCTCCAGAGGTCAGCACAGCCAAAGGGCAGGGGGTCATGGAGGGGGCCGAGTTGCTTCCTCTGAATTCAAGGAGCACCCAGAGCCGAGTACAACATCCAGGAAAGGGTCCTGGAATCCATGGAGCAGAGGCTATAGGGGCGCAGGGAGGCCCTGTGCCAGGTTCTGAGCCCATAAGAGGCTGAGAGGAGTCGCTGAGGTGGGGACAGGCCCAGGCCAGGGACCTCAGCTCCTGGGTCCTGCCCCACACAGGAGCTTGCACGGCCCAGGCACCTCTGGGAGCTGCCAGTTGCCGGAGCCAGGCAGGAGGGGCAGGGGCCACTCGGGAAGCAGGCCCCCACTAGCACGGCCCCCCGTCACAGCCCCTGGGCAGCTCTAAAGAGCTGTCAGTCGGCAGAGGCTTCGATCGGTCTGATGGGCACAGACCAGCCTCCCCACTTTGAGCTAATGCACTGAGTTATTGTAAATCTTGCTTTTTTGGTAAAGATTTTATTTATTTACTTCTAGAGAAAGGGGAAGGGAGGGAGAAAGAGAAGGAGAGAAACAGCAATGTGTGAGAGGCACACTAATCAGTTTGTGTCTTATGTACCCCCAACCAGGGACCTGGCCCACCGACCCAGGCATGTGCCCTGACTGGGAATCAAACCAGTAACCTTTGGGGTTGCAGGCTCATGCTCAATCCACTGAGCCACACCAGCCAGGGGGGAAATCTTGCTTTTCATGAGAAGAGAGACAAGAGTGCTCTGGGGGCCCGAGGAAGCAGGCACCTTGCCCTAACAAACACCATTTGCTCAGGTTTGCAGGAAGCTCCTTCCTGGAGTGCTCTGCACGCCTCCCCCGGCCCCACCAGCCTCCTGGTGCACTGCTCCACCTGCCATGGGCACCCCCAGGCGGCCCTTACCTATCAGATTGACCTCAGAGGTCCAGAGAACCCAGGTCATTCTGTCTGCAGGGCCTCCCCCGGGTCATTCTCCCTCTTAGAGTGCCCTTCCCTTCCTCCCCACTCTCTTCACCCTCAGGCCTGGGTCTGGAGCCCCTTTCTCCAGGAAGCTCAGCCACTATGCCCCTCAGCTGGGCCTCTGGGCTGCCCACGCCTATGCCTCCCATGGTGAGTGGCCCCGAGAGCACCACGGGCACCGCATACCTGAGCCAGCAGAGGGGCCTGCAAGAGCTGTGGGGCCAGGAGCTCTGGTCCTCACTGTGCTAAGCCAGAATCCCCCTTCCAGGTGAGTAGTGACCACTACCAGAGTCCTGGAGGGGCTGCTGCTGGCCGGAGCTCTGCCCTGAGGTGGACCAGCCGGTGTCTGGCATGTTGGTGCTGGCAAAGCTGCCAGCTCAGCCAGCTGGCAGAGCCCGGCCACCCAAGGGCCAGCTGACTGGCCATCCGTGAATGAGACCCTGGCCAGAGGCACCTGAGGGTCACTGCTGACCCAAGGGCAGACTCAGAAGTCCTGGAGGGCTTTGAGGGGTGTCTAGGAGGATGTATCTAGTTGGGGAAAAAGTGGGGGGTGCTATCTTCAGTAAACAGTGCTTGATTTGAATATTACTAATCAAGAAAAGCAGCAAAAGGTTTAAAGACACATTTGTACACATTTTACATGAGGCATTAACTCTCCATATTGAAGAATCCCATAAACGTTATTTAAGGTGGTGTATCAGCTTCCAAGGGCTGATACAACAAATGACCGGAGCCCTGGCTGGTATGGCTCAGTGGACTGAGCGCCAGTCTGTGAACCTAAGGGTCACTGGTTTGATTCCCAGTCACGGCACATGCCCGGGTTTCAGGCCAGGTCCCCAGTAGGGGGCACACAAGAGGCAACCACGAATTGATGTTTCTCTCCCTTTATCCTTCCCTTGTCTTTTCTCTAAAAATAAGTAAACAAAATCTTTTTAAAAAAAGACTAGAAACTGGGGAGCTTCACACACAAAGATACCCCCCCACAGGCAGGAGGCCAGAGGTGCTGCATCAGGGTGTCTCGGGCTCCGTCTGATGCCCTGGGGGAGGATTCTCTGGCCCCATCCAGCCTCTGGCAGCTCCCCGTGTCCCTTGGCTTGCCTGCTGGACAGCTGGGGCCCAGGGGCCAGCATGGCACATGAGGGGGCCAGGTGGGGTCAGGGCAATGCAGGGGCCCCAGGATTTGATTTCTGCACCATGGGAAGCAGGCACAGGTGGGGTGTGAGCAGGGACCTGACCTTATTTGTTCCATTAACAGATCTTGGGAGCAGAGGCCACCTGTCCACACCCACTCCTGGCTCTGGCCAGGGAGGGACACAGATGGCTGTGGTTTACTCTGGAACGTGGTCGTTCCTATGGCGACAGGGCCTCCTAATCTCAGTGGAGAATTGCTCACCAGGTCTAGGGTGAAGGGGTGGGGCTGAACTGAGCCCTCCACCCCTGAGCAAGGGGCGGACTTCCCACTGGATGCACCTGCTCACTGGGGACCCTGGGGCCTGGGGCTTATGAAGCAAAGCATTCTGGGCTCCAAAGCGTCCTGCATCAAGGTGGCAGGCAACTTTTCACAATCAGGCACACAGCATCCTGGCCCGAACTTTGGCCCTTTGGTGGTATCAATGATAAACTGTTATTTTTAAAGTCTTTAATGACATGTGAGAACCTAATGGGGTTTATCATCAGGTAATTATCCCCGATCAATAAGGAGAGTCGGGTTTAGTGGCCCCATCTCAGGCCTCACCATCTGTCCCTCCAGCTCAGCCTGAAATACTCCAGAAGCTTTCTGAGACTTGGAGGCCCTGGAAATCATTTCTGGAAGGACAGAATTGTGGGGACCAGGAGCAGGGGTGCTTGGCTGTGCCCCAGGGTCCCCATGAGGACTAGGGGGCTGAACACCTTGGGCCCATAGCCCCTGCCCTGCCTGTCTGCATGGCCACTCTGCTTCTCTCGGAGGCCTCGGAGACTTCAGAGCACCCGCAAAAGGCAGCCAGTGGTAGCTGAGAACCCTGGGGTCCACATGGGTGCCAAGGAGAGGAAGGGCCCCGTGTCCCCTGCCTTGAGATCCCTCACTGCACAATCCCTGGCCCCGGACCTCTCCCACTGGCCTTGGACAGATGCAGAATGTGCTCACTAAACACCTGTCATGTGAATGAGTGGAATGCCACAGCGGCCCAGAGTTTACACAGAAGGACGTGTTGGGTAGGGCCGTGAGCTTCCTGGATCCAGAGATGGGAGGGGGGAGGCTTCCCCCGGCCCAGGACACAGCAGAGCAGAACCGTCCCAGCTGCAGGTAGGAGGGCCAGGGGAGGGTAGCACTGGTCCAGCCGGGCAGGCAGAGCGTCCTGGCCACAGGACAGGTAGCTGGGCTGGGGGCGCTGAGTCCATGCCTTCGGCTGAATGGGAATGGGGGTGTGGGCTGGGGCTTCCTCTCTGTCTGCAAGCTCCCAGCTCTGAAGGGCATCTGCCCACTGCTGGCACTTGGGACTACACTGAATGCACATTTGCACTTCGAAATCTCATGCACTCATTTTATGCTCAGTAACAGGGAAATCCCAAGTCTGTTTGACTCACACGTGTAAATTTGCACGTTTACAATGGCTGTCCTCCCTAACTGCTGCTGAGCGCATCCATCCGCTGTTTGGGCTGCAATTCCACGAGTTAGGGAGGGTCCCTCCGCCCAGGAGACGTGAGACCTCTGGCACGGGGAACCCCTGGGACCTTGAAGGGCCTTCAGCTGAGGCTTCCAGCCTCCAGGGAGCCAAAGCCTGGGGTGTCCAGGTGCCCCAATGCCCAGCTGCTCTGATCCCAGGGGGACGGACTGCATCTCCAGTACCCCTGGAGAGAGAGATGGCCAGCTCAGCTTCCTAGGCACTCAGTGCCTGCATGGGGAACACCCTCAGATCTGGAATACCCTGCTTTGTACAAGGATGGAGAAGCAGAGGGAAGGGGGGATGATCGGTGGCCCAGGGGCGCAGCCAAAGCCCAGAGAGCCCAGGCCCAGAGTGGGAGGAGCTTAGAGGGGACTGAGGCTCCATACTGCCCGCAGTTTGGAGGGATCTGCTTGGGGGTCCCCATGGGAAGAGGATCACAGCCAGTAAGCTACTCCCTAGACAAGTTGCCTTTACCCAGCCCCTGACGCTTCCCAGAGGGTCATCAGGGACCACTCCCACTTACACCCCAAATTGGTGGGAAGGCCCGGTGGGAGAGAAAACAGGACCACAGAAGGTACTGGAAAACCTGACCACTCAGCAGTTGAGGGGGCGACTTTGCCCTCAAGTCCCTCCACCACGGATGAAAATAAACACTACCAAGACATGATCTGCCTGGGGAGGAGAGGTGGCCATTTCTCAGAGGAAAAAGGCTAGGAGCCCCTTCCTCCAGGGGCTTTTATTGGATTGTAATACACAGGAATACAGGGCATCAAGGATCAAACAGTAGATAACATTTCAAAGAAATCTGAGGGCTTAGTCTGAGTCAGTGTCTGTCAGGAAAGGGGGTTGCAGAAACTTTGGGAGACACACTCATTTCCTGCTTGGACACTTATCATAGGAAATGAGAGCACTCCTAGCAAAGCAGGTTTCACAGGGTTTTTAGGAATTCTTTTTTGTGCCAGATTTCTCCCCAGATACCACTCTAGCAAGGCAAGGAGCTGCACCCCTCCCCATCAGGTTTTCAGGCTTAAGTGGATTAGAACCAGGAAGCACTTCTTCCAGGGGACACGGAGACTCAGGCTATGTCACATAGCTGGGGGGCAAGGGTCCATGGCTCCCTCTTTGTCACAGCCCCCCCCCCCCCGAGTCCTTCCATGATGGCCTCCCAAGCGATCGTGTCTGGCTTAGGTTGCCCCCAGCTGTGAGGAGTCTCACCCGTCATCAACATTGACCATGATTTGGGGGGGCAGGGGAGTAAGCTGAGGCAGCGTTTGCTACCAGAGACAAGCTTTGCCTCCTTAGTGGCTCACATTCTGGAGGTCGCTCACTCACCCTTGGCCATGGAGGGTAGTTACAACTCCTGAAACCAGGCAGAGCGGTTCCCAACAAGCAGTGTCCTGAGTGAGCCTGGCTGAACCATTCAGTTCACCTGGCCCAGTGCTGGGGTTCAGCCCATGAGGGATGGACCAGAGGGGGAACCTCGGCAGGCAGTGTCCACATCCTACTGTTCCTATGCCTGATGGAAGATGCCCCACTGTCCTCAGCCCTCACCCCCAAGGAGCTTGGCAAGAGGTCAGTGCCCCAGGGCAGCGCTGGGCCCACAGAAAAAGGACATCTCTGGCTCTGCCTCCCCCTACAACTAACATCTTCCCTCCTGGAACCCCAGGGACTCCCAGGCCTCTGGCCAGCAGGGGCCCAGGGTCATGTGTCACTCGGAATCTCAGGAAACAACCAGGCACCCAAATGTCATGGCACTTACAGGGAAACTGAGGCCTAGGGAGATGGGCCACACCCTATGCCCCCAAGGGCCATAGAGGTCACTCAGAGCTCCATGCAGGGGAGGCTCGGCTTGTGTGATGCTTGCCACTGAGGATGGCTTGGAGAAGCTGACCCAGGCTGGCTCCCTCCCTCGCTTCGGCCAGGCAGAGAAGACAGGCAGTCCCCTGTGTCATTTTGGGCCCTGTGGGAGGCCCAGGGTCTGGAGTTCCACCATCATAGCCATTCGGCCTCCAGCTGTAAGCCCCTGGGAGAACTTGGCAGGCCCCCGTCCTGGGAGCACAGACAACCCAGGGACTGGAGAACATGGGGCCAGTGTTCTCCCCTCCAGGGACCAGTGGCTAAGGCCCCTGCCACCCCAGGACACAGGGCTCCCAGCACTCCACAAGGGCCACTGACCCTTCCTGCCACTCAGAACAAAAGTGCCCTGGCAAGTGGCAACCTGTAAATCCTGGGGCTCCTCCTCCCCAGGGAGCTCGACTCAGCTGAGTCTAAGCCAGAAGCATTTGGCGGTTGCCTGGCAACCCTTGCGTGCACCACCAGAGCCCCTGTACCCATGCGGGTCTGTCCTGCCTCCACTCAGTACCTCCAGCTCCACAGCCCTGAGGTGGAGAACTTTGTCACACCCCACCCCCAAGCTTCCCCTGGACTGTGCTCGGGGCTGCAAGCCGGGGGCGTGGGGGGCGCGGGGGCTGAGGGTACTAGGCTGTGAGGGCCATCTGCAGGTCAGCCCTCCTTGCTCAACATCTGGTGCCTGGGGTTGCCCAACCCCAGAAAGAAAGAGAAAATGGGCCCCAACCTCAGCAGGGCCCTGGCCCCCTTGGGCCTTCCACTGACCCCTGCTCTGGTCTGAGCCATCCGCAGACCAGGAAACCAGGCGGAGGGCTGTGCTGGGCCCCCTCTGAGGCTGGAGCAGCGTTTCTGAGAAGTAGAAACCCAGTTTTAGAACAGTGGGTGACGTGCCACCCACACGTGAAGTGTGACCTGAAGCTCACTGGTAGGGTACGACTTCCCAGTTGAAGGCTGGCATCACCATCAGAGTGAGAGGGTGGGGGACCCGACCCTACTGCCACACTGTGCCCATGTCACCTGAGGCCACGCCGCTGAGTCAGAACTGGGACTGGGACCCTGCCCTCTGCCCACCCTAGAACTGACCCAGCTGCAGGGGCAGCCTCTGTGGTGTTTCATCTCCAAGGTGGCCTCCCAGGCCCAGGTGTCTGGCTGCAGAGGCGGGGGGCGGGGTAGCGGGAGTGCCTGCCAGCCCAGTTCTCTCTACCCCAGAGCTTGGGGCTCCCTGTCCCTGCAGCCCCCACCTCTGACTGGGAGCAACGTGCTCTCTGCTGTGGTTCTACCTGGAAGCAGGCCAGCCACAGACACCAGATTTGCCCTCCCTGCCCGAAAGCTGGTGCAGAGGCCTTCCCAGCATCCTGGCTTAAGACCTCGGACCTGTGTCCCCCCAGCAAGGAGGCGCTGGCCCGGCCCTCTTCTCTGGGGACCACGCTGGCTGCTCTGTAGGATGGCGGCCGGAGGGAGGCCATCCTGGGTGCTCTCACGGGCCTCCCTGCCTGGCTGTGCTGAGACCGACCTGAGAATGGTGCTCCAGGCAGGAGCAGGGCCGCCCTGCTGCCCTGAGGAGAGCCTGGAATTTCCAGGGGCCTCCCTTCCTCACGGTCTGGAGAAGGGAGCAGTCCAGGAGCCTCTGCCTCATGGGGCAGGTCCCCCGCCCCAAGGGCAGGCCCCCACCTGCTTGGTGGGTGTTCACACTTACACACGCCTAAGGATCTCCTGGTGTCCTGTAGAGAAAGCCCTGTGGGTCTTGCCTGAAAAGCTCCGTGTCACCCTGTGTCCTCACCGGCAGAGCCCACGTGCCTGAGCCCCTGAGGATTCGTCCACATGCAGCCCCTCCCTGTGCAGCCAGGAGCGGGGCCAAGGAAAGGCCACAGGGCACAACTCTGCCCCAAGGCACGTGCGTGTGTGCAGCCCCTTTCTGGTTGGGAGGAGGCTGAACAGCAGGACACAGCACAGGTTAGTGCGGACTCCAGTGAGAGCCCTGGGGGCCGAGACCAGGCCCTGACAGGATGGGAGACAGAGGGACTGTGCAGGCTCCTCTGTGCCCCCTTCTCGCCCTGCGGCCCAGGTTGACCTCTGCCCTCCACGGGCTTGTGGCTGTCATTGAGCCATGGGCTGGCCTGTGGGTCCCTGGAGGAGGGAGGGGTGTCACGGGGTGGAAGAGGCCAGCCTGCCTGGCTCCCCTCGGGGGCAGCAGACACGGTTATCTCAGCAGGGATCTGAGGGCTCCGACAGACCCAAATTTGGCTGCTTGCTGGAAACAGAGAAGCAGTATTTGCATTTCAGGGCCATCAGCCCTGGAAACCAAATATTTTATTTTGGGATCAGGCCTGGAGCCACAAAAAGCAGACCAGCGAACCTGATCAAACGCCCCCGCCCCTGCCTGTTTGGGGGAGGAGGTGAATGAGGACCAACTCGGGCACCCTTGTCACCTGCACACCTATCCCAGAAGCCAAGGGCTGACACACACACTGGCCTTGGGGCAGGGTTGTGCCCGAGGCCTTTCCTGGCCCCCCTCCCCCACGGAGACCCCCTCCCCCCCACACAGGGACAACCATTAACAGAGACCTGTGTTGGGGTACAGCTAACCAAGCCCCAGCCCCTGACCATGACCACCTGTAACAAGTGTGATTACTGAACCCATTTTATAGGTGAGGAAATCAAGGCTCAGAGGGACAGGTCCCACAGCCAGGTGGTAGAGTGGCCTGCAGAGCAGAGCCAGGAAAGCGTCTCGGCCAGTCTTCTGATCCCAGAGCCCATATCAGCTCCCAGGTAGCCAGAGGAGCACTGAGCGCAGTTTGCTCTGTCTCGGGTGGTCAGCCCAGCTGCCCCCTCCAGAGTGTCCTCCATGGGAGTTGGGCTCCATCTCAGCCTCTCCCTCCCCGTTCTGTTTCTCCCTCAGCCCTGGCCACACCTTCGGGCCCATCTGTAGACCTGACCCGGCTCAGGAAGCCCTGGGTCCACCTGGAAGGCAGCCTGGGTGTGGGCTGTCTCTCCCGGTTCCCCAGGGTCTGCAAGACATCAGAGGGACCAGCCACCCTGCTCACTTCCTCCTGCACGGAGCTGACATTCCGCAGACCCAGTTCAGCCTGGCCACGTGGGTGCTCTGTGTGGGAAACCGCCCCCACGATCACGGGGCCCCGCACTGGGCAGTAGGGGACAGGGACTCAGGACACCAAGTGCCCCTCCCTCCTCATCCCCCAGCACAGGAGGCTGCCCGTCTGCCTGCTGCCCACTGGCCAGAACTCCTGCAGCTGTCCGCAGGCCCAGGGTGCAGGGGCCACGGAGGATGTCTGAGACTCAAGGCCACCCAGGCCGTGAAGCCTTGCTGGTCCGCACAGAGTTGATGGAGGCCCTGTGAGGAGAGGGGATCTGCTGCGAGCCCTGTGGAGACGCTGGGCCCCTGACTGGGTGGCTGCATCTGCTGTCCCATCCTCCCAAGTGCGCGGCTCAGAGACACCTTTGGGGGAGTTAAAGGGTGGGGCAGTGCCGCTGCCTGGGGATTCTAGAAAAGCCCCTCCTAATTCACCAGGGCTTTCGTGGGGCTTCGTGAGGCCAGGGGCAAGGACCAAACATTTCCAAAGTTTGGAAGAATGATGGGGAGAAGGGTAAATGAGATCAGCAGTCCCTAGGAGTCTCTTGGGGGACAGGTGGTCACAGACCAATGTCTCTGATCGTCTGAGGAGGGTTTCTGCTCCCCCCAGCATGATGACCATGCCCTGCCCTCGCTGCTGGGGACCAGCTCCTCCGTGGGCTCAGACCAGGAAACACAGGCTCGGCCACACCTGCCACCCACCTCAAGGAACTGGGCTCAGACTCCCAAGGGACCTGGGGCTTTGGCCATCAGCTGAGGAGCAGGGGTGAGACCGTGTGCTCCCCGCCTCCCCGAGCCCACGTGACCCCTGCATGGTGGACTGGACTTTGTCCCCCAGACAGGTGAGTTATGTCCCAACCCTCGGTGCTTGTCTGTGGGATGTTATTTGGGACAAGGGTCTTTGCAGATGATCAAGTTAAGGTGAGGTCATTTGGGTGGCCCTGATCCAATGGCTGGTGTCCTTGTAAAAAAAATACTTAAAGACACAGACACACAGGAAGAGGCTGTGTGAATACAAAGGCAGAGACTGGGGTGATTGGCCATTGCTCAAGAATTGCCAGCAACTCCAGGAACTGGACGAAGCAGGAATGACCCTCCCCGGAGGCCCCAGAAGGGGCAGGTCCTCTGACAATTTGACCTCAGACCTCTGGCTTTAGGACAGAGAGGGTGAATCTCTATGGCTTCAGGCCATCCATCAGCCCCAAAAGACTCACACAGCCCTGTCCTTACCCAGCTCCCTGTGACTGTCCCTCCAAGCCACCCATCCCTAGGCAGCCTCCCTGGCTGGGACAACGCAGAGCCAAGTCTGGTCCCCTCCCACCAGAGCCTCAGACACTGGTGGGTCACAGGGCCTGCAGCCTGGCCACCCTGATTCTGGCCCTGCCTGCAGAGCACCGCGATCTAGGCTTTCCTGCAGTCCCATGTGCCTGTGCTGGTCCACCCAGGCTGTCTGCTGGGAGCCCCAGCCAAGGCAAGGGGCCTCTCCGTCAAGGGCCAGCACTGAGCACTGACTGCATGCACGGTGCTAACTACATCAAGACAGGTAACTACAGCAAAGATCCTTACGAGGGACATGGGTACAGGAGGGAAACAGTGTGTGAAATGAGGAGCTGGCACAGTCCAGGCGGGCTTCCTGGAGGAGGTAGTACCTTGAAGCCTTACAGGAGCATTTGCAAGGCAATTGTATCCCTCAGCCCTGCTTGGCACATAGTTGACACTTGCTAAATAGGATCCCCTGGAGCAGTCTGGAGAGGTTCTCTGCACACCCAGAGAGCAGGCAGCAGGACAGTCCTCCAGTCAGCCCTGATCATTGGAACAAAATCACCCCTGAAAGGAATTTCTTGAGTGCATGCTGTATACTTGGAAGGCAGGACTGTGTGTCTGAGGCTCTTCCTCCCAGGTGGGTGGAGCCTACCCCCCACCTTTAGGACCCGTCTCACCATCTCCCTGTGCTACCCTGCTCTCTGTCAACTCATCCTGTTTAAATATTTAATCCAGTTAAATATTAAACCTCTTCCAAGTCCCAATTACAGCCAGATCGATTCTCCTCCCTGGCTGTGCTGCCAGCCTGACGCTCTGCCTTTGCCAACCGTGGGTCAGCTTGGTGGTCGAGGGAGGGGCCTGGAGGTGGAGTAGGCAGACACCTAGCACGCAGTCAGCCAGGCAGGAAGCAGACAGCCTGCGCCTCCACTCCCCCGCCCGCCCGCATCGCCAGGAACACGAGGGAGTATTTCTCGGCAGCCCGAAGCCAGAGTCCGTCCTGCACTCCAGGACGTGGTGTCTCCTGAGCTGGGCGGCACTCTTGTTCTCCTGGCCACAGTGGGAAGTGGATGGAGCCCTTCCTCGAGGTGGGAGCGTGGGCTCCCCACTGGGACAGAGGACTCTGGGAGCCAGGACCTAGCTCTGCTTAAAAGCAGTTTCCAAATTATGCCGAGGAGGACAAAAAACAAAAGTGCTCAAGGTAGACCAGCCTCCAACACCGAACACGCACGCGGCGTGGCCGCAGGTGCATTCACTTCCTCACGGCTGCGGCATCCTCCTCGCGTCCTCTGCAGGCTACCGTTTCCCTGTGGGTGTGAGCTGCGCAGTGTTATCCTGGTGTCCGTGTTGACATACGCACAGCAGCTGTGTGAGATACGTATTATGGAGATAACGATGTGTAGCACACAGTAATGTGATAAGATATGTGACGCTCTGTCATAAGCCCCACAAGGCCAGTCCGTTCTGTGGGGCTCCTCCGCCGACTTCTGTGTCCGGAGCCACCTGGAGGGGCAGAGCTGCACCCGGGCCCCTGCGTGTTGCCGGTGACCCCTGTTCTTCCGTGTCTAGAGGCTCTGCGTTAAACCGAAGCTGCTCTCACTTCAGCGTTGACTGGAAGTCTCTGGAATTTGACTTTCCGTGATGGCTGTGTTTAACAAGCCATTACCCACATTCCCAAAAATCTACCCGGTAGCCCTCGCCAGCAGACCCTGCAGACACCGCTCTGCCACTTTCCTGGCCACTGCGGGGTTCCCCACGAAGGCCTCCAGGCCGGGAATGTGGGGGCTTCTTGCTAGCTGTCTGCGCTGCCCCCTCTTCTTCTGTCTGTCCCCTAATGTTCTAATGACTTCAGTTTGACGGTAAACCTTGATACCTGGTTGAGGAACCCTCCCTTATTTTTTTTTCTTGAAATTGGCTTGGCAACACTTGGCTTTTCCATCCAGAGACATTTTGGGGTTATCTTGTCAAGATCCAAAGACATTTGTTGAGCTTTTGATGGAAATTGCATTGAACTCACAGGTTAATTTTAGGAGAATTTCCATCTCTGCCATATTGAGACTTTCCATCCAAGAACATCATAGTTCTCCATTTATTTAGATCTTTTATATCTTTGAAAACTTTTAAAAATTATTTTCCTTATAATTGTCATGCGCATCTTCCTCCTCGGTCCAGTTCCTTCTCCCCGAAGAGTTCTCTCAGCAGGGGTCGCCTCATGGAAACCCATCCCGCTACACTGGTCTTCCCGCCTCCCTCGCTGCTGGCTGCTGGCGTGGGGAAGCAGAGAACTCTCAGCCTGCGACTCCTCCTCCCTCAGCACTTGGGGGCAGGATTCTGCCACCTCCTGGGCTCCCACGGCCAACCAGACGTCTGTGGCCAGTTTGTCTGCCAGGCCTCCGGCGTCAGACCCCGCCTCATCACTAAGGTCCCTCCAACCGGGATCCTAGGCTCTCGCTTGGCTGGGCTCAGGTGGGAATGTGCTCCTACTCGTCAGATGCATTTGCATTCACCAGTGTGTCTGGGGGGTGCTGTGTCCTCACCGGGCAGAAGGGGCGAGGGAGCTCTGAGGGTCTCTTGTCCAGACCGGTCTGTTCATAAGGGCTCCCCCTACATGACCTTGCCACACCCCAGAGCCCCTACCGACTAACACCATCACCTTGGGGGTTAGTTTTCAACATCTGGTGGCGGGGGATACATAGAACCAAGTGGCCAGAATGGTCTCTGCATCCACAGTGCATGAGGGGGGTGAGCAGTGGGAGCCCCCATCTTTTAAGCGGCAGTTTTGGGTGCTGACTCATCTGAGACAAGGCCCTGGGTCCAGGGAAGACGGGACGGAAGACAGCCCTCACTGGAGCCCCCCAGCTCCCTGGCCTTGGACTTGCAGCCTCCAGGCCCGAGAGGAATCAGTGCTGTCCTGTCACAGCAGCTCGAGCGGGCTGTGATGGACCCTTCCTTGAACTTACATGACGTTTGTAGCAGTTTACCCAGCATTCCTAGGGTTATTGGTTGGGATCGTCTCCTCGCTGCTGCCTGGGGTCCCCCACATGCACTCTGCACCTCCATGCAGAGCCCTGCCTCCCACCAAAGACCCACAGCTTCAAACGTCACTGGGCCCCCTGATGCTGGCGTGGGCTACGGGGATGCAGGGCAAGCCCTGTCCCTGTCCTCATAAAGGCGTTAATCATGAGCAAGACTGCTGTCTGGGTTCCAGCTGGGGAGAAATCAAAGAGAAAGAGTAGACACCAGTCCTGGCAGTGCAGGGAGGTCACTTGCCAGGCAGCAGTGCTGCTGAATAAAGCGGCGAGGAAGCCACCACAAAGGAGACCGTGCAGCGCGCAGCGGGGGGGGGTGGGGGGGTGGGGGGGGAGGCATTTCCCCCGGAAGCCCGAGGCAGCCCCAGGCCTTGCCCGAGGCCACCAGAGTTTCTGCGGGAATGGGGCCAGCTCTCCCTGGTGACTGGGCAAAAGGCGGCTGAACGAGGCGGCGCAATCGGTGGCTGGATGCTGCTTTCAAGAGGTCAGGCAATGCACCAGCACAGGGTCAGGCACCTCAGAAAGGCCCCGTGGACTGCCCCCAGCCTGGGAGGTATGCGTGGCTGAATGGCGGCCCCCCAAAGGACACGTCCACATCCTCACTCCCATAACCTGCGAGATAGACCTTATTTGGAAAAAGGTCTTGGTAGATGCCATTAAATTAAGGAATTCGAGATGAGATCTTCCTGGATGGGCCCTGAAGAGAAAAGCAGGAGAGAAGTCGGAACACACAGGGCAGAGGCCCGTGAAGACAGAGGCAGAGGCTGGGGTGATGCAGCCCAAGCCCAGGGCCCCGGAGGACGGCCGGCAGCCCCAGAAGCGGCAGGGGGCAGGAAGGGTGAGTGTGCCCCTGCCACAGCTGGACTTCGGATTTCCAACCACCGGAACAATGAGAGTAGATTTTCGTTGTTCTGAGTTCCCGTTGGCGGTGGCTCTCCCTGCGTCCCCGCCACTGGCCACGCACACAGAGTGCTGCTCACACAGAGGCCACCCTGATAGTGCTCAGACCTAACGCCGTTGGAGCGCTCGCATGCGCTTCGTGCCTCGCCTGCTGTGGCCCTGCCTGTCTCGGCCACCACTCAGGGGCAGCGACTGGTACCCATTTGGCAGAGTGGGAAACCCAGGCTTTCATGGGTCAGCCACCTGGGCCCTGCTCACAAGGCCCCAGGGGACTGAGCCAGGTCTCGGCTCCCTCCTCCTCCGCCCCCCGCCCCCCCCCCACGCCAGACCTAGACAGTTCAGCGGCAGCAGGGATGGGGACTCTTTCACTGAATTCCAGGCTGTGGAGTGTCCACTCCCGCTAGACAAGACCAGCCTGTTGAGATGGACATGGGGCTCTGCTAGACTGGGGTGGCCAGAGGAAGAGCCTCTGGGAAGGTAAGGGCTGGGCGGAGAGCACCCCACCACCCCTCAGGGGAGCAGCATCGCTGTTAGAGGAGGAGGAAACCCACTGACCACAGAGGGCGGGCTCTTGGCCCAGTGTGGCCACCACCCAAGGGCCTCCCTGGGACTCTGGGAGGGCCGAACCTCCCCTCCCCCAGCCATGGAAGTACCAGGCTGGGAGGATGTAAGGAGGAGGACTCACTGATAGCTTGGTAAAAGCCCCAAATATCCCAATTTACAGAACTGGCCCAAGAGAACATTGTGGAGACTGCAGGGGCCCTGGCCCAGAGAACCCTAGAGTCCCTGCTCTAGGCTGGCCATGTCCCTGGCGCTGTGCCACCTCTCTGCCTGCGGGGGCCGGGGGTCAAACTGGGAAGAAGACTCGAGTGTGAAGAGGGAGGGTGCCTGTGGTCCGGTCTGAAACGAAAACATTGCGGAACTCGCTGTGCTGGTCTGGAGCCTTGGCCACATCAGGCCACAGGCACTGCGGCCGCCGCGGTGCTGGGGCGGGGAGTCCGGGAGCTGCTGCTTCAGTGCGGTGGGCCCAGCTGCCCTCTCCTGCAGGCCCTGCACAGGCAATGCTCTTCCTCTGACTCTGCCACCTCGTTGCCAGAGACAGCTCGACATACAGTGGGGTGTGCAGATACGCAGCGCGCAAGGCATTGAATTTTGAGGGGCTACTATTTCTGAACATCTCCATTTTCAAACAGCTTCCGTACGGTACAGTCAACATTCAGGAAACTGCACGTATTGCCAGTCCAGCCTGTGTACGTGCCTGTGAATCACCACAGTCCCAACAGTGAAAGCAGCAATCGCTCCAAAGGTGTCATACCCGCCCCCCTGCCCCCAGGTCCCTGAGGACCTGCCTCTGTCACTGAGGCTGAGCTGCCTGGTGGAACTACCTCTAAGCGGAACCACACATGCGCACTCCTTCCATCAGCTTCTTTCTTGCAGTGGGAGCTCCAAGCTCCATCCGAGTTTCTGCTTTAAGAGTTCACTCATTCCTTCGTGTTCTGACCTGCGCTCCTCGGTGTGAGTGCCCCCACGCTGTCCACTCACTCGTGAGGGACATCAAGTAATTTCCAGTTAGGGCCGAATTGAGCAGGCTCGACCCCCAGACAACACTGAGTAGCAGCGGCGAGAGCAGCACCCTCCCTTGGCTCCTGCTGTTGGGGGAATCCCCCATCTTTTCCCGCCGGCATGACGGCTGTTGCTGCGGGGTCTCCACGGACCCTGGGATCAGCGGCCAGGGCTGGCCAGTGGCCCTCCTGCCGTCCTTTGCAGCAGGCAATGACACCGGTGTTTATGGGTACTGTGAGTCGCACATCCTGAGCACCGTGTGACAGTGATGGGCTCCGTCCTTATCTCACAATAAGGCCGCAGAAAAGGCCATAAATCCAGGGAAATTAAGGCGTCCGAATCTGTGGGAGAGAAACCCCGTGGCCCCCTGCAGCTGTCCTCTGGCCAGGTTGGGGAGCAGGAGCCTGAGGGGCAGCGGGAGTCCTGGGAGAAGCTGTGCTGCTGTTGCCTTCCTGGCCCCCACACATCCCTCCTGGACTGACCTGGAGACCTTCTGGGTCCCCAAGTTCCCATCTTGTGGAGGGGGAGGCCTTGCCCAGGGCCTTGAGGACCAAAGAGAGACACTGAGGGGCTGGCTGAGCTCCCAGGACCCGTACAAAGCTCAGTCCTGAACTTGGCCCTCCACCAGGAGCCCTGGCGCCCCTCCCCTCCCCAAGGCCTGGGCAGCAGGGTGCCCGAGGCTCACCGGAACCCCCTTTTACTTTGTAAGCCCTCCCCAGAGCTTCCTCTTCCAGGGGCACTTAGCTTCTGACTTCAGCTGGGCCCTCTGCATGGCCGGGCTATCCCTTGGTGCCCCCCCAAGTCATCACCCCTTAAAAGCATTTCTGAGAGGCCTGATCCCACCCAGCTCTACCAGAGCCGATCCGTGTCCCTGAAACAGACCCCCTTCCAAGCTAAGGGTGTGAGGGGGGCCGGCAGGGGTCGGGGGGGGGGATCTTCCCTGGGGCTGGGGCAGCTGAGACCTGCAGACTCAAGCCCTCTCTCTGCTTATGTCAGCAGCTCTTGCTGTCCTTCCCCAGTATCGCCACCTAAACGTTCTGCTCTCTGCTGTTAGTAAGCGGCAAGGACTTGAGGAATTAATTCAGACTAAAATGTCAGTGGTTACTCTAGCTCAATACACAGCTGCTCCCAGAAGGACGTGGCCTTTGAAAGGAAAACCCCGGGGAGGGCAACGACCACGGAACTGCTGAGGGTGGGGTTTCAGGGAGCGCTCCTGGGGGAGGAGAGGCTTCCGACATGCCGCACATGCGTCGTGGGCCCTGCCCTCCAGGTGGGGATGAAATGATTGATTTAGCGAGGACAACCTGCGGACTGCAGACTGCTGCGGGTGGCAGGCAGAGACGTGGACGAGATAAACGAGGTATGCGTGCACCCCCAGCCGCGCAGGCCCCCTGAGCCAGGGACCGTGCCACCTCAGGGACAGATGTGCCTCATCACTGCCAGAAACACACTCGTCAGAGCAGCAAAAGACGCCCTTTCCTTTTACCTTCGCTTTGTCGGCCCGTGGTGAGAGGATGAGTTACTTATAAAAACTGGGAAGAACAAAGCCTCGGCTCTCTCACTGCTGATTAAAGCCAGAGGGTGAGAGAAGGGGAAGCCACGTCCGGATTGTCTACCGGTCCCAGCTGTAGCCACCAGTCAGATGTGTCGCTATCCGTCAAGGACTGAGGACGAGGCAGGAGGGAGCCCTGACTCCTGTGGCGGCACTTCCATCCCTCCACTTGCTGGCTCGCCCAGCTCCCCGCCGAGAGCGTACTGGGGCAGAGGCAGGGGGCCAGGACCCAGGCCCAGAGCCCCGGGCATGGAGGGGATGCAGCACAGTGCACAACAGCGCTGACGGAGACCTGGAGACAACCTTACCCTGCCGCCTGCCCAGTTCCTCACAGAAGGTCCCTGGGCACACACATACGGAGGACATGCTTGCTGGGCCCTCTGTCCTGGGTGGATCTCACTCTCAACGCCCCCTCCTCATCCTGTGCCCTCAACCAGGTCAGCCTCTCTAGGACCTCTGCCCTATCCCTGGCCTCGGAGCTGTCACTTAGAGGCCCGAGACACTAACCACATTGAAGTGTTGATGACCAGCCACTCAGGATTCACCAAGGGTGGGACAGCACCCTAGGGGCCGTTCCCACTGGGATTAGACATTGCTGCGGGCCACAGACAGCAGTGGTGGGTGAGACACTCAGAATTCCCGACAGGCATGAGTGGGTTCTGGGTGGGCCCTGCCTAGATCTCCTCAGAGACTGGCACAGCCGCAGGCAGGTTCCGAGCTGCAGTTGGGCAAGCGTGGCTCCTGTCTAGAAGGGGTAAAGGGGGCAACGCCAAGGGCGGATGGTGTGAGAATGCCCCTCCGCCCTAGGTGCCAATCTTTCCAACTGGATGAGAAGTCAGGTGCTTCTTAGGGAGGGATGGGGCCCAGGCTCCAGCGCGCGGGCGCCCCAGCGGGGTGGAGCTACCGGAAAGGGGCTGGCACCACACGGACTGCCCCGGGGCAGAGAGAGGAGGCCTTGCCCCCAGTCCAGGGGCTGCTCCAGTTAAAGCCATCTCAGCTGGCTTTTGCTCACCCGCACACCTTTTGGCCACCCCACACCCAGGTGTCCTTCCTCAGCCTCCAGGGCACAGCCGACCTGCCACAAGGCCCTCCTCGGCTGGGCCTCTGTCTCCACTACCCATCTCCAAGGCCCCCGACTCGCCCCACAACAGCAGGGTCCCCGGACAAATGGCGAGTCCAGGAGGCTGCAGGCTCAATCCAGGGGTTAGTGTTGTCCTGCAGAGTTTGGAAGCTGGAAGGTTCTGGAAGTTGCCACTTTAACTTGGAATCCTTCTGGAAGTTTAACTTCCTGGCCCACGCACAGACCCACTTCTGCTTCAAGAGTACAATTTTCGGGAACAGATTGGTGTTGGGGAATGTGAGAACCATGTGCCTTGCGTGGCCCTGGAGATCCCACAGGCCCACAGGGACCATTGCTGGCTGTGGCAGGGTCAGGGGTCAGACTGTTCCTGGGGGGGGACAGAAGGCTTGCCTGGGGGTGGTACCTCTCCTGCCCCCACTTTTGGGCAGGAATGAAGGGGACAGACCTGTCCTGAAAATGCTGCCTGTGTTCCCTCAGCTCCACACGCTCTGAGCCTCACCTCGGAGCTGCTACCCCACAGCTGGCTCCTGCCCAGGTGCCACGCCACGTGTCCTTCCAAGCTCTTGGGTGAGCCACAGGGCCAGACGCCACTTGTTAGAAGCTAGCACCTGCCACCAGGTCTGGGCTCAGGTTCGGGAGCCCACAGCAATCTGAAACCCTCCCGCTGAGGGCAGAGGTCCGGAGCAGGACAGGGACGCAGGTGTGCCGGGTGAGCCGAGGCACGGGCCCCACCGCTCTGGGCAGGCCGGTGGTTCTGGCATCGAGGCAGGGTCCCTTCGCTGGGCCCGGCTCCCCATCCCTGAAAAGTGTGAACTGCCTTCAACATCCTGGCCAGAGGACTCTGGGGAAGCTAGTATCAAGTGGAATTAACGAAATATTAAACAAAGCAGAAACGCCATCAGAGCCTCAGTCGCTGGCTGGCCTGGTTCTCGGTAAGGCGGTGCCATCACCTCAATACTGATAAGGCTGTGCCGTCACCTCAATTCTGGAACACCTTCACCGCCCCAGAAGGATGCTCCATCCCCCTTCCCCACTCTTCCCTCCCCATGGCCACCTACCCACTTCCTGTCTCTGTGGGTTTGCCTGTGCTGGACGTCTGACGTTTCTGGACTCCCACAGCCCGTGACCTTCTGTGTCTGGCTTCCTCCCCCCGAGGACCATGGTTTCCAGGTTCGACCATGTCACACTGGTTGTCAGCATCCGCTCCCCTGTACAGCTGCCTGCCACACCCCCACTGCACGGGCGTGTCATCGTCCGTGTGAGTGCTGTGTCCTTGGACGCTGCCCCCTTCGGGCTGTTGTGAATCGTGCTTCTGCGACCCTCTGCGTACAGCGTCTGTGTGGGCAAAGGCTCTCCTCTCTCCAGGCGAGCACCAAAGGGGCAGGATCGCTGGTGGTGTTGTAACCCTGTGCTTACCCGTTTGAGAGGAACGGCCAGTTCAGCACCACTTTTCATTGGATGCAAGTTTCATTTTCCGGAGGAGGAAATTTAAGGCTCATCTGCCTCCACCCCAGCTTCTTGGCAGTCTCCAGGGGAGCAAGGCAAGGAGCAGAAATTCAAGGACATTTCCAGGTTCTCTTCCCATGCAGCCCCTTTCCCACTGAACCATTACCCGAGTGGCCTAAGCTGGCACATCCCTCACCCCGAACCCCACACAGAGAGGCGGCCCGGGTATGGGGTCAGGACTGGAGAAACGTTCCCCATCCCCTGGATTGACCTGTGTGCCCCTCGGTAGCACTCGAAGGGCCCTAGTCAGCCCTGGGCCAGCCCTGGGCCCAAAGGAGCCCTGCACCCCACCATCGCGGCACCTCTCAGAGCCCAGTCTATTAAATATCAGCGAAAGTGAGAGAGAGGACGAACAAAGGCCGGTTCCACGTAAAGTGCTGATGACGTCTAGCTACCACCAGAAAGTGGTATTTTTAACCCACCTGCAATAACATGAATGATTCTGCGCTCACTACTATTACGGGTTTAATCATCTAATACCGAAACTTTTAGAAATGATGTTTGCTGAGTTAAGACCCTAGACAAATCTGAAATGTCACAAGCTACCTGATCCCCCAGGAAAAGGGCAAGCTCCCCCTCTGCGAGTTGGGGGACTGGGGTGCCTACCAGCCAGCCAGTAGTCACCAGGACCCCACCCCCATGAGGGTGGGGTCACCTGTCCCAGCACAGCTTGAGGGATTGCTGTGCCCAAGATTCCTCACGATGTGAACACAAGTCCATCCAGTCAGTGTGAATTGGTTTAAAACCTGCCGTGTGCCAGGCACCAAAGGAGAACCACCTGCTCCCACCCTCTGGGGTCTTGTGGTCTGAAGGCCCACGGAGTCCGTGAAGTTGCAGAATGAAGGTCTAGAGCACAGGCGGCAAACACAGGGCCCTTGGCCGAATCCGGCCCTCCACCTTGTTTTGTCCAGCCCAGCACCTGGTTTCTACCTGGCGGCAGCACCAAGCTCCTTGCCCCTAGTTAAGGAGTAGTTACATTCATAAAACTGCATTGGGCCCTTTGAAGGCGACCTCGAGGCTGATGTGGGCCCCAGGGAAAATGAGTTTGACACCACTGCTCTAGAAACTTCTGTGCTTCCAGGCGACCTTCAACACTTTTTCCTGCTTTGGGAGTCTGGGGACCCAGAGAGGCACTGCTGAGGCCTTACCCCACAGCTCCACCCCTGCCCTCCCCACATGGCCTGAGGGACCCAAGCCAGGGGCCTGGGGCTGGGACTGAACCCTCTGGTGGGAAAGGCAGGTGGGCGAGGGCCAGTTGCAGATGCTGGCCATGGGGGCATACATGCTCAGGTGGCTTCCCACCCAGGTTAATGCCTGCCTCCCCTCTGTACCTGCTATTTCAAAGTACACTGACTCCGGGGACAGTACCCACTCCTACAGGGGGTGCTGGTTCGTGCTGTGCATCTCCCAGAGGTTGCCTGCAGAGGGCGCCTTTTCTCACAGCCCCTCAGAGACCTACCACACCTCACCTCCTGCTGCCAGAACAAATTTAATTTTAATATTTAATATTAAATCCACTTAAATTTGAATTTCAGATATAAACAATATTTTAGTATAAGTATGTCCAAAATATCATGTGGGACATACTTACACTAAAAGTTATTCGTTGTTTGTCTGAAATTCGAAGTTAACGAGCAACCTGCACTTTGATCTGCTAAATCGTCTGGTCCCACCCTGAAGCTTCCGTGAGTAGGGTGGTTGAGCCTATCCTGCAGCCAGAAACTGGAGGGACGCCTGAGGCTTGGGCACTGTCCCCTCCTTGTCCCTGGTCTAAAACCACCCTGTATGGACCCAGGAGGCAAGGAGCTAAGGGCAGGCTGCGGGGGAGGGGTGGTGGCTGGTCTGGGCCATGAGCGGGGGACAGCGTGTAAGAGGAGCAGGGACACGGAAATCCAAGCAAATCACCATACGTCAGACCGCTGGGGTCGATAGGCACTGTGAGTTTAAACAAGACTTCAGAAAGGCCCCTCCTCCTAGCTGTCACTTTGTCCCGGGCGCTGGGGGAAGACCCTCAGCAGGGCTGCCACTGCCCAGCATGGCTGTCTGGGCTGGGCAGCCTGAAATCTTGGATAGCCCTTGAGCTTGGGCGACGCCAGACAGATGAGGGACTGAGAGTGAGGCATCTGTCACGGGAGGCATCCTGGTCAGGTAAGGGTCCAGGCCAGTGCCGTTGCACAGCCCTGCTGCCCGCGCTGGGTGCTGCTCAACGCGGAGCTGGTCTGGTGGACCGCCGACCCCATGAATGCCGAGGGTGGCCCCCTGGGTCCACTTTCCAGACAACAGACAATGGGCTGGCTCCTGGGTGACAGTTGGCCTGTCCAGCAGGTGTGAGGTGGTCTCGGAGGAGCTGAGAGAGGGAGGCCAAGATGAATCCGGCACCTGTAGCAAGCCTCAACCTCCTCCGTGAGACATGAGCCACCAGGGGCGTGAGGGTTTAGGTCCACTCGGTGCCACTGGGGGTAATTCTGGCTCAGCCATCACTCCCGCCCAAGGCCACTGAGTGGCATCACTGTTCGGATGACAGCTCAAGGTACACACCTGCAGGGTGACCTGTGCCTCACCTTTCCCGGCCTTGGTTCAGGTCACTGCTGTCACCACTGCATATTCACTGAGCATTTCCTGTCCACTGCCTGCGACAGGTATGTGCCAATCTTCACAGGCACATAAAACATGTGGCCTGAAAACAGCAGGGCCAACTGGCAGGGAGGTGAGTGTGGAGGGGGAGAGAAATGGGCAGGGGGGTGTTGCTTTGGGCACCGCTGGCACAAGGAAGCCGGCTGCACGCTGCACGGGGCCTGGCGGAAGCAACCCTGTGGAGGCACAGCATGGGCAACGCTGCGGCCTGGAGAGGCCGCTTGACTGACCGAAGGGGACGGGGGCAGGGGCTGGAGGTGGTTCTTGGAATCGGGTCCCCACTGGATCAAGGAGGGCTGACCCAGTGCCCAGACCAGTGGGGGCTTTAGGAAGAAAGAGGGTGTGTGGACGGGTGGTGGACAGCTGGAGTCAGGAGGAGGAGGCCAGGTAAGGAGCAGGAGAAGGAACCAATGTGGAGCTGGGGGCCCGCTTTTCCAGTCGGAGGGTGGATGAGGTGCCCTGGACACAGAGCAGTGTGTCGTGTGAGGGCAGGTGAGGGATGTGCCCCTCAGGACTCTGAGCTTGGGCAGGTACCCACGGGCCCTGGCAGAGGTGACTGTGCTGCCCACTGTCCCACCACCCAGCCAGAAGCTGAGGCAAAGGGGTCCCCCTGAGGTGGCCTGAACCCCCTGACCACAGCTACATGCCCTAAGGGTCTGAGTTCTTCTCCTGAGGGCAAGTCCTAGTTCCACTTCCTACTGGCTGAGTTAATGGGATATTTGCTCCCGCCCCACTAGACCTTTGGCAAGGAAAACTTTTGCCCTCAAAAAAAAAGAGAGAGAGAGAGAGAGATAGAAGGAGGAGATAGCAAAAAACAGAACCAAATTTTAGAGAGGATTGTAGGATTAAAAAAAATAGATCTGAACACTCTGTACAGTTTAATCAAACAATTTTAATGCCAATTTCCAATTGTCCTATGCTTCATTTCTCTACAACATTCCTTTCTAGTGATATGAATGTATCACATTTTCATTGTTTTTATGCAATTTTCTCATCTCATATCACTTTATGATCTGCTTTTCATTTCCCTTCTCCAGGGCAAGGCCATCCACCACTTCTGGGCCGTCCCCCGTGCAGCTGAATGAGCTCAGGCCGAGGCAGCATTACAGTGAGCCCAACGGAGGCCGGCTCAGAATGCCAGAGCCCACTTGTGGGGGAGGGGGTGGGCTCCACTGCAGCGTCTCCCCAGGGGACGCAGAGCCCTGCAAGAATAATTCTGGCATGTTCTCAGCTCAGTCAGATGAAGTGGAAGCTTGTGGGAAAAGGCTTCCTTCCAAGACCTTGAGGTGGAAAATGCCCCTCCAGGTGACCGCACACACATGGCTCTTCGCGTCTGTGAACGGGCCACGGGCCACCTGAAGGCTACTGGCTTTGTCAGGTTATTGATGCTGTCTTTAAAAAATAATGTCTATTTCAAAAATCCATGGCCTTGTCTCTGGAGGGACAGCTGGAGGACAGAGTGTAACAGAGGAGGGTCACAATCTGTCACATTTAGAATAGCCTTGTTCCCTGCAGCTTTCCCCCCTGTGCCCCAGGGCCCTTTGGGAACCCCTGCTCTCCCCACCCCACCTAGTGGCGGGGCCACCTCCTGGGCCCCTGGGCTCTCTCGGAGTCTTCCCCACCTCAGCTCTCTCCTGCCTTCCACAGAGCCTTTGCACAGCTTCTCTCCCTCCTGGGAGAACCCCTGCACCTCTTCTACCGGCTCTCTTGTCCCCAAGTAAGTCCCCTACCCCTGTCTGTCTTGGCTCTCTCCATGACACTTTGCTAGTGAATGTTTCCTTCCTCTATCCAAGGACTCGTCTGTGGCTCCTCCCTGCTGGAATGAAGCTGCAGGAAACAAGGACGAGCCTGGGCCGGTCACAGCTGCTGTAACCCCAGTTCTACCCCGGGCTTGGCACACTGTCCCCCTCCCAGTAATTTTTGTCTAACAAATCACTAACCAATGTCGAGTCTCATCTTAACAGCAGGCAGTGTGAATAAGGACCCTGCTGGAGCTTTTGTGGGTGCCCCACCTTGGCAAGCTTCCCTGCAGGGCTACCCCCCAGGACTTAAGCTCCACCCAGGTCCCTCCACTTGGTGACAAAGGCCCCAATTGCTCTTTGGAGACCTTAATTATGCAGCTGTGACCCTCCACCACTTAGTCACATTAAAGGAGAGTAAATGCTTTCCTTTTCTTGAAAAGTTCACATACACAAGTGGACGTGCAGCCGACAGTGAGTGGCCTGCGACCCGAGTGTCTGAGACCCGAACTCGAGCTGCCACGTGGTTTTGCAACTCTAGTACCTTCCTCATCCTCAGAGCCACTGTGCCCTTCCCTGGACCCAGGGAGTGAGAAGCAGAGCAAATCACCTACTGGAGCCTTCCCTGAACCCTGGAGAGGAGTTCCATCAAATCATGCCTTTATTCTCTGCAGTGCCACCCTTAAGGTGAAGAAGCCCAAGCTGGCAGTGACTTCCTCAGAGCCTTTCAGGTTGGGAGTCTCTGGTAGCCCTTACCCCCTGCCCACCCCAGCAGCTGGTGAGGACAAAGCCCCTGGAGCCAGCACGTGATGACCAGACATCCATCTCTTTGTCCATAAGAGGTGGGGTCTCTCTCTTCCACCCTGAAGGTGGGCTGAGGAGAGAGAGGACCCCTTGGCCTGGCTGGGTGTGGGGAAATCATGCACCCAGCTGCGTGGTTCCACTATGAAGGTAAACTGATGGTCCTGGGGGAAGTGAATAGTTCAGAGCTTCAGGGGGTGAGGGGCCGAGTGTGGGCACTGGGGTGAGGAGTCAGGAGCCGGGCCCCAGCTTCCCTCTGCTGACACCTTAAGAGGCAGTGACAATGTCCTTGGGGCATGCCTTCCTATCCCTGGTGTCTGAAGGGGGTGGCTCTCAGGGTGGGTGTCTGTGGCCCTGGTGATCTGGGCCAGGGTCTGGACCAGACCCTGAGGTGCTGGCTGCTCCCGAGAGGATTGGGTCCCACAGACTCCTCCATGGAGGGACCCCTGCAGCACAGGAGTTTTGATGATCTGTCCCTCATTGTGCTTACTGTGAGAGTGTGGGGCTGCTGGAGGGTCTAGTCTCTTTGGCAGTGTTCCACTGGGTCATACGAGAGGCTGGGCACCGGACAAGTTCACAGAATCTGCCGTTGGCGCGAGTGTAATTGTAAGAGCGTGTGTGTGTGTGTGTGTGTGTGTGTGTGTGTGTATGGGATGGGGGAGGTGCGGATGCAGGAGCACCCAGAATCCCACCCACGGATACAGCGGCACATCACACACGCACGGTCACACCCGGGACACACACACGGAGGGGGAGGGGCACGCAGCCTTCTGTCAAGGCCCGAGCACGCCGCCTGCGCCCGCCCAGGCCCGCCCCCTGCAGACCCCAGTCTGCGTCGTAGTGGGGGCAGGGGCGCTCGCCTCGGCGGGAGGGGGAGGGGAAGGCCCGCCTCCACGGCTCCGGCCGCCCCCGCAATTGGGGGCAGGGAGGACATTGGCGCCGCTCCCCCGCCCCGCTCCAAGCCTCTCCGTGAGCGCCCCCTGGCGCCCCGTTAGCCGGGGAGATAGAGGGGGCGCGGTGAGGGAGCGGGAGGGGTCCACCTCCAACCTCCCAGACCATGGAGGGGCGGGGCGTCCTCCTCAATAGAAAAGGGATCGCTCCGGCAAGCTTCTCAGGGCCAGAGCGGCCCTTCCCCGAGGCGCCCCTAGACTTCCCAGGGAGAAGAGGGGCGCCCCCAACCCGCACTCGCCCCTGCCCTTTCGGCCCCGCCCCCCGCGCTGGCCCCGCCCCTCCCGGCCCCCTCCTCCGGGACTCACTCCGAAGTTTCCTACGCCGTGCTCGGACACGCTCCGAGCTCCTTCGCCCGACCACTGCTTCCTCCTCCTTCGTCGCCGGTCCGCACCCCTCCGCCCGCGCCCCCGACCCGCAGCCATCCGCCTAGTGGTCCCCTCCGCTCCCGGGCCACGGTCGTCGCCTGGTCAGCCGGAGCCGTAGCGGGAGCTGGCTCCGCAGCCGCAGCTGGGAGCTCGCGGGCCGGGGGCGCGAGCCGGGGGCTGCGGTGCTCCAGTCGGGGCTGAACGCCGTGCCGGGTCCCCGGTGACTGCGCCGCCCGGGCAATGCCCGCGGGGACACCGCCGGCCGCCAGAGTGAGGTGAGACGCGGTGAGGACGCGCGCCCTACTGCGCGCCGGGACCCTTTCAACTTGAGCGCAGCGGGCGAGGAGCCCCTCAAGTACCCGCCCCGGCCCCGCTGGTGGGGGAGGGGCGCCCAGCCCTCGCCGGAGGGAGGGGGCGGGCGGGGGGCGCATTTGTCTCTAATAAGAAAAGACAAAGACTTCCCGGCGGCCGCGGCTGTTTCCGCAGCTCTGCTCCGCCGGAGGCGGGCGCGGCTGTCGTTCCTGGGGCCCGGTCACCGCCTGTCCCCCACAGGTGCTGCCCTCCACTACCATGATCGAGGGCGCGCTGTCGGCGGAGGAGGTCCCAGTGCCACAGGGCGCGCCGGCCCCGGGCCCTGCGGCGGCAGCCGGGGCGTCCCCGGCGAGCCCTGGGGTGCTGGGATGCGAGGTGGATCGGGGGTCCGGGCCCAGCGCGTCGACCCCCGAGAGTCCGGCTGTTGAGCGCAACGCGGAGCTGGGCGCCGACGAGGAGCAGCCCGTCCCGTACCCGGCGCTGGCGGCCACTGTCTTCTTCTGCCTTGGGCAGACCACGCGGCCGCGCAGCTGGTGTCTCCGGCTGGTCTGTAACCCATATCCTTCTCTGGCCGTTGGGTTGCGGGGACCCGGGGTGCGGGACTTGCCGCGTGCGCCCCCCGCGCGCCCAGGTTTGTTGTACCCGGCTCGGGCTGGGTGTGCGGGGGACGCAGGACGCTGTCATCACGCCCCTCCAAAAGAGGTGGCTTGGGCCGCTCTTTGGGGGCCAGGAGGGTGTCTGTCCCTACACGAATGGGGTGTGCCTGGTCCAGAGCCACTCGAGACGGCAGAGTGAAAGAGTAGTGGCGAGGCTACTGCGGGCTTGGAGGGGAGAGGGGTCGTCAGGGAGGGGAGGTCGGAACTCCCTGCACGCCCGAGGGTTGGGATCAGAAGAATTCTTCCTAGGCTGACAATGTCTTTCTTGAGGTAGGACCCCCGCTGGGGAGGGGAAACCTGGAAGGAGCTAGAGTAAGGGGAGCAAAGTTTTCAGCCTGTGCCTTGCGCTTTCGAGCGCTGCGGGAGACCCGTGGGGGCCAGGAAGCGATGCGCACTCTCTGGTCCTTTTCCATGGAGAGAGGCGGTGACGTTGATTGTGAACTCGCCTTTCCAGGCTGAACCTAGTGCTGGGGCTGATTTAAGTCATGCGCAGCTGGGGGTGAGGGTGGGGGGCAGGGAGGCAGCTGGCACCGCACCCTGTAGTCCTTTTTCCCGGTGCTTTCTCTAGGTGGAGAGAAAGGGACCACCCGTTCTGCTCCTGGCCAGAACGACACAGACTTTAAGAGAAGGTTCCAGAGCAGAGCTGAGTCCTACCGGGGGCATTTCTGGGACGCAGGCAGCAGTTCTGCTGCCCCCCCCCAATAGGTTGCCTTTGGGGACTGTCAGCTTCAATTCACCTGTCTCCTGGCTGCTTCTCACCTTTAGCCCGCCCTCAGAGCTGATTGCCAGGTGGCTAGGCCATGGGTGTCCAGCTTCCAGCTCCTGGATCTGAAGGGACTGGAGGTCCCAGACAGGCTGTTGGGCTGGAGGGGGCAGCTGAGGAGAGGAGGTTGACAAGCAGGACCCTGGACATAAACTTTGCCTGTCAGAGTTGAGAAGACAGACAAAGGCGAAATGAGTAATGTGTGTATATATTTTTCGTACCTTGTATGTTTAACTGTGTAAATATTAAATACAAAAGAGGATTTGTACCAAAAAAAGGGAATAAAACCCATGTTTCTCTTTTCTCAAGTCTAAACACTGGCTGAGGCAGCATCACTCTCTGGCTGTAAAGGAAGTGGTCCAGGCCAGCAGGTCTTGGCCATGGCCAGAGGGCCCTCCCCGGGCAAGGCAGCAGGCTTCAGAGCCTGCCTTTGTCCTTGCAGCTGTGGGTGGGCATCCAAGGGCCTGGGCCTTTGAGCAGCAGTCCGCCTAACCTTGCAGGGCACTGTAGGTGTGACTTCTCTCCACAACCCAGCCTGGACTCGGCCAGACCACTTCGTTTTGGCAGGAAGGTGGCCTGGCTGGGCGTGGTGCTGGGCCACGTTGGGGGTGCCTAAAGGCCTTGGGACAGAGGGGACAGGAGGCTGGCCCTCCTTGCGCGGCCGTCATTTCCAAGCACAGAGACCAGATAGGGAGAGAGCCCATCAGGGCCTGCACTTTCTCTCTCCTGACAGCCCCTGGGTCTGGCTGGGCGGTCACCTTGCAGCTGAACGAGTCTTTGAGCCCGACCCTGGCATTCTGGATGTTTCCAGGCTGGGCTGTGTCTCTGAGGATGTCTTAGGGGTTGTTTGTGTTACTCAGTGGAGGGGAAGGGGAGGGGTGCCTTGTGCAGGTGAAGCAAGGCCCAGAGGGGTGGGGGAGGGGACTGGCAGGACTATGTGGGGTGTTCTTGACCTTGGGCTCTTCTGTGACCTGTGGAGGAAGATGCTCTGGGTGATACCAGAGCCGGAATGTTGATGAGGACGGTCACCCAGGGATGAGAGCGATCCCCTCTGACAGGCAGGGTGGTGCAGACTACGTAGTGTTACCCCGGGTTCTGTGGAAACCCCACATCTGTCTGTTAAAATGGGCTTGTCAGGGGCCCCGCCACACGGGGATGGCTGCTGACCTCCAGCAAATACAGGCCCCTGGCTTGAAGTGTGTGCTGGCCACGGGGAGAACCTAAATTAAGCTGGAGTGCCCGGACAGGTGGGGATCAACTCCCTCAGGGAAGCCCGTGGGGCCTAGGCACAAGCTTCAGATTCCTGGGAGTGTTTGTGTGTGTGGAGGGGGGTGCCCTTGTGTGAAGCGGGGGGCATGGGGGCTCTCTGTGTGGCTGGGTGTTCTAGGGACCATGGAGTGTCCTGTACTGCAGGGTGTTTCCAGGTCTCATTCTCCCTCCCCGCTGGGAGCTGTCTTGTTAGGGCACTCACTGCCCTTCCCTGGAGCAGCCGCTACAGCCGAGGGGGGTGAGCTCGGAGTGGGAAACAGGATAAAGGGGTTTGCTCTGGGAACCTACACTGCCTAGAGCAACTCCTCGCTCCCTGGAGCCTGGCAGTCCTAGCCCATGTGCCCCCAGCCAGGGTGCCATTGGCAGTTGGAATGCAGGCAGGGGCCTTCCTTAAGCCCTGAACCTTTCTGGAGCCCCCCCGAGTGGGTGGCGCCCCTCCTGCACACAGGAACACCTTTGGTCTGTTTTTGCCTTCAGGGAAACTCCAATTCAAGACGAAGGCACCTCCAAGAACGGTGTCTGTCTTGATGGACTGACTTTGCTGTTTGAAAATACGATTGTGCTAGAAGTTTCGGGGCGAGTGCTCTTTCTCCTACACGGGTTTATTTATAGTGGAAGGTGGGTGGGATCTGTGTCGTGGAGCCTGTGTGGCTGGGTTATGTTTTGCCCCAGCTCCCCAGGGTTCCTGACTCCGTGCTTGCTTATGTCGCAGCTGCCGTGTCCTGGCACCCAGGGTGGGCCCTCCAGGGATGCTGGCAGCTGGGAGGGGGGCCCTGCTGTGGTCCCCCTGTGAGTAAGGGAGGCCCGCTGCAGCCCAGCCTGGGTGTTTAGGGACTAGGAGCTGGTGGACGGGTGCTTGAGGCCTCCAGGACCATGGGCACCTCCAGGAAGTGACTCTCAGGGGCCAGACAGCCAGTGCCTCTGGGCTTAGGGCTTAGAGACAGGCCAAGGTCATACAGCTGCAGAAGGCAAAGCTGGGTGAGCCCATTCTGACTCTCAAGTCCATGTGCTTGGCAGGCCCTGCCCACCAGGAAGGTGAGGCTGAACGAGTCTCAGTCTGTAAGCTAATGCCCTGAGCTGTCACACCTGTTGTGGTTGCTGCCAGGCACCTGAGGCTCATGGCAGGTCTGGGCATCCTAGTGAGGACAGGCGGGCGGGGATCTGGAAAAGGGCAGGCCCCACGCTGTCCTTACCTGCCTCCCCGTGTCCTCCGCTGTCTCTGACCCCACTGACTTGCTCACTTGATATGTGCGGGACAGTTCCAGGTCCCCACCTTCCTGATCTCGTGACCCTGACCCCTGTGCTCTTTTCTTCTGGTGGGCACAGAGCCTTTGTCTCATGTTCTGAGGTTCCCGCTCACCCCAGCACCTTGCTCCTGGCTCTGGGCCCCTCTCCGGGCACTGAGATGGGTTAGTTTCCGTGGACTTGGAGGCCCTGGGCCACCCTTTGGGGTGCTCACAGGCAGGGACTGGACAGCCTGGGACTGGGCAGATGGGAGGACCATTGTGGCCTCGGTAGAATGATGGGGTGTTGAAACGGAGGGGCCACAGGGGACTCGAAGGGCCTGGGTTCTGGGCTGGTGCCCATGGCACCTCCCAGACTCTCTCTGACTGAAGAAGGGAGGGGACAGGACATGTGTCCCTGTACTTCTGGAGCCCCCACCATCACCCCATGCTCTGAGGGCTTATGCTGTTCACACGTCACACCGGCCATGTGCCTGGCAGGGACAGGTGTGTTTCTGGCCTCTGAGGCTTGGGAAGACAAGGGGTGAAGTAGAGATGCCCCAGCTAAGACAGGAGTTTTGTGGTGGGGGTTTGGTGGGGAAGTGGCATTTCCCCTGAGAGCTGGGGAGGGGAGGGTGAGGAGGCAGACCTCAGAGTGCCTGCAGGAGGTGGGGTTGGGGGAGCCCCCTTCCTGGGTGGCCATTCTGGAGGGGCTGGTGGAGGTGCCCCTGAACCAGAAAGTGCTGATTAAGTGCCCTGTATGTGTGGGGCCACCGTGAGGCCCACTGTGGCCCCTGCCCCCACATCTGCTGCCCGGCTGGATCCTCGGAAGGTTCTTTGTGTGTGTGGGGGGGGGAGCGGACTCTGTTGAGTGGTGCAGAGGCTTCTTTGAACACCCTCTCACTGATTGCAAGGCTCCTTCACTCAGCAGGCGACTCCCGGCCTCAGCTCTGTGCTGGCCCAAGTTGGGCCTACCATGGGTCCCCCCGACCGCCCGCACAGAGACTCTCAGCTCCTGCCGTGTGCCCGGCGTGCCCAGCCGTCGGCTGCTCTGCAGTAAAGTGAGGCTGGCTCCATCTCAGTGAGGACACTTAGGAGAATAGGGTGGGCTAGATGGAGGCTGTGGAGGCTGGGAGCCAGGGAGACCCCATCACAAGGACCTGTGGTCAGGAAGGCCTGGGGGAGGACATGGATCGGGAGTGTCCCAGGCAGAGGAATGGTATATGCAGAGTTCCGGGCCAGGTGGAACGTGTCCCTGCAGTTGGGGGTGGGGTATGCGCTGTGAGGTGAAGGTGAGGAGACGCCGGGAAAGCCCTGTGAGCATGATGGGTGGGTGATGGACCCGCCTTGGGGCTCAGGAAGTAGGTCTGCCTCCGGCTGGGTTTGGGGCTGGCTCCTCAAGGAGGAAGCAGTATTGGGACCAGGCTCAGGGAGGAATTGAGCGGTGGGCACTGAGGGAGCAGAGGCTGGGAGGTGGGAAGATGCTGGTGTTCTTTTTACCCAGACACCTGAGGTCCCAGGTGGGGACAAGGCTGTTGCCCACCCTTCCAAGGATGCCCTTGGACTTGGGGCGCTTCATATTTGGACCACCCAAAATCTCCCCTGATCCAGGGGGCCATGGGCTCCCTCCCTTGAATAGCAGAGTGCTTAGAGGTGGTCCAGGTTGTCCTTCACAGTGAAGGGTGTAAGGCAGCCCGCTCCCCCAAGCTGCTGGCCAGACTCCCTGTTCCTGGGTCAGGATGTGAGGGGAATGTGGGGGATGGGCCAGCCTGTTTAATGTTCTAGGGATGAATCCAGGTAGCAGATCTGCATTCAAGGTCAGGCAAGAGATGTGTCACCTTTATTCACTGGGTGTCACACGTGTTCCCTCTGCCCTGCCCCTCAGAGCCCGCCCAGGGAGTGGGGGTGGCAGCCCTTGAAGCTGAGTGAGGAATATTCTTTTTTTTTCTCCTTCTTGCAAGTAGGTATTTAACTCAGTGGCACGAAAAAACAGTCACTCTCACCTTCCCTCAATGGTTAATTTTGACACAACTGGCAACAACTGTAAGTCATGTGACTCTCAGTTGAATTTTCAGGCGGATAGTTAAACGTGGGCACCCGTCCTGGACACACACGAGGAGGGAAGTAAGTCTCTCAGCTCACAGCCTGACACAGGGCCTGGATACCCAGTCAGCGATGGGGAAGGAAGCAGCCTGGGCTTACGAGTTGGCGGCAGGCTCAGTGGCATCCCCCGGGCAGAGCACTTCGCTTGTCGGGGATGACAGATGGGGGTCTCTCTGCAGACCTCCCCCTTCGGTGCTTTCACAAAGCAAGTAGCAGCACATGGTTCTCCTCCGAAGGGGCCCCGCAGAATAGACACGGGCTTCCAGGGGAGGCAAGGGTGTGCCACCCGAGGGGCCCTGCAGGCAGGTGGGCTAGTAGACACGGGTTTCCCGCCTCTCAGGCACTGGTCCCTGCCCCTCTGCTGCAGCAGGGAGTGAGGACCCGTGTTGGTGGCGCTGTCAGCCTCGAGCTCTGACTAGTAGGGACAGTTGATGAGCGTGCTAAATTAGAGCTTGGGCTGGGTTTGCTGCCTCCTTTAGCTCCCCCGGATCAGGGGGAGCAGGGAGCCTCACACTGTGAGCAGCTGTCTCTCTGTGCCCCGGCACCTTTCTTGGACATGGGAGGATTTCTTGGACACCAGGAGCAACCCCTTCTTACTCGTGATGCAAACAAGGGTCAAGGTCATGTCCCAGAGCAGCCCCCCACCCTGGCCTCAACCACAGTTTCTCTTTGCAAAGTTGGAAGCTAGGCTGGCAAAGAAGGGAACCTGGAAACCACCCCCCTAGGCTCCCAAAAGTTAGGGATGGCCCAGGGTGAGACCAGGCGTGCCCCTCACCCCCTGGTCTGATGTAAGAGAAGGAGCTGATGGGGATGAAAGCCCCAGCAAGGGCCTTGAGGTTAGGAGAGTGAGGGCATGCAGGGCTGGCTGGCCGTGCAAGAGGGGCCGGGAGCCCCCTGACCTGTGTGGAGTGGGGGTGGGACACCCCATAGGCATCCCCCTAGGTGGGCACAGCCCCCTGCCCCCACCTGGAGCCGGGCAAAGCCTGGCCCTGGCGCCCTTGCAGATGTGCTCGGCCAGCTGCTGTGGGCCTGCTCAGTCACCCTGTTCTCTTTCGGTTCTGGGCTATGCTATTGGCCCTGCCCCCAGGTCAGCCCACAGGTGAGGTCAGGGTGCTGGCAAGGTGGGGACCATGCCTGTGGAGGAGAGGGAGAGGGGCCCAGTGCCCCTTTTCTAGGCTGCAGTGGCCTCCAGCTGGGAGCCTGTCTCTCCCCCTCCCACCTTTGTTCTAGTCCCTTTTTCTCTCCCTTTCCCCAGCCCCTCTGGCAGAGTACCTGGCAGGAGGTGGCAGTCCCTTGGACCCTCACAGCTTAGAGGACTGTGGTAGGGACACCCTTATACCTCTTCAGGACATGGGGCCTGAAGTCAGTGGCCTCAGTAGTCAGTGACACGCCCCTCGGGAAGGCCAGGTTTGCGGCCTCCTGGGATTCCTGGCGATCTCCCTCCCAGGAGGGACTGTTAGCTGCCTCCTGCAGCCTAGGTGGTTTCTCCCTCACATCACCTCTGACCGTCCTTCTCCATCACCGACAGGGTGGGATTTACCCTGGTTTGGCTGCTCGGGGCCCCAGTCCAGTCCACGGCCTGCTGGTGAGAGACCGCCCAGGGGAGGCGCGGAGGTTCTCCGGCCCTAGCTCGCACAGAGTGTGTGAAGCCTGTGACAAGTTAACTCAAGGAAGGGGTGGCTGGGGGCGAGTTTTCCAGAAAGTGGCAGATTCTTTGGACAGAATTTGTGTCCCTGAAGTTTCCCTCCTGCTCCAGGCCCTGTCAGGGTGTCAGGCTGGGGCCCTACTGCCAAGGTCGACACCCCAAAGCCACAGGGCCTTGGTGGAGTAGGTAATGTCAGGAACTTCAGTTTTTTGAACTGAATAGACCTGTGCCCCTCGAGACCGTTAGTTGTGGATGGCTGGGATACCAGTCACATGCTCCCATGCCCACTTGCTCCCCTGGTTGGAGCAATGCCACAGGATGTCACTCAGGAGGAGGTCAGTGGCTGGGACCATCTATCTGCTGGACTGAGGGCTAAGCACCCACATTCCCCCTGGAAGGATGCCCGGGGAATGGCTTTCTCATCCTCTTCCAGCTACTGACAAGCTTCCCCAATGGCATTTGGGGAATGGAGAGTGCCCGTAGGAGCGAGCCCCCCCTCATGTTTTTAGGTGTGTGCAGGGGATGGGGTGTTCCTGGTTCCCGGCCTGACGCTGAGTCATGGGCCACCCACTGGTTGCCCTTGGGGACTCTTGAACTCCTTCAAGATACCCTAGGAGGTCTGGGGCCACTGTGTCCTGGCTTCCCCATCGTTTGGTTGGTGCCAGGGAGCTGACGGGGCAGAGGGACCAGAAACATATGGGGCAGTGTTGGAGGTCAGCAGAACCCTGCCCTGGGGGGTGGTGCGTAGAGCACCCCAGCTGGGCGGGTGTGTTAGGAGCTGTTGGGGACAGAAAGGTGGACAGAGTGGCAGGAGGGCAGGCCTGGCAGTGGGACACAGTGTCTGGGGGCGTGGCTGTGGGGGGTGAACACCATCAACAGAAGCTGGCCCGTGCAGGCCATTGTATTGGTTTGAAGAGCATCCCCCCAATTCACGACCACCAGGCACCTCTGAACGTGGCTTCATGGGGACCTAGGGCCCTGCATCCAACGACTAGTGTCCTCACAAGAGGGCACAGAGAAGCCACGTGGAGATGGGACATGTGTTGTGGTAACGTGTCCACAAGCCGTGGGACCCCAAGGCCTCTCTGCAGCCACCAGAGCTGGGCGGGTCTTACACAGACCGCACCTCACAGCCCCCAGGAGGAGCCAGCCTGTGGCGCCCCACTCTCTGCCCTCCAGCCTCCGTGGAGACTGGGAGGACTCCTGCGGTTTAAGGCACCATCTGTGGAGCTCTCTTAGCAGGCAGCCGCTTCCCCAGCCCGCGTACCCAGGCATGCCCTCGCCGAAGAGGGAGGGGCAGGAGGTGCTGGACCCGTTCACGAGAGGCAGTCCCTTCTACGATAAGTCGCCGTCAGCCACCAGCTCAGGCCCTGATGCGGAGTGGACCCACTCGGGGAGGGAAGCCGGCTGAGAATCAGCCATTTGGAGCCTTGTAGAGGGGAGCCCCGTCGGGGCCTGCGCCCTGGCCCGGGAGGAGCCCAGTGCTGTCTCTGAGCCACCCAGGGGGCTTCCCGGAGGACCTGTCCACTGGTGTCCATCCATGATGTTAGGTCTTCAGACACCTTTCCCCTGGACTGGCCTCCTCCCCCAGGACAGAGCCTCTGGAGACCACCGCAGGGGTCCCGGACCCTCACTCAGCAAGTGCTCCCCCTGTGGTCTCAGGCGACAGCTGTAGAGGGAACCTTGGTTTGAGCCCCACCCAGCTCTGCCCACAGGCCCTCAGCCAAGTGGAGAGCTTCCTTCAGGGTACAGTGCGGGCGGCTGGCAGGGCCGACTGGGCCGGATCCCCAGCTGGGGACCCCTTTGCGGTGGCAAAGGCTCTGGGAGGCGTCTGGGCTCCAGCTGCTGCCGTATCCTCTTCTGAGCAGCCGTCGGGAGGCACTTCCCACAGGTGGCTGGGGAAGAGACCAGCTGAGTCCAGAGCTGGGCTCCCCTTAAGGACCTCCCATCCCAGAGCCTGTCCTGGGTGATGAGTACACGCTGCCTCAGGTCCAGGTTTTCCAAAGTTCTGTGGTCCCAGCTCACCCACGGAGGGTCTGGGGTGTCTCAAGGCTCCTCCCTGGTGACCCCGGTCTTATTGGGCCCCTTGTACAGAACATGGGGCAGTACTTGGCAGGGGCAGGGGACACAGATGGATGAGACCCTGAGAAGGCTAAGGCCAACTGCTGGTCCCTGGTGGGCAGTGTTCAGGTTCGGGGTTGGGGGACACTCCCCCCCAGGCCAGGGTGTGGGTGTGAGCAGTGCATGGGGTACTCTCAGGTTGCTGGGGAAGGCCATGGCCAGGTGGGCAGATGTTGGTTGGGCCCCTAGGGGCGACAGGGACCTGAGACAGAGAAAGGGAGGTGTGGGGGCACCTGAAAGTGGGCCGGGAGCTTCAGGTCTTGGAAATATTTTAGATCTTCTTAGAAGGGGGGGTCCCTGGTGTGGTGTGGCCTGGGAGGGTTCTGAGCAGCTGGCCTGTGCCCGCCACTCTCCCGGCCCCAGTGCGGCTCAGCCTGCTCCAGGGACAGAGCCCAGAGCACAGGGGTGACTGCCACCTGCCAGGAAGTTGCGGGAGCAGGGCGCTGCCTCTCCAGGGCTAGCTAGGTGGAGGCCACAATCACCATCCAGCTGCGTCCCTTTGTCTTTGCAAGCATGGCCAGCCATGGCGCAGTCTGATGAGTCAGCCCACATTAGCACCTCATTGAGATGGATGAGGACACAGCCCTGGTCCCTGGCGGCTGGCAGGGCAGCCTCCCGGCTCTGGCCATGGAACAGGTCCACTGCTCTCGTGACCACGAGTTTGGTAGGGCGCAATGTGCCCTTGGACCTGGCCAGCTGGGTGCTCCTCAAGTTCCCATCTAGCGGGAGCACCCTTCAGTGGCTGACCTCAGGGTTGGTTATTGGTTCAGTGGGAGTTCGAGGACATAAAGGGTGGCCCGTGTGGGGGCACAGGGAGTGGAGCCCACCATTGGGAGGATGGAAGGCAGTTCAGGGGGGCCTCTCCCAGTGGGGGTGCCCACAAGTGGAGCATCCGGGGTGAGACTGAGGCAGCAATGAGGCGGCTGCATGTTGGAACACTAGGGAGGCCCATCTAGTCCCCCATTAGCTGAGCTGGGGGCTGCAGTTGTTGGGAGGGAGGGGGCAGGGGGCCATGTCATCGTCTGGAGGAATGTTCCAGAAGCCAGCAGCAGTGTTGAGGGGAATGACCTGCTGGGTGGGCTTCGGACACAAAGGCTCACAAATGGCAAATTCTAAACCACAGTTTATGTCTTAGAAGCTGAGTTTCCTGACACTCCTTCCTGAATGTATTCCCGGAGCCTTTTTTCTTTTAAACCTACATTCTCAATCCAGACCAATTGAATAAGGAGGGGCAGGCAGAACCGTCTCAGGAAAGCTGTGGCCCAGGCGGGTTGCCTCCGGGAAGGGAGTCTGGCCCCGCCCCGCCCAGTGGGATTTCTGGGCATTATTGCTGGGGAGAGGGGTGCCAGGGCAGAGTGTCTGGGCTTTGAGGGCTTGAGGGACCTGGCTGGCCCTGAGAATGCGTAGTGGGGCCACCCTCTTGCACCTGGCTCTGAGGCCCGGGCAGCACCCCACGCTCTCTCTCCCTGCCTCACCCAGCCTACATTTCCTTTCTGAAGATCAGGGTGGGATCGTCCCGCTGCCCACGCCCGGCTGCTCATTGTGAAAGGGCGGCCCTGGATTTGGGGCTCTTGGTTTGGTCATCGGCTGTCACCACATGGGGTGTGAGTGGTGGCACTTGCACTCAGAACAGGCCTGGGTGTCCTCTAATTACAAAGTCCACATCCCCGTGCTGTGATGGCTCCTCGGCCATCTTGCAGGTGCCACTGGGCATCTGTCCCGTCTGCACGTTCAAACTGAGCAACCACGACTTGGGGGCAAGGTTTTTTGCATCTGCACATTTTCTTACTGGGACAGCACCGGGACTGGAGGACGATGGGGCAGGCCACCCCAAGCGACTAGGATGGGATTCGGGGTGGCCAGGCTCTTCCTGGGAGGTGAGTGTCTCGGAAGATCACGCTGCACTCTGGGTCACATTCTTTCCCGCAGCACATGGGGGTGCCCTGTGGGTGAGGCACCAGTCACCTCTGACCGCGGAGCAAGGTAACGGTGAGGGTGGGCCTTACCGCATTTGCCAGAGGAGCCCCTCGCTCTGTCTCAGCCCTGCAGAGGCACCTCAGCACCCAGGTTCTGTCAGCCAGTGAGGAAACGGCCCTGAGTGGGCCCCGTGCGGCCCAGGGTCTGGAGCCCACACCGCTGCTCGGGCCCCACGTGCTCTCTCGGGTTTGTCGAGGCACAATGCACATGCTGCACAGCTCCCGTGAGACGCACAACTCCGTGGTTTTCACTGTGGTCACCGAGTCGTGCAAGTGTCACTGCATCACTTTTGGAACTTTTTTATCACCCCAGAGGGAGACCCTGTGCCCGTGGGTGGTTGGTCACTCTCTGTCCTCCCCCCTCAGCCCCTGGCGCCCACTAACTCACTGTCTCTGGGTTTGCCTGTTCTGGACACTTCACGCAAATGGGATCGAACAGTGTGCGACCTCCGTGTCTGGCTTCTCTCGCTGGGCATTATGTTCTCAAGGTTCACCTGTATTTGTTGTACCATCTTAGTCAGTGCTTTGCTCCTTTTCGTGGCTGAGTAATATTCTCGTGCGGAAGTTTTGTTTGAATCCCCATCCTCAGTCACTGGGTCACGAGGGAACAGCGTTGAGGTGTTTGAGGAGCAGCACCTGCTTCCTAACCCCTTACCTGCTGGGCTTGGGTCTCTGAGCCATGGCAGCGGTTGCCCCAAAGGAGGTAGCCAGTGGGCACGGGACACCGCACGTGGCCTCAGCCCAAGGCCGAGCCAACCTGTGGGAGCAGGACGTTCCCCAGCGTCCCCTCGATAGACATCTCAGGTGACCCCTGGGAGGTGGGCAACCCTGCCCCGTTGGTCTAGAAGAGGGGCTCCTTAAAAAATGTATTTATTTATTTTTAGAGAGAGGGGGATGGAGGGAGAAAGAGAGGGAAAGAAACATCAATCTGTGGTTGCCTCTCGTGTGCCCCCAACTGGGGACCTGGCCCACGACCCAGGCATGTGTCCTGACTGGGAGTCGAACTAGTGACCCTTTGGTTCTCAGGCCGGCACTCAATCCACTGAGCCACGCCAGCCAGGGCCAGAAGATGGGTCTTGAGTGCGAGCTGCCTTTCTGATCTGGATCTCCCTTCGATGGTCCATCCTGCAGGGCATGGCTGGGGAGCCCCGTGGCCTGCTGGGCCCGCATCCTGGCACACAGTGGGCACATGGTGGGTGGGGCATGTGCCAGCAGGGAGCCCTGGTAGGGGCTGTGCCAGGCTGCGGGTGGGAGTACCTGGCATGTGTGTTTGTTCGGCATCCATCCCTCCGTCAGCCCTCTGGAGAATTTCAACACCCACACTTGGCATAAAAAAATTATTAATGAGCTTGGTGCGGTTGCCATGGGAACCTGTTGCTAATGAATCTCTTGGGCTTCCTTTTACCTTTGCCTAGCTGCGCCAAGGCCTGAGCTCAGACGTAAGTTTCCCACTAATCAGGTTGCCGTGGCAACACCTGTCACTAATCCCCTGCCAGGCTCCTGGTTTAGTGGTCTGGTCCAAGTTACATAAAGCAATTTATTGAGTTCAAGGCTGCTCCCCGATTAGAGACCTCTCAGCCTCCCTTCCTCCCACTTCCCCGGGGCCCCGTGTGGGTTCCTCAGTCACAGAAAACGGAGGCACCTGGAGCTGGCGGCGTTGGGCATTTGACCAGAGGGAGGAGCCCTGGAGGGTCGATCTTGGCTTGGTTCCCTGTGTCTGCCCAGTGTCAGGAGTGCTCGGTGGGCGCCGAATGGGTGAGCAGGGGGGTGCTCGGGTCCGTGGGAGCTGCAGCTTCCCAGGGGGCTGCTCGTTCCCAGGGCTCGGGCCCATCCCTTGGCCTCACGCCTAGCATCAGGAGAACTTTCTAGAAGGAGTGAGGGCACCTGACCCCGAGAGGTGGAGCAGAACTGTTGGGTTTTTGTGTGGGGTGTGAGGGGCGGATTCAGGGGCCCTCACCTGTCCTATGGTGGGAGGGAGGCTGCGTTGGTGCCCACGATGACTGTTCACGCTCTCTGCTCATTCCAAAAACCTACACGGTCCAGTCTGTTCTGATGCCAGCCTGACACCGGTCCGTACACGGCGGGCATCTGCAGCAGGCATTGACGGCCCCTCCCCTTGGGTTCCTCTCACTGGAGTGCCTGAGGCCCCAGTGCCACAGGCCCCAGTGCCGGGATCGAAGCAGGGTAGTCCAGCTTTCAGAGGTACTGTCACCTGTCCTAGGCCTGGCTGCAGGGCGGGGCCCGCCACACATGTGCATAGCCCTGCCTATGCTGTGGGGCTGCCGGACTGGGCCGGGTGGCCACTCGGCATGGGGTCCTGGCTCACTCTCTAGACACTCTGAGACACCCTCCAGCTGCTTGAGTAGGTCCTGGGTGAGGGGCAGGTGGCCCCCGTAGCTGGGGCAATGCACATGGCTCTGGGTTCCGACAGGAATGGGTAGGGACTGGGGTCTCGGTCAGGGTGAAGCCGTGTGTCTGATAGACCCCAAAAGGCCCTCATTCATTCAGGGTGATCCCTGAACCCCGCTCAGGGATCTGCTGGGGACAGAGAGCCCCCTGCACCTCTTCACTCAGTGGGGATGCCTTGTCCTGGGGATTAGGACACCCCAGGCCTTGCCCCTGGATTAGTCTACTTGGCTGTCATGACAGAGCACCACAGACAGATGACGGGCACCACAGACCATTATTTCTTCTTGGGCCTGGGGTCTGGAAGTCAGAGGTCATGTCAGAGGGGCCGGTTCCTTCCGAGGCCTCTCTCCATGGGTTGTGGGTGGCTGTCTTCTTGCGTGCTCACCAGGTCATTTCTCTGTGTGTGTATGGGTGTGAGTCTCCTGTCCTTGTAACGATGTCACCCTGGATTAGGGCCCACCAGGGTGGCTCCCTTTCACCTTACCTCTTTAAGTGCCCTTTCTCCAAGTACAGTTGCAGTCGGAGGCCCTGAGGGCCAGGGCTCCAAGGGACGGCTTCTGGACCAGGCACCCATCCCGCACCCCAGCCCCACAGCCCCTGACTGGGCTCTACCTCTAGTTCTGGTGTCTCTGGCCTTTGTGAGCCCCCAGGGGGCCCCCATGGGGGGGTGCTGCAGTTGGGTCAAGCCTCCCTATGCCCTCCTGACACCTACGGGTGCCCACACGGGCTTCCCTGGCTCCCCACTCTGGGGCCTCTGGGTAGCACCCACCTGGGAGTACCTGGTAAGCGGGTTTCCGAGCCGTGGGCCTAAAATAGGCTTCACGGAGGCAGCTCTTGTTCTGGTGTGTGGTCCTGCACCTCTGCAGCCCCGTCCAGGGCTTCCCTCTGCGGACCCCCCCTCACAGGTCCTCATGACCCCTGGGCAGCCTCGGAAGAGCCCGTTACCTTCCCGGGCTGAGCTAGGGGCGCCTTTGCCTGAGGCCCGTGGCTCAGGACTGGGGTGCTCAGTAAAAATGCAGTCGGACAGCCAGGAGGATGAAGGACAAGTTCTAGATAACTCCAGTTCGTGGGACAGTCTCCCGTGGAGGGGCTTGCTGGTGGTGGGCCGAGGTGGAAGAAGGGACGGAGGGGCCAGCCCTGGGTGGCAGCTGTAGGCCCAAGGCCTCAGCTTTGTTCGCAACGCAGTGCTCCCTGGCCTGGGGCTGTGTTCACCTCGGGGCGCCACCCATCTCATTGCTCCCCGAGTCCTGGGTGGCAGGTGGGTTCTGGAAGCTGCTGTACCCGCTCCGGTGTGCTGCAGGTGGGTGGGCGGGTCCAGGCCGTGCGTGGGGCCTGAGTGGCGCCTTGTGCCTGCTGCCAGTTCATGTCACAGCGCAGGGTGTTTCTTCTCGAGCTGACGCCATGGGTGCGGGGACAGGGGGCGGCTGTTAGATCAGAGGGTTGCCCTTGGGAGCCCCAGGCTACCGGGGCTGGCTGCATGGGGGCCTCTCCTGACCGTGCGCCCCTGCCCTGCTCCCTGGAACTGCCAGGTCTGGTGGGTTAACACTGGGGTGAGTGGGTCCCCCGTGGAGCCAGGAGTCTTGGTTCATCAGCCTCCTCTCCTAGGCAGTGTCCAGGGCACGTGGAGCACCCCCAGGCGTCTGTGCGGCTGGTTCCCTTTATAGCTGCTCTGGTTTGGACCAGCTACTCTGGCACTGTCAGGTCTCCTTCCCGACAGAGCACCAGCTTGAACTTGCCAGTGGAGGCACCGGGCTGGGCAGTCCTGGCTCTCGCATGGCCGGGGGTCGGTGCAGAGACATTCAGCAAGTGGCGGTGTGCAGGGTGTCACCAGGGGTCCTGCAGGTGCTCACAGCCCGAGGCAGGACAGGCCGAGGCAGGCAGGCTGGTATTTGGGGCCAGATCCCCAGTGTTCGTTGTGGCCATCTGGGTTCTGCGGGTCAGCCCCCTGCCAGGGCTGCCGCTCTCACGTTGCCGTGATGAGTACGTGCCTCCTGCGGCCCCGCTGAGCTTTGTCTGCTGGTTCTTCCTGGGGCGTTGGGCTGGGATTGGTGGCAGTGTGTGTTTGGGAGCCGAGAGGGACAGGTCTCAGCCGTTGTCACCAGACAGGTACCCAGACGAGGGTGTCTGTGAGGGCATTGGAGCATGGTGTCCCGTGGCAGCAGACACCCCAGGAAGCATCCCCGCCCTGGCCTGGGGCGGTTGCAGGCGGTGTCCACATTGGGGGTGCTCTGCAGGGGGAGGAGCTCCTCCTTATGCCAGTCCTGCCCTCCCAGCTCCCGACATGCCACCTTCTCCCAGCTTGACCTTGGCCCTGAGTCCTCTACCCAGACCCCCCCCCAATGAAAGTGGGATCCTCTGTACCACCCTGACACCCATCTCCTGCCTCCTGGGCCACAGGTGACCTGTGGTGGACTCGGCAGCTCCAGGACTGGGCCAGGCGGCAGGAACTCAGGAACGAGCCCTGGAGTTCTGTCGACTCTGATGCCTGAGATTTCAGCACAGAGCTTCCTCTGTTCCAGTTGCACCCTGTTCCAGGCAGCATCCCACCCCCAGGTCCCTCTGGGAGTGGGTGGGCAGGATCCCAGTTGGGTGAACCCTGGAGCACAGGGATGGGGGGTGTCCCTGTGGCTCTGCCGCCCAGAGACCCCACGTGGTGCCTGAGGGTGAAGGTTCTCGCCTGGCAGCAGGGAGGCCTCTCCCTGGGTGGGAGACGGTGCGGTCAGCAGGGCGGTCAGGGGCGTGTTTACTCCTCCTAGTCACCGCCACGGGGCTCTGTGCCCCCTCCAGTCCCCCTTCTTGGGGGCTGTCTGGAGGCTGGGCAGGGCGGCACAGCCCCACGGGGCACCAGAGGCCCGGACTCCGGCCCTGGGCCCCGACACAGACGCTCCCTCTTGCGCAGCCGGATCCCACAGAATCACGTTAGGAAGTTCTGGGGCTGCAGTGGCTGGGGTGTTTCCTGCGTGTTTGAAATACAGCCTGCTGGCTGGTGGGAGCAAGGGATGTTTTAATTCCTAATTTAGACTGTTTATCTGCAGAGCTCTGGAGGCCGGGCAGGAAGAGGCAGTGTGTCCCCCCCCCCTCCCCCGGCACCCTCCCACCCTTCCCAGGGTGCCTCCTGCCTTTGAGGCTGCAGTGCCTGGTGGGCACAGAGGTGGGGGTTTTGCTTCTGGACCTAAGCCCAGCCAGCCCCAGGGGCATCTGTGCAGTCTGCTGGGCAATACTCAGGCTCCAAGAGGGGCAGCCCCCATCCCAGCCTTCTGGGCCTTCCAGTGGGCCAGCAACTCCACCAGCAGGGTGGGGCAGGGCCTCGGCCTCCGGAGTTCTGAGGAATCTGGGGCAAGGCCGGCAAACGCAGCTGTGGTCTCGGGTCAGAGTTTCGGTGTGGAGGAGAACAAGAGAAACCAGGGGATGTGGAAGAGGCAGCCAGGCCAGTGGAAAGCAAGTCAGACTCGCCCCCCGGCCTGGGCAGAGCCCCCTCCACCTCCCTCACGTCCCTAACGACGGCTGGGGATCGATGCTGTCTCTCCGGTTTTAACCAGAAGTATCTTTCTCTTTTCAACACATAATGATCCTGTTGCCGTCCGGGCTGGCTTCCCGGTTGCCATGCCAACTGGGTTTGTATCCCCTCTGGTGTCCCTCCTCGCACATCCTCTGCAGATGGGGTTCAGCAGGGTATGTGGCAGGGAGAGGCCAGGACCCCTCCTCTGGTGGGGGCCTGGGATGGGCACTAGCTCTCATCTCCCGTGTGCTGTATTTTACTTTCATTCCACACGTCCCCTTGCCTTTGGGGCACCGGTGGCGGGCTTGCCACAGGTAAGTCACCACTAGGAGGGCCCTGGGCTGAGTGGACCCCTCACATCCGTCAAAGGCAGCTCAGTCTTACACCAGGGTGGAGCCTGCGTTTCAGAGGGCGAGGGACTCGTTGAGGGCCCACAGCTCTTGGTCCTGGGTTGTCTCGTACTTCAGTGAGCAGCTGCCCGGTGCCAACCATGGGGAGTCGCCTCGGGACCTTGGTGCCACTGTCACAGGTGCTCCAAGGGACTGGCCAGGCCCCCACATCTAGCTCTGCCCTCACCCCTTGCCCATGTCCTCCCCTGACCCTGTCACCTCCCCCACCCCAACCCAGTACGGAGGCCCCAGCCCTGTCTCCTCTCTCCCTTCACTCTCTTGACTCTGGCCAGCCGAGCCCCATCTGGTCCCACACAGGCCTCTGTCCCTGCTGAACAGTGCCTGCCCCCATTCTCCTGGAGTGCACTCTGGGGAACCCCTGGTTACCCAGCAGCCCCCTCATGGCCACCTCCTGGGGGGCATCCCCACTCCTTTGGGCTGAAGCTCCTGAGAGTCTGGGGGCCTACAAGGGTCCTGGGCTGCTTGGGGCAGCTGCTGTCCCGCAGGTCCTCGTGGGGGCTGGGGAAGGCCAGAACTGGAGGTGGTGATGCGCTGTCCTTGGAGAAGCTTCCTGGACTGTGGCAGCCAGTTTGGCCTGCTGGAAGCTTTACGGGCCTCCCGCGGCCCCTTCCGGGTGGGGAGCTCCCCTTAGTCCATGTGCTGGCCACAGGCCCGAGGTCCAGCTTCCCTGGTGCTCCTCTCTCATCCAGAGCCAGAAACCAATGGCAAACCCTCATACCCCTGAACCTTGGCCTCCCTCACAGAAGCTTCCAGAAATGTGTGTGGGGCAGGGCGGCAGGCTGACTCAAAGCCCAAACTTTGAGCTTCCCAAAGTGCCTTCTGTGTCCACATGTGAAGGGCATGCCCCCTCCCTCAGGCAGATGCAGGTACACTCAGCCCCCGAGCCTCCCCCAGAGCTCTCTGCCCCAGGCGCTGCCCTCCCCCCAGCAGCACGGGCAGGCCTGCAGTGGGAACCCAGAGTTGTGGGAACAGCAGGGAACCTGCAGGCCTGTCCTTGGAGCGGGATTCCCTAATTAAAGGATTTATTATTAAAGCGCCCAGCTTCCTCAGAGCTGCCTTCCTGTAACACGGAGCTGGCCCTCAGTCCAGCAAGCAGCCTCCTGGGCAGTGAGGATGAGCCTCAGGGGTGCCTGCCCCTGCGGGGGGGGTCACTTTGGTGCCTTTCATCGGGGAGGGTCTGCCCCCCCCCCCGGGAAGGGTGGGTTTCATGAAAGGCCTGCCAGGCACTGAGTGGCCCCACTCCGTGCCTTGTGGGGCTTGGGTCGGCTCTTTGGTGGTGTGCTCAGGTCTGTGGGAGATGCAGGGAGGGACTGTAGGAGGGAAGCACGGGAGGCGGCTTGCATTGGGGGGGCGTGGGGCAGCGTCCACGCGGGAGTGGCATCTCTGTGGCTGAAAGACCCTGCAGGTCCTTGCATCCCCTGTGAATGTTGAGGAGTGCGTTCAGGTGCGGTGGTTACTGGGCTCGGGTGGAACCTAGGGCTGTCCTTGGTTGCGGGGCTGGTTGCCATTGGGGGTCCCTGAGAGGCCAGCAGGTTTGGGACCTGGGGGCAGCACGACTGTGGGGACCCAGAAGGGAGCCCACGGAGGGTGAGGCCGTGGAGCTCCATTGGTGTGGGTGGGAGATTGGGGGGCCAGCAGGCACTGGGGTGGGCGGTGGGGGACCTCCTGGCCAGATGTGCCTGGATTCTCCAGGTGCCTGGGGAATAGCATGACAGCATACTATTCCCTAGCTTGGTAAAACAGAGGTCCCCCCAACCCCGGGCTGTCAGAACGGTCCCACCCACAAGTCCACGGGCCCCAGAACTTCTGTCACAGGACTCTGTCTCGACATTCACTTTACTGGAGTTTAAAACGGAAAAACTTAGAAATTGCTGTTTAGCAATTCACTTAAAACAGTAGTAAACCCCATGTGTTAACCTAGTATTTTTCTCTTAATGAAAAGTGAGCATGTTTTCCAAAACAAAAATGTAGCAAAAAAAGGGGGCAGCTTGTGGTTTTGCAAGTCTTCTGACCGCCTGGCCTGGTGGGAGACTCTGAGGACAGTGGCCTGCCCCCTCCGCCAGCACACTGGGCCAGGCCAGAAGCCTCTGGAGTAACCTGGGTGCACAGCAGGGTGCAGGTGAGGGAGCTGTCACCTCAGGTAACCCCGAAGGGGCTGGGTCCTCAGCCACCTCGAGAATTCTACCGGTGCCTTCCGAAACGGCTCTTCCTGGGCAGAATGTGAGGTCCAGGGTCCCCATTTTCTTGATGAGGTGATGTCTGTGGTGCCGGAGGAAGTGCCTGGGAGAAGCACAGGACTCGTGGGGCCTGAGCCCCTCCTGTGGCCCCGCAGGCAGCAGCCTCACACTGCTCCCCACTACCACGGCCTTGGGCCAGAGTCCAGCGGCCTTGGGCTCGCTCTGGGCCCTGGGCCGCTGTCAGGCCCCTCGCCCTCCTTTGGTCCAGGTTCCCTCAGAGCCCACCCTTGGTTAGGACTGGACCCTTGAACAGCATATGTCCCCCCAGGAGGAGGTGCTAGTGCGCAGATTCCCCTCCACCTCTCCCCGCTGTGGTAGGGAACGCCAGCCCCCAACCAGACGACTTGGGAGGGAAAGGCCGTTATGTGGCCAGGCTGCAGGTAGGAAGGGCAGGGCCCTGTGATGCTTGGAGGGAGGACGGTGCCCTGCCAGGCTGTGGGGTTCCGCATGCCTGTGGCCTCCCCGTCCCCAGCAGGTGCACCCTGGGCCTTCCTGGACGCAGTGAGCGTGGACGGATGCTGTGCCGGGGTGGGGAGAGGCACCCCGTTGTGCATTTAAAAAAGTGACTCGGTTCACAGAAGTCATCCTATCCCTGCTGGTTTACAAGAATTTTGCTCAAACATTAATGGATCAAGTTATTAGGGGATCGATTCAGATTCGGGTGGCTGGAAGGGAGCCAGGATGGGCCAATCCCTGTGCTGAATGGCTGAAAGCTCCCTGGGGCTCCAGCCTGCAGTCGGCCTGTGGAGGAGCAGGTGTCCAGTGCAAGATACCTAGCCTCGTCAGCAGGGCTGGGCCACCAGCTGTGTGGTGGCAGGTGGGTACCAAGGGCCTACTGTGTGCCTAACCTGTTAGTGTGCATCTCCTTCAGAGAAGGCTCAGCTCAGTGACTCACAGAGGTGAGGTCCCACTATGCAGAGTCCTCCACCCACAGCCCCACCTGATGTGAGGCCCTACTGAGTGCTCAGTCCATTGAGAGTGAATTCCCACTGTGTGCACATGACTGAACCCAAGCCCTACATAATTTGGGGTCCTACAGAGAGATTTCATTGAGTAAGGTCCTACTGTGTGCACCACCCCAGTGCACAGCCCTACGTACCATGCTGTCTTTGTGATCCATGTGGGAGTGAGGTCTTACTGTGTGCACTGGTGTACCGGCCAGGCAGAGCCAGCCGTGTGCTGGGTCTCCTGAGGGCCCGTCCTTCTGTGTGGGGGTGACCCAGAAGTGCTCTGAGGAGGCCCAGGAGGGCGTCTTGTCCACCCTCAGGTTGGACAAGGCGGTGTGCTTTTCCTCCGTGAGCCATTCCGTGTCGTGCCACGAAGCCCCAGCTGTGCGGGGAGGGGTGCCCACAGGACCCCTGCTCCTTGCTGTCCCGTGCTGTGAGGGAGGTCAGGAGCCGGGACTGGGGGTTGCCTCAGTAACTCAGGAGACTGCCACGCCACTGGTCCCCACTCTGCCTGCCCGTGGGACTGCCGGTCCCTGCAGCTGTCACTACCCCACTCTCACTGCAGGGCCTGGGTGCAGGCGGGAGTGCTCTCGGCAGCCAAGGGCTTCCTTTACTTTCAGGCTGAGATGCGAGGGGTGTTCAGGCCTGAGACACCCCTCCCTGCATGGACGTCTTTGTTGGCATTTGGGACTGCTGGACCCGTCACCCGCTTTCACCATCCGCCCAGTGCTGTGAAGGCTTGCCTGCGTGTGCTCGCTCACGCCCTGCAGAGGTCCCTGACACACAGTGGTTGCTCAGTGAAGGACTAAGTCAGCTGAGGAGTCTTTGGTGTGGGTTTTGAGGGGTGAATAGGAGTGTCCCCACAGCAGGAAGGTAAATGGGTGTTGCAGGTGCTGGGTTCCCTGGGACTGGGCTACGGAGGTCACATCAGCCGAGTGTGCTCCAGTGACTGTGTCAGGCAGAGTGTGGGTTCCCCACTGTTGCCACCTGGGCTCTGCTCCCTGGTCCTCTGTCTACAGCTGGCCTGGGGCTGCGATATTCCAGGACATCCTGGTGGCCGTCCAGGGGTTGGTGCTCCGGGGGCCGCTGCCCCACTTCCGGTCACGTGGGTGTGCTCTGTTCAGCAGTCTCAGCCTGCAGTGCGTTCGCCTTCTCTGCAAATTGGCTGGTATAATGGCTCAGCCGGCTTCTCAGCTTAAAGACTTTCAGCCCATAAATGCAAATGCTGTGTCTTTTGAAATGTTTGTGCCAGGGCCTCCCCAACTCCTGGCAGTGACTATGCTGCTGCGTGGAGCTCTAATCAGTGCTGAGGGGAGCCGGCGTCACCTGTCTGAAGGACTCCCTCCTTTGTCTCGGGCACAGGCTTGTGGGGCTGACTGTGACTGCTGACGAAACGAGGGCCTTGGCCTGTGGGGAGAAGTGGCACCTGCTCCTGCCTGTCTGCACTGGCAGCTTTCGGGAAGCCCAGCTGTGCGTGGCCACCTGGGTCCGGGGCCTTGGGTCTGGGGCCTGTACCTGCGGAGCTGGCAGCCTGCCTCCGGCAGCCCAGGGACCCTGCCTCTGCATGTGACCCAAGCTGCTGGGTCTTCCTCTGGGAAGTGGCAAGGACAGCCCTGGCCCCCGCTGGGGAGGCCAAGAGTGGCGTCTGTGACAGGGCAGACCCCCTTGGGGCTGATGGGGGCCGAGTCTGCTTGTCTGGGCAGGATTCCCAGAGAGTGCAGGGGACGAGGGCGCCAGGTTGAGTGTCCACAGGCACTGCCCCGGGCATCGAGGTAGGAGGGAACACTGGGGGCCTGGGGCTGCCCAGGCTCGGGTTCTCTGGTGACCAGCAGGTGAAAAGTCCTGAGCCTTGGTTTACCTACCAGGAAAGCAGTGATGGTTGGAGAAGACCCGCCCTGGCTGGGAGCCGCAACTGTTCAGTTGCTTCTGCTTCTGGGCAGCCAGCACCCCACCCTCGGCCATTCCCCTGGGTCCCTTTACCCAAACTTCTGGAAGTTTGTGGGCACAGGGCATCGTGGCCACACCCCCCAGGGGGCTCCAGCCAGGACAGACCAACAGACAGGAAGGTTCTTCAAGGATGTGGTCACCCATGGTGGGTGCACTCATCTGCTCAGGGCCGCGGGAGCAATGCCCCACGGGCTGGGGGGCTGCAACATTGGGCGTGTCCCGGAGGCTGGGAGTCCCAGGCTGGGGTATGGGCAGGGCCGATTCCTCCCGAGGCCTCTGTAAAGGGAGCCTCTTCCCAGTGTCCTCCCGTGGCTGGTGTGGTTGGTCATTGTGCCTGTGTCCCAATCTTGTCCTCTTACAAGGACAGCGGGTTGGACAGGGGCCCACCCATGGGGCCCCATTTCACCTTGATCGTCTCTTTAAAGGCCCTCTCTCTAAACAGTCGCTTCTGAGGTCCTGGAGGCCAGGGCTCTAACGTGTGAATTTGGAGGGAATGCAACGGAGCTCTTAACCAGGGCTGGGGACAGGGCTGGGAGGGGCCCAGAGAGAGGCACTGGCCCATCAGGGGTGGACAAGCAGGGAAGGTGTCCGCAGCCTGGGCAGAAGGATTCAGGGAGCCAACGTCCCCTAGACCTGGCACCGGGGCCTTTTCACACCTTGCCTCCAGGATTCCTCGCATGGAACATGCCCTGCGCGCTGTGGCCCAGGCCAGAACGGGACTCCGAGCTGTGGGGATTCTCTGCAGAGGGCCAGCCGTCCTCAATTGTGGGCAGTATCTCCAAGGACACCAGCAGTGGCATTGTGTAAATGTCAGGTCTGGGGCTGGGCTGGCGGGGACCAGGCCCTGGAGAGCAGTGGCTGGAGATGGGGGGGGACAGCAATGCTGGGTCACTGACCCATCACCTGGCTCCTTTCACTTTGAAGTCGACATTTTGAGGGCCTGGGCTGCCTTTTTTAAATGGCGTGGCTATTAATAACACGGCTGGTGGAGGGAGGGCTGAGTGAGGTCAGACACCTAGTGTCCCAGCCGCCAAGGCCAGGGGGCCTTTGGGTTTCAGAGAGGGGTGGCGAGTCGGGCTGGGGGAACAGCTCCCAGTAAGGAGCAAGCAGACTGCCCAGTCCTGCCCAGAGAAAGCAGCGTGGGTTGGGGGGTATGCTCAGACGGAGGGGTTCCCCGGGGGCTGGGAAGAGGTGCCCTGGCATGATAGGAGACTCCCCTGTCTTCTTACTGCCCGACTGTGAGCAGTGAGTTCCTCTGTGTGTCCATGTGTGAGACAAGGACACCGGAATCCGGCCTCCACCCCTGCTCCCACAGCCTAGGCCATTCCTGGCTCCTACTGTCACCGCCGCCCCCCCCCCCCCCCCGCCACTCACACACACACTCAGAACTTAGGCTGGGTATTTCTCAGCCGAGGCGGAAAGCCTCCTGCTTCTCCCATGGCCTCTCGCACCATAAACCTGCCCCCAGCCCTCAGGTTCCCATTGGGGGTGATTTTGCCGCAAAGTCATCTCCTGACTGCTACTTCTTGGTGCCTGGCCTGGCTCCCCACTGGCCCCATGCTCTCACCCACTTCCTGCGGTCCCAGGATGCTGGGTTCTCTGGTCGGCGGAGCCCGGCTAATGTCCTGCTTGCTGTGTGGCTGGCTGAGCCTGTGCCCCACTCACCCTGCATCCCACGGGCAGGAGGTTCCCACTGCTGTGGGAGCGTCGCCGCCCTGGTGGGTACTGGGAGCCATGGTGCCTGGGAGTGGCCTGGCGGGGCATTAGGCAGCCCCTGTGTCCAGGGACTGTCCAGGTGTTTGTCTTCGGTAGCCTACTGGGGCTGCTCTGGAGAACAGAGACCACCTTAACTCCCAGTGATGGGACTTGCCTAGAAGGTTCTGATGCTCCCCACAGAGCATGGGACTGTGGCGCAGCCTTGGGCTCTGCTGGAGCATCCTGCAGAGGGGCCCAGCCCCATCTGGTGGGGCACTGCTATGGGTGGGAGACCATCCTGGTGTGACAGTGCTGCCTGATTAACGGGGACAAGCTGATGACCAGATGGACACAGGCAGCGGAGGGCCCTTGACTCCAAAGGCTGCAGGGGGCGAGCTCTCCGCTGACACCCTGTCCCCTAGACCTGCCTGGCCCCAGCCAGCTGTCCCCGACACTGGGGGAGGGGGCTGTATTTTTATCCAGTACCCCAGGGATTCTTGAGCATCCGCATGTTTGGAAAGGGGCCCAGGGGCTGGTGGACAGGGTGTCTGTCCTGCCTGTGGGTGGAAGTTGGACTCTGGGGTCTCTGACCTCAGCTTCAAGGCTCTGGAGACGTTTCCTTGTCCCCCACCCCAGGAGACCCTGGCCGACCTAGTCCTTGGGATATGCCCTCGTGTGGTGGGAGAGCAGGCCCAGAGGGGCCTGTCCTTCCTTCTTTCTGCGAAACACCCAGTTGACAGGCAGCGCTTGTGGGCAGGCCAGGGTTTGCAGAGCGTGCCAGCGGGGTGAGTGCTGTGTGTCAGTGTGAGCTGGGCTCGTGCGTGTGCAGGGGCCTACGTCCGTGTGGAGTGCATGTCCCCACCACAGTGTCGTGTGTCCCAGTTGTGGGCTGGGTGTTCACACAAAGGATGAGACCACAAACATCACCAGCAAGGGCAGGAAGGAGGGATTCAGCTGCCTTGGATTCCCACCTAGGGGACAGAGCACGGGGCACTAGGCCTACCCAGGGGCACTCCTGGTCCTGGGGCGAGGAAGATGTGGCCCAGGTGCTGTAGCCCCAGGCTTATAGATGCCCTGTCTCTATCTCCCAGCTCCCGGACAGGTGGCTCACCCCCATTTTCTTGCAGGAAGGAACCTTCTTCATCCAGCTTCTTATAGGCTCTGAGCCCCCTAACTGGGGCTCAGGCTAGCAGTGGGGCACTGCAAGCCTCGTTCCCATGGAAGGAGCGTCCAGTCCCATGATGTCGCTAATTCAGGCCTCGGGCAGCTGTGCAGTTGTGCTGAGACAGTTATTTCTGGCCTGGAGAATTCCTGCCTGGAGCAGGCCCTGCAAGCCTGTCCCCACGGGCAGGCAGTCATCTTCCCCAGGGGCCCCTCCTGGCTCTGTGCCCCCCCCACCCACGCTTTTCCCTTTCAGGGTCTGGGTGGGGTTGTGCAGAGCCCCCGAAAGGTTCCAAGATGGGCAGGGGTGTGGCTGGGAAGGAGGCCTCACCTGGCAAGGCCAAGTTCCTTCCAAGCTTGCCTCTCCCGGACCCTGTCCTAGGAGTGGTTCGGAGCCCTCAGCTGCTCCCAGCAGGAACGGAGCCAGAGCTGTGACGTAGAGATCCTGCAGGGGAGCCTGGAAATGCAGCGCAGACAGCACAGGGGGCTGGCTCCTTGCTCAGGCTACAACACTGCCCGGGAGGAGGGCCTCCCACAGCCCTGGAGTACGCCACCGGAAAGTGACCGGCGAGGTCCCCATGCGGCTCTGCGGCCTTCGTGGCCAGATTCTGCAGGCATGGTGACCACAGGTGGAGATGTGGGGCAGTTTTCTGCCTAGTTGTGCCTTGTAAAAAATCCCGAATCAAGGTCTTTATTAAGGGCTAAGCAGAGACATTAGCACTTTTCCTAATAAGCATGGGCGTTGAGAACGTGCAGTTGGAGGGAGCTGTGAGTATGCGGCTCCGTGGTGTCTGCGTGAGCGTCTCCTTCAGTGCTCGGAGCGGGGATCTTGCTTCCTGAGTAAAGCTGGCCTCTGGCTCCTCTTAAGGCCAGTGCTTTGAAGGGGCACATCCGAGTCTGGCTGAGAGCGTGTGTGTAGGGGTGTGTGTGATGATGTGTGAGATCGTGTTTGGTGGGCATGGGTGAGTGTGTGCGCAGGCACAATCCCGCTCAGCTGCGTAGGGTGGAGGCATTCAAGGCATGCAGGAACAGGCGGTGTGCACACATGTCCTGACGCTGGTCTTCCGTGGGCACGGGCTGGCTCTGTTGCCAGGGCCTGGGTTGCCCGGGTTCCTGCTGCCACTGGGCCCTACCTGGATGGAGTCAGGGGACTGCCCGCTTCATTCCCTCCCCCCTGGTGGCAGATGGGTGCAGATACCACTGTTGGGCTGAGAACAATGCACTGCCCAGATTAGCTCAGTAATTACGTAGGCGAGGAGGGGGCATTCGTGTCACGAGCTGCTCAGAACCCCCCGGCAGTTTCCAGGCGTTGGGCTCTGCTGGGCAGGAGGCAGGCCGCAGCCCCCGGGCCTAAACCCAAGCTGTGTAGGAAGCCAGAGACCCAGGTCCTGCCCACTCAGAGGTCTGCATCGCTCCTCTGTCCTGGGGGCCTGAGCCACAAGTGCCCAGAGGTCTGGGGAGCAGTTCCTTGCAGGCCGAGGTCAGACCTCACTTCCCCTTGAGCCTCTGGGCACAGGGAGAAGCTCTCAGAACACACATTTGGGTCCAGGAGAAAGGATGTTCTGGCGATGGAGTCATCCACTGGTAGGGTGATAAACTGGGTGGCTCCTGTGGGGTGTGGGTCCGCAGCCCCTCAGTTTCCCAGGGACATCCCAGCCCCGCTCCGACTCCTCCCATGTGACCTTGAGCCATCAGGGAGAACAAACAGCTCCATGTTTGGCCAGCTGGCTCCCCACCCTGGCCAGCCGACCGAGTATGAGAGCTGGTGTGAGTCACGCAGGCCTGGGCCATGGTGGGGATGGGCTGAGGGGGAAGAAGGGCTCCCCGAGCTGGAGTCCAGCCAGAGCAAAAGCTGAGAGGAAGTTGGGGCTCAGTCTGGGCCAGGCCCGTGGGATGCACACTGGGCAGGGGGCCAAGAGGGCCTGCAGGTGGGGACCCCAGCCTCGATCCTCATGGTTGCTTCTAAACCAGACTCTCCTTGTCTACCCCCACCTGTCAGGACCATGGGTGGACCATGGCCTCGTGACGGAACAGGGAGAGGAATAGGGGTACTGCTGTACCCCACAGTATCAGGGCATCTTAGAACAAGTGGGCAGGCCTGTGGTTCGAGAGGTGTCACAGCCTGGCAGTCACCTGTCCCCACCGGGATGGATGAAGGGGTACCTGGGCAGGGGTTTCCCATGCAGAGCTTGTGGGAGGGGCTCCCAGTGACCCCCCAGCACGGCCGTTTAATTTCTGACTCCAAAGTCACCTGCCTGCAGCCTGACCAGCTGACACCTGCCCTCCTCTAGTATCTGTGGCCCCTCTGGCCCCCTGCTGTCCCAAACTAAGATAATCCTCTGGACCCCACCCCCTCCTTCAATTAAAGCCCTGTGGTGGTGGTTTTCCCCAGGTCAGGTTGTGGGGGGGCTGAGTCTTGGGGATCCTCTGCCAGTAAGGAGTGATGGAGGGTGGGCTGGGGGATCCTTTTTCCAGAGGCCCCCTTCTGATTTCAGAGGCTGCACCAGGTCTTCCTCAGGAGTTGGCGTCTTGTTGTCATGGCAACAGCTTGGGGAAAGCAAACTTCAATAGTGGCCACCTGCCCCTGCCCTCAGAGACCCTCTCGGGAGACCCGACTGAGTGCCCATCTGGGCATTGGGGTGGAGGGTGCGCTCAGGGCCTGCTCCGGGAGCCCTAAGGGCCCTCTCTGCTCCCACAAGCTGTTGGATGAGATTTCTGTCACTTCCCCCATGAGACAGGGGACTCCCTGGGGCCATGGCAGGTCTTGGGTGGCACAGTGGGCTGAGGCTCCGAGTGGCTGGCTTTGCCCTGAGGCTGTGGGGGCCAATGCCTTCCCCCAGAGCCCTGGGTCAGTGCTCCTCCGTGTTGGGGGGCAATGTTCCCGCCGGCGATGGCCCTCTCCCATGTCCTCAAATGAGGCAGCTGGGCTGCAGCCAAGGGGTGTTAGCCACAGAGGTGTCTGTGCCCCCTTGTGTGGCTCCTCCTAGCCCCAAGGGGTTCTGGTGAGTCTGGCACAGTTACAGTGGGGTCCCTTCCACCATGCGGGACCTCTTGTTTCAGCCTTCTGCACTCGGCCTTGGTGTCGCCATCGCCGACCAGCTGTGGGTGCCGCAAGAGGTGTCTGAGGCTGTAGGTCAGTCCCACATAACAGGAACCCTGGAGCTTGGGTCAGGACATCTGATGCCACCAAGGGGGAAAGCGTGTGTGCATGTGTATAAACGTGTGTACCAGATGGCCAGTGCCTGCTCCGTCCCACGGCCCACAGGCCCCCAAATCTGCAGATGAACACCCTGCCCTGGGCCAGTACAGTTGGAGCTTAGTTAACTAATTTCCTCACGAATTAGTTAACCAAGAACATTTATGGAGTAATTGTCCTAAGCCACCAAGGAGGGCCCATCTAACCTGGGGGGGCTATGCTAGTGCTTCAGGTGCGGCCGGCTCCCCCAGACCGAGGCAGAAATGTTACAGCCTCAGGGGGTGCTTCCTGGACCTACTGATAGCAAGATGGTGTCAGGCAGTGGGGAATTGGCGATGACCCACCCACAGAGTGTAGGCAGGGTCCATACCCTCTGGCCGGAGGGCATTCTCAGTGCCTCGGGAAAGGGAACCTCCCCCAGCTGCCAGATCTTTGAGATCAGCAGCAAAACCCTCCAACCAGAGCTGAGTCCCCGAAGCCTTTGGGCATCACTTACAAAAGGGGGGCTGGAAATGAAGGGGGTCTCACCTGGCTGTGGGGTCAGGGGTTAACTGGGCTGATAGCCCAGGGCCAAGTGGCATGGCCCCAGTACCCTGCCTGCACCCGCACCTTCGCTTTGAAGGTGCAGAGGGCCTGGCTTCCCATTGGTTAGGCTTAGCCCTGCCTGGTGGGAATTAGTTGCAGCCCCAGCTGCTGCTCACGGGACCCCTGAGCCTCCTCACCCTGGCTGGCGGCCGCTGAGCTCTGGGAGGAGCTGCTGGACTCTGCTGCCTGGCCCCACCCTTCCCGTACGTCGGGGTCTACCTGTTGTAGGAGGCAGATTTCAAACAGTGCCGCCCAAGCCTGGTTAGCGAGAGTCCACCAGGAAGACTCGGGGATGCTGGGGGCCCCCAGGACGTGCTGAGGAGCCATCGCCCAGAAGGTGGCATGCATCCAAGTTGGGGGGGCCTTTGGACCCTGTAGGGATCCCACATGGTGGGAGAGCCAGAATGAGTCCCCACTATGCTGCCCACATGCTGGGTCTCTGCGTCGCCATTCTAACCGTGTGCTTTGGGTGATGGTGACCGCGGGCCGGGGGCTCAGGCAAGACAGATTGTTGTTGAAAACCCTGAATATATGGATTATGGTGACTTTTGAGGTGAAACTCAGATACCACTCAATTAGCCATTTTTAAGTAAACAGTTCAACCCTGGCTGGTGTGGCTGAGTGGGTCAGGTGCCAGCCTGTGAACCAAAAGGTCACAGGTTCAATTCCCAGTCAAGGAACATGCCTGGGTTGTGGGCCAGCTTCCTGGTTGAGGGCGTGCAAGAGGCAACCAACTGATAAATCTCTTACACATGATGTTCCTCTCTCTTTCTTCCTCCTTTTCTTTCTCTGTCTAAAAAGTAAATGAACAAAATCCTTTGAAGTGAACAGTGCAGTGGCATTTAGCACATTCATAATGTTGGGTCATCACCAGCTCTTTCCAGTTCCGGGACATTTCCATCACCCCACAGAGAATCCCATCGCCAAGCCCCAGGAAACCCGTCCTGGATTTGCCTGTCTGGATATTTCATTTCCTGTCTGTGGAATCCTATAATTCCTGTCCTTTGTTTGGCCTATTTCACTGAGCATCACACTTCCAAGGTTCATCCGTGTGGAGGCGTGTGTCAGTGCTTCATTCATTCTGTGGCTGAGGAGTGGTCCATTGGATGGACCCACCACGTTTTATGCACCCATTTGTGCGCTAGTGGACATGGGGGGGGGGTGTTCAGCTTTTGGCTGCAGTGAGTTGTGCTGCTGAGAGCACGTGTGTGTGTTCATCTGTCAGAGCGCCCACTCAGTGTGCACCGCCAACCCTCCTTCGGGATCCCTGCAGGTGTGAAGAGGGTTTGGGAGAACCCCTCATCAGTGGTGTGTGTCTCAGCTCCCTGTTAAGATGCCTGGCCAAGGAGGAGCCTAGTGTGAGCCTGTTGCCATGGCAACTTGGAAGCTGTAGTTCACCAGCTGATGCACAGCGCAGAAGACTGCAGGCACCCGCTGCTCCACTAGCAAGGAGCTAAGTGTGTCTGCTCTGGGTCGGCCCGTTAAACAGGGGACCCTTCCCCCGATTCATTTGTGCCGCCAATTGCAGATCACACAGTCGGGCTTTCTGACCCCTCACTTCTGTAACTGCACAAGCAATGCGTGGCCACACTGTGCGGAAACCCAGCAACAGGAGTGGGGGGAGCAAGAGTGGCCTCTTGACTGCCCCCTGGGCTCCCATCTCACCCCCTTCCCACAGTGAGCCACACATGGGTTCTCCTGTGAGGGAGAAGGTCCTTAGAACGTCCCTGTGCCTTGTGTGCCTGTGCGTCGGCACGCCCTGAAGAAGCATTCTTCCGCACTACGGCCTTTTCATGAATGGGGTCACCTGTTCTCCCACTGCTGGCTCCTCCCGCTCCATTCTTCCCAGCCATGTTTCTGTGCTAATACAAGCAACACTGCTGCCCCCTTTCAGGCTGCCGTGGGGTGCTCCGTGGCCTCATGCGTCCAGCAATAGCGATGTCCTGACGTCTGCTAGCCAGCCTTACAGGACCACAGATGGTGCTGCCTGACACACCACCCTGACCACACGGCCCCTCCGCACCCTGGCTGAAGGCGCTGCAGGTGGCTGGTCCCGGGAGCCCCAACAGCTCTCTGGAACCGCTCTGGTTCTCAGGGACCTGTGGGTGGGGCCAGGGGGTGGGGTTCAGCAGGGCTGTACTGCTTTCTTTTTTCATTGTTCTTGTTCTTTTAAAAATATATTTTATCGATTATGCTATTACAATTGTCCCATTTTCCCCCTTCACTCCCCTCCACCCTGCACACCCCTTCCCACCCACATTCCCCCCCTTTAGTTCATATCCATGTTTCTTAAGTTCTTTAGCTTCTACATTTCCCATACTATTCTTGCCCTCCCCCTGTCTATTTTCTACCTATCGTCTATGCTACTTAGTCTCTGTACCTTCTCCCCCCTTCTCCTCCTCCCACTCCCCTGTGACTAACCCTCCATGTGATCTCCATTTCTATGGTTCTGCTCCTGTTCTAGTTTTATGCTTAGTTTGCTTTTGTTTTTGTTTTAGGTGTGGTTGTTAAATAATTGTGAGTTTGCTATCATTTTACTGTACATATTTTTCTTCTTCCTTTTCTTACTTAGATAAGTTTCTTTAACATCTCCTATAATCAGGACTTGGTGATGATGAACTCCTTGAACTTGACCTTGTCTGAGAAGCACTTTATGTGCCCTTCCATTCTAAATGAAAGCTTTGCTGGATAGAGCAATCTCGGCTGTAGGTCTTTGGATTTCATGACTTGGAATACTTCTGTCCAGCCCCTTCTTGCCTGTAAGGTCTCTTTTGAGAAATCAGCTGACAGTCTGATGGGAACTCCTTTGTAGGTGACTGTCCCCTTATCTCTCGCTGCTTCTAGGATTCTCTCCTTCATTTTAATCTTGGGTAATGTAATTATGATGTGCCTTGGTGTGTTCCTTCTTGGGTCCAACTTCTTTGGGACTCTCTGAGCTTCCTGGATTTCCTGGAAGTCTGTTTCCTTTGCCAGATTGGGGAAGTTCTTCTTTATTACTTGTTTAAATAAGTTTTTCACTCGTGGCTGTTTCTTTTCCCCTTCTGGTACCCCTATAATTCGGATGTTGGAACGTTTAAAGATGTCCTGGAGGTTCCAAAGCCTTTCCTCATTTTTTTTTGAATTCTTGTTTCTTCATTCTTTTCTGGTTGGATGTTTGTTTCTTCCTTCTGGTCCACACCGTTGATTCGAGTCCCAGTTTTCTTCCCATCACTATTGGTTCCCTGTGCATTTTCCTTTATTTTATTTAGTGTAGCTTTCACTTTTTCATCTAATTTGCGACCAAATTCAACCAATTCTGTGAGTATCCTGACCACCAGTGTTTTGAACTGTGCATCTTATAGGTTGGCTATCTCTTCATCGCTTAGTTTTATTGTTTCTAGAGCTTTGATCTCTTCTTCCGTTTAGGTCATTTTTTTTGTCTTGTCGTGCCTGTTACATATGAGGGGCGGAGCCTTAGATGTTCACCCAGGTGGGGCAACCTAGTCGCTGGGTTGTGACACTGTATGTCGGGGTGGGGTCCAAGAAGGAACAATGGTGCTTGCTCCGCTCTCTGCTGGATTTCAGTCACTTCCTCGGCTTCCTACAAGCAAAGTGGGCCCTTCTGTTGCTGGTTCCCAGGTGGGTGGGCTTGTGTATGTTCTAGGACCCTGTGGGTCTCTCCAGCAAACTCTCCTGTGAGGCCAGGAGTGTCTCCCAGCACCTCAACCCCCACAAGTGTTTTCTGTTGGTGGTTTGAGGCTTTATTTCCCCACACTGGAGCCCTGGGTTGTGCAGTCCGTCCTGCTCCCCAGTAGTTTCCCGGTTTAACTGTATGTGAGTGTGGGACTGCCCAGTCCGCAATCTGCCACCTCGCTGGGTCTGCCTGCTGCCATCTTGCCTGCCAGCTGCAGCCTTGCGCTGCCCGCTCTGCAATGTGCTGCCTCACTGGGTCCACCAGCCACCGCCTTACAGTGAGTCCTCTCTGCCCTCCTACCGGTCTGGATGAGTGTGTCTTCTTTAACTCCTCGGTTGTCGGACTTCCATACAGTCGATTTTCTGTCAGTTCTGGTTTTTTTCTGTTTCCAAATTGTTGCCGTCCTATTGTTGGTTGTGCGAGGAGGCACAGTGTGTCTGCCTACGCCTCCGTCTCGGTGGTGGTCTGGGCTGGGCTGCTTTCAGAGTGGCGGGTCTCTGCACTGGGTGCTGCCCACTGGGCCCCCGTAGTCCACAGCCAACTTGGCCTCGTGTGGGGCACTTTTTGGGCTCTGGAGCTGCCACTCTCTCTGCAGCCCCCTGACCCCCTCACTTGGGTGGGGTCAGCGCATGTTCCCTCTCCGGCGGCCCAGAGTCATTTACGCAGATGGGCTCTACGCCACCAATAAATGTGCTTTTCTTCTTGAGCAAATTGGAAAAGCAAGGTTGAGTGCTCCTGAGAACGAAGGGGCTGTGGGGGAGGAGGGCGGCAGTGTGGGGTGCAGGCGGGGCGGGGCGGTCCCCACAAGCAGAGCAGTGGGGAAAAGCTGGCCCAGGGTACCAGGGCCTCGGTCGCCCACTGGCTGTGTGCCTGGGAGCAGGTGTGCAGGTGTGCATGAGTGTGGAAATCCTGGGCCTGCCTGGACGTCTACCCTTTTGATCTTGTTCTTACATCTCCCCGCCTGTTGGGTCACTTGTCCCTGCCACATGGCAAGGCCTGAGAGCACGAGTCTGATCAGGGTTGGAGGCTAGTCTCTGTGATTGCAGGCCCACACGTGGCCAGTGCCCCCAGAGTTCCCCGGCCCCTGATCCCCTCCCTGTCTGCAGCTGGCCCAGGTGGCCTAGAGCACAGGTGGCAAACACAAGGCCCGTGGCCGAATCCGGCCCTCCACCTTGTTTTATCCAGCCTGGAACCTTGTTTCTATCCAACGGCAGCGGTGAGCTACTTGCCCCTAGTTAAGGAGTAGTTACATTTACACAGTCCTAAAATTACATTCAGCCCTTTGAAGGCAACTGCGAGGCTGATGTGGTCCCCAGTGAAAATGAGTTTGACAGGCCTGGCCTACAGCCACCTCTCTGGTCTGTGTGTCGCAGGCCAGGAGGCTCTGGCAGTGGGGTAAGGAAGTATGAGGGGGCTGCTGTGCGTACAGGACAGATAGCAGGGGCTGGGGAGGCTACAGTGGTCCCAGCAGGAGTCAGCATCGCTTGGCTGGGGTGCGCTGAGTGGCAGGCTCTGGGCTGCCTGATCGTGGGCTCCCCCCTTCCTGTTCCATGCCCTGATGCCCAAAGGGGCTCCGGAAGCTCACATCAAGCTGTTGTGGATTCGGCCTAATGGAGCTTAGTCGGCTGAGCAGATTGCTCTGGGGAATAGCAGCAGGCAGCATAGGGTAGGGTCAGCAGCTGGTGCCTTCTCCTCCCTGTGCCCGAGTGTCTGTATGATCTCATGGCAGCCTGGCAGGGAGCTGGCCTGTGGGGTCAGAGCCTTGTACCCACACAGCCCCCTCTTACCATGGGGGCCAGGCAGCAGCCATGCCTGGGGATTGCCTTCCTTGTGCCACCATGCCCCCCGTTGTCTGCGGCCCTGCAGTAGGAACCACATCTTAGCGAGGGGTGCCCAGCTCACCTGTCTGTGTCCCAAAACCACATTAAAGCACCCCTCCATCCCTGGCTAGTGTGGCTCACTTGGTTGGAGCATTGTTCTATAACCAAAAGGTTGCAGGTTCGAGTCCCAGAGAGGACATACCTAGGTTACTGGTTCAACCCCCTGTACGATTCCCTGGTCCAGGTGCCGGTCCCTAGTCTGGGCGGGTATGGAAGACAACTGATTGATGCTTCTCTTTCTCATCAGTGCTTTTCTCCTTCCTTACTCCCTTCCTCTCCAAAAGCAATGGAAAAAAATGTCCTCAGATGAGGATTAAAAAAATCTTATCAAACCTTTGTCCTGCACACAGAACCAGCCCACTGCCCAGTGCGCTCAATGTGGTCGAAATGCCTCCCTCCCTCCAGGTGTCTGGGGCAGGGTGATTTGTCGGGATTAGGGACGAGATGGGGGAGTTGGAACCTTTATAGAAGACACTTGGATGCTTTATAGAAGAGAATCTGGGTGAATCCCTTAGCCTCTCTCACCCCCAACTCGGCCAGGCAGTGTGAGAAGCGGCTGGCTCTGTGGGCCCCGGGCATCCTGAGCAAGCAGGCCTGGGCAGGCTGAGGGTGCTGCCTGTTAACAGGCGCCAGGACCATCCTTTGGTCCACACTGTCCTGCACTTTGCTCGCCATGCTGAGGGCTCCTGCCCTGTTCCAGGACTCTGGAGGTCCCTGTTCTTGGTGAGAGCCCATGTCGGGGTCCCCCACTGCTGCCATTGAGGGGTTCACAGCCCTTAACATGCACTAAGTGGCTGTGCACCCCTTCTTCTGGCTTCCACAAGCACTGCCAACAGCCCCGTGCTTTGCCTCCCTTTCCTGGTAATTTCTACCAGATGACAGGCATGTGGACTTGGTGGCACTCATCAAAGCAGGTCACGTGCCCTTGGGGCCTCCTCATGCACATGCCCAGGATGAAGGCATTTGTAGGCCAGTGCCATCTTGAAAAGAGACCTTAGGTGGCTTTTATTAACCAGCTGGGAATTCCCCGCAGTGAGAAAGGGATTTTTTTATTAATTTGAGAGAGAAAGACATCAGTTTTTTGTTTCACTTATTTGTGCATTCATTGGTTGACTTTTGTACGTGCCCTATCAGAGATTGAACCTGCAACTCTGGTGTATGAGGACGATGCTCTAACCAACTGAGCTATCCGGCTAGGGCGATTGATGGGGTGGTTTCCGTTAAAGCCTGGGTGAGCGGTGCCCCTCCCCAGCCCTTAATATGCCCTGCACAGAGTTGCTTCAGCACCATGGACAGAGATTGCAGCCTGATCTGTCCCATTGGGCATCCTCCTCCTCTTGGCCACCGGGGGCCTGACATTGGGGGGCTTGGGGTGTGTTGGAGCCATGTCTGAGAGGGGGCACTTCTCCTCCAGGGGGCTCACTGCCCTTCCTGAGGCCGCCAGGCTGGGGAAGGGCCTTCCTGGCCGCAGGGTCCTCCTGCTGGAGAGATCGCTGCTCGGAGCTGCGGGCCCAGGCCCAGCGCCCCTCTGGCCGGGCCCTGGGCCAGCTCCAGGGCTGCCTCCCCGTGCGGCGTGGCCTCTGCCTCCTGACCACATGTCAGCCTGGCTGCCTTGGACCTGCAGTGGAAACTGATTCTAATTTGTGAAACTTAATTTAAAACCTAAAGTATTTTTAATTAAAACCCAGAAAATCCATCTGTGTGATTAAGCCTCCAGAAGTCACTGGGCTTCATGTAATGAGTGGCCAGTTGGCGTGGTCTGTCCTCAGCTGTCCACCAAGGCGTGACTAGGGCACAGCTGTGATGTGTGGGGGTCAGCCTTGTGTGCGGGGGTGCCGATTGAGCCCAAGCCCTCCCTGGAGGGGACTGGTGTATCCTGGGCTGGTTGTCACCCCAGGGCAAGAAGGGCAGGGTGGCCCCATGGCGCTTCTCTCAAGAGCCTAGCACACGTGTGTGTACTTTCACCCCGACCACGGCAAGGCCTCAAGGCCCAGGTGCAGGACCCTGGACCTCATTCCTCCCAGACACGAGTTTGGAGTGACCCCAAAGGGTGAGTGCTTGCAGGGATGAGTGGAGAACTTTCTGGGTGCCCGGACTGTGCTGACTGGGTTTGTGACTCACCAGGCACCGTGGTGATGTCTCCATTTCTCATACGAGCCTGTGTTCACGGCTTCCCTGCTGCGTCCTGGGTCACTAGCCATGGCTGGTTGTCCTGAGTCTCGGGGTGTGCCTCGAGAGCAGGGAGGTAGGCAGGGGCTGGCAGGGTCAGGGTGAGCTTTGCTTGTCAGAGGTTGGGAAGGTGCTGACCCAGGGACCCCAAGCTGGCTGGTCTTTGCGAGTTGCTGGGGCCCTGGGTTGTAGTCCATGCTGGGGAGTGGGCCTTCCCACTCCCTGACCTGAGTAGCTTCTCAGGGGGCCTGGCCCAGACCAATTCAGACACATTCACTCTACCACCGAAGACCAAGGTCCTCAGCTTCAGCCGACGCCAGCTCCAGGGTCTGTGGCAGGTTCCTTTAAGAAGCCTCCAGGTCCGGGAATTCCTGTACCTGCCCCTTCCATCCTTGTCTAGTACCCAAGAACTAGCTCCCATGTGTGGGCCCAGTGCCCTGTGACATAGCCTGGGTCCCTCAGGCCCCTTAGGCGAGTCACCCAAGGCCCCAGTCTGTGCGGTAGAACCAGAGTCCACCTCAGATGGGCTCCTCAATATGCGAGACGGAGCCGTTCTAGTGCGCAGGTGTGACGTGGGCATTTGGTGCAGCTTTTCACCCTAGATCTGTCCTCTCCGCCCACCCACTCGCGGAGACTGACACACCACAGGCAAGGCCTCCCAGGGCTGGCTGCAGGCCCTGCCAGCCCTGACTGCGGGGCTGCCCTGCCAGGCGGCGCAGCCGGTTCCCATGGGGTCTGGGGGACAGGGCCCTCGGTACTGCTTTAGCAGGACGCCGATCGCTGTTTTTCCACAGCTGAATCACAGCAAAGGCACTTGTTACTGCTGAACCCATTAAGTGCACTTACGGCACTCTCGGTGGGAACGTGTAATTACATCGGTGGCCCTGTGCCATGCTGCACACTGAGCTGTGGGCATGGGCTGCTGGCATCAACTGCTGTTCCGCCCTCCCACCCCTGTCCTTGTCTGGGCGGCTGCAGGGAGAAGGGGTGAGGCTGGCTTTCGGGGTCCCACAAAGGAGGGGTTACACTGGGTGTGACCTCCTCCTGCTCCTCATCGCTGAGCCCATCTGCCTGTAGGTATGGAGGCCCCAAGTCTCCCTAGGCCAGTCCCCTCCTTGACCCCGTCCCAGCACTGCCCTTGCCGGTTTGTCACCCAGGGCTCAGAACCCCTTGAAGGTGGGGCTGCATGGACCCCCAGTCCCAGTGCGCACATACAGCAGGCGCAGTGTGGGTACCCAGGACTACATCGTGGAGCAGAGCCTTGTGCCAGGCAGGGGTCCTGCTGCAGGGGTCATCTCCCAGACCCACCAAGGGAAGCATGGGACGGGGAGCAGGAGTGCACTGACCTGAAGGCCGGGCAGCCAGAACGTGCTGCAGCTGAGGCTCCCATCCCTGTCGCCTCAGGGCCATGCCGGGTGGAGCCTACAGGATCCCGAGCCTGAATTTCCCAGGGCTGCCTGCTGACCGGTGGTGTTTTCCAGGTTCCCCCATGCACCTCGCACCAGCTTCAAGGTGGGCTGGAGGCCCTTGCTCTCTAGCCTGAGCAGGGCAGGCCGGCAACCCCACAGAAAGCCCACCTTTAGGGTGCGAGTGTGTGGGAGGGGGTCCTGACCTGGGGATGGTTTTGGGGGTAGGTACATGGAATTCCCCTGAAGTCTTGGGGCCCTCCCAGCCATGAGGGACAGCTAACTGCCTGTATCCATAAGGCTCAGGTGAGGCCTCAGCCCTCCAGCTAGGGGCCTCCTACACACAGCCCTGGCCCCATATTGGCAGGCTCCCTGATTTCCTGATGAACCAACTGGTACAGGTGTGGGGGTCCACCCCTTCCTGGAGGCAGCCGGGGAGACGACCAGGCCACACCTTGGCCTGCATGAAGCCATAGTGCCATCTGGTGGCCACTCCTCAAATGGGCAGGAGTTCTCACTGAGGTTCTGGGTGAACTCTTGTTCCTGTACCCAGGGCCAGGGAACACAGGGTGGCTGAGGCACCTGTGCTGGGTACACAGTATGCCAGATGCACTCGCTGCTGACTGCACCCTGAGGCCCCATCCTGGGCTGGACACCCTCCTGCCCGCAGGAAGATGCTTCTGGATGTGGCCCTCCAGGCAGCTTTTCCTCCCAGGACCGACTGGCTGGCTGGTGGGGGGCAGGAGAGTGCAGGGCGTCCCCCACCTGTCCTTCATCCAATTCCCGTTACCCTTTATCCGAGCACACAGTAGGGCTGCATATCCTCCAGGCCCAGTCACCAAACTGCCCCGAAGCTCACATCCTCCTCTCCCCGTTGCCACAGTTGGGGCTTTCTATCTGCTGGAGTCACAGGGGCCCAGGGCAGTCCGAGAGCAGCTGGCTCTGGGGTCCCCCTCACGGTCTGTGGACCATGGTCTGCAGCACTTGCCAGAGCCCAGACTGGGCAGCAGCTGTGAGATGTGCACCTGCGTGTGGGACCTTGATTTCGGTCACTAGTTAGGAGAAACCTGGAGAAAGGCAGCAGGTAGCCTCCAGCCTCCATCTAGGTCACTTGCCTCAGTTTCTTCTCTGTACCCAGAGTTGGTGTCAGGGTTCTGTCCCTTAACACCCAGGTGATGGGGCAGGTGCAGGGGTGGGGAGGGCTCGGCCCCCGGTGCAGTGGGAGGACAGGGTACCGCCTCCCCTCCTGCTTTCCCTTGGCCATCTGCCAGCCTCCTGCATCAGCCCTTAACTGCCTGCCCCACGTGGTTCGAGCACGTCAGCATGCTGGTCATCATGCTCAACTGCGTCACCCTGGGCATGTTCCGGCCTTGCGAGGACGTCAGGTGCCGCTCAGAGCGCTGCAGCATCCTGGAGGTAGGGGCCTGGGCAGGGGGGCTGGGCTGGCCCGCTCGCCATGAACGACCCTTGGGGACACCCCTTCCCAGTGTGTGGAAGGTATAGGTCCCACTCTCAGCCTCTCTTGCCAGGCCTTCGACGACTTCATCTTCGCTTTCTTCGCGGTGGAGATGGTCATTAAGATGGTCGCTCTGGGGCTGTTCGGGCAGAAGTGCTACCTGGGTGACACATGGAACAGGCTGGACTTCTTCATCGTCATGGCGGGGTACAGCTCCATGCCACCCACAGCCCCGCTCTGCGAGGCCAGGGCTGCCCTGGGGCTGTAGCTCCCGAAACAGCCTCTCATTTGACCAGGCCTGGCCTGGAGCCCCACCCCCTCAGGCTCCACAGGTGGAGGGGTCCCCCAGGGAGAGGGGTGGAACAGGCGCACTCTAGAGGGGTCCGGGCTGTACCTGGGAGGTGGGAGGTCAGTATCGCCTGTGTCAGGGGTGGACACTTGTCCTGGGGACCCCTGTGCTAGCAGCAGCAATGGTGGGGTGGACATGGGATGTCCAGGAAGGCAAGGGAGCACCCAGTGGTGACCGGGGGTCATGCCCCTCCTGCCTTAGGACCCAGCCTGGCTGGGTGCACGGCTTGGGGACCAGCTGTCCAGTATGTGGTCCCCTGCCCCCCACCTGAGCCCTCTCCCCGCCCCCCCCCAGCATGATGGAGTATTCTCTGGACGGACACAATGTGAGCCTCTCCGCTATCCGCACAGTGCGTGTGCTGCGTCCCCTCCGTGCCATCAACCGTGTGCCCAGTGAGTGAACACCCCTCCCTGGTATGGAGCAGGCTTTTATGTCTTGCCAGCCCTGCTGAGAGCTCCCCAGGGCCTGCTGGGACACAGGACCAGGATGCCACCTTGCCCTGGTTTCTGGCCACTGTGGCCCCAGCGCTGGAGGAGGGACTGTGGTCCCTGAGCAGTTGCTACTTTTTCTGGGAAGGACAGAGCAGACCCTGACCAAGCTGGGGTGTGATGGGCAGGCTGTGGGGGGCCCTGGCCACTCTGAAAGTCAGACTCCTCACCTGTACAGCACGCAGGGTGATATTGGGGGAGGGGGCTGCACAGGCCCCGGTGGCTGCTTGGCCCATCAAGGAGGCGTGGGAAAGCTTCTGGGGAGTTGCGAGGCTGCTCATTGAGAAGATGGCCTGTCCTCACAGTCATCTGCCCACACGGGATGGTTCAGGATTTTTCAGTGTCTTCAGAGTGTTCAGCGGTGTGGCTGAATTCGGGGAGGGGGCAGTGCCCATGTGACCGTGAGGCTGTATGTGTATACGTGGGGGGGGGGGCTCTGTGTGTACCACGTAGCTGTGTACGAAGCCTTCTGGTTGCCTGGCCTGGGTCCTGGTGGCCTCCCACCCAAGTCCAGGTTGTTAGGACTTGTCCTACAGCCCTCTCCGAGAAGTCACATGCCCCCCAGGGCAGGTGCCCCCTCGCCCTGGGGCCATTTACTCCACAAAAAAGCAGGTGGGTCAGGGTTGTGCTATGGGACCTCCCCAACCCCATACCTGTGGCAACACGTCTAGGTTCCCAAGCATGGAGGCAGACCAAAGCCCACGTTGCTGGTGGGCCCTAAGGTTGCTGCTCCTAGGCTAGAGCTAGGACCGCTGGACTCATGACCAGTCCTGAGGCCTGAACAGGGCATGGGGAAGAGGTTGCACCTGGACAGCAGCCTTGTCCCCCTTGCTGTGGGCCTGACTGAGAGGCGTCATTGTCCCTCAGTGTCCACTGGACAAGTAGGGAGTGGGTGCATGTTCCCTGGAGCTGCCCTACCCATTCATGAGCAGCGGGAGGGGCTGGGGGTGCAGGGCACACTCCAGAAAGTCCCGGTGCTGACTCCTACCCTACCCCTTGCAGGCATGCGCATCCTGGTCACACTGCTGCTGGACACCCTGCCCATGCTGGGGAACGTGCTCCTGCTCTGCTTCTTTGTCTTCTTCATCTTCGGCATTGTGGGCGTCCAGCTGTGGGCTGGCTTGCTGCGCAATCGCTGCTTCCTGGACAGCACCTTTGTCAGGTGCGAGGCCACACCCACCAGCAAGTCATGCCCCCTCCACAGGCTCTTCTGAGTGGCCTGCCCCCAGGAGGCACCGCCCCCAGGGGCTCACCCCTCCTGGAATACCTCTAGGTTGGGCCCAGGGTTCTGGCATCTGGGTCTTTGTCTCTTTACCTTGGTTTTTATGTCTGTTTTTGTCTCTCGTTTTCTGTTTGTCTCTCTCTGTGTCTATATCTATTTTCTGCCTCTTTATCTTTCTCTCATCGCTTCTTTGCGTCCTCCACGGTCTCTCCCTCATCCTCCTTTCCTTCTCTCTGTCCCCGTGCCCCGCACTGGGCCTCCCGCCCCTAGGAACAACAACCTCACCTTCCTGCGGCCGTACTATCAGACAGAGGAGGGCGACGAGAACCCCTTCATCTGCTCCTCGCACCGGGACAACGGGATGCAGAAGTGCTCGCACATCCCCAGCCGCCGTGAGCTGCGCGTGGAGTGCACCCTGGGCTGGGAGGCCTACGGGCAGCCGCAGGCTGAGGGCGTGGGCGGTGCTGGCCACAACGCCTGCATCAACTGGAACCAGTACTACAACGTCTGCCGCTCCGGCGACTCCAACCCCCACAACGGTGCCATCAACTTCGACAACATTGGCTACGCCTGGATCGCCATCTTCCAGGTGGGCTTCCTCTCTAGACCGCGCGGCCCATGGAGGTTGTTTCGCAGTCATGCTGGGTTCTGAGTGTGCGGAGCCGTGAGGAGGGGTGGTGTTTACTGGCTCCGCCAGCCCCACATCTGGACCCGGGGGGGGGGGGGCGGGGCTGGACCCTGCCCCCAGGTGTGTCTAGCCACCTGCCCCCACACAGGTGATCACGCTGGAAGGCTGGGTGGACATCATGTACTACGTCATGGACGCCCACTCCTTCTACAACTTCATCTACTTCATTCTGCTCATCATCGTGAGTGCCGGGCGCGGGACGGGCCCCAGTCGGCAGGGCGAGGCTTCCAGGGCCGCGGGCGCTGGTGGGTGGAGGTGCCTGAGCTGCGACAGTTGATCTTAGACCCACAAGCTCCTGGGTGGATGTTGTCCTGGTCCCCAGGGCCCATCCGTGGGCCTGCTTGTGCCCCCAGCTCCTGCCATCCCAGCTTTTACTCGCCCTCAGAGGCCCTGGCTTTGGCTGAGACCCAGGGCTGCCCTTGGGCTGCTGGGCAGACAGGTGGGGCCCGTGATGGGACTTCCATGCAGTCCTCAGTGGGAGGGACGAGGAAGGTATGGGAGGACAGGAGCCAGAGTGGGTGGTAGGTGAGCACGCACTTCCAGGGGGCTTCAGACCCCAGGCCCTCCCAGGTCCAGATCCTGCCTGGAAGTTGCAGGAGAGTCGGGACTCTGCACACGACCCCCCAGGAGCAGCCCTCCCCAGTGCGCGTGGCCCCAGGTGTGTCCCTCGCTTGATGCAGCCAGGGTCAGTGAGCACCCAGCAGTACACAGGACAGGCAGACAGCTGTCTTGTCTCAGAGGGTCCTCACGAGCAGAGGACAGTTTCCCATGGTGGCCCGGTCACAGAGGAAGGCCTGACTGGAAAGGGCAGGATGGCCATAATTGAGAGGGTCTCATCAAGGACAGACCTGAGAAGGAGGGGGCAAGCCTCACAGATGACGGGAAGGAGGGTTTCCCCGTGTGTCCTCCATCTGTCCCCAAATAGATGAGAAGCACCTACTAGGTACCACCTGTGCCAGAAGCTGGGCTCAGCATCAAATTAGCAGGGGTCCCACCCATCATGGGGCGCTCCCGCTGGCCACACTCAAAGTCATACCCTTGGCCCCCGGAATGGGTGGCACACAGTAGGGCTCAGTGTTTCTCTCATCAGGGACTCAGTCACTGTTGTTTAGACACCACAGCCACTGCCCCGGCCTCTGGGGCAGATGGGTCTCCGTGTCCCCTCTTCCCCAGTTCCCTGGGGCACACAGCCTGGTGAGCGAGGCCCGGACAGGCTGTTGGAAGGCTCAACACCGCCCGCCCGCCACAGGTGGGCTCCTTCTTCATGATCAACCTGTGCCTGGTGGTGATCGCCACGCAGTTCTCGGAGACGAAGCAGCGGGAGAACCAGCTGATGCGGGAGCAGCGCGCCCGCTACCTGTCCGACGACAGCACACTGGCCAGCTTCTCTGAGCCGGGCAGCTGCTACGAGGAGTTGCTCAAGTACGTGGGCCACGTCTGCCGCAAAGTCAAGCGGCGTGGCCTGCGCCTCTGTGCGCGCTGGCAGAGCCGCTGGTGCAAGAAGGTGGACCCCAGCAGTGCCCTGCACGGCCAGGGCCCCGGGCACCGGCCACGGCGGGCAGACAGGCATGCAGCCTCCATTCATCATCTGGTCTACCACCACCACCACCACCACCACCACCACTACCACTTTGGCCACAGCAGCCCCCGGCGGCCCGGCCCCGAAGCAGGCGCTGGAGACTCGAGGCTGGTGCGGGCCCGGGCGCCGCCCTCGCCACCCTTGGCCAGCCCCGGACCCCTGGACGCCGAGTCGGTGCACAGCGTGTACCACGCAGACTGCCACGTTGAGGGGCCCCCGGGGAGGTCCCAGGGGGTGCAAGCTACAGCCACCGCCACGGGCCTCAAGCTGGCCGTGGGCCTGGGCACCATGAATTACCCCACCATCCTGCCTTCAGCAGCTGGTGGTGGCAAAGGTGGTGCCAGCCCCGGGCCCAAGGGAAAGCGGGCCAGCAGGCCACCAGGAGCTGGAGGGCACAGCTCCCTCAGCCTGAGCAGCCACGACCCCTATGAGAAGATCCAGCATTTGGTTGGGGAATATGGTAAGGACCCCAACTTCGCCCTGCTGGGATTGGGATGGGACCCAGGCACGTTGTCCCCACCTGCGCGCCTTCCCGGGGGCCCTGCTCTTTTTTCTTTTCACCTTGGAAGAGTGGGGGGGCCTTGGGTACCTCACACTCTGACTCAGCAGGGAGGGGACAGAATTGGGTACCCCTTCTATTCACCCTGTGGTAGCCCCGAACAACCATTGGCTTAGTGGACCGTGAGCGTTGCCTCATGGATGTGAGAATTCTGAAGCTGGCAGAGTATTGCCCCCACTTGGCCCTGAGGGGGGTCGTCTGTGTTCATGGCCTGGACCTTCTCCTCAGGAGGTGCAGAGACTGAGGCAGGGGGATGGGGAGGAGTCAAGGTTACAATGCCTTCAAGGGTTGGGGAGGGGGCCGGTTGCCCCTCACCATTCCCCCACCCCGGGGCCTCTGCTTCAGCCCTCTCAGACTCGTGGTTGAAGGAGAGACATGGGGCCCTGTGCAGGTTGTAAGGCCCCCCCAAGTGGTGTATGCAAGTGTCCAGACCACAGTGCCCCTGGGACAGATGGGGTATGTGCTGGGGCCATCGTCCTCATGCCCCGTGCCCAGGGTGTGAGGGGCCCTGGCCATGTGGGCCCCTGAGTACCAGTGAATCTAAGCTGCAGCTTCAGATGCATAGGGTGCCCGGGCCCCAGGAACTGAGTGTGAGGATACAGAGCACAGCGCTCCTCGGCCACTCCCACGCCTGATCCGTGGTAGGGTGGTGATGGGTGGCACGTGTCAGGTTACATGCAGCATTGAAGTTAATTTCACCTACTTAACATGGCTGCTAGAAAGTAGCTCATGTCACCTTTTGGGATGGTGACATCATAGGACAGATGAGCTACTCTGCTCCTCTGCGTCCCTGCCCCTGTATGTGAGTGGAGCACACCTATACAGGGTGTGCACCAGTGTGCCCAGGTGTGTCCCCGGGTGTGCACATGCATGGCTGGATGTGCATGTGAGTGTGTCCAGGGGTGTGTATGACCCCAGGTATGAGTGTGCCCAGGTGTGCACTGTTCACCCTGCACCACCCTCCATGTGGGCACGGGTCCCAGGCACTCACAGGTGTGACTGCTGAGTGGCCTGATCCTGCCTGTGCCCTTCGCCACTTAGGACTGGGCCGGGCCCCCAGCCACCTGTCGGGCCTGAGTGTGCCCTGCCCCCTGCCCAGCCCTCAGTCGGGCACGCTGACCTGCGAACTGAAGGACTGTCCGTACTGCGCCGGTGCCCTGGGAGACCCCGAGTGGGAGTTCAGCGACTCCGAGAGCGCAGGCTCCGAAGGCAACGCGGTCTACGAGTTCACGCAGGACCTGCGGCACGGGGACCGCCGCGACCCCATGCAGCTGACCCCGGCGGCAGACACACCGGGCCAGGGCACTGTGCGGAGGCGGGCACAGACGCAAGTGGCCACTGGCCAGCGAAGCGGGCTCATCCGCGGGTGGGCTGCCGTCAGCGGCAAGCTGCGCCGGATCGTGGACAGCAAGTACTTCAACCGCGGCATCATGGCGGCCATCCTCACCAACACGCTGAGCATGGGCATCGAGTACCATGAGCAGGTGGGTGGGCGCAGGGACACTCGCCTTCTGTGTGAGTCGGGACCGTCGTCGAGGCCCCTGGGGAGCACGTTCCTTGTGCGTCTCCAGGTTTCAGCCTCTCGGGGACCCGCAGGGGGGTCGTGGGGACTGGGCAGCAGGTGATGTTGGAGCCAGGTGATTTTTGTCAGTTACTCAACAAATGCTCGTCTTTCCTCCTTGGGCGGGGTCTCTGCTGAGTGTCGAACATGGAGACACCACAGCTCCTGCCACGAGGTTCTCTCCATCTGGGGATGAGGGTTGAGACCATCAAAGACCCAGAGGCAGCCAGGGGGCTGAGGGTGTTCACCAGGTCATTTGGTAGCTCTTCTCAGGAGGGGAACCCCAGACCCGTTCTTGCAGAGAGAGGCGCCCTTGCCTGAGCCAGACCTCCTGGCAGCACCTGCTGGGGAGCCCCTTGGTGGCCAGAAGAGGTGGTGGTGTAGAATGGCCCTGGGAGGAACACCAGCATGGTGCCCAGCCCCCACCCCTGGACGCTGTGCCCAAAGTGCCAGCCCTGGACAGGACCACACCTGCAGGGGGCGGCTGAGTCTGGCAAGGGGGTGGTATCCTCTCGGGACCAAGGCCCATTCACTTTTAACGACCAAATGAACTTCCCACCTCCTACCTGTCAGTCTAGACGTTCAGGTCAGTGAAGCCATTTTCTTTCATCCCGGAGCAGTTTAGGAGAAATTAAGCAGTCTCAGCCGAAGGCAGGCCCTGCGTGGGAGGTTCTTTTTTTGAGGGGGAGACCCAGGGCAGGGACAGCAGCTGACCTCAAGAGACCCCTGGTATGGAAGACCCCTGTGCCACATGGCACACACACAGGCGCACACATGCACACAGTCCGTGTCCCTACTGCCATGCAGGCACATAGTCATACCTGTCCACACATATACATACATAAGGTTCGTGTGGGCAGGTGTGGGCATGTGTACAGACACATGGGTGGCCATGTGCGTGTCTACCACATGCAGTATGCTTGCAGGCAGCACGCACACAGGTCACACTGGCGCACACACAGAGGCATGTGTATGTGAGCACATGCAGGCAGATTAGAATGTCCCCGGTGAGGATGGGCCTCTGGGGCCTTCTGGCAAGGAAGGGTAAGGTCTCCAGAGACCGGAGCGGCTTTCGGAGGTACCACCCTTGATGTCTGTGCCCCCAGCACCCCCATCCTGACCCCCAGCACAGGCACTCTAGGCCCTGTCCCCATGGCCTGTCCTTCAGGGCCCAGGGGGTCTCTAGGGCCCCAGTTCTCACATGGGCCTGGGCAAGCCAGGGACAGCGATGGTAGGGGGCCGATGGGCCAGGGTCCTGCTGGAAGGGACACCCCTGGGGCCTAGCTTCCTTCTTCAGACAGCAGCCAGTTAGGTTCTCGAGGTGCCTGCTGCAGTCTCTGGGCCTTTGGCTCGTTGACGCCGCCGTCCCTGCTCCCCATAAGTGGGGACAGCGACGCTTCTCCCCCGGTGGTTCCTCTGCTGCCCACAGCCCGATGAGCTGACCAATGCCCTGGAGATCAGCAACATCGTGTTCACCAGCATGTTCGCCCTGGAGATGCTGCTGAAGCTGCTGGCCTGCGGCCCGCTGGGCTACATCCGGAATCCTTACAACATTTTTGACAGCATCATTGTGGTCATCAGGTAGGTTCCTCCTCCCACTCTGGCCATTAGGTCCTGAGAGGCCTGAGTGTCTGGGAGCAGAGCCCCCAGCAGAGGGAGAGGCACTGCCGGCCCGTCTTCTGGCGGGTGGCAGAGCTGGGAGTCCAGTCGAGCTCCCGCCCAGGGACCGAGTCCCTCCTGGCAGGCACTGTGGGGCAGGCCCAGTTGGGCCAGCTGCAGGTGTCTAGAATCTATTGGAGCTGTTTCCTGCAGGAATAGAGTAGATGTTCAGTGGCCTGTCAACCTCCTGGCTGGCCTCTGCTTACGCCTCGGCCCTTGCAAGGAATGCCAGCTCACCTCCAGGGTGACTGTTGCAGCAAAATCCGTATAGAAAGGAGCAGGCAAATCTGGGAGAAGTGCCTTCTCCAGGAGGATGTGGGGCCCTTGGGAGTCAGAGGCCCTGGCCTGGCAGGGAGGGGTTTGAGCAAGAATGGACGAGCCAGGCATGGCTGTGAAAGGTGCAGGACAGGGAAGCTCTCAACCGAGAAGCTTCTGTTGGGGCCAAAGCCAGGGATGGCGGCTGGTTATGTGGCTTTGGAGATGTTGCTGCAGTTCCTCAGCCCCCTGGGTGCCCTGATGCAGCCAGACCTGCTGCTCATGATGGGGTTGAGTGTAGGCCACAGTGGCTCCCAGGCTGGCATTCCTGCTTCCAGGAAGAGGAAATTCAGAGTCAGGGTGGGTGCGGAGAACCGCAGCCAGAGGACAGCACCTCCTGACCCTTGGCCTGGCCCACAGTGTCTGGGAGATCATTGGGCAGGCGGATGGTGGCCTGTCGGTGCTGCGGACCTTCCGGCTGCTGCGGGTGCTGAAGCTGGTGCGCTTCATGCCCGCACTGCGGCGCCAGCTGGTGGTGCTCATGAAGACCATGGACAACGTGGCCACCTTCTGCATGCTGCTCATGCTCTTCATCTTCATCTTCAGGTGGGCCCTGCCCCCCGCAGAGGAGGACCCCTTCCCACTATGCTGGCTTTGGGGCCCTGGGCCATAGGGGCAGCCAGGAGCCTCAGAGGTTCCACAGGGGCTCAGTAGCTGGTTCCTTCATCCTAACAGAACTGAGTGGGTGCTTCCATATGCAGGCTTGAGGCATGTGGGGCCCCCGGTTGGGCTGTGCTCTCATGGACTCACTCTCAGTGGGGGGGCAGGGGGTGCCTCTGGATGGGTAGGTTGGGGACTGAGTAGAGGATTGGAGAGCGGGTGGGGACAGCCAGGCTGAAGTGCATCTGCTGAGCACCTGCTGTGCCAGCCTGGCCGTGACTTGGGCCTGTGAAAGGCTGGGGTGGAGGGCAGCCCAGGCAGGCTGAGTGAGACAGGCGTCCCAGGTCCCAGCCACTGCTTGCAGCCAGAATGGCCTCTGGTTGTGTCTGCCTCCCCTGGCCTTGGTCCTCCCACCATGGATGTGGGTGTACCGGGCGTCCAGCGGAGAGGAGCACAGAGGGGCAGCTGCTCGGTGTGCAGGTGGCCAGGCGGTGACCAGGCAGTGACCTGCCGCACTGCCCTGTGTCCCTTCCCTCCCTTCTCTCCCCACTCACCACACCCCTGCCTCTCACCCTCAGCATCCTGGGCATGCACCTCTTTGGCTGCAAGTTCAGCCTGAAGACAGACACCGGAGACACGGTCCCTGATAGAAAGAACTTTGACTCTTTGCTGTGGGCCATTGTCACTGTGTTCCAGGTAAAGCATGGGTGGGGACTCTTCCCTGAAATAAATGTGGCCAGAGGAGAGCCACAGCCTGCTCGAGTGCGTGACTTGGGCTGTGCGAGGCTGGAGCCACAGTAGGGACAGTGACCCCCCGCCCCGGGGGGTGGGCGTGTGTACTCGCCGGTGCAGAGCTTGTCCCAAGGCGTTGACAGCGTGTCCAAGGTGGGGTTAACCCCACAACCCCTCCCCTCCCCACCATGTCATCCCGGCCTCGGGTCTGGGGTCCCACACTGCCCTTCTCCTCCAGATCCTCACCCAGGAAGACTGGAACGTCGTCCTCTACAACGGCATGGCCTCCACCTCCTCCTGGGCTGCCCTCTACTTCGTGGCCCTGATGACCTTCGGCAACTATGTGCTCTTCAACCTGCTGGTGGCCATCCTGGTGGAGGGCTTCCAGGCAGAGGTGAGGGGGACTTCCAGGCGGCGGGACCCCAGCACATTAGGTGGGACTTGTGCACAGACTGACGTGGAGAGACTCCGTCCTCCTCTCACTTTACCTGCCGGGCCTCTTGGCACACCCAGCTCCACCCCTCCGGCCTCCCTGTGGGGACCTGCCCAAGGGGGTGCTTGGCACAGGTGGCTGCCACCCAAGGGGAACCTCACACATGCCTTTTGCTCTGTGGGTCACAGGGAGACGCCAACAGATCTGATACAGATGAAGACAAGACATCCACCCACTTGGAAGAAGATTTCGACAAGTTCAGAGACCGCAGGGCCTCAGGTGCGTAAGGGGATGGTAGAGCAACCCCTGCCCTGGCCTGGTGGAGAGGGGACCTCCGTGGGTGAATCCTGTGTGGGCAGATTCCCCTTCCCAAGAGCCCTGTGGGCACGGGTGGCCCCTTCTCCTCCAGAAGTGAAGATGTACTCCCTGGCCATGACTCCCAATGGGCACCTGGAGGGCCAAGGCAGCCTGCCCCCTCCTGTCATTATGCACACGGCAGCAACGCCCATGCCCACCCCCAAGAGCTCCCCCAACCTGGACACAGCCCATAGTCTGCGGGACTCACGGCGTGGCAGCAACAGCTCCATGGACCCCCAGCTGGGGGACCAGAAGTCTCTGGTAGGTACTGTCTCCTGCTCCAGCCTCAGGACACCTTCAGGCTCCATGCACCCAGCTCCTTAAGGCCTTCCCCAAAGATGAGGGAGGGCCCCACGCCCCCTGCGTCTGCCCCTGCCCCCCCCTCACACTTCTTCCTGAGCCCCTGGCCCTTTGCTCTCCGGGAACAGAGCAGGAGTCACTGTGTTTGTGGGAGGGGTGGAGAGACCAGATGCTGAGATGTGTGTTTGATCTGTTTTCTCTGGGAAAATGTTAGGCGGAAGTTTATCTTCCAGGTTTAACAAAAGGTAGAAGGTGACAGAGCGTGATCAGAAGTAAAAACAGGAAAGAGGTGGCAAAAAAAGCATAAAAACAGCACTTGAATCGTGACAGAGGCCCGGGGAAGGGCTCCCCGAGTCAGGACCAGCAGTGTCCCGTGGGCACTTTCCGCACAAGCCAGGAAGTGCCATCCCCAGGGACATAGCCACCGTGGCTTTTCAGAAGGGCCCAGGAGGGGTGGGCAGAGCCAGCCGCGCTGACAAGAGGAGGGGTGTGGGGCGAGGCACGGAGGAAACCCTCCTGCAGGTAACAGGAAGGGCTGCGATGGCGAGCCCGGGGTGGGCTCGGAGCCTTGGCCACGAGGCGTGTTGCTGCCCTGAGGGAGGTGCGCAGGCACGGCGTAGCAGGGTGAAGGCAGCGCGTGCCAGGTGACAGGAACACGGACAGAGAGGGCAGGCGCCGCAGCAGGGTGCGTCCCTCGACTGGTGTTGATTTCCCTTGTAAGAGTGGCTGAACTTCTTTTCACAAGGCCATAGTCTGCCAATTAAAAACTGATTTGGGGCCCACCCCAGAGAGCAAGGTCAGCTGTGGCGGTGTCTGAGGACGGCCAGCGGCTGGTCCTGGGCTGGCTGATGGCCTGCCCCTGCCCTCCAGGAAGCCTGCCCAGTAACGCTTGCCGGCTGCATCTCCTGCTCACTGTCCACCTGCTCTGCAGCTCCAGCTCGGGCATCCCCCTGGAATCGCTCTTTGCTGGCCTCTCCCTAGCAGGGTGGTCTGCACTCACAAATCCCACTCATGGGTGTTAGTGCTGGTGGTGGCCCACGTATAAATCCCACCTATGGGGTGCCCTGATGGAAAAGGCCCCTATGGCTGGGTGCCCTGGATCCTGGGGTGTTTAGGGGTACTTGGGGACTGGACCCCCTCTTTCCTTCCCCTTCCCCTTCCCCTGCAGCCCAGCCTCCGCAGCTCACCCTGTACCCACTGGGGCCCCAACAGCGCCTGGAGCAGCCGGCGCTCAAGCTGGAACAGCCTGGGTCGTGCACCCAGCCTCAAGCGCCGGAGCCAGTGTGGGGAGCGGGAGTCCCTGCTGTCTGGCGAGGGCAAGGGCAGCACGGACGAGGAGGCCGAGGACGGGCGGCCCAGGGTGGGGGCCTCGCCCTGCTCACGCACCACCCCGCTGCGGCGTGCTGAGTCCCCGGACCACCGCGGCACTCAGGACGTGCCGCCCCTGCGGCCCGCCACTCTGCTGCCCACCAAGCTCCATGACTGCAATGGGCAGATGCTGGCCCTGCCCAGCGAGTTCTTCCTGCGAATAGACAGTCACAAGGAGGACCTGGCCGACTTTGACGATGACGTGGAGGATGTGAGTGCGCTGGTTCCCAGAGCAGACCCTGCACATCGTGCATGGGGGGCGATCTCAAGAGAAAGGGGGGAAGTGGACAAGCTGAGCAGGCCTTGACCTAGGCAATGGGCCTCAGTTGATCCCTGGAGAGCAGGAATGGGATTGGCCCCAGGGCCGGCCCCACCTCTAGCTAAGGGCAGTTCTGAGTCCTGAGTGTTCAGCCACAGGTGGGCCTCAAGGGGGAGGAGAGGAGGGCAGGGCCACCTTCTCGGGGAGGCACTTACTCCATTCTCCAGGCCAGCTCCACAGGCAGAGGGCTGTCCGGCGTGGGGGTCTCTCTGGGTGGGAATCTGAGAATGTCTGTTCACCTGGCCCCGTGGATGCCAGCATGGGTCACTCGCCCAGTGCCTCTATGAGGAGGATGAGCTGGGGCAACTGGGACCCCAAGGATGGAGGGGCAGGGCTGGGAGAGTCCGGGGTGGGCCTGAGAGTCTGCCCCTTTCCCTAGAGCTGTTGCTCACGCCTGCGCAAGGTGCTGGAGCCCTATAAGCCTCAGTGGTGTCGGAGCCGTGAGTCCTGGGCACTGTACCTTTTCTCCCCACAGAACAGGTAAGCGGTGCCTGGGTGGGAGAAACACTGCCCTTTTCAGTCCTCGAGTGCCCTGGCAGGCAGGGAGCTCCCTGGGCCTCGGGGCCTCCCGCCGGCCCTCTGAGGACTGAGGCGAAGCAGGGGCTTCGGCAGCGCTGCCCCCGACCCCTCACCCAGTACCCTCGGCCTCCCAGGTTCCGTGCCTCCTGCCAGAAAACCATCGCTCATAAGATGTTTGATCACATTGTCCTGGTTTTCATCTTCCTCAACTGTATCACCATTGCCCTGGAGAGGCCGGACATCGACCCAGGGAGCACCGTGAGGCCCCCTTTTCCTTCTGGGGAGGGGCGGGGTCTCCTGGGTGCAGCCAGCCCCTCCCACCACCCTGTCTCTGCAGGAACGCGTCTTCCTCAGCGTCTCTAACTACATCTTCACGGCAATTTTCGTGGCTGAGATGATGGTGAAGGTACCCGCATATCCGGGAGAGACCTGGGGTCTGTCCTCTGGCCTTACACCCCCCACCCCAGGCCACCCAGCAGCTCCCACCTGCTGTGCCCCTGTCCCCTACCCCCTCTGCTGCAGCACCTCAGACCTGGGCTTCTCCTCCTCTGCACCCGCATAGGTGGTGGCCCTAGGCCTGGTCTCAGGTGAACACGCCTACCTGCAGAGCAGCTGGAATGTGCTGGATGGCTTGCTGGTCCTTGTGTCTCTTGTCGACATCATCGTGGCCATGGCCTCTGCTGGCGGTGCCAAGATCCTCGGCATCCTGCGTGTATTACGCCTGTTACGGACGCTCCGGCCTCTGAGGTGGGCAGGGGGCTGGGGGATAGGCCTGGGAGGCCCAGGAGGAAAGCCGGCTGGCCAGAAGGCAGAAACAAATGAGGTGGAGGTGGAGGTGGGGCTGGGACTTGGCAGCATCATTGCATGGGCTGCACCCTCTGCACCGTGGCCGCCCCCTCGGCGTGCCCAACAGCAGGCCCCTCTGCCCTGTGCAGGGTCATCAGCCGCGCTCCTGGCCTCAAGCTGGTGGTGGAGACCCTGATATCATCCCTGAGGCCCATCGGCAATATCGTCCTCATCTGCTGCGCCTTCTTCATCATCTTCGGCATCCTGGGGGTGCAGGTGGGCCCCGCGTGTTCGTGGATGTCCTGTGCGAGAGACAGTGGCCTGTGGTTAACAGCCACTGGGCAGCCCCAGGAAGGCCCGGCCTCGCCCCTCACCCTGCTGCCCAGGAGACCCCTTGTGGGGGCTGGTGGACTGGGGGGCACAGGGTCGATACTCTGGATGACCGCCTGCCCCGTCAGCTCTTCAAGGGCAAGTTCTACTACTGCGAGGGCGCTGATACCAGGAACGTATCTACCAGGGCGGAGTGCCGGGCGGCCCAGTACCGCTGGGTGCGGCGCAAGTACAACTTCGACAACCTGGGCCAGGTGGGCAGGGGGAGGGGGGGGGAGGGCAAAGGAGCATGGCGGGGAGGGAGAAGGAGCAGGGTGGGCAGGGCCAGACTGGGGGTGCCTGAGGTCTGCACCCTGGTGATCATCCATGGCCCCGTCCTAGTCTCCTGACAGAAGAGAAGGGCGGGACCCCAGGGCTCCGGGGTTGGGGGCGGGGCTGTGCGGGAGGCCTGGGGAGTGTCCCAGGCAGCAGGCAGCGAGGGGTAACCACCCTTGCTGTGGCCCCACAGGCGCTGATGTCCCTGTTCGTGCTGTCCTCCAAGGACGGCTGGGTGAACATCATGTATGACGGGCTGGACGCCGTGGGCATAGACCAGCAGGTGCGGACAGGCAGTGGGCAGCCGGGCCCTCCAAGAGGACCCTTTGCGTATTCTCTGGATCATCTTAGAGAACCACCTCCAAGATGCCATCTGTGACCTGAGAACTTTCAGGCAGTTCCATGCCGTGGGGCCCCTTCTCTGGCCCTGCAGGTTGCCGAGTCTCAGGACCGTGGGGGGTGTGGCTGTCCCTGGGCAGGACCCTCCGGCAGTGGGGACCCACACATCCTCGTGTGTTGCAGCCGGTGCCCAACCACAACCCCTGGATGCTGCTCTACTTCATCTCCTTCCTGCTCATTGTCAGTTTCTTCGTGCTCAACATGTTTGTGGGCGTCGTGGTGGAGAATTTCCACAAGTGCCGGCAGCACCAGGAAGCTGAGGAGGCTCGGCGGCGTGAGGAGAAGCGGCAGCGACGCCTGGAACGGAAACGCAGGAGTAAGGCACTCCTGGTGGTGGTGGCGGGTCGGTGCCTGCGCGCCCGTGGTAAGGCAGCGGGCACCCGCCGAGCGACGGGCTTTGAGGCTGGGTCTCGCGCGCACTTGTGGTCAGTGGGCACCCGAAGCCCCCTACCTGGCGTGCTCCCGTCGGCCTCCCAGCCCCGGCTTCACCAAATGGCTCTGCACTCTGCCCACCTTGCCTGGGCCTACATGGTGGCTGGGCCCTCGAGCAGGGGCCAGGCAGGGGAGGGCAGTTGCAGCAAGAGGCAGAGGGGGCCCCTGCCAAGCGGCATAGGAGATGAATGAGACTCCCATTTCTCTCCCCCATCACTGTTGAGGAGGGCTCACCCCATGCGTTCTCATGCCATGGGACGGGAAACAAGCCAAGCTGTCTGAGACAGAGAGAGAGACTTAGGGAGGCCCTACCCAGCTTGGGAGCAAGGAGGGCTTCCTGCAGGAGAGGGCCGCTGAGTGTCCTGCCCACTACGGCCAGCTCAGACCATCTCCTTGTCTTTCCAGGCACTTTGCCCAACCCAGGTACCTGCCCCCCACCCCGCATGCGTAAGCCCCTTGCTTCTGCCAGCCCCTGCATGGGGCTGCAGGCTGGCCTGGCCTCCGCGCCCTGCCACTGCCATGTGGAAGGGTGAACATCACAAGTGGATGCCAGGCCTGCTGGGGTCTGATGCAGGGTGGGCACGGGAGAGCCAGGGTTGGGCACCAGGCACCAGTGGGAGGAGGGATTGTCCACTCACCTGCCTGGTGTCCACGCCGCTGCTTGCAAGCTCATGTGTGATCCTCCACCCAGCTTGTATGCCTGTCTGCGTCCCTGCCCTGCTCTGAGATGCCTGTCATTCCATGGACGCTCTGTGTCTTCAGTGCTGGCTTGGCCCTGCTGGCCACCAGGCCCCTTGGCTGCACGAGCTAAGCCTCCCTCTTTAGTGACTGCATGCCAGACTTAGGAGCATGAGAGTCCCAGGTCAGGGTCAGTCGCATTGGCCCTGCCCTCCCAGGCCCTGGGACAGCCTTAGCTCTCACCCTCTGGCCCACAACAGCGCATGATTCTATGGCTGAGGCAGGTCCTCATGTGCCGTGGTAGCAGCTATGTCCTCACCCAGTGGGAGCTCAGTGGGCACTGATAGGCCCTAAAGAGGTTACTGCAGGGAGAGCATTAAGTGCAGACAGGCCAGTTGGTGAATGCATGACCCCCCAGGTGATAGCCATCAGATGGACCGGAAGCCTGGCAAACCCCACACGAGAGGCAGTGGTCACTGGCCCCTTGGAGGACTAGGACAGGAGGGATTCTGGGCCTGGTGGTCAGAGGATAGCTCGTGCCCAGACTGGGAGATGGTGGGAGGGGAGAAAGATCCCATCTGCCCACCCGTCATCATCTCGGTGTCTCTGGACACTGGTGCCAGCCCAGGAGAGCACCCCAAGTCCCGGGCTTGGGGGCCCCCTGGCAGGGCGGGGTCCAAGCAGGGCCCCAGGGCAGAACCAGATGCAGTCGCAGCTTCTAGGCCCCGTCCTGGTGCTGCCCTGAGGCCAGGGCCCCTGAAGCCAAGGGACCGGGCAGGTGGTCCGCCCCAGAGGCCCACTCAGGCCTCCCGCCCTGCCTTGTCCATTCTGCAGCAGGAGCCAGACTTACAGGGGCCACTTCTTACCCAGAATAGACTCCCCTTCCTGAGAGAGGTCCCCTCCTCCCCCTTCCTAACAGCCCCTCCCACCTGAGCCTGGGCCCCCCCAGCCCCACCCCTATCACCTAGCTCTGGTCACAGGCGCCCTCTCCCTGCAGAGGCCCAGCGCCGGCCCTACTACGCCGACTACTCGCCCACCCGCCGCTCCATCCACTCGCTGTGCACCAGCCACTACCTCGACCTTTTCATCACCTTCATCATCGGGGTCAACGTCATCACCATGTCCATGGAGCACTACAACCAGCCCAAGGTGGGGCTCGGGGTGTGAAGCCCTGCCCACCCTGTCTCCAGGACCAGTGTGGGAGATGAGTCCCGGGAGGGCCATGGGTGAGGTCAGCACCCAGTGGGTGACCTGGATCAGGAGGTGCTACCCTGAGAACCGGGGCAGGGGGATCTTCCATCTGCAGGCCTGGGTGAGCCCTCACTGGGGTTTAGTCCTCCTTTTAAGATCTACTGAAACTCTCAGGACCACCTGACCCAGAGGGCCCTCCCTGCCCGGCGAGTGGCTCCGTCTCGAAACTGGCCGTTGAAGTGTCCATGAGCCCAGCTGCTTGGGCTGTGGATTTCATGGTGCAGGAAAAGCCTGACAGGGCTGACAGGAGACAGGAGGGCAAAAATGTTCAGCTTTTTATTTCACTCCAATTACATCTGCATCGCCATCATTTCATTAAAGAAAGGGAACCCCCCCTGCCCCCCACCCCGGGAAGGGAGGGGTCTCGGGGCATCAGAGCCCTTGAGTCTGAACCTACTCAGCTTTTCAGGAAGCACAAGCCAGCCTGTCCCAGGCTGTGGGTGGGGCCTGGTTAAGGCAGGGCCCGGAGTCTGGCCTCAGAGGGGCAGGTTCCTCTCACCTGAGGGCCGTTCTCTGAGTGCTGCAAGGGCCAGTCCCGGGGATGCCTTCCAGACCTGGTGCAGGCACGCACACGCAGTAAGTGCTCGGCCGTGGGGCCTCAGACAGACCTGTCCTCTGCCTGCAGGCCCTCAGACTGGTGGAGAGAGATGGGGCAGGGTGACCAGGACCCAGGCGGTAGAGGGCCGAGTGCCACAGTTGGGGGAGGAGGAGGAGGGGCAGTCTAGGCAGGGTGGCCTCCACAGCCTGACACTCTGCCCCCAGTCGCTGGACGAGGCCCTCAAATATTGCAACTACGTGTTCACCATTGTGTTCGTCTTTGAGGCTGTGCTGAAGCTGGTGGCATTTGGGTTCCGGAGGTTCTTCAAGGACAGGTATGTGGGGTGGGGCTACCTGGCACCCTGAAGGACCCATGGAGCTCTTGGGGGGAGCAGGTGAGAGCCGCAGCCTTCCTCTCCAGCGGTCCCAGCCTTCTGTCTGCAGAGGTGATCGTGCTGAGCAGAGGTGTGGGGTGCGCCCCGTGGGTGCCACGAGGATGCTCCCAGGGCGATAGGGAGGGGATGCCTCTCGCTCTAAAGGGCTGCGAGTAGGGGAAGGAAGCAGCACGACCCTGAGCCCAGCCGGCCACCCAGGTGGAACCAGCTGGACCTGGCCATCGTGCTGCTGTCCATCATGGGCATCACGCTGGAGGAGATCGAGATGAGCGCGGCCCTGCCCATCAACCCCACCATCATCCGCATCATGCGCGTGCTCCGCATCGCCCGAGGTAGACACCGCAGGGGCCCCGGGACTGCCGTGACCCTCCTCACCAGGCCCCGAGGCCTCAGCGGGGGCTGTGCTGGTGGCAGGACTGGGAGGGACGGGCCGGTCCTGGGGCCCAGCCAGCGGGGGGGTCGGACCGGCCCGGGCCCCCGACCAGCTCTAACACTCAGCTCTTGGCCCTAGTGCTGAAGCTGCTCAAGATGGCCACAGGCATGCGGGCCCTGCTGGACACAGTGGTTCAAGCCCTGCCCCAGGTAGCTGCCCAGCTGCCCCGGGTGGGCACTACAGATGTCACAGAGAGGATGAGGCTGCAGGGAGGGCCTCGTTCGCTGTCGTTCAGTCGGTCGTTCGTGGGGTCATCGGCACTTGTGAAGACCACGTTGATCACCCCTGCCTGTGCAGGGAATAATGGCCGTCCTGGGAGGGAGATGGCCGTCTGCCTTCTGGGCAAGACTGAGAACCACTGCCCGCCTCCCCTGGTCCAGTGCTGGACATGGTGGGATTTGGGCAGAGAGCAAAGAAGGTAGCCAAGGTGGGCTTATCTGAGTTCCAAAGACCCCTCCCAAGGCTCAGGTGTTGGCTGAAGACCTTTTGGAGCTGATTCAGGCCCCGTGTCCTCACTTCCTGTCCACGGTCCCCACCTTGATCCTTTTGTGGCCACTTGAGCTGGAAGAAGCCCTTTGCCTCATCTGGGCAGTATCCAGTTTTCCTGCCAACCCATCCTGTTCAGCCGTGTGTCCATCAGCCCACGGCTCTAACCCTTTCAGCCAGCCACCCACCCATGCGTCTGTCTGTTCGTTTTTTAGCCAGCATTCATGCCACAGCCGCGTGCCCCCCTGACACCACCTACTCACCCGTGTGCCCACCTGTCTGTCCACACCCCCACTGACCACGTGCCCAGCAGCCCTCCGAGTGCACCCTCCCTCCACCAGTCCCACCTCCCCCTTACCAGCATTCCTCAGCCCTATCTGAGTTGCAGTCCCCAAGGTCCTTTGTGCCTGCCCAGTGTCTGGAAGTAACAGGAGGGGAGGGAAGCCTGGGCCGTGGGAGGCATGTGGAGACAAGGCGCCCCGTCTGGAGGGCAGCACCGGGAGGATGGGTCGGCGAGGCTCGTGCTGGAGCCTTTGACACAGAGGTCACTCAGCCTGCAGAGCTTGGCTTTGGCCTTTCTGTGGGGACCCCGGAGGCCGGCCCTGCACAGTCTGTCAAAGCTACCTGGGCCCTGGAGGCAGTGGGGGCCCTGGGTGCAGAGTGGGGGTGAGGGGCTGAGGAGGGACCTTAAACACTTAAGCATAAGCAGAACGAGGAGCCCCCAGGTACCATGGGAGCTCCAGGGCCAGGTGGCAGGGGAGGGTTAAGAACAAAGCTTCAAGGCCAACTCTGGGAACTTGATCTTCTGCCAGGGGTAAGGATGGCTGGGAGGGCACCAGGCGCTGAGTGCGCAGCAGTCAGGATTGAGGCCTGACCTGGTTCTGCTTCTCTCCTGTGTAGGTAGGGAACCTCGGCCTACTTTTCATGCTCCTGTTTTTTATCTATGCTGCCCTGGGAGTGGAGCTGTTCGGGAGGCTCGGTGAGTGTGGTCCGGGAAAGTACAGCCTCACCCACACACACATGGCCTGCAGGCAGCTCGGGACACTGTCCGGGTGTGGCAGGGCCCCCAGCTTCCTCAGCCCTTCACTACCAGAGGCGAATGTGACTGGGCACAGGAGCATCTGCGCACACACACAAGTGTGGAGCCACACCTGTGATGCACACACACACACTGCCAGATGTGCCCGTGGACCCGCGCATGTACTCAGGCCCCAGTGAGGAAGGCGGAGCTGCACACATGGCACACATATGGCCCCAGCATCATGTGGCCTCCAGGGCCAAATGCCGTGACATGTCCTTTTTCATGCTTGCCCAGGATTTCCTTGAGCCAGTTGGGCAGAGAGGGCAGGAGGGGACCCTGTCCGGCAGCCTGGTTCTCACAAGGTGCCCCTCCCTTTCCTGCCAGGTCTTTTGCACACTCGCTGTTACTGAACACTCAGTGGTTCCAGGAGCCACCAGTGAGCCTGCCTGTGAGGGAGGCTGAGGGGGTAGTTTGGGGCCTACCCAGAGGGGTCCCTGGGACCCAACAGCTGATGCCCCAGACCCCAGGCCTGACTCCTGGCCCCTGGCCCAGTCTCATGCCCCGAGGTGGCCCCATCGCTCAGGGTGCACTGACCCAAGAGGGGCCCCGGGGAGCAGTCAGTGCACCTCCTGGGGCTGAGCCAGAGCCAGCTGGCACGGAGGGCTCAGGCTGCCCTATCTAGAAAGCCCTAGGTCTAGAACAAGCAGGGCTTTCAGCAGCCCCCATGCCAAGGAAGAAGCAGCCCGGCCCCCATTTTGAAGAGATGTGCCTCCTGTAGGTGCCTACCTGCCAGGGATGCCCAGGTTAGGCCTCTGCCCGGTGCCGAGGAGTGTGACTACCCTGGGGCAGGGGCAGGGGCAGGGCCCACGGCTCGAGGCAGGGCCTCCCAGGCCCACGTGCACCCTGCCCCCGCAGTGCAGCTGACCGCCAGGGTCTCTGCCTTGCAGAGTGCAGTGAGGACAACCCCTGCGAGGGCCTGAGCAGGCACGCCACCTTCTCCAACTTCGGCATGGCCTTTCTCACGCTGTTCCGTGTGTCCACGGGGGACAACTGGAACGGGATCATGAAGGTAAGAGCCTGAGCCAGGCGGGCGGGGAGGCGCAGTCAGCCTGCACCCCGCTGCAGCCGCCGCTTCGCCCACAGGACACTCTGAGGGAATGTGCGCGTGAGGACAAGCACTGCCTGACCTACCTGCCGGCCATCTCGCCCATCTACTTCGTGACCTTTGTACTGGTGGCCCAGTTTGTGCTGGTCAACGTGGTGGTGGCCGTGCTCATGAAGCACTTGGAGGAGAGCAACAAGGAGGCCCGCGAGGACGCCGAGCTAGACGCTGAGCTGGAGCTGGAGCTGGCCCAGGGGTCCCCCGCTCGTCCCAGGCCCACAGCCCCACAGGGCCCAGGCGCGGGGCCCGATGCTCCCAGCGTCCTGGTTGCGCGAAAGGTGTCCGTGTCCAGGATGCTCTCACTGCCCAATGACAGCTACATGTTCCGGCCCGTGGCACCAGCCTCAGCCCCGCACCCGCACCCGCACCCGCACCCACTGCAGGAGGTGGAAATGGAGACCTACGTGGGCACCACCACCTCTGGTATGGCCCATGGCAGCAGCTGGAGGACTTGGGCGGGTGGGAGGCCGTAGGCAGGAGGACTCGGGCAGGTGGGAGGACGCAGGGCAGGCGACAGCTGCCTGGTTTAGACACCTTCCTGCCCCAGGCTTGGTCACCCTTGAGCACTCACCACCTGTGGAGTCCTGCGCCTCCCTCCAGGTCTCGTCAGCTTCGTCCTCCCCTGCCAGGGGCAGCAACACCCTCCTCACCCTGCCCCCTCGGGGCACCGCTCACTCCCCCAGCTTTAGCCGCCTACTCTGCAGACAGGTAGGAGAAGCGCCCTGCGGGGCCGCAGGGGTTTCCTCTCCCCATTAAAGCTTCAGTGACAGGGACACTGAGGGAAGGGGGTGCTTTGTCACCAGAGCCTGTGATGACAGAGTTCCCAGCCACCAGGAAGGACCCTATCCCCTCCTTGGGCAGCAGTCTTAGTCCTTCACAGCACCCCAGGACCCCTTTCTGTGGGCCTCGCCTACACCCACAGGCCTCTCCTCCCATCCTTGGGGAGCCACACTGGGCTGGTGGTAGGCAAGGTTGCCTCAGCCTCGTCCTGTGCCCAGCAGGGTTTCCAGGCTTCCCTGACTCTCAGGCTCCAGCTCTCCAGTCCTCACGGCCCCTCCCCATCATGACCTGCGTGGATGGTTGGCCCCCACATGCAGGGTAGTCCCCAGGGTGGTGTGGGTGGGGCTGTAGCATCCATACAAGGGGTGCTCAGCCCCACCTCACCCTGGGCCCCACCCTCAGGGGGTTGAGTGCCTATGGGCCCAGGTGGGGAGGGGTCTTTGGCCCCAGCTGCTGGTTGGGCTCTGCCTGGTCTCACCTGACCCTGTGCCCTTGCAGGAGGCCCTGCACACCAATTCCCTGGAAACACAGATTGACAGCCCTGCGGTCTGCAGCCTGAGCTTGGGGGAGCCTGGTGGGAAGACCCCCTCAAGGCATGTGTCCCTGGTGGACTCCCTGCAGTCCCCGCCCCTCTCCCCGGGGCTCACCAATGTCCGTACCCGAAAGCACACTTCTGGACAGTGCTGCATCTCCAGTCAGCCACCAGCCACAGGTGGGGAGGAGACAGAGGCCCCAGACCCAGCCGACGAGGAGGTCTGCCACATCACCAGCTCAGCCCGGAGCCCCTTGCCTGAAGCCCACGGGGTGGTGGGCGGCGACCCGGACCTGCGCGGGCTCTACATTGTGGACACCCAGGGCTTCCTGGACCAGCCCAGCCTGGCAGACCCACGCCGGCAGCGCTCAGTGGAGCCGGGCGGAGGGGACAGCCCCTCAGAGACTGGCGAGGTGAAGGTTCAAGGCTTGGAGGCTGAGCCGGCCCTGGGGGCACGCAGAAAGAAGAAGATGAGCCCCCCTTGCATCTCTGTAGACCCCCCAACGGAGGAGGAGGGTGCAGCCTGGCCCCCTGCAGCGGAGGGCGGCAGTACCACCCTGCGGCGGAGAACCCCATCCTGTGAGCCCGTGGAGGGCGTGGGGGTAGACCCCGCCACCAAGGGGGAGCGGTGGGGCCCGGTTTCCTGTCGTGGGGAGCACCTGACCGTCCCCAGCTTTGCTTCTGAGCCGCTGGCCCCTGGCCCCGGTGGGGACCTGTTCTTGGACAGTGGCCACAGGGTGGGCCAGGGACCCAGAGCTTCCTCAGGGGTCTCATCTCCTGCTGAACCCCACAAAATAGAGTCTCCTGTGCCCTCTATCAACCCCCCAGAGAAGGGGCAGGGGCTATACCTCAAAGTCCCCCAGAGCCCCCCAAAGAAAGCAGGGTCCCCTTCGGCCAGTCCCACAACGGGTGATAGTGTGGACGAGCCTGTGTAGTTGGGGGCATGAAGCCACACAGGCTTGGCACTGGGGTTGGGATGTACTTGTTGGGGTGGTGGCCCCGGCAGGGCCCTGCATGGGCCCCATGTCGTGCCACACCTGGGCCGAGGAGCCAGGAAGGTACCCGCCCAGAGGAGGGGGGGTGCAGATGCTCTTCTGGGCCCAGGGGAACGAGGTTAGCTCCTTGGACTGCGGGCCTCCGCCCACCCATTCAGGTCCGGTTCTCCCAAGTCCCACCGCTGTGGTCTGAGACTGCCGGCATCCCAGGCAGCAGTCCCTGAACGAGAGAGCTGCGTTCATGGGACCAGGACTAGAAAGTGACCAAAAGGAGAAAGGCAGAGGTTGCCCAGCACATCCGCGTCTTCACGTCCCCACTTGTTTTATAGGGAACACACGCTGGGGGCCACTCGTGCCCTCGAGGGTGGCAGCTTGGCCTCTGAGGCCCCGGCAGCCATGCCTCACCACCGCTCACAGCCTGAGCTCCCACCCATTTGTCCCAGCCCTCATCGCTGTCACTCCATCTCCCCTTCCAGGCCCCTCCCCACCGGTCTGTCCAGAAAACACCCATTGACTCTGGCCTCTCTGAAACACCACGTTACCAGGGAGTGGGAGCCATGCAATAAGACCCGCCCCCAGTACCCATGCCTCCCAAGGCCATCCCAGGGTCTGGGAGGAGCCATTCCCACTGAGGTCCCTTTGTTTCATTTTGTTTCTTTTATAAATTCAGGTTAAATGTTGCAATAATCTGATGCAGAAAATTCAGCTCAAAGGGAAGGAGGATGGAGCAAAGCGGAATAAATACTAACTTATTTAAGGAACAAGTTGGATGACAATCAGAATCAGTCCCTCGCGAGTGGGTGGCACAGCTGGGTGATGGCAGCCAGCACAGTGGGGTTGCAGGGCCCCTCCCCAACATCTGCTCCCCCGGTGTCTCGTGGCCTCCCCTCAGGCAGACCCACGTACTGAAAGTTCTCCAGCAGGAAGAGTTGAGCTCGTCATAGCAGCAAGCCCCCGTGGCGTCATTCACATGCTGGAGAAACCATATCTGACCACACGGGAAGTTGTTTTGCCAGAGCTCCCGACAGGGACGAGGGAGGGATCCTCACAGGGAGCTGGGCAGTCAGCCTAGGGCTACGAAGTGCACCCCACTCTAGCAGTCTCCCTGCTCTGAGGTCTTCAACCCCCAGGTGCTGACCCTTGACCTTCCCCTATGCTGGCTCCTCAGGGACCAAGCTTCCCCTGCAGCCCCATGAGCCTCTTGTCCTTGAAACCTGGTCTTGGATTTCTCAGGAGAGTCCTGCCTCAAGGCCCGGACTGAGTTCAGCAGAGACGTCTCAAGCCAGCCTCACCAACCTACCCTCCCCACTGTCCCTATTGCCACATCCGTTTCCCTGTCCCGTGTTGCCACCGCAGATGAAACGGACACAGAGCCGTTCAGCTCCAGGCAGCCCTTCCTAATGTCCCTTGTCAGGCCGGGGCCTGATGGCTGCGCTGATTAGAGGCCTGGGTGGGGCCGGGGCTTTCCTGCCTGGCATCTTGCTCAGCTGCAAATCGGAGGCCTGACTTGTAGGTCCCCCTGTGTCCACCACGCCCTCCTAGAGACGGGGAGAGGTTCCCGGGGTTGAGTGAGGGCACGGCTTCTCGGGGTGCAGGCTTGTCTCCCCTCCACGTGCGGCCTGGAACCGTGGTCAAAAGTGCATGTGCCGCGTTTGTCCTAACAGTGAACGGTGACAGTGGCTTTGTCTTGGGGTGTGCACTGGACCCATTGTAGGAACATACCTGGGAGGGTGCCCCTCCAGCAAGAGGAGCAGCCCTTGCTGACCAGCTTGCAGGCATGGGGTTGGAACCCGGGCCAGCCCTTCCCAGGCCCTAGAAGGCTTCATGTCTCCCAGTGTGTGGGCTGGGGCAGTAGGTCTAGAGTAACCCAGGTTCTCTGCCTTATGGACCCCCAGTGCCCGCCCTGGTCCCCACAGGAGAGGATGTCAGGTTCGGTTCACCTAGAGCACTGAAGCCCTTCTCTCCCCACTGGCACCCATCACGTGGCCCCTGGGGGCACCCTCAGGGTTCCAGGCCTGCTGTCACACAAGAAATTCTGAGGACCATCCCTGTGGTCCCATCAGGGACTCTGGGACTGGACTGGCTCCTGCCCATTTTTCAGGAGAACACGGAGGGGCGTGGGGCCCCACACTGCCTCCCTCTCCTGGCCCTGGGGGCATGGGCTGCCTGCAGCCCCATGAACATGGGCCACGTGGGCCCACCCAGGAGGAAACTGGGGGCACAGAGGGAGGGCTGTCCCCTCACAGCCACACTGGCCCAGCAGAAGGCCAGCTTGACCCTGATAAGCCAGCACTCACTTTATCTGTGACTTGCCACAGGCTGAGCTGGCAGAGTTCCTCCAGATCCCGGGACCAGATGAGGGGAGGCTGGGGGTGCCCAGCCTCCTCCCTGCTGGCCTGGTTAGGGGGGCAGGTCTCGGCCCCAGGCCCTGCCCATCTATCTTCCTTCCACACCCACTGGAGGAGCTGGTGGCTTCTTCTCCCTCAGTGTCCTCCAGCACAGTGGGCATTTAGAGCTAAGAGCCAATGTGCTTGTGTGAGGTGAGCCATCCAAGGAGGTGACTCCCCCAGCCACGGTGGCAGCTACGGTGGCAGCCACGGGAGTGGGGGACAGGCGAGAGGGAGGAAGGAGGGAAGGGCCCCGCTCATCTACCCCCTCCACGTTCTAGGGAGGGCCTGCTTTCTGGCCACAGTGAAATGATTACAGATGAAAGGAGAGTGAGGAGGGAAGGCATCTCCCCCATGGCAGTTTCCACAGCAGCGAGGGTTCAGGGTGAGTGGGGGCAGAGGCCCTTCCCACCCGGACCTGCAGTGTCGGCACCAGGGGCAGCAGAGCTGCTGGCTCACAGGGGCTGGTGTGTCTGGGGGGCGGCCTGGGAGGCACGGCAGCCTGACGCAGAAGAGCGACAGGCTCACCAACAGGAGCAGTGGCGGGGAAGCTCGCTCAGTGACCAGAGCCTCCAAGGGGGTGGAAGCGGACGTGGGCCTGCAGGCATCCTCCCCAGTGGTGCAGGTGGACAGTTGTCCCCTTTCCCGCCAAGGGAAGGGCTTCAGTTGTGACGGGGCCGCCCACATCAAAAACCATAGAAATGCTCATTGAAACTGTAATGAGATGCCACCCCCAGCTCGAAGCATGGTGGGTTGGAGAGAGCCTCGGGGCCTGGCCCCTGTGGCTGGGGCGGGGTGCGACACACACCTGGCTTCTCAGAACAGAGGGAGCATGGGGCCCAGGCCTCAGCCCTCAGCCCCCTGGCTGGTACAGCCACAGACATTCTGGCTGTGTGCAGCCACAGGAGAATGTCCCAACACGTGGTCGGTGAATCAGAGGTGTCACAATCAACCCATCCCATAGATGTGAAGAGCAGGCAGATGCACCACAGCCCGCAACTGTGTACGCTTCTTCGGCCTGGGGGGCTGCGGGGGGTGGGGTGGGGGAGGGGGAGGGCTTTGTGTGGCTGGAGGGACACAGGATGTGGAGGGGCCAAGGTGACATGCTATGACCCCATGGCTGGGCACCTTGGCGCCCCAAGAACTGTGTAGTAAACGTTCTGTGTTGCTTTCTGTGCCCTGAATACATGCAGCTACTCAGCACAGAGACACGAGCCTGGGCACCAGGGGCTGGGGAGGGGGCTGTCCCCACACAGTGCCCAGGGCTCAGGGTTCCGGGGACCCACAGTGACAGTGACAGTGGCTGTGCAGGCTCCCCGGCCCCTCCCCCTCAGGGACGCCCACAACCAGGACGATGGCCACAACCACATGCGTTCTCCATGTGCTTTAATGGGGGTCGGTGCCACCACCTGCTCCCTGGGCTGAGGGCGGGGAAGGCGGGGAGATGGGCACAAGGAACAGGGAAGGTGGTGAAGGTGCACCTGGAGGGGCAGGGAGCAGGGGTCTGGGGACAGGAGGGGGCTGGGTCCTCCATGGACCCAGGTGGCAGCCCCAGGGACAGGCTCAGGGCTCCTTGGGGACATACTGGCGGATCCAGTCCAGGTAGTGGGTGACGCGGGTGTAGATGCCGGGCCTGTGGGGCTGGGCACAGCCATCACCCCAGCTGACCACACCTGCCTGCAGCCAGGTGCCATTGACCTTGCAGACCAGGGGCCCTCCAGAGTCGCCCTGGGGAGGAGAGGGGTCAGCTGTGGCTGCACATGCTGGGGGGGGCGGCCCGTGGTTGGGGACTCTGGGGAGGACAGGGGCCCACCTGGCAAGAATCCTTTTTCCTGTTCCCGGCACACATCATGTCCTCATGGACAATCTGGACGTTGTCCCCTGTGTACAGGCCAGTGTGGTATTCCATGTCACACAGGCTGTTTTCCACGATGGGGACCTTTACCTGCTGCAGTGGGTATGGTGGTGGGAGGGGCTCTGGGGGGAGGAGGAGAGCATTCTGCATCAGTGAGGAGGTGATCACTGTCCTCAGGCAGCTGCTGGGCCCCCTCCCCCAAAGGGAACCCCAGAGCTGGGTCGTGGGTGTGAGCAGTCCTCACTTTCCCAAGGCCTCCAGCTGTCCCCGGCACTCACCTTCATTGCCCAGATTGCCCCAGCCTGTCACCCAGCACGAGGTCCCTGGGGGAAAGGTCTCTGAGGCAAGAGGCAGAGTGACCACCTGGACATGGCTGGAGATGCTCACGGGTTCCTCGAGCTCCAGCAGGGCGATGTCCGCCCCGTTCTGCACTGTGTAGTAGTTGGGGTGCGGGATGACCCGGCTGACGGCCAGCAGCCTGTCCTGGTAGTAGAGGTGCTGCTCCCGCAGCTGTACCCTCAGGCCTGTGGGGTCCGGGGTTTCCCTGGAGAGAGGGGACAGCTACTCAGGGGCTGAGCAGCGTCCTGGACCCCTGGGAAGGAGGAGGGAGCCCCACCCTCTCCCACCCACCAGGCCCCAGGGACACTCACGGTCCAACGCAGTGTGCGGCGGTCAGCACCCACTGGGGGTGGATGAGGGAGCCCCCACAGATGTGCATCCAGTACTGGAGTTTGACCCTCAGGCTCACCTGCCAGGGCCATTTGCTCCCAGGGGCCTCCTGCCCCCCGACGATGCCCACTCTCTCCAGGGCCTGGCTCGGGGCTGAGGCAGAAAGCACCCTCAGGACAGGACACAGCGTGGCCCTTGTGCCCACACAAACCTGGGCTTCTGTGAACCCAGCCACCCCTAGTGGGGCCTGGGGTGTGGGGAGAAGGGCAGGGACAGGGCTGGCCCTGGTCAGGACTCACCAGGGGCTGCATGGACCAGGCCCAGCAGGAGGGGCACGGCCAGCGCCAGCAGGTTCAGCATCTGCAAGGAGCAAGGAGGGACTGTAGGGCCCAGCTGGGGTCTGGGTCAGGCTGGGGTCTGCAGGGTGTGGGGTGTGGATGGAGTCGGGGACCCCGGGGTCAGGGGCAGGTCGGCTCAGGCCTGTAGTCTGAGGTCATGCTGAGGCAGATCTGAGGCTCAGCTGCCCTGAGCTCGCCCTGACACCCAGCTGTTGGGGTTTGGCAGGGCCTGCTTACCTCAGCTGCTCCCTGCTGCTATTGCCCAGCCAGCCCTCCCCTCCCCATTTATCCTCGCAGGCCAGGAGGGGGTCAGAGGAGGGGTGTGCAACCCTCCAATCCAGTGTGGAGGAAGTGGGTGATTCAGACAAAGACTTCCATGTGACATATGCCCCCAGTGCCCAACCACTGACCTGGATACCCACATTTCTCATGGGTCCAGATCACCCCAGCCTGTACCCCAACACGGATATACAGCCAAGCAGAGGGCAAGCCACCCCACCAGGTGGGTCCTGGCTCCCTAGGCTCTGGTGGCTGAGAGGCCTAATCCAGCCTGGTTAGGACTGAGAGGAGAGGAGCTCCAGGACCCAGACAGTGCCCCCCGGTGCCCTCTGTGTGCCCGGGCCTCCTGGTCCTGCCGAGGACTAGGAACTGGACATTGAGCATCCCTCTCCCTTTCAGCCAGCTGACCCCTGGCACTGAGAGAGCTCTTCTTCCAGATGCCGGTATTAATTAGACCCCTCTCATCTGCCGGGGCGGTGAGGACTCCCTCAGGAGGCCTTCAGGCATGGCCCCACTCAGGGACGGTGGTGTTGTCCTGACTGTGCAACCAGTCACTCCCACCCCAACCGTCTCCCCACTTCTTTAAGTGGGCCACCCTTAAAGAAGTGTGGCGTGCGGCATGGTGCTCTCGGGTCAGTGACACCATTGTCACTCCTCCCCACATCTTTGTATTCACTAGCAGGGCTCAGTCCTCCCCACCTCACTTCTAGGGAGGGGCTGACACAGTCCCCCTTGTCCACTTCTGGAGGGACAGCACCGAGTGTCCTCACCCTGTTGACCTCACACTGAATGGGAGACCCGATTCCAGGCCCAACCGGGTCCATGGGTTGGGCCATCTGAGCAGCTCTGCTGTCGCAGTGGGGCCTTGTCTTGGGGTCTGAGTGCCATCAGCGGAGGGTCAGGCAGCTGGAAGTGACAGTGAGACAAAAAGCAGCCAGCTCCAGCTTCCCTGGGACACTGCCCCAGTCAGGCCTCACCACCCCTGCCTGCGACCTCCTGACCTTGCCTGTCAACCTCCCCATCTCCTCACTCTCCCCTGGGCCTCCTGGTCACTGGGGCCTCCTGCCAACCTCCTCACGCCTGGCACTTCTGAACAGCCTGCGTGCCCACTGCCATGGAGGTCGTCATCAGGGGTGAGGTCAGGGGCAAAAACCATCTGACTGAAGCAGGCAGAAGGGTGCCTGAAGCTCCCAGAGCGCGGGGAAGATTTCATGATCCTCTCGCCGCTTTTGGTTTGGGCTGCCTGCCTGCTTTCTTATTGTTGAGGTTTAAGAGTTCTTTGCATATTGAATAGCAGTTTTTTATCAGGTATGTGCTTGCAAAGAATTTCTCCCACTCTGTGGCTCGTCTTTTTGTTCTGTTAACATTACCTCTTACAGAGCAGAATTTTATAATTTTTATGAAGCACAATCTATCCATTTTTTTTCATGGGTTGTACCTCTGGTGTTCTATCTAAAACTCGTCACCAAAGCCAAGGTCATCTAGATTTTCTACTATGTTATCTTCTAGAAGTTTTATAGTTTTGCATTTTATATTTAGGTTTATTTTGAATTAATAAGACTANGGGACAGCTGGAGGCCTTGGGAAAGTGAGGACTGCTCACACCCACGACCCAGCTCTGGGGTTCCCTTTGGGGGAGGGGGCCCAGCAGCTGCCTGAGGACAGTGATCACCTCCTCACTGATGCAGAATGCTCTCCTCCTCCCCCCAGAGCCCCTCCCACCACCATACCCACTGCAGCAGGTAAAGGTCCCCATCGTGGAAAACAGCCTGTGTGACATGGAATACCACACTGGCCTGTACACAGGGGACAACGTCCAGATTGTCCATGAGGACATGATGTGTGCCGGGAACAGGAAAAAGGATTCTTGCCAGGTGGGCCCCTGTCCTCCCCAGAGTCCCCAACCACGGGCCGCCCCCCCCAGCATGTGCAGCCACAGCTGACCCCTCTCCTCCCCAGGGCGACTCTGGAGGGCCCCTGGTCTGCAAGGTCAATGGCACCTGGCTGCAGGCAGGTGTGGTCAGCTGGGGTGATGGCTGTGCCCAGCCCCACAGGCCCGGCATCTACACCCGCGTCACCCACTACCTGGACTGGATCCGCCAGTATGTCCCCAAGGAGCCCTGAGCCTGTCCCTGGGGCTGCCACCTGGGTCCATGGAGGACCCAGCCCCCTCCTGTCCCCAGACCCCTGCTCCCTGCCCCTCCAGGTGCACCTTCACCACCTTCCCTGTTCCTTGTGCCCATCTCCCCGCCTTCCCCGCCCTCAGCCCAGGGAGCAGGTGGTGGCACCGACCCCCATTAAAGCACATGGAGAACGCATGTGGTTGTGGCCATCGTCCTGGTTGTGGGCGTCCCTGAGGGGGAGGGGCCGGGGAGCCTGCACAGCCACTGTCACTGTCACTGTGGGTCCCCGGAACCCTGAGCCCTGGGCACTGTGTGGGGACAGCCCCCTCCCCAGCCCCTGGTGCCCAGGCTCGTGTCTCTGTGCTGAGTAGCTGCATGTATTCAGGGCACAGAAAGCAACACAGAACGTTTACTACACAGTTCTTGGGGCGCCAAGGTGCCCAGCCATGGGGTCATAGCATGTCACCTTGGCCCCTCCACATCCTGTGTCCCTCCAGCCACACAAAGCCCTCCCCCTCCCCCACCCCACCCCCCGCAGCCCCCCAGGCCGAAGAAGCGTACACAGTTGCGGGCTGTGGTGCATCTGCCTGCTCTTCACATCTATGGGATGGGTTGATTGTGACACCTCTGATTCACCGACCACGTGTTGGGACATTCTCCTGTGGCTGCACACAGCCAGAATGTCTGTGGCTGTACCAGCCAGGGGGCTGAGGGCTGAGGCCTGGGCCCCATGCTCCCTCTGTTCTGAGAAGCCAGGTGTGTGTCGCACCCCGCCCCAGCCACAGGGGCCAGGCCCCGAGGCTCTCTCCAACCCACCATGCTTCGAGCTGGGGGTGGCATCTCATTACAGTTTCAATGAGCATTTCTATGGTTTTTGATGTGGGCGGCCCCGTCACAACTGAAGCCCTTCCCTTGGCGGGAAAGGGGACAACTGTCCACCTGCACCACTGGGGAGGATGCCTGCAGGCCCACGTCCGCTTCCACCCCCTTGGAGGCTCTGGTCACTGAGCGAGCTTCCCCGCCACTGCTCCTGTTGGTGAGCCTGTCGCTCTTCTGCGTCAGGCTGCCGTGCCTCCCAGGCCGCCCCCCAGACACACCAGCCCCTGTGAGCCAGCAGCTCTGCTGCCCCTGGTGCCGACACTGCAGGTCCGGGTGGGAAGGGCCTCTGCCCCCACTCACCCTGAACCCTCGCTGCTGTGGAAACTGCCATGGGGGAGATGCCTTCCCTCCTCACTCTCCTTTCATCTGTAATCATTTCACTGTGGCCAGAAAGCAGGCCCTCCCTAGAACGTGGAGGGGGTAGATGAGCGGGGCCCTTCCCTCCTTCCTCCCTCTCGCCTGTCCCCCACTCCCGTGGCTGCCACCGTAGCTGCCACCGTGGCTGGGGGAGTCACCTCCTTGGATGGCTCACCTCACACAAGCACATTGGCTCTTAGCTCTAAATGCCCACTGTGCTGGAGGACACTGAGGGAGAAGAAGCCACCAGCTCCTCCAGTGGGTGTGGAAGGAAGATAGATGGGCAGGGCCTGGGGCCGAGACCTGCCCCCCTAACCAGGCCAGCAGGGAGGAGGCTGGGCACCCCCAGCCTCCCCTCATCTGGTCCCGGGATCTGGAGGAACTCTGCCAGCTCAGCCTGTGGCAAGTCACAGATAAAGTGAGTGCTGGCTTATCAGGGTCAAGCTGGCCTTCTGCTGGGCCAGTGTGGCTGTGAGGGGACAGCCCTCCCTCTGTGCCCCCAGTTTCCTCCTGGGTGGGCCCACGTGGCCCATGTTCATGGGGCTGCAGGCAGCCCATGCCCCCAGGGCCAGGAGAGGGAGGCAGTGTGGGGCCCCACGCCCCTCCGTGTTCTCCTGAAAAATGGGCAGGAGCCAGTCCAGTCCCAGAGTCCCTGATGGGACCACAGGGATGGTCCTCAGAATTTCTTGTGTGACAGCAGGCCTGGAACCCTGAGGGTGCCCCCAGGGGCCACGTGATGGGTGCCAGTGGGGAGAGAAGGGCTTCAGTGCTCTAGGTGAACTGAACCTGACATCCTCTCCTGTGGGGACCAGGGCGGGCACTGGGGGTCCATAAGGCAGAGAACCTGGGTTACTCTAGACCCACTGCCCCAGCCCACACACTGGGCAACATCAGGCCTCCTGGGGCCTGGAGGGCTGGCTGGGCTCCAACCGCATGTCCCCAAGCTGGACAGAAAGGGCAGTCCCTCTCCCTAAAGGGCACCGCCTAGATGTGTGGCCGTCACAGGGTTAGCACAGGTCCTGCACACAGAAGTGGCGCCACTGTCATCACTGTTCATCACCAGAGCAAAGGTGGTCCCCACACTTCTGAGCCTCGGGGGCTCTGGGCCTGGTGCTGGTAGGAAGGAGTCAAGTCTGTGCCCCAAGAAGCTCCCTCCTGGTGCATCCCCGGCAACCCGCCTCCGTACCTGAGTTTCCCTACATCTACAAGAGGACTCTCCCATCTGGCCTGTGGTTTGGAGCTAGGCAGACAGTGGGAATGGGGGCCAGAAAAGTCGCAGCTCCTTCCTAAGACCCCTAACCAGCTCGGTCATTGGGCCCAGGCCTGCCAGAGGACCATTAGGAAGGGCTGCCTGCGCTGGGCAGCTGGGGCTGTGCCAGTCTGGTCACTGGTGGAGACCACAGGACCTGGGGAGGGCGAGTTGGACAGAATTCAGTCACGGCCCAAGCCGTCCCTGCGGAGCTCAGTTGGCCTGGACCTGGGATGGTTCTGAAGAATACTTGAGACCAGACTCCCAAAGGACAGAGGGGAGGAGCCAATGTGCCCACAAAAACTGGAAAGAACCTCCAGTAGAGGGCAGCACTTACCATTACCTTTGCCCAGGTGAGGAGGAATGGCTCAGGTTTGCGACCAGGATGTCTGGGGTTGGGACTGGTCCTGCTGTGGTCTGACTGTGAGCCCCTGAGACAGACACTCACCACCTGGACTGTAGGGCCCATGTGGGGCAAATGGAGGTGACAAACCTTTCCTTAGGGGTATGCAGGAGGAGCAGGTTGGGCGTGCTGGGAGCCCGGACCTCGGCCCCTCCTCCACCCTCCCTCCCTCCTGACTGCAAGGGACAGAGGAATGCTGTGTGATTTGACTGTGGTAGTGGTGACGTGACTGTGTGCGTTTGTCCAACTCAAACTGTGGGCTTAAGATTGGCGAAGTTTAATCTTGTGCCTATGTAAGATATACATACTAACACTGATTTTTTTATTTTAATATTTTCTAAAAATATTTGCCTTGAACTATCTGAGCACTAACCCACTTTTCTCCCACCAGATCAGTAGTTTTCTATGACTGAGCTTCGGAGCACACAGATGGACTGTCAGCTAATGAATATTCTCGAAGCCTGTGCTTGTGACTTCCTACTGCGCGGCCCCAGGGCAGCCAGCAAACCCTCCTGAACCTCACCCATCGCATCTGTAAAGGGGCTGCTCCTCGGGAGTGTGACAGGTGACTGTGCCTGCGTCCCTAGGGTTCAGAGTGGCGGGGGGCCCTCGGACTGTTGGGTGGCCTCTCCTCCTTCCTCATTTCTGGACTTGTAGTCCTGGGCTAGCCCTCTGTAGCCTTGGCTCCACCCAGGAAGAATCCTCCAGGACACCTAAGCCACCCCCCCACCCCCCACCCCCCACCCCCGCTGCGCCCTCTCCTAGGCCTCTCCCAGCCCACCTCCACCAGCCCTTGTCACCTCCCCTCCTTCCAACCCTCACCTAGGTCACAACTGCAATCTGCTCCCAAGGAGGGTGTGGCTGAGCCCCTGGGAGGTGCCTCATGTGCTCCAAGCCCCACTGGGTACCTAGACCTGCATCCCCATCTAGAAAGGTGACCTAAGTGGCAACAGCATCAGTGTCTCCATCCATGAGGAGCCTGGTTCCAGGGCTGGACCCTGCCACTGGCTAGGGAGGGAGACCCCAGGTCCCAGAGGCAAGCCCTGGGCAAAGGGGAGTGCCTGGGGCTGGCTTCTCCCTTTGCCCCATCTCCCTTGTGTTTGCGGCAGTGGCGACACAGGGAAATCAGGTGTCCTGGCTAGGTCTCTGTGTACAAGGTGCATGTGTGTGAACATCTCTCTCTCTCAGGTTTCCCTCTCCACCCAGATGGAGTGCAGGGATCTGAGGTCACACCAAGAACCCAGGGAGGAGGAACTGGAGGTTCGGGTAGACCCCCAAGAGCATCTAACTGATGATCTTTGTGTTAGATCTTTATGTCAAAGTCTGGATGGCACTAAATGCTATTCCCGCTAATTGTTAAAATGCAGCACAGTATTTTGCAGATATGGCTGTAAACAAGATGAGCTTGAGAGAAACCCAACTGGATAAGTGTAGTCAACTACGAAGAGGAAATCAATGTGTGATTTACCAAATGTGTGTATAAACAGCGGCTAAGCCTCCCTTCAGGAAGGCAGACCTTTGGCTGTGAGTCCCCCCCACCCCCACCCATGTCTCCTTCACTTGCTGTGAGTAAATAAAACCACCCAACAACAACCCTGTCTTGTTCTTGAATAAAACATCCCAAGAGATGAACCCCTGGAGTTCAGTAACAAATTTGGTGACTCAGATGGGGTTCTTCTAAAGGGACCCCCTCAGCCGGGTGTGGGTGGGATGGCCCATGCAGGCCTTCCTCGCCCGAATCACCACTGCATAGAGGGTCTGTTCTATAGGACGCTCCCACCTGGCACTGACCTGGAGAACAGCTGCCTGGTTCACCTTGACAGCAGAGCGGAGTGGACACCTGAACCTGCCTCATTCAGAGCTTCAGAATGGAGGGAAGTAGTTCGCCCCTGGGGCCACTTGAATTAGTGTGTCTATTCCCATTTGGGTATCGGATTGTTGGGAGTATTAGGCAGGATAGAGAGCAAGCCAAGGCAGGGACTGGAGGGAGACGTGTCTCGCCCACGAACTCAGCAGCCCGAGCCCGGTGCAGTAGCATCGCCGGGCGTTCTGAGCATCACAAGCGGGGGTAGCGCGGGAGGAGGGGAGTCCTTGAGACTCTGTGCTGGGAAAGGGGGCCTTTGTGGTGATTTCCCTAAGACAGAAAGCCTTCACTAGCTGAGAAAGAAAGCCTTTGTAACTGTATATTAACTCCAGGGTCTAGACTGGGGAAAAGGAGTGGTACCTAAAAACTAGCTAATGTATATAACCCCTGAACCCCAATTGTTGGGGCACTCAGATTGGCTGAGTGCCCGCCCACTTGCGGCCTTTTTGCTCAAGTGTATTTCATAAATAAATTTGCTACTTTATTTCTACTCTACATGTGGTCTCTCAATTGAATTCCTGTCTTGCAAGTGAGGCAAGAATCAAGGAGAGGAAGGCCCCCTGACTCAGGTCTCCTGGTAGCAGAAGGACCGTTTGGATGTAGGGCTGTTGGAGGGTTTGGGTTGCTTGGGCGGGGGCTGTCTCTAAGACTCCAGACCCAGGGCCCAACCCGGTCTAACTCTGGAGAGTTGAGGAACTCCCACAGGTGACCATCTCTGGTCTGGCCGTCTGTTTGCTAGGGAACTCTGGGTCCCTGACAGTATTTTTGGTGGCAGAGATTATGGGATCATAGTGTCCGACACCCTGTAGTTTCTGTCCTGCAGGAGCTAGCTTTTCTTCTTTGTGTTTATGTTTGCATTTGCCCTGTATGTAAATGTGCCATCTTATATATAAATGTGCCAGCTATAGGAAATACAAATTTGATCCCCAAATGCATCCCCTTGGGGTACAGTCTCCAGAATTGGATAAAAAGAACTATGTTTATTTGACTTAAAGAAATTAAGCACTTCCAGCCAAGATGGAGGCATAGGTAGACGCACTGTGCCTCCGTGCATGACCAAAATAAGGACAATAATTTAGAAACAAAATAACAACCAGAACTGACAGAAAATTGAACTGTATGGAAGTCGGACAAACAAGGAGCTGAAATAGACACATTCATTCAGACCGGTAGGCGGGGCAGAGTCGGGAGGCTGAGTGGAGAGGGGTTGCGGCACAGGAAGTGGCGACACCAGGCACGCGAGGCACCCCAGGCATGCAAGACAACACCGGGCAGACCCTGGACACACAGGCAGCAGTCGGAAGACCCTGGGCGAGGGGTGGCAACGGGCAGACCCAGTGAGGGGGCAAGTGTGAAGTGAGGTACTACTGAGCGCAAGGCAGCGGGCAGCAGACCTGACGGTGGTCCCACATTCGCACGTAGATAACTGGGGAGTGAGACAGACCACTCAACCCAGGGTCCCGGTGCCAGGAAATAAAGCCCCAAAAGACCGATTGAAAACACCTGTGGGGGGTTAATGCACAGGGAGAGACTCCCAGCCTCACAGGAGAGTTCGTTGGAGAGACCCACAGGGTCCTAGAATGTACAAAAGACTACCCACCTGGGAACCAGCAACAGAAGGGCCCAGTTTGCTTGGGGGAAGCGGCAGAAGGGACTGAGGTCTGACAGAGAGTAGAGCAAGCGCCATTATTCCCTCTCCGACCCCGCCCCCACATATAGCATCACAACCCAGCAACTGGTTGCCCCGCCCTGGTGAACATTTAAGGCTCCGCCCCTCATAGGTAACAGGTGCCACAAGACAAAAAAAAAGGATCACTGAAACAGAAGAAGAGATCAAAGCTCCAGAAATAACACAACTAAGCAACCAAGAGATAGCCAACCTATCACATGCACAGTTCAAAGCACTGGTGATCAGGATGCTCACAGAACTAGTTGAATTTGGTCACAAATGAGATGAAAAAATGAAGGCTACACTAAGTGAAATAAAGGAAGATGCACAGGGAATCAATAGTGATGGAAAGGAAACTGGGACTCAAATCAATGGAGTGGACCAGAAGGAAGAAAGAAACAACCAAACAGAAAAGAACAAAGAAACAAGAATTCAAAAAAATGAGGAGAGGCTTAGGAACCTCCAGGACATCTTTAAACGTTCCAACATCCGGATTATAGGGGTACCAGAAGGGGGAAAGAAACAGCCATGAGTGGAAAACTTATTTGAACAAATAATAAAGGAGAACTTCCCCAGTCTGGCAAAGGAAATAGACTTCCGGGAAGTCCAGGAAGCTCAGAGAGTCCCAAAGAAGTTGGACCCAAGAAGGAACACACCAAGGCACATCATAATTACATCACCCAAGATTAAAATGAAGGAGAGAATCTTAGAAGCAGCAAGAGACAAGGGGACAGTCACCTACAAAGGAGTACCCATCAGACTGTCAGCAGATTTCTCAAAAGAGACCTTAAAGGCAAGAAGGGGCTGGAAAGAAGTACTCCAGGTCATGAAAGGCAAGGGTCTACATCCAAGATTGCTCTATCCAGTAAAGCTTTCATTTAGAATGAAAAGGTAGATAAAGTGCTTCTCAGAGAAGGTCAAATTAGAGAGGTTGATCATCACCGAGCCCTTATTTTATGAAATGTTAAAGGAACTTATGTAAGAAAAAGAAGATAAAAAACATATATAATAAAATGACAGTAAACTCACAATTATTAACAACCACATCTAAAACAAAAACAAACTAAGCAAGCGACTAGAGCAGGAACAGAATCACAGAAATGGAGATCACATGGAGGGTTTGCAACAAGGGAGTTGGAGGAGGAGAGAGGGGGAAAAGGTACAGAGAATAAGTAGCATAGATGGTGGGTAGAAAATAGACAGGGGGAGCCCTGGCTGGTGTAGCTCAGTGGATTGAGTGTGGGCCTGCGAATCAGAGGATCGCAGTTCAATTCCCAGTCAGGGCCCATGCCTGGGTTGCAGGCCAGTTCCCGGTTCCCGGCAGGGAATGCATGAGAGGCAACCATATATTGATATTTCTCTCCCTCTCTCCTTCCCTTCCCCTCTAAAGATAAATAAATAAAATTTTTTAAAAAAAAAGAAAATAGACAGGGGAGGGCAAGAATAGTATGGGAAATGTAGAAGCTAAAGAACTTATGACACGTGGACATGAACTAAAGGGGGGAATGTGGGTGGGAGGGGGTGTCCATGGTGGAGGGGAATATAGGGGGGAAATGGGACAACTGTAATGGCATAATCAATAAAATATATTTTCAGAAAAAGAAATTAAGCACTTATATAAATCAGGGGATATAACAAATGGGTCAGTCGTGGAAAAACTACCCGTCTTGTCCAAGGCAGCCTTGCTCCAAGCTGGGAGACGTCTGTTGTGGGCTTGGGAAGCACTGTTCTCTGAGGGCAGCTCCTTTGCTTTCTCGGGTTTCACGCTGCCAGCTGTCTGAATAAGACTCCCACTGTTCTCTCCCTTTGAAGAGTAAGTGTAAAAAAATTGCATGCCACACCTCTTCAAAGACACTGATTGATATAAAGAGATGTTCTACTAGCAGGTGTGATTTCAGAAATTTTACTAAAGGTGTGGTAAGAGAGGCCACATATTGGTGCCAGGAAGGAAAAAAAAATCTGCTGTGATTTAAAAATGTAGCCTGAGTCAGCCTTACTGGACTTGCAAACGGAGGCAGGTAGAATCAACCACATGTGTGTACATTTGGAGCAACAGAAGCCAAACGGTTGGGCTTCCTGGCCACATGGCATGGGAGAAAGTTGGAAATGACACAGGGAAATGAATTACTTTAAGTGTGATGGGAAAATTCGTGAAGACTTTTAGAGTGGTCTTAAAAAGTCATCGACTGGACCAGTGTTCACTCGCAGGAAGGAACACATGTCTGCAAGGACGGTTTCGGGGTCACTGACTCTGGGCAGCAGCAGTGTCTGCCTCCCCTCGTGCCAGAGCCCGGTCAAGCCAAGAAGAGTCGTGAGACCTCAGCTTCTTCTCTGGACAGCAGCCCATTAGCCCCCCTTCTCTCCTCCAAACCTGTAGGGGCTGGGGGTGGGGCAGGTTGGTGAGAGAGCTCCCTCTCTGCGTCCACAAGGAAGACGAGATACTTGTAAGCCTGTCCCCTCCTTGGGGAGTGGCCCCACTTAGCTAGGACATAAGCCCCGCTAGCTGTGGGAGTCTGCTGTCAGTGGAGTGGGCTGACTGGGCTCTTGCCCTGCCGTGGAAGCAGCAGGGTGGAGCAACCCAGGGCTTCATCACAGTCAGAGGCAGCCACGGAGGTTCGGAGGTTCGGAAACAGCACAGCACTGCTGAGTGTGAACTGGGAGACGGGTGCGGGGAGAGCACACCACCCAGCAGATTGGCTCTGAGCGGTGGCAGATAAGCCAAGCTGGTAAGCCAGGCATCCTGGGCCTGTCCTCTGCCTCTCACAGAGACGTGGGGACAAGCCCTGGGGGCACTTCTGAACCATCTTCTCTAGGAGTGCAGAAGCCAGAGGCCTGAGAGGAGCTTGGGCCTGGGACTGGGTAGGAGGTGACTCTGCCAGAGTGGGCGTCTGTGGCTGGAGAGAAGAGGTGAGGCTGGGCGTGCATGAGTGAGTAGCCCCTGATGGCATCACTGACTCTCCTTATTTTTCCCTCCTGTTTCATTCTGGTTTAAGCAGCCTCTACCCACAGCTGTTTCCTGTCTTCACATTAAGTCTGGAGCTCCTAAGGTTCCAAACTGGGGACAGAAGGTGGAGGAGCCACAGTCTGTGAAAGATGGAACCTGTGGGTTTTATAGACCCCAGGGGTGCGGCAGACTCCAGCCAGCAGAGTCCGCCTATTGTGGCTGACGACAAGAATGAATGCACAGGCTGCAGCAATCCTGTGAAGAAAGGGGGACGGCAAGGCCACTCTCTCAAGGGGAGAGCGCCCCAACCCTTGCCTGGACAGGCTTTCATTGTTTTCCTCAGGTCTTACACCAAAGAAGGATTTATTATCTATTACATAGAATATTAGTGTCTACAATTTAGGTACAATCAAGGAAATGAAAATAACACAGGCAGAAGGGAAAGGCGGCGAGCTGATTAGCTCTGTCCTTGGGAAAATTCGCACAGGCTTTGGAAATTACCTGGAAGATAGATAACACACACTTGTTGTTTCAGACCAGGGTGATGGAGTTTTCCATGAGCAAACCCTAACAGTCTGTATGCATTTTCTAGGCCTGCTTCCCATAGGAAAACAGTTTGAAGGTCTGGCTCCTGCCCACCACCTCGCTTCTATAGGTTTTCCATGCAGAGCCGAGTCACATTTGCCAGACCAAAACAAACCGGTTCCCTACACAGGGCATCTGCTTTCCTCAAGCCTCATCCCAGGCCCTACTGGGCAATGGATTTGGGGACAAAGAGGCAGCAAGTGAGTGGTGGCTTTTCCCTGTATCCTGACATTCAGAAGCATGGTGGTCTCTGAGTCGCAGCTGTGCCGCTGACTAACTGGCAGGTGGTGGCTAACAGGATGTACCCTCTTCCTCCTGTGTGTGTGTGCACGCGTGCACATGTATGCTCGTATACACACAGACTATGTTTCCTGGAAGTGCCTCCCGCCCTCACAGGGGCTTCTCGGCAGTGCATTGTCCCAGGAAAGCAGGTGCTGGGAGACTCCCTCCTGAGCTGTCTTCCGTAGAAATTTCCTCACCACCTGCTCCAAGGTGTCTTATGAGATACAGTTCTTCGTTCAGCCACAGGGCAAGTACCACTGTGCCTCAGAAACCATGGGGCACCCACTGGATATAATGCAATGAAACCCCTCATTTGTCCAAATGTGGGCCTTGATCAAGCCATCTATCATGGAAACTTGTAAGTCAAGGTCATGAACAAGTTTCTTGCAACTAATGCAAATAACCTGAGGGGGCAGAACTGTCATTCCTGACATCCTGTCCCCCGTTAGGATGCTGTTCTTCATCCACTGGGCTCCCCCTTCCTGCATAGCCACTTCCTGTCCATATCCTACCTGTCCTTCAAAGTCCTCAGTAGACACACCTACACCTAAGAAGAGCAGGTGATTCTTGCATAAAAGTCACGGCTGATGTCCTGGATCACCCGGGACTCTAACATGACAGACAGCACCTTCCCCTTTCCCTCCCTTAGTGGCCTCAGTTCTGAAAGGCTTGGGCTCTGTCCTCGGGGAGGCTGTCACTGTGGGCCATCTCGCTTGTTAGATCCCCACCAGAATGTGAGTTTGTGAGTGGCAGGGTCTCAGTCTCCTCGATGTTTCCCCTGCTTCTGTCTTACCCCTTATGGCACATGTCACCTGCTAGAGTGGCGCTCCCTTTATGCTCTCCTGTCCTGAGGAATCCCAGAACCTAGCCACCCCGAAGGCTTTCCTGCGACTCAAAGTCGTATTTTGACCATGTTCAGCAGGAAGCAGTCACAGAAGTACAGCTCTCGTCCCCAGCCCTTCAGGAATGAGAAGTGAAAAATCTCAGGAGGAATTGTTATGTAGGACAAGGGTCTGAAGGTCTGGGCAGTTCTCACTAAATCGTGTCCTTGCTACGTGGTAAGGTGTAGCACCCTGTTTTTGCAGACACAGCTGTAAACAGGATGAGCTTCACAGGAACCCAACCAGAAAAGTGTAGCCAACTGCAAAGAAGAAATCCATGTGTGACTAACCACATATTGTATATAAGCAATGGCTACGCCTTCTTTTCAGAAGGCAGACCTTTGAATATGAATCCTGTACCCTTTACTTGCTGCGAGTAAATAAAACTACCTGGTAACAACCATGTCTCATTCTTGAATAGAACACCCCAAATGGCAAATCCCTTGAGTCTGGTAACATTTGCGTTAATAGGGAGACTGGGGGCAGTGGGGAGTGGGTAGGGAAGGTACTTTCCTGAGGCAACACAGCAGACAGTAGAAGCGGGGGGCTGGGAGTTCTCAGGATCCACACAGTCCCTGAGCCAAGGGCTACCTTCAGAGCGTCCTCATCCTCACCTCCAATCAGAAACATATACGCAGGACCCTTCTCCTTGGGGCCCTTCTCCTTGGGGCACCCAGGTCAGGCCAGCAGTCCAGCCACATGTGCCCTGCCTCTACACCACACCTTTCAGGTGCAGGCTCAGTGGGACCCCAGAGGCCCATAGAGGGAGCCACTTTCTGTAGAACCCCCGTCAGCCAGCCCTCATCACTCTCTAATGATGTTTCCCCAAGTCTCCGTAGTACTCACAATTTTTTGTGAGGTTACCCCAGCCGGTCACCCAGCACACTGTCCCAGGGAGGGCTCGAAGTGCAGCAGAGGGGAGGGTGACGGGGCTGCCACACTCTGAGAGCAATACAGGTGCCCCTCCGGTGCCCGCAAGGTGATGTCCGCATCCCCCCTGGCAGACAGGCTTGTGTTGAACTTGGGATGGTGGGTTATTTCCACTGCCTTAGGTAACTGGTCATGGGCCATAGAGTCTCAGCTGCCCAACTTAGACCCTGAAGCCACAGACTCCAAGTTCTCCCTGGGGAAAGGGGACCAAAAGCTTCTCAGAGGAGTTTGGGGATGCACAGAGCTGGGAAGGGGCCCACAGGAATCCCGCCTCCTGCACACGGCATACCTCCCCCACCTCTGCCTCCACCTGCCTGCACCCAGTGAGGGGACGGGACCTACTCCCAGTTCAATGCAATGGGCAGCAGTCAGCACCCACGCCAGGTGGATGAGGGAGCCCCCACATCTGTGCTCCCACGGGCCGCACTTCATGCTGCAGAACCCCAGGCTGACCTGATACAGGGTGCAGCCAAAGGGGGGGCGGGCCAGAAAAGATTTGGAATGGTGTCCAAATCTTTTGGAATGGCGCTTACAGCGCCTGTTCACAGTCATCATTCATTCCTTCAGAGTGCCAAATTCTGGAGGGATCAGGTAGGGAGAAAAATATAAAGCATAATGGAAAATCCTTTTCCTTATTCACTTTCTTACAGAGTATGAAGTTTTAACCTTTTCTGGAATCCTCAATTTCCTTTTCAGAGCAGATACAGAGCAAAATTCGAAACAGAGTTTCGGAACAATACACAGTAGAGGCATTCTCTTGCACCAATGCGTCCACTGGTGCCTCACAGAGACATACTGCTTCAGGCCCGATCTCTTGGCAGAGACATGCTCTTTGCCTCAGGCTGATACACCTATCAGCCCCAAATGACCCTTCTTGAGTCCCGGGTGGCAAAGGCACTCTCCCCAACCGGCTACAGGTGACCTTTCCTAGGTCTTCAGGTATGGAGACATGCTCCTTCAGGCCCGGTCTCATGGCAGAGACATGCTGCTTTGCCTCAGGCTGAAACACCTATCAGCCCCAAATGACCCTCCCTGGGTCCTGGGTGGCAAAGGCATCCTCCCCAACCGGCTACAGTGACCTTTACTAGGTCTTACAATACAGGTTTCTGATCAGAAACACAACACATGTGAGAAATTTGCTCTCTTCCCACCAAACCAGAAAATAAGTAGTTGAGGTTTCCTTTACTCCAGGTTTAAAACTTGCACATCTTTTGTACATATTCTACTCATCTAGATTTAACCATCATTCTCTTTTAATCTTGGTCCCTTCCCCGCACTGGGAAGGACTATATTTAAACTCAGTACTTAAACTCAGTATGTGGCAGCTAAAAGTCCCTAGCACTACAGGTACCTTCCACTAAAAGTCCCTAGATTCACAGGGACATTTTGCAGCTTTCTGAAGCTTAGACCTTGCAAACAACCTATAAATCAGATGCTCACTCTTGGACCTCAGTTCATGACCTTCAAAACCAGAGCCATTACTATCAGAACCAGTTACACAGAAAACCTGACTGCTGCAGTGCCCACACAGCAACAGCATACAAGCCCATAATCTGAAGAGAAGCCTTAGCCAGTTCAAAGATGGAGGAGTCCATGCACATGGGATCATCCAACATGGCGGCATCCACATATGCGGGGTCGTCCAAGATGGCGACGCCCATGCATGCTCTGTCCTCCATGGTGGGGCACTCACGTGGCTCATCCATTTTACCCAAAATGGCAGCACCCGGACTCTGGTTCCTCCCACCTGCAAAGGTCCCAGGACTCCAGTTTCAGGAGTCTCGAAAGCTCCCAAGGCTCCTTCCACCCATGGTTGTGGGGGCACCACAAAGCCACCCTCCACTCATTTGGAGTGATGCACTGAAGCTGCCATCACCAATGCAGGTGGAGAGCAGGCTTCGCCCACCTGTGAAGGTGTGGGCTCTGCTGCTCCATTTTTGGGAGCCAAGGGAGACCCTGGCAAACCCTGGTGTGGTGGGTGAGCAGAGCCCACTCGCAGAGGCTGTGAATCTGTGGTGGAGACTTCTCCCTCTTGCAGGGCAGGAGAAGCCGTAGTGGGCCTTGTTGGGAACAAGAAAAATAGTCTCAGCCCCAAGGAGCCTGCGTCCCTAGCAAACATCCTGTAGGTTGCTTGCAATCTGTTTAGTTTCAAAATTTTCCTTTCAGTTGAGACAGACCCCACCCTGTTCCCCACCCCCGGGATCTGTAAGCCAATAGCTAACCGCCACATCATCTGTGTAATGCTTGCTTGCTTGCCTCTATATAAGGACTTAGCTGTAAGCGCTGTGTGTGACTCTCGTTTGCAGCCCTTGTGGGCACTGTGTCACTGGACACTTTGAGAGTTCACGCCTGCGCAGGTTAAACTTGGCCAATAAAGTAACATCTTTGGAACCCTGAAAGTCTCTGACATTTGTTCTCGTGGTTGGTGGATTCAACATTTGGAGGCCCCACCGAGATTTCCCTCAGTGGAACTTCAGATCGGAGACCGGACGGCAGCCCGGGTTGAATAAGTATTTGGTGGGGATGCCCCTTTTGGTTTTGGGTGCTCTAGAGCGAATAACCCTGAGGTGGTAGGTGGGACGCCGCCTGTGACCCACTCAGGAACTTTCAGAGGCGGCACTCTGAAATTTGGTTTTGGTAATTTGAATTGTGACCGGTTACATTAAGTTTCCCTCCCCGCCCCCCCCGCCCCCCCACGCCAAGCTGCGCTGCATTTCGTCTGTTTGTGTGCCGGGCGTGTCTGATGGTCCGTGTGTTCATAGAACTGTGTTATTTGTTTGAATGTTTGTCTGTGTGTTTGTAAAAGTGACTGTGCTTGTAGCTCCACAGGTGGAAAAAAAACCCTACGAAGCAGGAGTGACACCCCTCCTTGCTGGAGGGATGAGAGACGCTGCCATTTTGNGTCTGTTTGTGTGCCGGGCGTGTCTGATGGTCCGTGTGTTCATAGAACTGTGTTATTTGTTTGAATGTTTGTCTGTGTGTTTGTAAAAGTGACTGTGCTTGTAGCTCCACAGGTGGAAAAAAAACCCTACGGAGCAGGAGTGACACCCCTCCTTGCTGGAGGGACGAGAGACGCTGCCATTTTGTCTCTCCGGGAAGTGCCACTGGTGTGGGATGCTCCCCCCCGCAGGTGCAGCCAGGCCACATCCAGGGCCGAAGCCCCGCTGCCGCTGCGTCCACCTCCACGCCTCCTCCGTGTGTCCGCGGCGTGGGCCGATCCGGCCGTGCATCGGTCTGGGAGCTGGCAGCCCGCCCTCCCTGAGGGAGGGCCGCGAGTCCAATGCTTCTTGGATGAAAACCTCGTCTGGTTCCTCCCGCCCCTAGCCCCGCGGAGCGCTCCCCCCGCCCCGTGACAAGGGGAGTCCGCCTGGCACCCGGCCCCTCCCCTCGCCTCCACCGGTGACTTATATAATTAGAAACATCGGAGCCCCTGGGCAGGGCTGGGGGCAGCTGCGGGAAAGCCTAATGCCTGTGTGTTATTTTCGGAAGTCTGTGTTTTAAGTTTTGTTCTGTATCTGTATCTGAAAGGGAAGAGAAAGCCCACTAGCAGGCACCTACAGCCCTCAGCCTAGCTGGCTTAGACCCAGACCAGACTGCCACAGAGCTTCAGAAACTCCCACTGCCCTCGGAGAGGCCCTGGGTAGAGATCAAAAATCATTCACTGAGAAGACTAGATGACCTTGGACAGATTTGCTGCTGCTGGCACTGCTTAGAATTAGAAATGCCCCTAAGTCTTCAGGAGACCTCCTCCCGTCCTCAGAATAGATAAAAGGGGGAGATGTAGCAAGAGACCTGTTTAGATAAGCCCAGACAAGTCAGAGAGACTGGGTCACTTTGCTGAGCTACTAAGATAAAGAGGGGTAAACAACTAAGTAACTAAGAAGTGAGAACAAAAGAACATTACCCTATCAGCAGCCCTGCTTTCTTGCTTCTGTAAACCTGCTTAGCTGTATGCTGCTGCTGTGTGGACACTACAGCAGTCAGATTCTCCATGTAACTAGTTCTGATAGGAATGGCTCTGGTTTTGAAGGTCATGAACTAAGGTCCAAGGCTGACCATCTGATTTATAGGATGTTTGCAAGGTCTAAGCTCCAGAAAGGTGAAAAATGTCCCTGTGAATCTAGGGACTTTAAGCTGACCGATACTGAGTTTAGGTACAGTCCTTCCCAGTATGGGAAAGGAACAAGAATTAAAAGAGAATTATAGATAAATCTAGATAAGTAAAAAGGCTATAGAAGGTTTGTAGATATTGCAGAAAGTATGGGAAGTTATAAAAATAAATAGAAATATAAAGATTTTGGAAAGAAATTATGTGGTATTAGTAATAGAAGATATAAGGCATAGAGATACATCTTAAATGGGTATTAGGAGAAAGATTTTCCTTCAAGCTTTGTGTTTTTCTCTCTACCTGATCCCTCCAGAATTTGGCATTCTGAAGGAATAAATAATGACATAAGGTTTCTTTGCATAAAACCAATAAGACCAGTCATTAATAGTAGTTTTGTTAACCAGGACTTTGACTGGAATGTCACGCCTGAAGAAGGCATGTATGGGTTGTGGTCGTTACCAGAGAGCTCAGAGGAACTGGGATTGACCTGTGAAGCTAGCAAAAGCCCACGAGAAAAGCCTGGTACATTGGTTGGTTGTGGGGTTCGTGCCAGTCTTTCCGGGGAAGGAATGAAGGTTGCCTTCCTGAAAGATGGCTAAAAGGAACCTATAGGCACAATAGAGGCTCAAGGATTTGAGTAAAATGACTAGTACAGGCGAAGCCAGATGGCGGATGTGTGGCTCTGCTTCTGTGCCCCGAGGGGCGGACTGAGAAGTCAATCTAAGGGTTCCCTGTGTGAGTTCCAGCAAAGCGAAATTAAGGATCATAAGTGATCCAGGCTGCTCTTGGTGTGTTTATGCAAATGAACAGTCAAAGTCAAAAGTGGGACCCAAACTAGTCCCTGTAATAACAGTGAGGGTGACCTTAAGGAGAAAAATTATAGTTCTAAGAAAATCACTATGCTCAGTATTGGATATCAGAATGGCGCAGCTAACTGTCTAAAACTGTCTTATTTTCATTTAAGAGTTGAAACCAGGTTTGTGATGTCACCAAAGATGTACAATTTATAGGTGCAAAGGACCTGTCAAATTGGCACTGTTAAATGTCATTTCAGGAAGGACCTTGCAATAGAATGTCATCCCAAAAGACAGTCTCACAGGCACAGCAACTGGTTTGGAGATTATTGTGTGAATTAACCTGTGTGTTCTTCTGTTTACATAGGCTGTATGCCTATGACCTGTTTAATCTGTCACCTCCAGAATATGACCTGACCAGAAGGCCAATATAATCCAGTAATGCCAGCCTTTGGACACCAAGCCTGCAACTTTCTGGTGACAGCCAACTGACCAGGACCCTGTAAGATCCTTCCCCTTGCAGGAAGGACTCCCTCCATGCTGCACCCCCCTCCTCCTCTTTCAGGGCACCACTGACCCAAGGGTAGGTAGGACGACGTCCATGTCCAGCCTGAAGTAGTTATAAGAAGATGAGACCTTCGTCCATTGTCCTTTATATGATTCCAGAAGGAGAAAGGAATTTCAGAACCCCTCCTAATAGTTAATCACAGGAGGAGAAAAATGGACGAGAAATGGAAGAGAAAAATGAGGAAAGAAACCTCATTAATGCTCTGAATGCAGGAACGGGGTTGCGGGGGGCTGTATATTCCTAGAAAAAGAGTGTTGCAAATGGCTTCAGAACCCATGAACGCAAAACAAAGTAGGAGTCACTTCACAAAGGGAAAAAGGCAACAGCACCAGCAAATAAAGAATAGATCTTCCGTTAGTAATGGTGATGGAGAAGAGTCCTTTATCTTTGAAGTACATGAAGCTTGGAAAGATTTTCATGGGTCTCTTCTTCGGTTTTATGAAAATAGAGAGCTCTGTGATGTCACGCTAAAGGTTGGCTCAAAGTTAATCTCTTGTCACAAACTGGTATTGGCTTGTGTTATTCCCTACTTCAGAGCCATGTTTCTCTGGGAAATGGCTGAAGCCAAACAAACAGTGATTGAGATTAGAGATTTTGATGGTGATGCAATAGAAGACCTGGTAAGGTTTGTCTATTCTTCACGGCTCACTTTGACTGTGGACAACGTCCAGCCTCTCTTATATGCAGCAGCCTATATTCTACAGGTTGAACTGGTGGCTAGAGCTTGCTGTGAATACATGAAGTTACATTTTCATCCTTCCAACTGCTGGGCAGTAAGAGCCTTTGCAGAGTCACAATCGAATAGGCTTAATGGACATGGCGGCTCAGTATGCCTGTGAACATTTTACTGAAGTAGTGGAGTGTGAAGACTTTGCGAGTGTGTCACCCCAGCATCTCCATAAGCTTTGGTCCTCCAGTGATCTAAATATTGAGAATGAAAAACAGGTATATAATACAGCCATCAAGTGGCTTCTTGCCAATCCTCAGCATCATTCCAAGTGGTTGGATGAAACCCTTGCACAGTTTCAGAAAACTGGATAATGGCAGTTGAGTGAGTTTAAAACTGTCTGAAGCTTAGTGAGTGCATCTACCTTCTGCTTTTGCCCTATTGTTTACAAAAGAGTAAATGGGATGTTTGAGAAGACAGCCCTGTTAAAAGAAGAGTGTTGCTATTTTGTTAATGAAAGTGGCTTAGTTGAAGAAAACTTAACAATACATAAATAGACTTAAAGACAGACTATGGCCCAGGGCCAGGACAGGAGCGTCCTCCTAGTGGCAGGACACTCTTCTCTCCTTCCTAGCCCCCGTCCTAGGACCCCCGATCATCCCAAATGAAGAAGAGTCAAGGGTTTGACATACCCCCAAAGAAAACGGGGGAATGTTGGGAACAAGAAAAATAGTCTCAGCCCCAAGGAGCCTGCGTCCCTAGCAAACATCCTGTAAGTTGCTTGCAATCTGTTTATCTTCAAAATTTTCCTTTCAGTTGAGACAGACCCCACCCTGTTCTTTGCGCGGGCTCTGTAAGCCAATAGCTAACTGCCACATCATCTGTGTAATGCTTGCTTGCTTGCCTCTATATAAGGACTTAGCTGTAAGCGCTGTGTGTGACTCTCATTTGCAGCCCTTGTGGGCACTGTGTCACTGGACACTTTGAGAGTTCACGCCTGCGCAGGTTAAACTTGGCCAATAAAGTAACATCTTTGGAACCCTGAAAGTCTCTGACATTTGTTCTCGTGGTTGGTGGATTCAACAGGCCTCACCTCCCCAGAAGGCAGCGTCACCACTGGGGTTTCTGCTGTCTGGGGTCCCTCATTCCCTGGGTTCAGAGCATTAATGAGGTTTCTTTCCTCATCATCTTTCTCCTCCTGTGATCTACTATCAGGGAGGGGTTCTGAGACCCCTTTCTCCTTCTGGACCATTACATGCTTCTCTGTAGAACTACTCACACAGTTCCAACAAAGCAAACAAAGGTTCAAAGCAAAAAGAATACAGATGGCATAAATACCAGGTATTTCCCCTGCTATCACCCACAATTCCAGCTCCATTATTGCAAAAGAGCATTCAGAAACCAAGTCTTCGTCCCCAAACACTTTCACGTCTCTGCTCCCTCCCTGCTTTGTTTCCTTTTCACCTTTCCAGGTGTGATTAGGCGGCCGATGCCCTCAAGAGCGCAGAGAAATCCTCAGAGACTGGGAAAATTCCAAAGCCTCACTCTCTTGCACCTGAGGGGATCGGTCTGTCACAATTACACTCCTGGCTGGCTCGCCAAAACCTGTTACCGAACAAGGGCCCGAGGGGGGAGGGGTAATACTTGGCCCACCGAGGGATGCCAAAAACTGCTTCAGAAAACAGAGGCCCCTCCCAAGGACGGTATACTAATATCTATTGGGCTCTTCTGTCCACCGCCAATTGGAAAGACATCTCTCAATGCCAGAGATTTGTGAAAAGGAAACAAAATGTTTATTTAATGCTATTCAGGCCTAATGCCTTTCTTAAAATATTAAAGTCTTTAAGGGTATACACCTACACACACACACACACACAGTGCTCCCTTCTCCCACTGTCCCAACTCCGGGTACCGTAAATCAGGAAAAGAGCACACGTCCGTTTTTCAGGTTGCTGGCACTGTGAGCTGTGTCGCCTGCCTGTCCAGGCAGGATCTCCAATTAATCCAAAGTCATGTGGCACCTTTCACTGGCAAGAGTTCTTTGTACCAAGTTCCAGTCAAAGTCTCTCCTGGTTTCCAGGCCACTC